>NC_092387.1:18961589-19561589 GCF_030028105.1 Mobula birostris | reverse complement strand
ACGGTGCACCTAAGAGTAATAAGGCAGTAATCATGAAGAAACCTTAACCAACAGGAACTGGAAATTCCAAGTTTGCCAAATTAATCTAAGTTACGTAGGGGGTAAGTTCCTAGAACATATATGTTGGATTTCTGAATCAGTATGTTGAGGAACCAATTACCAATTTGGACTGCAAGGAGGGGTTTGTTACTCTTGCATAGATGGGTTTTCCCCCACTTTTACTGTGGTTAGACTTGGAAATGTGATGCTGTGTTGCATGGTCCCATACTTGGTATTATTTTTAATAAGCTATAGTACAGAAATTAGTGAAAAGAGAAGAACCATGTACAGTAATATACATTTGTAGTTACATCTAATCTTTCAAAAATCTCATTATCTTGGAATATTTATTGTTAATTTATGCTACTAGTTGGATGCTAATATAAAAATTCTCTATTTTCAGGGTTATCTTCAAGTGCTCAATGTGTGAAACTGTTTTCAACCAGCAAGCCCCACTACACAAGCACTTTGAGCAGCACAAAAGGAAGTTGAGAATCTGTGTTTACGAGTGTCCTGTGTGCAAACTGGTCTACATGCACAAACAGTTGATGATGGAACACTTCAAGGTAAGCACAGTGGCTTGAGCTAGCTTGTAGTTTTCAATAACATTGAAAATATCCACAGGTAACATTTTATCATGGTTTGTGATGCATGACTGATAATGAGGGAAAGAAAATAATAAAGGTAACAGTCACGATGTTACTGCTGCTTATTTTGAGAATACTTTACAATTTTTAAGCGAGTTTTAGCCCATTGAAGAGTAACCTTAATGAAATATTTTAGGAGCAGTGCAGGGATGGTAGTATACAACTTTATGAAAACTGACAGGCCCTACAATATTTTGAGGAAAGATTGGATGAAATTATAAAATTACATTGGCAGTATTTTTACTCATTTTCCAGGATATGAGTATAGATGGCAAGCACTATTCGCCATCCATGATGTCCCTTGAACAGAGTGGCCTGTTAAGTCATTTAAGAGTCAGCTAGTTCCCCTGGCTCTAGAGTTCCATTTGCATTACCTGCGTCATCAGACTTGGTGTATAGCCACAGATAACTTTTCCAGAAGCAGAAAATCAATTGCACCTCAATATTATCTAACAGTTTTTTCAGAAAAGATGTTCTTTCAATTTCTATATCCTAACAACCAATCTTGATTAATAAACAGCAGTCTCATACATTTCCAAAGTCTCACACAATCCTAAGCAAAATCCTTGGTATTTTCCAGTTGATTGATTTGTAATGGAAAATTAAAATTTTCTAAATCATATGGAAACTTTTGAAAATCTTTTCAATCACCAGCTTTGCTTTATAGTAACTGAAATTTTTATTGTTGAAGTTGTGGTTTGAAAATCATAAGAAGAAACTGATTCATTCCCAACAGTTGAATGTGTGTTTCCAGTATCTTTACAAGCATTTATACTTGGGCCTCAACACTTTCGTAAAGTCTGGAGTTTAAGTCATTGTTTTTTCCCCAAATGATCATCTGAAGAGTTCTCAAAGTTGCAATTCCCAGCAAACATATGAGAGTTTTTATTCATACACATTTCAGTCAAAGCATGTACTCATCTTGGTACAGTTGTGATGATCATCCTTGCTTCAGAGTGCATATGATGTTGGTTGAATGAAAAACTCAGTTGAAATTATGGAAGTAGAACACCCTGTTCTCAGCAAGTCTTAGTACAGAGTTCTTCTTGGGTTTTACAAGATAGGTAGGTGAATGATGTTTTCTCCAATGGTAGGTTATCTAGAATTGCAGGTCAGACTGAAATCACTTAGTGAGATTATCCTTGCCTTTCCAGGAGCAACTCACTTAGAGAGATTATCCTTGCATTTCTCAACTTGTTCTACTGTGGCTCTTCTTATGGGATCAGATTCAGAACAGTTTCACTTAGCATTACTACTAGGTTCCTTTGGTGAGAGGTGGGTTTGGGAGAGAAGTAGGAGGGAGTGTCTAAAATAAGTGACCATTAAAAGTTCATATGCAGGGTCTCAACCTGAAGCATTGACTGTCCATTTCCCTCCAGAGATGCTGCCTGACCTGCTAAATTCCTCCAACAGCTACTTCTTTGCTTCAGATATCAGTATCTACACAGACTTGTGTCACTATTTTGAACTATCTGCACTTATGCCAAAGGAACTGCCTGAATTTGTTCTACTCAAAATTGCCATGCTGTTGTGGAATCCAACATTGGTCGGCTGTACCTGGTAGTATGCATTGCTCTCTGCTGCCAGACTTCATAAAATCAGCATGCACCCTAGGTTGCTATCATGCATCTAGGTTTTACATGAACCTGTGAAGGTTATATGAACAACTAATGAGGGTCACATAAGAATAGAATTTCACACAGCTGCACTACATGACAGTAGGATGCAAGTACCATTCACCCACAAACATTTTAATGCAGGAACAAAAAGCATGCCCAGAATCTGCCAATGGTTAAATTAAATTGCTTCACTCACCAGGATTTGAACAAGTGAATCTACTTTAAATGTTCACATTTAAAATGTGTTCAGTAGATACCTTATGCTGCTGAAATTGAACCTATTACAAAATATTGGTTTCAATGCATACCTGTCAGATAATGTACAAAGCATTTTAAAATTAATAATAGGAAGCAATTTGTGTGAGTGCAACCACTTAACACACTGAGAGCTGCAGAAGTAGCCCGCTATGGTCAATAGATTGAAACAGATTAAACCAAAGCCCCCCCCATGCACAAGGAACAGCAAAGCATCGACCCTCCCACTCTTGAGCAAAAAAAAAGCATCAGCACCCTCCAGCCATCAAGCAAGCAATAGCAAAACGCCAAAGAAAGACCATGATCTGCAGTACAATAAAAACTAATCATACACCTGACAATTCAAACATACCACAGGCATGCGTGCACTCGCCCTTGCCCTCCTTCTCCCCCTCCCATCATAGCACCACCCACCTACTGCGGTACTCTGATATTAAGGAATAAGAAATAGTTTATGATTGGTCTTGTGCAGACTAAATTAGTATTTTTTTATTTCCTTGCTTTACCTTTATGGAGTTGGTACAGATTTATCATTTTAGAAACATAGAAAACATAGAAAACCTACAGCACAATACAAGCCCTTTGGCCCACAAAGTTGTGCCAAACATGTCCCTACCTTAGAAATGACTAGTCTTACCTATAGCCCTCTATTTTTCTAAGCTCCATGTACCTATCCAAAGTTTCTTAAAAAGGCCCTATCGTATCCGCCTCCACCACCGTTGCCGGCAGCCCTTTCCAAGCACTCACCACTCTCTGAGTAAAAAACTCTGACATCTCCTCTGTACCTACTCCCCAGCACCTTAAACCTGTGTCCTCTTGTGGCAACCATTTCAGCCCTGGGAGAAAGCCTCTGGCTAGCCACGCGATCAATGCCTCTCATTATCTTGTACACCCCTATCAGGTGACCTGTCATTCTCCGTTGCTCCAAAGAGAAAAGGCCGAGTTCACTCAACCTATTCTCATAAGGCATGCTTCCCAATCCAGGCAACATCCTTGAAAATCTCCTCTGCACCCTTTCTATGACTTCCACATCCTTCCTGTAGTGAGGCAACCAGAACTGAGCACAGCACTCCAAGTGGGGTCTGACCAGGGTCCTATATAGCTGCAACATTAATACTATATTCTGCCATCATATTTGTGCAGTAAATGATGTTAAATGCTTCCAGTGTGCTGGTTTCCAGTTGGATAATTATAACAATCCTTTATCTTTATACTAGGATGTTCACAACATTGCAGAAACCACTGAAAAGTCTCCAGACTCCGGGTCTCCATCTAGGGGCAAGTCATGTAGCCAGACAGCAGAAGCTTCCACGGTGCACATAGCTTCTAATGGTTTAAACAATGGTAAAAAGGATGAGACTACCATGCTAACGGCCGAGAGGCGGCCAAAAGGGAAGAAGCTTGGCTGGACTTGCAATGAATGTCTACAGTGGTTCTCAGAACGAGAGCTCTATGTATCCCACATGAAGCGAAGTCATGGAAAGGTAAATATCATTTTGATAATCAACTCCTGTTTGAATCAGTAATCACTTTTATATAATTACCTTGAATTTTCAGGCAGAAACACATTTAACTTGGACTAATACACACAAAAGTCTGAATTCAGCAGGTCAAGCAGAATCCATGGAAGGAAATAAAGAGTTGATGTCATCAGGTCCATGATTGCTGCTGACCTGCCGAGTTCCTCCAGCATTTTGTGTGAGTTACTCTGGACTTCCACCACCTACAGAATCTCTTGTGTTTAATAAATTTAACTTGTCTGTGCAGGTGCTTATATTCCTTTCATGTCACCTATGCTATCTATCTTTGTTCAAAGGTTTAAAGGTTCAATTTAATGTCAGAGAAATGTATACAATATATGTCCTGAAATGCTTTTTCTTCGCAAAACATCCACAAAAACAGAGAAGTGCCCCAAAGAATGAACGGCAGTTAAACGTAAGAACCCCAAAGTCTCCCCCAGCTCCCCTCCCTCCCGTGTGTAAGCGGCAGCGAGCTGCAATTCCCCCTCCCCCCACCAGCAAAAAAAAGCAAGCACTAAGCGTGAGCAGAACAATAGCAAAGACACAGACTTACAGTTACCCCAAAGACTTCGCGTTTCACCCGGAATTCTCTCTCTCCCTGATAAGGGAGAAGGGGGTGTCTCCATTTTCCCAGCAAGTGGGGAGACATAACAGACAACTCACTGGTTTACCATGTTAAAAGTCCTTTACGTCGCTTTTTCCGAGGTCAGTTCCCAAAGATCGCAAAGATCCCGGGTCTTTGGGCACTGAGGAGTAGATTTTCTGACTCCCCCTATAACACACGGATGTCCTGCCATGACACCAACCCTCTATCCACCCGTCTCCTGAACCCCGAGATCTTTAGGCTTCCAAATTTGAGCTGGACTCTCAGGCCAAACCCTTGGCATGCCGAACAATGGCCAGACCCGAAACTCAGAGAATGGGTCCCATTCCCACAAAGAACTGAAGTCAGCGTATAACTCCAGGTCAGGTTCTTCAAAAGAACCCTGAAAGGGAAAAATAAAGATGTTAAAGATGGAAATAGAACTGTTTCTGCAGATGCAAGCGAAGGAGTCGCCGTTTAGCGCCATCTTAATATCACTCCACCTCCCTATTGTGTACTTCTTGATTGTATCTATACTATTCATATCACCAAGTTATATTGTTTCCATATTCACACTACTCTGGGCATTATTTTTTCTTGAATTCCTCATCAGTTATGATCTTTAACTTATGACTCCTGGTTTTGGATTCTTTTACAAGAGGAATCCCCATTTCTTTGTCTATCATAATCTGTTCTGCAATTCTAAAAGTTTCTGCTGCTCAGGCCACTCTCTTAATTTTCTTCTGTATCAGCAATTTCTGTCCATACACATCCATCAATCTCTTTTCAGGTTTTTACCACTTATGTAGACTAACATATATTTCACAATAGTTAATTAATTTGGGGAGGAGTGATGAAATTTTAACACCTAGTGGGAATCCACATGCTCATGGAAAAAATGCACAAACTCCACACAGACAGAACTAATATGAGGATCGAACCCAGCTTATTTGAGATATAAGCTGTAGAGCTAACTAGGGTGCCACATATCAGCCATAAGAATTGATTAAATAGATGGTTAAAGCAAAGAAGGAGAAGAGAATATGAAAAAGAATGGTTATTTGGCAGAATATTGCTCATGAACAGTTACAATCCGGTAACAACTGGTTGGTCAGAAATGCCTGGTTCCATTTTGATTAAAGTATTTTGACTTAGAGGTATAATCAGTATTTTCATTTGATTAGTGAAGCCCTAGATTATATTGTTCTCATGGTTCCATTAGCAACAATGGGATGGATGATTCATGAGGGAATAAATGTTAAACTGTGCACCATAATTCCTAGGACATTGTACGTTTTTATTAAATATCCACCTAAATTTTGAAAAGAGATAGTGGCTTAATTGTGATGGTTTTTCCTTACAATGGTTAATTTAAACATACCTTTTTAAAAGAAAAACTTGTGATCCTTTCAGCCACACAAAAGACTTCTTTTTCACATTTGCGAAATGTGATACTTTCCCATTAGGCAAGGTTGTGGCTGCAAAGCATTGCTTTCCAGCATTTTGCCAAGAAATGTATTGGTTTGAAATGAAATCATTGACTTAAGCCTCCTCAACCCTCCGGCATAGAGAATTTCAGAGATTCACCAACTTCTGAAGAATTTCTCCTCGTGCCTTATATTTTTAAATTCCTCAGCCAAGGGAAACATCCTGCATTCTTCTCTGCCTAGCATAAGAATTTTCTATGTTTCAGTTAGGTCATCCCTCTCTAGTCTGCACTATTTATTAAAGGGAACATTCACCATCCCTGTAACCACTAATTTCTTCTATGGCAAGTATTTCAGATAAGGAGGCAAAGCTATATGCCGGTGAAGTCTCACCAAGGTCTGTTAAAAATACATAAATCATCCTTACTCTTGTATTTAAATCCTTTCTTAATAAAGTCCAACATACCACATTTCAATCTTGAAATGAAACTATTTCCTTTCAGATGTGAGAAATACATCCAAAATGGAATTATCAGCAAAACTGTTAGAGCAGCATAGCAAAGTTTATAAATTGACCCCCTATTCCTTATGGGTATGAGCACTCTGGGTAGCTTCTGTAACATTATTTGGAACCTTTTTTTAATAATCAATCTCTACTGCAAAAATAAATCATTTCCTTTGACAATTGTTCTTGCTCTTCCTGTTTGTGGGTTAAAAAGTGATTATAACATCAATCCAGTCCACTGATGATTAAAAACAGTGGGTCCTCTTGATAAAAGATGTTTGATTTTATTTGTGTGCTAGTTTAGGCATAAAATGGATTACTAAACCAGAAATTATTGAGAAAAATATACAAGTGGATTTCTGTCTGTAGTCATTGTGAATCCTACGTAAGTGTGCTTGAAAATGCAGGTTGTGTAGTCAAGTATTGGAGTGGATCTTGGTGATTGTGCCAGGAGTACAAAGAAAAGCTGCCAGCATTCAGCCATGAAGATGGATCTTGGCAAAATACAGTTCAATATTACAAAATAATTCCACTTGATCCTTGTTTTACCTTCACTATATTGAGCAGTATTGATTGAAAATGAAATTTATTATTTTATCATGAAACAGAATTAGGCCACGACCCCTCGTACCTGCTCCATCATTCAATGCTATCATGACCGATCTCATGTCACTGACTTTCCTATGATCACCTCATTGTAAAAACAAACTCTTGCAATTTAAGACATGAAAAGCTTATGCATCATGATGGTGCAAGTACAGAAAAGGCAGTTTTGGGCCTGCTTCAGCTATGTTCTAAACAACTTGGACCAGGTACAGGACCAGCTTATTGAGCCAGGTGGTAGAAAGGGAAAGGTTTGTTTTTTGTTCAAAAAAAAGGATCTTTAAATAATCCTGTTCTAGGGTGCAGATGTTGTTGGTGAAAATGAGCATGCAGCCAAGACTCTAGAAGCTGTAAGGTGACAGACAGAAGGCATCATTGATCCAAGAAGCCACTGGGTGAGAGGAAATGATGGAGTCCACATTAGAGAAATAAGTTCTGTGGAACAATAATGAGCTGATACTATATTCTAGGACATTTGGACATGCAGAGTTTGAGGAGCTATAAGTAAATTGAATCCCTGGAGGGTAAATCTCCAGAGAAAATGAAGTTGGTGCCCATCTGGGAGATGATGATGGCTCATGTAAATCTGAACCTGTATAAATGTCTAGAGAATTTGTAATATGTGCAACCAGTTGTTTTTCAATTTTTAATTGAATACTCTGCAGAGGGGCTGTTCAATATAGACAGATTTTGGTGTTTATGATGATCCTTTAACAAACTCCCTTCAGGTGTTGATTAGAGCAAATTTACTTTCACAATCATTTTTTTTCTGCTTGACCAAATTCAATAAACTGAATGTTATTTTTTGTTCTGCTGAAATGTGCTTTAATGAGACAGTATGATGCAATAATGTTGAGGTCTCTGGATTATATTTTTAATCATTCTGTATTTTTTTATGGGAAGCAGAAAGACTTAACAAGCTGTAGACCTGTTCCCATTCCTTGAACTGACTCACAGCAGAGGAACAAGCTGGTCATCTTATTATACTGTACAGTGCAGAGATGCTTATTGCACCAAGAAAAGGAGGTCATGGGGCAAAACTAAAGCATAAGTTATCAAAGGTACTTAACAATGATCAGAAATGCACAACAGGACCAGTCGAGAGAAAAATACACAGTATTTGCCCAGTTGTCAGTATACAATACTAATAACAAGTAAGGCTTTCCTTTGATATCATGTTTTTTCTAACACCTGCAACTCTCACCTGGATTGTATTAAAACTTCATTACTAAATGTGGAAAAACTTAAGCCCTAATTTACAGAGTGAGAAACAACAGTCTGCAAACTCTGCCCCAGTCAGGCTGTTTCCACCACAAGAGAAAGTGTTCAATTTGAGTCGATGAGCTTTCATTACAGATGTTTTTTCTACTCCTAAGATCTAGTGTTTCAAGGTGGTGCATATGACAGTAACAATATACGGTAAAGCTTCAGGCATTACACAGCATTCCCTCATGACCATGCCTTCATGGAATTGCCTTGAATAACAATAATAGCTTCTTTGAAATGAAAGAAGTTTGGTAGCTTGGGTTGACTGCTTAATTGTAGGGTTGTTTGCCCTAAGCACCAGGCTTGGTGAATAACCCTACAGACAATAATAGCTTCTACTTTTTTTATTTCTTATTTTTTATTGAGATACAGCACAAAGTAGGCCCTTCTGAACCTCGCCACCCACCATCCCTGATTTAACCTTAGCCTAATCACAGGAGAAATTACAATAACCAATTAACCTACCAACCAGTACTACTTTGGACTGTGAGAGGAAACCAGAGCACCCTAAGAAAACTCACTCGGCCTCAGGGAGAACTTACAAACTCTTTACAGGCAGTGGCGGGAATTGAACCTGGATCGCTAGAACTGTAAAGTGTTGCACTACCATAAAACAATTCAGCATAGAAAAACTTCCTAAGATAGTTCACAGAGGCATAGAAAGAAGGTTATGGAGGAGGAGGTTCGAATTTTTGAATGAGGTGGAATCATGAAATGGAATTGCAGTCTTGAGGCTTTACAGCTGTTAGCATTGCAGCTAGTTGTGGAAGGGAGTAGAAAAAGAGGCTTTCTAGAGAACTTGCAAGTGATTCTGTAAAAGCTAGAAATCCAGAGTAACACACACAAAGTGCTGGAGGAACTCAGCAGGTCAGGCAACATCTATGGAAATGAATAAACAGTCAGCATTTCGGGCCGAAAGCTTTCATCAGGACAGGAAAGGAATGGGGAAGAGATCAGAATAAGAAGTGGGGGGAGGGGAAGGAGTACAAGCTAGAAGGTGAAAGGTGAAGCCAGGTGGGTGGGGGAGGGAGGTGAAGTAAGAAGCTGGGTGATGATAGTTGGAAAAGGTAAAGGGCAGGAGAAGAAGGGATCTGATAGGAGAGGTGAGTGATCATGGGAGAAAGGGAAAGAGGAGGGATACCACAGGGAGGTGATAGTTGAGGAGAAGAGAAGAGGTGGGGGGGGGCTAGAGTGGCGAATCCTTCATCCAATTACCTTAAAAATTATGCTCTCTCACGTTAGCCATTTCTGCCCCGGGGTGGGGGGGGGGGGGGGGTGGTGTTGACTATCCACTATCAATACAACTCATCCTCCTTTGCTCCAAAGAGAAAAGCCCTAGCTCACTCAGCTTTCTTCATAATGCTCTCCAGGTGGCATCATCATCCGAACTCTCCAAAGCTTACACATTCTTCCTATAATGAGGCAACCAGTACTGAACGCACTACCCCAAGTGTGGTCTAACCAGAGTTTATGGAGTTACGTTACCTTGTGGCTCTGAACTCAATCCCCCAACTAATGAATGACAATACCTTCTTAACCACCATGTCAACGTGTACAATAACTTTGAGGGATCTGTGGACATGGATCCAAGATCTCTCTGTTCCTCCACAGTGATAAGAGTCCTGCCATTAGCCCTGTGCTCTGCCTTCATGTTCAGTGAAGGTCATACTTTTTATGATGTGCTGTCTGAGTACCTAGATGAGTAGCTGCATTACATTTTGTAGATGGTATATACTGCTGTTACTGGTATAGGAGATAGATGTGCTTTGTAAGGTCATCAGGCAGGCTACTTTATCCTAAATGGTGTAAAAATGATCAATATTATTAGATCTACACTTATCCAGGTGAATAAATTGCTGACATGCCTTGTTGATGGTGGAAATCTTTTGGAAAGTCAGAAGATGAATCACTTACCACAAGGTGCCCACTGTCTAACCTGTTCTGATTACAATATTTATTGGACAGGGCCACTTGGGTTTCTGCTGAATGGGTAACTCCCATATATTTGTGGTGAGAGTCTTAAAAATGGCAATGTCAATTATATGTTCCGGGTGTATGCTTGGACTGTCTTACTGGAGATGATCACTTGTGTGGCTTGAATATTACTTGCCTGAATGCTATTTGAGCTATTGTACATGTAGACATCAAGAGCTTCATTTCTAAGGAGTTGCCAATGGACTTGTGTGGCAGTTTTGTCTGACAAGATTTCTGGTAGTTGTGTCGATGGTCAAGCTCCTCAAGTCCCCAAGTATTAATACACAGGCAGTATCCTCATTGCGGTAATATTGCCAAACATTGTTTAATATGGAGAATTATTGGTTCATCTGCTGAAAGAGCACTGTGGGGGTAAACTGGAGGCTTCCTTCTTTACATTTGACCTGCAGCCATAAGATCTGGAGTCAGCCCTGAGATTTGTGGCTGTTACTCCCACCTGCTACAAAACTACTGTACCTCCATCCCAGGGGGTGGTGTGGGTCTTCTCTCTGTGAGAAGGAAGATACTCAGTGATTGCCTGGCACACCTTTTCAGAATTATTCTTAATTGCGAGGAATAATGTTTTATACACCAACAAAGTCAAAGATGGCGCTATAATATGTGGCCAATAATTAATTGTGTTTTAGGAAAGCATTTTATAAAATGTGGATAGTGTCTAGCAACTACTGACAAATCGTGTTTGCTTTTAGCCACATAATAGAATTTGCCAGCCAGTGCTTTAACTGGCAGTGGGAAGATGTGGTTGACTTTGAACACAGTATTTTCATCAATTTAGCCCTGGATTTTATAGAAACAAGAACAATGTATTAAAATCAGTTTCTTTTTAACAACTAAAATTCTGATTTTGCCAAAACAATGAAATGTGCAGCCCTACTTGTAGGAACATCGATTATTTTTGTTGGTGTTTATTTTGTCCTTTTGGAAGATGCATTTTCTGGAGAGAGAGCTGTGTTTATTCAGCATGTATGTGGATACTGATCATGCTTTGCAAGAACAGTCTGTAATTGAGGAAGGGTCATAGGAGGAGGCAGCTGCCAAGCTGTCTAAGATTGGAAGAAAATCTGCTGCCAAAACTCTGGCTAAAATAGGATTTAAAAAAAAGTGGAGCCAACTAGGGAAATTACTCAAAGCTAGAAATGGTGAAATGTTCAAGGAAGTTGAATAATGCAGAGGTAATGAGAGGCCTTGCATCATATTTGGAGTCTTAACGTTTCTAATTAATTTTTGAGAGAGATGGATAGTAATTGTTGAAATTCAAAGATCTTTTAAGAAAAGGGATTATGATAGTTAAGGAAACTAAGTATGCAAGCATTTTAAGACTGAAACCAGTAGTAATGGCAAACTAGGCAGCTTTATATTTTCAAGTGGAGAGTGATGGTGATTTAACAAAGGTCAGCAGAAATTAACAGTGCCTGTTTTGCAGACCATTTGATTATTGAGGAGGAAGGCAGGTCCCTCAACATATGTTTAAGATACAACAAATACTCTACCTCTCTGAGAGGTGTTCATTTTAACTATTCATGATTGAAAGATTTGAGTGTGTATTCTATGATAATGTAGTCAGCAGGATTACATGAAAATGGCAAGAAATTTATTGTACTCGGTGGATTTGAGCTAAAATTTACATAATCATTGTGCTTGATTGTTGGCTTTGTGATATCCACTTGGGACCAATAGTGGTTTGTATGATTCCAGGTGATTTCCCCTAAATGAAGTATACAGTGCAGGAATACAGTCGATAGCTCAGCAGCTACGGTCATGTGAAAGATTTTGTTAGTAATTGCTATAGCCACTGACTTTGTGGAAGAATTGCTGGAGGAAGTGAGTGGGTCAGGCAGCATATATGGAGAGAAATGGACAATGTTTCGGGTTAAGACCCTTCATCTGGTTTCTGGATATCATTTGCAATCCCTCAAATGAAGCAGCAAGGGCGCCATGTGCCTAGTTAATTTTTGTAGAACTGTAAGATTGCAATTACCTGGTATTTGCCAACAATGACAAAAATCCCTACTACTCTTGCTGCTTTTTATTAATTATTCTTTAAGTTATAGTAGGAATGCCAACCTGGCTGGAATTCTTCCCACCCCCACCTGTACTGCAATCAGCCTACATCACCCCACTGTGATTGAATGGCCATTATTTGACAAGCAATCAAATTTAGACTTCCAGAAAAAAAGCACCTCTTCTGCCACCTGGATTATATTTCTGTAAAATACAACATTTTGGCATTCTTTACTGACAAAAAGTGTAATCCATCATATAAAATTAGTCTATTACCCATTGAACTGCATTGGTAACTTCCCTTATAGGAATAGCTCTTGGTGCAAAGTTGGCCCCTTAAATTTTAAACGCCCCATTCCTTGAATGTTTTGCATAGTTTTAATATGTGTACAAGTCATAAGAATTAAAATCTTAAAGATCCAGACAGGAAGCCTTTTTGCCAAGAAGCAGTGATATCTTTCTCCTCCACCCTCTTTTGATTTTTGTTGGGGGAGGAGGTGCAAAGTGTGAAGCTAGACCCAGCTCAAGTATTTAAAAAGCATTTTGTTATAATTCTGACTCATATGATGTAACCAGCAGTGCCAATTAAATGCCAGGTTAAGCAATGAATAAGGATATCTCACTAGTATCCTTTTTCAGAAATTATAATTGTTAAACTTAATTGCTGATCCTTCAGTGATGAATTTTTGAAGTTCATTTGGGTCTACTTCTGATGGCATTCCAAGGAAGGAGACTAAGGCAGCAGGATTTGCAAACATTCTGACAAATTTGCTTAAAAGCTTTCTGTTTGGTGTAATTGATTGCCAGATTGGAAAACATGTTTCTTGGTCTCCCCCGCCCCCCGTGAACTGTAGCTCAAATTCCAGGAAATCTGGTGTTGAATAGATATTTGTGAAGAGTGCAAACAATTGGATTTGTATGTTTAAAACTGCAGAGGAGACATGGGTCTTATTTCAATTGGAACTCATTTCTAAATGTTTTAAGCTTTGTTTTCTTCTTTGTTCTTTGCTTTCCAGAATTTGTCTCAGTCTTTCAAAAGACATGTCAATACCAATGGCTTGGGCTAGATGCTATTCCTTAGACCCTACCTCGGAGACAATGTACAAGTGTTTTCAATCCACTGTTACTGCCATTTCCATTGAGATCATCTACCTTTGGAGCAAATTTGTGTTTATATGTCAGGCTATTTTGTTTCACAATGTTCGCCATCAAAAAGCTCGTTTTGGTGAATATTATTGGTAACCATGATGCGTATTTTTAAAATATATAATTTAGTGCATTTTCTGTTTGCTTGAAGGGCAGTGGATTTGTTGTCCTGTAGAAAATTTGTCATGGTGAGTTTACTTGCACAAAGAAGGATTACATAGATTGATAGCTTTTGTGTACTCTGTGTTTTCAGTTCTTCTGGCATCTCTAAATAAATTAAAGCTTAGTTTAGACTCCAGAAAGATGACTTTGCCATGCAAATCCATCAGAAGGCAACCACACTGCCTTGAAACTGTAGATAAGTTATGCAAATACTGAGTTGTGTTTGAATTATCATTTATTTTGCAGGTTTGTTTTAATTTGTTTATTCATTATGCAGCAGTGTTGAATTTGCTTTTGACATTCCTTTGATTTTCTTTAACTGTAAAAGTCCAACTCAAAAGCTGCACATTGAACAGTTTCCCCAGTAACCAGATACCTTATTTCAGTGTCCATGCTAAGAAGCTTTTGTTCCATGAATATTTATCATTGGATTATTTCTAAACCTTATTAAAATAAATCAAGGTTTTTAAAGCATTTTCTTCCTGTATTTATATTACTGTACAGGTTTCCCCTGCTATCCAAGAGTAGAGCATTCCTATGAAACTTTTCATAAGCCAAAATGGCGTAAAGCGAAGAAGCAATTACCATTAGTTTATATGGGAAAAATTTTTGAGCATTCCCAGACCCAAAAAATAACCTACCAAATCATACCAAAAATCAGCACATACACGCATGCGCACACACCTGCCCGCTCAAGGCTTCACGGTCATGATAGTCTTTCTTAGGGTAAACACAAGTTTAAAGCAGGCACCTTTTCTCTATATAAAGTAGAAGTAATGTATGTACAGTGTAGTTTCACTTACCAGAATTGGGAAGATTTAGCCAAAAACCGATTTGTAGAAAAAAAATCGGCACGTACACACATGCGCACACACCTGCCCACGCAAGGCTTCACGGTCATGGTAGTCTTTCTCAGGGTAAACACAAGTTTAAAGCGGGCGCCTTTTTTTGTAAAAGTGAAAATCCTCTTCAGATTTCTTTTGGTTAGCGAAAACAGGTACTAATGTAGGTCCTTCGTAAAAGCGAAGTGGCGTAAAGCGAACTTTCGTAAAGTGGGGGACACCTGTATTTCCCAATGTTCCTTCCTAATGTGATTTATCCCTGCGTGTAGGTGTATGGGGTTGGGGAAGTTCGATGGCTGCTAGAGACTGCAGGTGATCTTTCTATTAGTGGGAGATTTGCTTGCAGGGGAATTCAGTTGGTGCTAGAATTATCAAAGTTTCATTTCTTCATTTTCGGGATCTGGTTGTTGTTCAAAATCAGAAACTGATTTATTAGTCCTGACTTGTTTGTGAAATTTGATTTTGGCATCAGTACAATGCAAAGACACAAAATTGAATTGCAAAATGAATAATGCAAAAAAAGTTAGTGGTATATGGACCATTCAGAAGTCTGATGGCAGAGGGGGAGAAGCTATTCCTAAATGTGTCTTCAGGCTCCTGTACTTCCTCCCTGATTGTAGTAATGAGAAGGCATGTCCCAATGGTGAGAGTTCTTAGTGATTGATGCTGTCTTGAGGTACGAGTAGGCAGCCATCAATCCCAGGGGATCATGGGTTTGTGCCTCTGGTGGACTGTGGCCTCTCCAGGGCGCAAGCCTGAGCAGGAAGATATGAAGAACCGGCTGTTGTCCATGCAGTGGGTTCCCCCTCTCCACGTCACTGATGTAGTCCAAGGGAAGAGCAAGCACCGATACAGCTTGGCACCAGTGTCGTTGCAGAGGTTGCCAGGGTGAAGTTGTAAACAACATCAAACTGTCTTAGGGACCCAGCTCCAGATTTCTTCCTCTGGGTTTACTCCTGAAGCTTCTTCCGTGGGTGGATATGACCACAAGGCAGCGGAGGTTTAAAGTCAGAGCTTTCCTTCTCCTAGGCAGGCTGCCATCCAAGGCTGAAGCAACTGGTTTTGAGGCGCTAGTGGTCTGCCGTTGCCCCTTTTCTTGTCAGTAGAAACAGTTCTGCCAGGCCTAGTGGCTAAGCCACACGTGAAGGCCAAGAGTTGGACTTGGTTGTCAGAGTCTGTCAGAGACGCATGCCATTTGGAGCACTTTCCCTACTACCACCCCCAGCTCTGACAACCTTAGAAACCTTGAAGTACCACTTCTTGAAGATGTTCTTGGTGCCCATGATGGAGCTTGCTGAGTCTACAACCCTTTTCAGCCTTTTTCGAGCCTGTTCACTACTTATCCCTAATTACCTGTGAGAGTTGTCGCTGTGGATAACATTGATGTTCAAATTAACTTTGGTCAATGTATGGATGCAGTAAGCAATTGGGAAGGGCAATGGTATGTTGGCCTTTATTATTAGAGGATCTAAATATAATAGTAAAGATACCCGGTTGCAAATATACAAGTGCTTAGTCAGACTTAGTCATGTTGTGTCATGTACAGTTTTGGTCTCTTTACCTTAAAGGATGTACTTAGCGTAGAAGGAGTGCCGTCAAGATTCATTAGACTAGTTTATGAGAAAATATTGAGTAGATGAGGGCTCTTTAAAAGAATGAGAGATCTCATCGAACTTTTTTTTGAATTCTTACAGACTTCTATAGGTTGTATATTGGAAGGATGTTCTCTGTAAGATGAAGAACCTAGAGCCAGAGGTCATAGTCTCAGAATAAAGGGTAGGCAGTTGGGGCTGAGAAGAGGAGGAGATGTTTCTTCACTGAGAGTGGATCATTGTAATTATCTACCCCAGAGGGCTGTGGTGTTTCAGTCACTAAATTCATTCAGGACAACAACGGGTTACTGGATATGAAGGGAACCAAGAGATGTGGGGATAGTGCAGAAAACGTCTTTGTAAGAGAAATCAGCCAAGATCTTGATAAATAGCAGAATAAGTAGGGTGTCCTGTAATAAATATTATATAAGCTTATCATCTAATTTGTGATGTTAGACAGTTCTAGCATAACCTATCTGCTTTTCCTTCCCTCATGTTAATACCAGAACATTAGAAAGCACCCAAAACCAGCTGCTGTCTACACTACATCAAACATGCATTTTAGAAGTACACTGCTCTTTCACTTTGCCTTTCCAGCGCCCCTAAAATCCTCTGCAGAGAATAGTTTCCATCTTACCCTATTGTTCACAATCGACAGTAATCAGTCTTCTGCATCATTTCCGAACATCGATTGTAGATAATACCAGACTTTCCTATGTAGAATTTCTTGCTTTCTCTTTAGAGATGAAATCAATTATGTAATCTAGATGTGGGGAAATCATAAATTTAAAACACACTTTAAATCAACTAAGGAATTTGAGGGAAACTTAATTACTTTGGGAGTGATCAGAATGTGAAATGTTGAGTTCAGTCATGTAGGTGCATTTAAGAAGCAAGATAATTAATCAAGTGAGACATGGAGATAATACTTACAACATGAGATAAAGTAGGATGAGTCTATTCCTATGCAGTCCTCACTGGTAGTGACTCTTAGGCTTGATTCTGTGCTATAAATTGTACATAGTACAATGAAAGGAAATAAACAAGCTTGGATTGGCTCTGCCCTGTAAGTAAATTAGACCAACAACACACCACACCATGGAAGTGCAAGGTACAGTGGAGCTTTGCCCTGCAGGTTCTCTTGGCGAACTGAGCTTTTTTTTACCGCACCTTTCTGAATTCTCAGTCCCTCTAACTCCCTATAATAGAAAGTAGCATAACATACTTCACAGGAATAGGGGCTCAGCCACTACTCTAGCTGATCACAATAGATCACTCTAACTGATCTCTAGAAAATTTAGCCAAATACTGAACTAAAGCATTTTCGTCTCCAGATCTATAACCAAGGTAAGATGAGACACATACAACTTTGAAGATGAAGCAATAATTCTGTATTTCAATCCCCTTTCTCACTTTCAACAGTCAATGAAGAGATATCCATGCCGACAGTGTGATCGTTCTTTCAACTCCTCACATAGTCTGCGTAGACATGTCAGAGTGAATCATGATGGCGTCAAGAGAACCTATATCTGTTGGTAAGCATTGTACCAGCGTATATTGTCTAATTTACCTGATCAAGTCACGAGGTTAATAAATTGGAATGTAATCATTGGAATATAGTCACTTTCCTTTTTTCCTTTTTCAGGAAAGTGCCATGAATGGGAAGAAAGGTCTCATCTAAAATACTTGCTTGTGTCTCAACTAGCACTGATTCCCATTCAGTCATCACTACGTTGCTTACTGCTGAGGCATATCTTGATTTTCAAAGCTGCCATTGTTATTTTGAGCAACAGACACCAAGTGCTGGAGGGACTTGGGTCAGGCAGCATCTATGAAAGGGAGTAAACAGATGACGTTTTGGACTGAGGCCCTTAATCAGGACTGAAAAGGAAGGGGAACGAAGGCAAAATAAGAAGGTGGGGAGAGGGAAAGGAGTACAAGCTGACCAGGTAGTTGGGTGGGGACGGGGGTGTGAACTAAAAAGCTGAGAGACAACTGGAAGCAATGAAGGGCTGAAAAAGAAGGAATCTTCTAGATATATTGAAGTATATTCACACACTCACAGTTCAAACCATTAAATCATCTCCAACACTCAGTTCCATAGGTATACTTCTACCATTTTACAGATCCTCTATTTTAATTATTGACTACTAGGCCTTCTGTTGATAAGTTATTAAGCTCTGGAGCAGCCTCTCTAACTACCATTCTTTCCTTCCTCAGATGGATTACAATTTTTTTTTTGATAATGCTCCAGGTTATTTTCCTTACTTTTAAAATTGCTATAAAAATACAAGCTTTTTCCAGGAGGGGAAGGGCTATCATACAAGGAATGTTTGATAGCTCTGGGTCTGTACTCACTGGAATTTCGAAGTTTGGGCAGGGGGAATCTCATTGAAACCTTTCGAATGTTGAAGGGCCTAGACATGGTAGATGTGGAAAGAATTCCTGTGGTGAGGGAGTCAAGGACAAAAGGGCACAGCCTCAGAATAGACAGGTATCCATTTAAAACAGATGCAGAAAATTTCTTTACCCAGAAGGTGCTAAATTTTTGGAATTTATTACCACAGGCAGTTGTGGAAGCCAGGTCGTTGGGTGTATTGAAGGCAGAGCTTGATAGGTTCTTGACTGAACATAGCATAAAGAAAAGGCTGGGGAGTAGGGCTGAGGAAGGGGGGCGAGGGGAAAGGATCAGCCATGATTGAATCGCGGAGCAGTCTCAATGGACCAAATGGCCTAATTCTGTTCCTATGTCTAATGGTTTCAAGCTGTTGGGAGAGGGATATTGAAATGAGTACTGAAACTACGTCCTGTTCCTGTTTGTTTTTGACTGATGCCAAACAATTTCTTTACACCCACAGGGTAGGGTGTCATTTTAACAATTTTAAAAGACAAACAATTTTATTTGACACATTGTTTGTAGCTACAGAATATATGAGCCTTAAAGACAATACGTAGTTTTTAAGTGCAAACACGAGGGAAATCTGCAGATGCTGGAATTTTATGCAACACACATAAAAGTTGCTGGTGAACGCAGCAGACCAGGTAGCATCTCTATGAAAAGGTACAGTCGACGTTTCGGGCCGAGACACTTTGTCAGGACTAACTGAAAGAAGAGCTAGTAAAAGATTTGAAAGTTGGAGGGGGAGGGGTGGAGCCAAGAGCTGGACAGTTGATTAACAAAAGGGATATGAGGGGATCATGGGACAGGAGGCCTCCAGAGAAAGCAGGATCTCCCAGTGGCCACACATTTTAATTCCACGTCCCATTCCCATTCTGATATGTCTATCCACGGCCTCCTGTACTGTCAAGATGAAGCCACATTCAGGTTGGAGGAACAACACCTTATATTCCATCTGGGTAGCCTCCAACCTGATGGCATGAACATTGACTTCTCTAACTTCCGTTAATGCCCCATCTCCCCCTCGTGCCCCATCCGTTATTTTATTTATTATATATATTCTTTCTCCCTCTCTCCTTTTTATCCCTCTGTCCCTCTCACTATACTCCTTGCCCATCCTCTGGGCTTCCCCCCTCCCCCTTTCTTTCTCCTTAGGCCTCCTGTCCCATGATCCTTTCATATTCCTTTTGCCAATCACCTGTCCAGCTCTTGGCTCCATCCCTCCCCCTCCTGTCTTCTCCTATCATTTTGGATCTCCCCCTCCCACTTTCAAATCTCTTACTAGCTCTTCTTTCAGTTAGTCCTGACGAAGGGTCTCGGCCCGAAACGTCGACTGTACCTCTTCCTAGAGATGCTGCCTGGCCTGCTGCGTTCACCAGCAACTTTTATGTGTGTTGCGTAGTTTTTAAGCTGGGGGAGTGGTGCACCAGATGCAGTGAAACAATATGCAAAGAACTATACATGGTAAAATTCAAATTCTGAAACTGCTGTGGTAGTGTATTAGCGTCTTCAAAAGAGCAAAGTCAGCTCTTTCAAATTGAAGATCAGTGGTGTGGAAGTTTACTTTGAAGTGGTATTTTTTTTAAATTGGGTAGCTTATTGAGAAGCGTCTATGAACAGTACTTAAAAGTTCAGAATTTTTGAAAAACTTGCTTCAAACCACTTTAGAAAAATAAGAGGAGGGTCTCATTGAAATCTATCAAATATTGAAAGGTCTAGATAGAGTGGATATTTCCTATAGTGGGCGCAGTCTAGGACCAGAGGATCCAGCCTCTGAATAGAACAGATGTGGAATTTCTTTAAGCAGAGGGTGGTGAATCTGTGGAATTCATTGCCACAGATGATTGTGGAGGCCAAGTCATTGGGTATATTTAAAGCAGAGGTTGACAAGTTCTTGATTAGTTTTACGGGGAGAAAGCAGGAGAATGGAGTCGAGAGGGATGATAAATCAGCCATGATAGAATGGCAGAGCAGACTCGATGGGCTGAATAACCTAATTCTGCTTCTATGTCTTATGGAGAAAATATCCTAAGAATGTGGGAGCAGTGATGGAAAGCAGTTAACATCAATACACTATGCCTATAGAAACTGAGGATAAAGAAGGAAAAACAAATAAAACTGGTAATTGTCAGAATTTGTACATCTGATTTTATACAAGTATAGGAATGACATACCTCCACTCTGTTTACTAAGCTGTTGGTATCCTCACAGAACCATACTGTCCCTTAAAAATTATTATCATATTTAATATTCAGCCTTGCCAAGGTTTTGAAGTTTGCTTTTGATAAAATTGAGCAAATGAGTAAACCTCAACTTCCTTTACTGCTGTCTGAGTTACACAGTAAGAAGTGAAAGTTAATGTGTCAGTTGGTGTAAGTAACCAGTATTACAGCAACACACCTTCTTAGTAGTATGCCACCTTGTGCATTTTTAGGCAGCGTTGTGGAGTCACATAAATTCTGTGTATTGATTGTTACTCCATAGAATATTTAAAAGAAATTTAATGTAACTGAATCATCAAGTATCATTTGGGATGCAGTCAAACAGTGATGTGAATAAAAAAAATTGCCTCATTTTAATCGGGGTTCTATAGTGCGTGATAAAGTCATTCAATGTCAGATTGAAGCTGATAGAAATCTGCATGAAATTGCAACTTTACACAAATAACATGGTAATTGTGGTATTAAATTTTTGCTTGTTCATTCTAGATAAATAGATACTTTATTGATCCCAAAGGAAATTACAGTGTCACAGTAGCATTACAATTGCACAGATATACAAATATTAGAAGAGAAGTAAGAAAGAAAAAAATAGTTACCTTAAACAGGGTAACAGGAGGGGGTCATCACTTCCCTGGCTATAGGTTGACTCCTTATAGAGCCTGATGGCCAAGGATAAGAATGACCTCGTATAGCACTCTTTGGAGCAGAGTGCTCCTCTGTTCAGCCAAGGTGGCATGCAGAAGGTGAGAAACACTGTCCTGAATTGCCAGGATTTTACATAGTCCTGTGTTCTACCACAGCCTCCAGTGTGTCCAGTTTGACTCCTATAACAGAGCTAGTCTTTCTAATCAGTTTATTGAGCCTGTTGGCATCACCCATGTTGTTGCTAGTGCCCCAGCACACCACCGCATAGAAGACTGTACTGGTGACAACAGACTGGTAGAACATGTGAAGGAGAGGCCTGCATATGCCAAAGGACCTCAATCTCCTCAGAAAGGAGAGGTGACTCTGGCCCATGTACACAGTCTCTGTGTTGGTGCTCCATTCAAATCTGTCAGACTAGGTGCACCCCCTTGTACCCCCTGTAGATCCTCACCATCAATAGTAACAAGGAGAAGCAACTGCAGTAATTTGGAATATTTGAAAGTAATATAATGTGGCTGAATCATCAACTGTTGTTTATGGCAACTTGAATGCTGGAAAGGCTTTTTTTTTCCCCCTTTATGCTTGATCTTTTCCACAAACCAGTTACTTCACAAATGGACTGTGCACTTCAGACACTAGAACTCCTGCTTAACCCTGCTAGCTATTGCTGCCTGATTTAATATAGCTCCTTTAACATAGTATATTTCCAAATGCTTCAAAGCGGTGTTGTCACCCAACATTAGACATTGAGATATTAAGCCAAATGAACAAGTCCCTTCCCATCAGGTTTGAGGAGCATATTAAAAATGGGAAACACGGGAGAGATTTATGAAGAAATTAAGGCTTTGACTGCTGAGGCTGTATGTCTAGGGAAGATTAGATACAGGGAAGTGAAATCCAAAGGGAGACTTAAAGATGTGAAAAAGTCCTTTTAAAGAGTAAGCAACACACACAAAGTGCTGGAGGAACTCATTGGGTCAGGCAACACCTATGGAAATGAATAAACAGTTGACGGTTTAGGCCAAGACACTTCTTCAGGACTGAAGTGGAAGGGGGAAGATGCCAGAATAAAAGGTGAGGAGAGGAAAAGGAGGATAGCTAGAAGGTGATTGGTGAAGTCAGGTGAGTGGGAAAGGTCAAGGGCTGGAGAAGAAGGAATCTGATAGGAGAGTGGACCATAGGAAAAAGGAACAGGGTAGGGGGTGGACACAAGGGAAAGTGATGGGCAGGAAAGAAGAGGTAAAAGGCCAGAATGGGGAATAGAATAAGAGGGGAGGGGGGAAATGTTTTAATATGGAAGGAGAAATCAATATTCATACCATCAGACTGGAGATTACCCAGATGGAATGTAAGGTGTTGTTTCTTCATTAAAGAATATAGTGTTTCCAACAGGGAAATGATGCAGGTCAGTAAACATTGTTAATAACTGAATAAAATAGTATGAATAAGGACATAAGCCATAGTATTTTGGGTGATTTCCAGAATGGATATCTCAAGCCAACAAAAGGAGTAGGTAAAGGTGTAAGCTGAGGCATATCCACAATTGGGCTTTACTCTGAGGGTAGAAATGGACTGTGTAAGTAAAGACAGTGATAAGTTAGACATATCTCAACTAAGGATCAATAAGTTCCAAAGTTCAAACAACCTGATTCAGTGTTAGACTTACCTGGGTTAATGTGTAGAGCTGGTGGCTAGAGAGCAGTTTGGGGTGGGTCAGAAGATACTGGCTTTCGTGTTCCAATAGTTATTTGGAAGAGTAAGTGCTATGTTTTATTTTAAAAGCATAGTCCAGAATCAGCATGTCAGCATTTTGTTCCTATGGGTGCGATCTAGTGTAGAAACTTCTCAGGCCTGATATACTATGTACATGCTTGCATGTATGTAGATTCCTCCTAGACATCAATATGGGTGTGCCAAACTCAAAACATTTGGGGAAATAGTGGTGCTTTGCCACCTAGTGGACATATCCTGTAATTATTCGGACCAATTATTAGAATTCAAAGGTATATTTTAAAGAAGGGCAATGCTTTGCCCTAGACATTTATATTTATCTGTAACTTAATGGGAAGGTCTGCCAACTCTTTTGTGCAAGTGTACATGTTCACAGGTTGCTGATCTATTCAGACATCCTGATCAAGCCAGTTTGGTATCCAAACAGTGCTACTGAAACTGTGCCTGAGACAGTGGGGACCAGGGAATCGAAAGTTGTCAAAAGTGTCCACAATGTAGGTGTAAAGGGACTGAATAAGGGGAGAAACAGATGGAGTCAAGGTGTGAGGAGATACAGTGCCTATAAAAAGAATTCACCCTCTCCCCCTTGGAAGTTTTCACGTTTTACAACATTGAATCACAGTGGATTTAATTTGGCCTTTTTGACACTGATTAACAGAAAAAACTCTCGTGTGAGTGAAAACAAATTTCTACAAATTGGTCTAAATTTAATACAATTATTAAACACAAAATAATTGATACCATAAGTATTCATCCCCTTTAAGTCAGTATGTAGTAGATGCACCATTGGCAGCAATTACAGCTTGAGTCTGGGTGAATAGGTCTTCAGCAACTTTGCACGTCTGGATACTGCAATTTTTCCCCCTTCTTCTTTACAAAGCTGTTCAACCTCTATTAGATTACATGGGGATTGTGAGTGAGCAGCTCTTTTCAAATACAGCCACAAATTCTCGATTGGATTGAGGTCTGGACTCTTGACTTGGCCTCTCCGGGACATTAACTTTGTTGTTTGTAAGCCATTCCTGTGTAGCTTCGGCTTTATGCTTGGGGCCATTGTCTTGCTAGAAAACAAATCTTCTGTACTCTTGCAGCCTGGATTAGTTTTTCCTCCAGGATTTCCCTGTATTTTGCTGCAGTGAAGCATCCCCACAGCATGATGCAGCCGCCACCATGCTTCACAGTAAGGATAGTGTGTTTTATGATGACGTGCGGTGTTTGGCTTACGCCAAACATAGTGTTTAGTCTGATGGCCAAAAAGCTCAATTTTGGTTTCATTAGACCATAAAACATTCTTTCAGCTGACTTCAGAGTCTCCCACATGCCTCCTGGCAAACTCTAGCTGAGATTTCATGTGAGTTTTTTTTTCAACAGTTGCTTTCTCTTTGCCACTCTCTCATAAAGCTGCGACTGGTGAAGCACCCGGGCAACAGTTGTATGCGCAGTCTCTTCCATCTCAGCCTCTGAAGCTTGTACCTCCTCCAGAGTTGTCATAGGTCTCTTGGTGTCCTCCCTCACTAGTCCCTTTCTTGCATGGTCACTCAGTTTTTGAGGATGGTCTGCTGTGGGCAGATTTACAGCTGGGCCACATTCTTCCTATTTCTTGATGAAAAACACAACTGTACTCCAAAGGATATTCCGTGACTTGGAAATTTTCTTGTATCCATCTCCTAACTTGTGCTTTTCAATAACCTTTTTGTGGAGTTGCTTGGAGTGTTCTTTTGTTGTCATGGTGTAGTTTTTGCCAGGATGCTGACTCACCAGCAGTTGGACCCTCCAGATACAGGTATATATTTACCACAACCAATTGAAACACCTTGACTGCACACAGGTGATCTCCATTTAACTAATTATGTGACTTCTAAAACCAACTGAGGGCACCAGTGATGTCATATTAAAGGGGTGAATACATAAGCAACCAATTATTTTGTATTTTATATTTGTAATTAATTTAGATCACTTTGTAGAGATCTGTTGTCACTTTGTAGAGATCTGTTGTCACTTTGACGAGATCTGTTTTCACTTTGATATGGAAGAGTCTCTTCTGTTTACCTGTGCTTTAAAAAGCCAAATTAAATCCACTGTGATTCAATGTTGTAAAACAATGAAACATGAAAACTTCCAAGGGGTGGTAAGTACTTTTTACAGGCACTGTAAGTTCACTGGAGCTAGAGCAGGCAGAGACAATGGGTCCTGTTTTTTTTTTCAATTTGTGTTCCTGTTTTTAGATGAGAGATTGCTCCAACCTCTCATTTTAAAGGCTCTGGACAGGATATCTCCTGGTGTGATAAGCTCTGAGATGGTGACTGGGTGTTTGGGGGTGTCACATTCTAGGGGTAGGAAAGAGGAGGTATCCAAGAGCTGCTGTCAGTCAGTCCACCAGGCTGTACTGCCCTTGGCTGCAAGTTTAACTGTTGGGACGTGTGCATAGTGAATGGAGTGCTGCGTGTTTGGAGTGAGGTGGAGAGGGAGCAGAATGTCTGGATAAATTGGGATGAGCAATGAATGGCTGGATTCCAAAAACTTTACAAAAATAGCTCCTATTGCTGTACACCAAGAAGGGTCTCCTTGCTGTCTGCTGCAGGGAATGTATCATCCATTATTTTTTCCTCAATTGCCTCCCATTTCCTGAGGAGCTACTTCCCAAATTGTACCATGGGGTACGATATCCATTAGAGTTACAGTAAATGAGATCACACTACCCAGAATATGGCCATTTAGAAATGGGTCAGCAGAAAAGGCTCTGGAATGATAATATAGCAACAGATTTATCTCTTCAGTTACATTTTTAAACCTTTTTGTACTGAAAATTACTCATCAAAAATTTTTGCTGAACTAATCTGTGTTCATTGTTTGCAGTAGCTGTCTTCCCATTTAAAAGTGAAAAGTATTTAAGATTAGTTAAGATTAAGTATTTAAGATTAATTGATCTGAAAATAACTTGTGTGCACAAGCAATATCTTTCAATATTTCACCATTTTGCTGTCATTTCCAGGTACTGCACAGATGAAAAGCACTTTTTTGCCAAGCGTTTCATGCTTGTAAAACATATCAACCTAATGCATGGCATCAGAAACCCAGACTTCAGCCAAATGTCCAAAGCTGTTCACACAAGCTCAGATGCCAATGTGGTGAGTCTTTCTTCCCCATTTGCTATTTTAAGGTAGATATCAAAGGTTTTGTGTGGTGAGAAGGCAGAAGGATGTGAACAAATGTCTGGAATTTCCTGCATTAGGTATAGCCAATCAATAAGAGGTGAGATGCATCACGCCAAGAAACTTGAAAATCAGTGGCAAAGTCTTATTTATCCATGCTGCTCTGAGCACTGATGAGATCAGACCAACAAAATATAACAAGCAAAGGATTTGAGTTTTAGATTTTCATGGTCTTTGAGCAGAAAAAGTCTCACCAAATTCATGCTAACCATCAATAACCTATTTAGACCAATCCAACACAGATTCCACTTTTATATAAATTTGCCCTACATTCCCATCACTTCCTTCTACTCACCTGCACACTGAACAAATTGCAGTGTCCAATTAATGTACCTGGATATCTTTGGGATATAGGAGGAAACCAGAGCACCTCAAGCCCATGCAGACATAGAATTTGCAAACTCCACTCAGGCAGCAGTGGAGACTGGGATTGAATCCAGTATGATAGAGCATTGACGCAACAGCTACATTACTGTGTGGCCCATGGAGTAGTTCCAGGACTTGAGAACCTAATCAAGTCTGTGTGCTAAAGATTTGCCCTCTCCCCCAGCTGCCTGCTAGCTCCCTCATGGTTCCGCCTCCTTCTACTACCCATTGTGTTTTCCCCTATTCCTTCTTCACCTTTCCTGCCTATCACCTCCCTGCTTCCCCTCCCCCACCCCTTTATCTTTCCCCTTACTGGTTTTTCACCTGATACCTACCAGCCTTCTCCTTCCCACCCTCCCCCCACCTTCTTTATAGGGCCTCTGCCCTTTCCCCCTACAGTCCTGACGAAGGGTTCCGGCCCGAAACATTGACTGATCATTTCCACGGATGCTGCCCGACCTGCTGAGTTCCTCCAGCGTGTTGTGAGTGTTGCTTTGACCCCAGCATCTGCAGATTATTTTGTGTTTACGATAGGTAGAGAACTGATTGGCTGTCATGAAACAAATACAATAAACAGGTCCTTTTCCAAATGGCAGGTAGTGATGAATGGGCTGCTGCAGTGTTTGAACCCCAGCCACTTAGATAATGATTTAGGTAAGGGAATTAAACATACTAAGTCTGAGGATAACACACAGCTGATTGGGAGTTTAAGCTCTTAATAGGATGCTGAGAGATTCCAGTATGATTTTTACAGGTTTAGTGGACAAATACATGGCAGCTGCAGTGTAATGTGGATAAAGGTGGGAAAACAGATTATTATCTGAATGGTGAGAAATTAGGAAAGGAGGAGATGCAACAAGATCCAGGTGGCCTTTTACACCAGTTGATAGAAGTGGAAGTCCAGGAACAGTAAGCATCGAAGTGGGTACATTGGCCTTCATTGCAAAAGAATTTGAGTACAGGAGCAGGAATCTCTTATTTCAAATGTACACAGCCTTGATGAGACCATACCCAATGCAGTTTTGGTAACCTTTTCTGGGGAAGAATATAATTGCCTTGGAGTTCAGTAAAGGTTTACCAGACATATTCCTGCAATGGCAGAACTGACATGGGAAGATTGAGATGGGTGAGCTTTTATCTGCGAGAGTTAAGATGCAGCAAAAATATTCCAGCTGGTGAGAAATCCAGAACAGGTCACAGTCTAAGCGTACAGGTAAGACATTTAGGCTGAAAACCATGAGAGGAAGGAAACATTTCCCCACAGCGAAGGTGTTTAAAGTTGAGGATAATGATTTATGGTAATTAAGTTTAAAATGGATCTGAGAAAGAGTCCTTTCACCCAGAAGGTGGTTGAAATCTGGACTACACTGCTTTGGAGGGGTGATAGAAACAGATATTCTCACAACCTTTAGGAAGCATCTAGATGAGCATTTGAGTCAAATGGAGCAAATGCTGAACGATAGGAACAGTATAGATGGTTATTTAGTAGTCTGCATGGACTTGGTGGCGCGAAAGGTTTGTTCCTGTGCTTTACAAATCCATTACTCTGTGATTTAAATGGGGTGGGTATGTCAGAGCACCACCACTTTCAGATCAGATACTATGTTGACTTGAGCATTCATCACTGTTCCTCCAATACTACTGGAACAAAATTCTGGCAATAACAACACTTTGGGAACACTTGCATCTTAAGGAAACAGATAATCACCTTCTAAAGCAACACACACACACAATGCTAGAGGAACTAAGCAGGTCAGGCAATGTCTATGGAAGGAAATAAACAGTCGACATTTCAATTCTGGTGAAGGGTGACACTCCCCAAAACATTGGCTGTTTATTTCTCTCTATAAATGCTGCCTGACCTGCTGAGTCCCTTCGGCATTTTGTGTGTGCTGCTCAAGATTGCCAGCATCTGCAGAATCTCTTGTTATCACTTTACAAGTGGGTAGCTAGGAGCAGACAATCAATGACGGCCATACTGGTGGTGCTCATGACATGAAAATAAATCAATACAGTTACAGAGCATACCTGCTTAAAGATGTCAGACTTGTGATTTCTAATTGTTGTTCCTTTTTTGAGGAGGACTTACCTGGCAAGCGGGTGGCAAGTGACTCTGAAGCAGCTGAGCAGCCCAGCTCTAACACCATAGCATCGCTTCCCAAGAAACTGAAGGTTGCAGTGTTCAAACAGTACAGATGTTCCATATGTGGTTATATGACCAAGAGCAAAGCTGATTTCCAGGAACACATACCTCAGCACAAGACTGATGGTTCAACCTTCCAGTGCTCACAGTGTGGTCTCTGTTATACATCGGCACTCTCCCTAAACAGGCACCTCTACATTGTCCACAAGTTCAAAGAACCTGAAAAGCCTCAAGCAAATGTGGTTCGTGAAAATGGGCAAGATGAACATAATGGGGAGTCAAACACTACGTCAGAGGAAGATGTAGATCTCCAGTGCCAAGTTTGTAGAGATGTTTTTGACAGTAAAACAGCATTACGTTCTCATGTTCGGACTCATGGGATGAGGTTTATATTATCTAAGCAGAACGGAGGATCGGAACAGTGATTCCATCAGCCTGAAGGAGAAATTTTTCAAATCTCCAAATCTCCTTCAACATGGTCTGCAGTGATAAACCTGGTTCATAGAGACATAACACAGCAGCATACAAACATCTAAGGGAAATTGGTCCTCATTCAAAGCAGAACAGTAAAATTCTTCCTGCCCTTTCAAAGGTTCATGGTGGTGAAGCAGGAGTTTCACCAGCAGGAGTTCCTTCTGGATCCCTCTTTCTGTTTTTTCTTTTACTTGCTAGGTTTTGTACATTTGTACAACCCAATGCACAATAGAACTTTACAGGAAAGCAAACTGAGTATGCTCTCTTCATCCTCCTCTCAGTGCCCTCAGACTTTGTGTCTTGCTATGATTTATGTGACTTTGCATGTTTGTGTCAAGCCCAGCTTTCAGTTCAAACTTTCCACTGGCTTGAGAAACTCACGGTCCATGATGTCACAAAATGCAAGCACACCCACTGCCTCTGTACTGGACAATTAGATCAGATTTGGGGTTAGAAGTCCAGTATCTTTGTCTCGGAAAGCTAATTTAGTTGCTCAAAGTGAATAGTTCCCTTTTTTAAAAAAAATCTGGTTTGATCTGAATGAGATAAGAATTCACAATGTGATGTGGATAATTCTAAATATCGTCACTCCCTTCCCTTATATAGAAGTAAGTAGAAAGTTTACACTGTGATGAAATGTCTGCAAACATTGGCAGTGCCCTTCTCATTGTTTGTTGTGCCATTATACCTTTGAAATTGTTTTCATTTTATTTTGTGCCTTTTTATTGATTAATGTCCTTCTTGCTTGGCTGCTAACAAAGCGCCCAAGTATTTTCAGCACGTGCCTTCAGCTGACTGTTACAGTTGAATCTTTTATGAACAGAGTAATAGTCAAAATGCACTGCGTCGAATAATTTTTTTAGATTTTCAGTATCTGCAGAATCTCTTCTGTTTGTGTCAGACTATTGCTTTTTGCAAAATTTATTTTATAATCACAGCCCAACACCTCCATTCCCCTTTTCCTTATTCCAGCACAAAAAGTACTGCAAACTCATGCAGAACCATTGCTTAAAAAATGACTTTTCTTTATTTGTACTGTAATCTGAGGTTGGTTCAGGAAAATCTCATAGCTGTGGGATATAAGACTTTGTCCCTTTTAAGACCCTTGCCTTAAGGTACAGGACCCCAGAGGTGATCTTATTATCACTTGTGTGGTGACTCCCTCTCAGTTGTGAGGCCTCTATGCACACTGATAATTCTGTGAAAACCTTGTGACATTGCTTCCAGTTACATTTAACCACATTTTTTTCTGTTGCACTACCTCCCAGTTGGAAGAACGCCCACAAAATCATGGACTAACAGCACAAAGACAGGCTCGTTTGCCTTCATTTGGTTCTGGTGAATTATTTTAACCACACAATAGCTGTTGTAATCCCAGTCTATTCCCTTCCAAGCACCTCTCTTAATTTCTTTTCCATCAGAATTTATAATCTGTGGCAGAGCACTCCACATTTTAATGAACACCTTTGCTTGAAACAGACAAAAATCTTCTCTCACTTCTTCAATTCTACAGAGAAGTGGGGCGGGGACGAACAACTATTGAACAAGTTAGCCAGGGCACTTAGCTGCACCTGGTGAAAGGATGTTTTGAGCCATTGCATTTATTCCTCTTTAATTTGGAATTTGGAAGAGCTGCCTGTCCTCAAACTTGCTAGGTAATTCAAAGCACTGCCTATGGTTGGGAGGGACAGATGGTAGAGGGGTAGAAACCACGCCATGCTGTATTGCACATCAAGGCACAATTCCTTAAAAAAAAAAGACCAGTTAACTTGAACAAAGATAGTGTATTCAGGTGGTTTTCAGGGGGGGAAAAAGAGCTAAAACTAGAGGAGGAAACCATAGAAAAGCCAGTTTTTAAAAAATCATAGCTTTGAGACAAAACATACTGTTTGTTGAAATTGGAATTACCTGCCTGGTATTGTTCATAGTTTATTTTCGAAACGGATTTGTAATGGTTTCTGCTCTGAAAGCGGGAGACCTCCTTGCAACACCTCACATCATGCAGGAGGAATCACCATAAAGTAATAAGTCACCCAATTATAGTTGCTATTTTATTTTTATATTGTTTTATTCATATTTATGGCTATTAGCAGTGTTACCAGCCTTTTAATACTTCGCTCCTGTAATTTAAACTGGGACTTGTGGTAGACTTGCCATTCTGGTCTGGAGGAGGTTTATCTGCTGAGTGCTTTGATTATTTTATTACATTGTGTGCCTCAGACGTAGGTTTTTGTATTAAGCCAATCAGAATTTGTTTGGAATTTGAATGTTCTCTCCTGAGATGACACTTTGAAATTGATTCAAGTGGACCAGTGATCTTATGAATCACCAATTCCTTGTTAAGATGCAAGATGGAAGTTCAGTTTTCCAAGGACCCAGATACCAGCAGCATTTCAAACGGACAACCCAGAAAGAGATTTTCCATGTCTTCAAAGAGCAAACTGATATAAAATTAACAATTGCACATCATCCTTTTTAAATATGAGAGAAATTACTAAAATCATGGTGCAGATTTTTTTTTAATTATTAAATTGAAAATTGTGCTATTAAGTTAGAATTTCAACCAGTTCTTGTAATTTGGAAGAAATCAAAATCTGTTTGATATATTCCCACTGATGTAATACTGTAAGTAAAGTGAAAGTGTCTGACTGGTGCTGGTTACCAGAGACTAGTGTGGGTTACTGGAATCATGTAACAAAGCCAAACAGCTGATGGCCATTGGACCATTCCTTTTAGTTTAATCTTTGCAACTAATATTTCAAGATGTAGAGAGGTTTGGTAACTCAGTTGAGTTATTCCTGCTAAGTGTAAATTGTGAACTGAAGCATGGTATTCAGACAAATGCAAGGTAGGTTGGGCCTTGTTCAGGTGTCCAAATAACCCCATCAAACAGGATGACCAAAATGGCCCTTTTAATTCCCACTCCTTTTTCTCCCATCCAAAGTAGGCCTTGCTTGTCTGGAAAGTTGGGGGGGGGGCGGGGGGGAGGTGTTTTCCTGTTAGACTTGGTTGTGCATTGGTTTGTTTGTTTTCATCCATCTTTTGTGCCCATTTAAAGTGGGGATTGTAAGAGAATGGCTAATGACCTCACCTTCCTCGCTGTAAATCACTTCAGAGCACAGCCATTTAATGGAAGCATCCTCAGCTTCTCTCACCCCTACTGGAAAGAGTGATACATTCCTTTTGTCCACTCATTCCTATTAAGCAGATGTTACAGAATGTATGAGATTGAATTGGAGTCTATGCCAATATTTTCTTGGTAAATGGGCAGTGCCATTATACAAGGATGTTCATTATTGGGCTTATGCATTGCCATTCCCTCTTGTACCATTGTGAATGGCATTAAAGTAATTTACAGGAGGACCAAATAAAGTATTTTAAAAGTTTTTTTAAGACTTGTGTAATTCCCTGCATAAATGACCACTATACTGTATCTTAAGTTTTATAAAATTAATTACTTTAAAGAATAATGTATCTCCCATATTACTCAATTTTATAAATTACTTTGGAGATTTATGTTTAATTGTAGTCATATTGACTAAAGTTTTCACATACTTTCTATTTAAGTGCTGTACTACCTTACACTGTCATATTCATATGATCTGTGTTATATTACACTTAAAGGGGACGTTCCAGACTCCAACAAAACTCTTGAGACACGAATACTCCCCTCCTACTGCCCAGGTTTTCCTGCCGAATAGCATCTCCAGTGGTGCCCTACCTGGTCCAAAGAGGTTGTTAGCTTGTGTTTACTGTGTAGAGATATATTTAGTAAACTTGTATCAATTCAAAGAGCTTGATATTCAGAATATTAATTGGAGTCTGGAGTTTGCCATTTAATATTTTTGAGCCAGAATTCAGCTCTGTTATTTACTGATAAACAGTCAAAATAATTTAAAATATTTATCTAGAATTCAGCTTTGTTCACTTCTTATTTCAGTGTCTTAATACAACATATACAAACATTTGTACTTTTGATAAATGTGTATAGTAGCGTGTAGAGAGACATTTTGCAAGGTATCCCAATATAGTTTGCTAAAGGTAGACCTACATGTTATCAGGGATTTTCCCCACCCCAAGCCATCACCCTTCTATTTAATCTGCATTGGCCTCTGTGCCTTCTTATTATGTTTACTTAAAAATATTTCAAATAAAAGCAACAATGAATTTAACAGCCTGTCCTACAATTATCTCTATATTGCTGTAATCTGTCCTCTAAATATTCAGTAATATTCAGCAATTATCCTATGGCAGTACTCAGTATGTCAGAGGATGCACTGTTTTATAAGGCTAAGAGCATTTCACCAAATAAAACAGAATATTATTCTTCTGTAAAATGTGTCCCCTTAGTGCTGCAAAGGCTATTAATCTCTGAGATAAATATTTATTTTGGGCAGTGCACACTACTGGAATAGTAGGGAAAGAACTGTAGGCAATGTAGGCCACAGTTGCTGATAATTGGCTACAAACTATTTTTCTCCCTGCAGCTTTCAGACTTAATTAACCCCACTACAATTTATTTAGTCATAATATGCTTTAACTAGCAAAATATTTGTATGAGATGCTTCATTAGGTCTGTAGAATAGCTTTGATTAATTCAGATGTTCTGCTGGTGCAAAGGTCCAGTCATTCATTTCTGCATACCTCAAGCCTTGGCAGCTTGTGTCGTTCCCACTTTCACTTGCTACAGCCTCCCATCAGTGACTGAACAGCATCATAACCTCAGCAATTTGTTATCCTAACTCTGCATCTCTTTCCATTTTAGGCATTCATTTCAACCAGTCTTTTGACCACACTTGTTTATCATAAGTTCTAATATCTCTTGTAATCCTGCTTACTGCTACTATTGTAGTTCTGTTGGAAAGTTTTACCACAGGAAACTAAATGTAAATTAAACTTATTGAACAATTTTGATAACTATGAAAATTATTCTAATACCTCAGTGTTTTAATTATAGTAGATTGTTACGGAGCATTATGACAATTTCACCGCATTCTTATCACATGCAATTCCTTAACCTCCTTGGAACAGGATATTGAAGCAAAGTATGGAGACACTGCATACTGATTCTTCACCATACTGTAGATGGTAGGTTTTCTTCCTTTCTAGATACTACATTTATATGTAACAAAATGTCAGCTTTTTGGAAGGCAGATGGAATATTGCAGCAATTCAACAACAAACTGATCTGAAGATCCTTTAAGTAGCAGAGACTTACTACAAATCTAATGACACCACATGAATCTAGTATGAACATAAACAAGTCTGCTTCTTTAAGTACAACTCCGATTATTTTCACCAGGGCATTGTATTAAAGATTAGTTTACATATTTCATGATCACCTCTGCAGTTTACATAAGATTAGGTGGTCATGACCCTGAAGTCAATAAGTTATGACCTACCTATTATAAATCTATCAGCTGTCCTGACTTTGAATCTTTTGTTGTCTGTTGTGAAGGGCCACAATTAAATAACAGCATAAGATACAATTAACACACATCAAAGTTGCTGGTGAATGCAGCAGGCCAGGCAGCATCTCTAGGAAGAGGTACAGTCGACATTTCGGGCGGAGACCCTTCGTCAGTTCAGTTAGTCCTGACGAAGGGTCTTGGCCCGAAACATCGACTGTACCTCTTCCTAGAGATGCTGCCTGGCCTGCTGCGTTCACCAGCAACTTTGATGTGTGTTGCTTGAATTTCTAGCATCTGCAGAATTCCTCGTGTTTACATAAGATACAATTGATATTTTTCAATGTATTTCAGTTCCCCAAGTATAAATATCTACATTCTGCAGACTACAGATTAAAATGTTCTCCATTTGTCAGGTTCTTGATATTTCATACTTTTTATGGCAACAAGCTCTCTGTTCAACTTTGCTTCACCAAAGTAGCAATTTTTAGAGATCAAACCCCCTTTATGCAAAGGTAAACACTTCTTAATCTGAAAGTGCATCAGCATGATTGAAGTGTTATAATTTGCAAATTGGTAACTGTTAATTACTAACAAAACATACCAAGTTCATCAAGTAAAACTTCCTGCTGGTTGAGGAATACTGATGATAATAAATCTTGGTCCAATGCAGGGAGAGAGGATAGAAATGGTGATTTTGAGGAGGGAATCTCAGAGTTTAGATCCAGCTAACGATGGTGTAGCAAAGGATAATAGAGATGCGCAAGAGGATAGAACTGGATGTGCAGAAATCTGCAATGTATACTCTAGTACTTGCCACGGTTAGATTTAGAGACGACTTCAGATTTCAAATTTGACAATTCCTTCAACTTCAGGGCTGTTGCATGTGCAGCAGCTTGGGGTATACTTGTATTATTATAGTATAGTATAGTATATATGTAGTATTAATGTAGAACCTGAGGTCACTTAAGAAATAAGGAAAAACCAAACTTTCCCTTTCACTGAACAAAATCAAGATCCACCCTTTGCAGACCAGTTTGAGGCAGCATCTTTATCTCATTTAACATCTTTATATCCACTGAATTCTCTATGAACAATACAATCCCCACCCTGCAGAAAAATAAAATTTTTCAGAATCTGGTTAATATCACCAGCATATGTCGTCAAATTTGTTAACTTAGTGACAGCTATACAATGCAATACATGATAGTACAGAAAAAAACAATAAATAAGTAAATCAATTACAGTAAGTATATATATGTATATTAATAGTTAAATTAAAAAATACTGCAAAAACAGAAATAATAAAAGTAAGTGTTCATGGTTTCAATGTCCATTTAGGAATCGTGTGGCAGAGGGGAAGAAGCTGTTCCTGAATCACTGAGTGTGTGCCTTCAGGCTTCTGTACCTCCTTCCTGACAGTAACAATGAGAAGAGGGCATGTCCTGGGTGGTGGAGGTCCTTAATAATGGACGTTGTCTTCCTGAGGCACTGATCCTTGAAGATGTCTTGGATACTACGGACACTAGTACCTAAGATGGAGCTGACTAATTTTACAACTTTCTGTAGCTTTCTTCAATCCTGTGCCTTAGCCCTCCTCCCCCACCCCCATACCAGACAGTGATGCAGTCTGTCAGAATGCTCTCCATGGTACATCTCTAGAAGCTTTTGAGTGTCTCAGGTGATAAACCAAATCTCTTCAAACTCCTAGTGAAGTATAGCTAATGTCTTTCAGTATTTATAGCTGCATCAATATGTTGGGACCAGGTTAGATCCTCAGAGATATTGACACCCAGGAACTTGAAATTGCTCACTCTCCACTTCTAATCCCTCTATGAGGATTGGTTCGTGTTCCCTCGTCCTACCCTTTCTGAAGTCCACAATTAACTCTTTGCTCTTAAGTATGTTGAGTGCGAGGTTGTTACTGCAACACCACTCAGCTAGCTGGTACATCTCATTCCTGTACACCCTCTCGCCTCCATCTGAGATTCTGCCAGTTGTATCATCAGCAAATTTATAGCCACGTGGTCATGGATATAGAGGGAGTAGAACACATCCCTGAGCTGCGCCAGTGTTGTTCATCAGTAAGGAGAAGATATTAATACCATCCACACAGATTGTGATCTTCCAGTTAGGAAGTCAAGGATCCAGCTGCAGATGGAGGTACAGGGGCCCAAATTCTGTAGCTTATTGATTAGGACTGTAGAAATGATGGTGTTAAACACTGAGCTATAGTCAACGATCAGCATCCTGACATGGGTATTGTCTAGGTGATCAAAGCCACGTGGAGAGCCATTGAGATTGCATCTGGTGTAGACCTATTGCGGCGATAGGCAAATTTCTGTGGGTCCAGGTCCTTGCTGAGGCAGGAGTTGATTCTGGCATGACCAACCTCTCAAAGCATTTCATCACTGTAGATGTGAGTATAACTGGATGATAGGCAGCTCACACTACTGTTCTTGTGCACAGGAATAATTGTTGCCCTTTTGAAGCAAGTAGGAACTTCTGACTGTGGCAATGAGAGGTTGAAAATGTCCTTGAATACATCCGCACAAGTTTTCAGAACCTTACCAGCTACACCATTGGAGCCTGCTGCCTTGCAAAGGTTCACCCTCCTGAAAGACAGCCTGACATTGGCCTCCTAGACAGAGATCACAGAGTTACCGGATGCAGCAGGGATCTTCACAGCTATAGTTAAATTCTCCCTGTCAAAGCGTGCATAAAAGACGTTAAGTTTGTCTGGTAGTGAAGTATCGCTGCCATTCGTGCTATTGTGTTTTGCTTTGTAGGAAGTAATGTCCTGCAACATCCAATGTTGCCTCCAACCTCACTCAGAATTGTTCCTTAGCTCTTGAAGTAGTTCCCCCCCCCCACCCCCGCAAGTCATACCTGGTTTTCTTGTACAGGCCTGGGTCGCCAGATTTAAATGCCACAGATCTAGCCCTCAGCAGACAACGTGCCTCCTGGTTCATCCACGGCTTTTGCTTTGTGAATATACAGCAGGTTTTCGTGGGCGCACACTCATCCACACAGGTTTTCATGAAGTTGACAACAACTGCAGCATACTCATCCAGATTCAAAGATTGAATGCCTGAAAACAGTCCAGTCCACCAATTCAAAGCAGTCCTGTAAACGCTCCTGTGCTTCCCTTGTCCATACCTTCTTGGTCCTCACTACTGGTTATGAAGTTTTCAGTCTCTGCCTATATAGAAATACAGCCAAGATGCTCAGACTTGATCATTCTTGATCTTAGTGTAACAATTTCCCATACGTTTTAACATAAGTTTTCTAAAATTTGAATTTATTACTTTGTATTCCATTAATTAGATTCAATATATGGTTCAACTCAGGATTTGCTCTTTAAAAATTCAAAACTCAGAGGAGCAAAGGGTCTTCGGAGGCCTCATTCAGCTTTCCCTCAAGCTGGGATTCCTCACAGCTAATGGTAGGGGCCCATAGGAACCCCTGCCCTAAAGGTTAAATTGCATGTTGAGTCAATGATAAGGAAGGGAATGTTAGCATTCATTTCAAGAAGACTGAATATATAAGCAAGGATGTGATGTGACATTGAGGCTTTATAAGGCATTGGTCAGACCGCACGGAATATGGTAAGCAGTTTGAGCCCCTTATTTAAGAAAAGATGGTGCTGGCATTGGAGAGGGTCCTGAAGAGGTTCATGAGAATGATTCCAGGAATGAAAGGGTTAATGTACGAGAAGTGTTTGATGGCTCTGGGCCTGTACTCGCCGGAGTTTAGAAGAGCAAGGGGGGATCTCATTGAAACCTATTGAATATTAGAAATCCCAGATAGGTTGGCTGTGGAGAGGATGTTTCCTGTAGTGGTGGAGTCTGGGACCAGGGGGCACAGCCTCATAATTGAGGGACGTCCATTTAAGATAGAGATGAGGAAGAATTTACTTAGCCAGGTGGTGGTGAATCTGTGAAACCCATTGCCACAGGCGCAAAGAGGTCCTTTTGAAATCATGCTACATCCACCAAGTGTAAAATGAAACCTCCGTTTAGCAACTCATTCTCTAACAAGACAGCACTATCTACTGCCATGGTGTACCCATGTCATTTACCGGCACAGGACTTGGAATGGCATTTGAATCCACAATGCTCTTCCCAAAGATTAAATGAAATTGCTGAGCCAAAGCTGCCACTTAAGTTCGTTTGTTGCAGTGATGAGCGTGCCTCTGGCATAGTTAAAGTGTATTGGGACTGCAGTTAAAAGTAGAACCATCCTCTGGGAAGACCATTGCTATATGGCACAGTGCAGGGACCTGGTACTCTCAGAGGTGTGCTGACAAGACATGCAAGGTCATCTCAAAATTACTCTACTGCTGCCCTCTAGGCTGTAAATGGTGTATGACGGAGAAAATGGGAGAGTGGATACCTGAGAAAGGAAGGAGTATGTGCATTTACTGTGCTTACAGATAGTTTGATGCATAGTACCAGTGATTTCAATTCACAATGCTCTAAGCTGTTGTGATCCAGATTTTAAATCCTACCTCATGTTTTTTAACAAGGTCATTCCATAAAGAAAACCATCAGGCCCTCATTCTGGCACTCCTCAGACGTTGTTAACTCTTAGTAAATTATATTTATTGTAGGTTAGATGGAGGGGAAATTGTTTTAACTGGCAGTAGGGTCAGCAAACACCAGATACAGATTCAAGGTAAATGCCGAAAGGACTGGAAAGAAAATGAAAACTTTTACCTGGCAGGAGGTGATAAGAACGTGTGAAGGAGGGGCATATCCACCTGCCCATCAGACTGCTCCATCATACACTAAAAGATTGTGGCTGATCTAATCTTATCCTCATTAGTGACTGCACACCAACGCCCCCCCCCCCCCCGCCGCCACCATCTCATGTCATTTGACTGACTTGTAGTGTAATTGTCTGTCAATCGCCACTATAAATATGTCTAATTACTCCACCTCTACTGCTTTGAGTAGGGGAGATCCAGAGAGTCACGGTCCTTTGAGATAAGGAATCTCTCCTAATCTTCACATACAATGGATGACCTCTAATTGTGAAACTATGCCACTACTCTAAATACTACCAGCTGGGGAAGCATCAGCATCCAGTCTGTCAGCCCCTCTCAGGATCTGTTAAGTTTCAAAAAGGTTGCCTCTCATACTTCTAAACTCTGAGTATCAGCCCATCCTGCTCAACCTTTTCTCATATATAATCCTTTTCATCCCACAAAATAATTTGATGAACCTTCTCTGCACTACCTCCAGTTCAGGCACGTTTTTAGATACAAAGACCAAAGCTGCAGTTTCACCAATACTCTGTAAAGCTGCATCAAAACCTTGCTACTTTCATTCTCTATACCCTTGCGATGAGCACCTTCCTACTTGCTGCTCCTGCAAGATCACCATGCACTAGGTCACTAGATTCCTTTGCAGTGCAACATTTTATAATCTCTCTATAGAATTTGCTCTTCTATTCTTTCAAATTAAGTGATGTCAAATTGTCCTGTGTTATGTTCCATTTGCAGGTTATTCGTGTGCCCCCACACTTGTTAATCTACTTGTCTTTACATCATCAGCAAATTTGGCTGTAGTGTATGCAATGCCTTCATCCAAGTCATTAATAATGATTGTAAATAGTTGAAAACCCCTGCACCAACCCTATGGCACCAAATAATTAACTGGTTGCTAAAGCAAAAGCAATCCATTTATCTTGACCCTATTTTCTGTCCATTTCTTGGTCCATCCTCTATGCCAATATACTATCCCCAACTCTGTGTGACCTCGTGCAATAACATTTCATGAACTGTCTCTTGAAATTCCACATATTCTACACCGACTGCTTTCCTGTTGTCCATCATGTTTTCTATAACCTCAAGGACTCTAAGAAATTTACCAAATGCTTATGATTTTCTGAACATCCTAATGCTGCCTCCTTTAATAATTGATTCCACTATTTTCCAATGAATTGAATTGTCTATTTCTTACATCCTTCACATACATGAGGAGTAAAAATCTTTATGTTAGGTCTCCATCTAACTGTGCCATGTGCAATCATAATAATTTATAATAAATAGAACAGTCAATGAGTACACTCAAATCAGCGTGAGTTCATCAGTCTGATGGCCTGGTGGAAGAAGCTGTCCCGAAGCCTGTTGGTCCTGGCTTTTATGCTGCGGTACCACTTCCCAGATGGTAGCAGCTGGAATAGATTGTGATTGGGATGACTTGGGCCCCCAGTGATCCTACACACCTTTTTACACACCCGTCCTTATAAGTGTCCTGAATCATGGGAAGTTCACAACTACAGATGCGCTGGGCTGTCCACACTACTCTCTGCAGAGTCCTGCGATTAGGGGAGGTGCAGTTCCCATACCAGGCAGTGATGCTGCCAGTCAGGATGCTCTCAATTGTGCCCCTGTAGAAAGTTCTTAGGAATTGGGGGCCCATACCAAACTTCCTCAACCGTCTGAGGTGAATGGGATGCTGTTGTGCCTTTTTCACCACATAACTGGTGTGTACAGATCACATGAGGTCCTCGGTGATGTGGATGCCAAGGAACTTGAACCTGTTTACCCTCTCATCCCCAGATCCATTGATGTCAGTAGGGGTTAGTCCATCTCCATTCCTCCTTTAATCCACAACCAGCTCCTTTGTTTTTGCGACATTGAGGGACAGGTTGTTTTCTGTGTCAGAGAGATGACTTCTTCCCTGTAGGCCACCTCGTTATTGTTTGAGATAAGACAATGTAGTGTCATCAGCAAATTTAATTAGCAGATTAGAGCTGTGGGTGGTGATACAGTCATGGGTATACAGGGAGTAAAGGAGGGGACTCAGTACGCAGCCCTGAGGGGCTCCTGTATTGAGAGTCAGAGGGTTGGAGGTGAGGGAGTCCACTCTTACAACCTGCTGGCGATCTGACAGGAAGTCCAGGATCCAGCCGCACAAGGCAGGGTCAAGGCTGAGGTCTCTGAGCTTCTTGTTAAGCCTGAATGGAACTATGGTGCTGAATGCTGAACTGTAGTCCAAGAGCAGCATTCTCATATAAGCATCCTTCTTCTCCAGATGTGTAAGGATGGTATGTAAAGCAGTGGCTATTGCATCATCTGTCAATCAGTTGTGTTGGTAGGTGAATTGTACGGGGTCCAGTTTGGGTGGAAGCAAGCTGCAGATGTAATCCTTGACCAGCCTCTCAAAGCATTTGCTTATTATTGAGGTAAGTGCGACAGGACACCTGTTGTTCAGACATGTTACCGTGGTCTTTTCTGGTACAGGGACAATGATGGATAATTTGAAGCAGGAGGGCACTGTACACTGGGAGAGGGAGAGATTAAAAAATATCAGTAAACACACCTGCCAGTTGTGCTGTGCACATCCTGAGTACTCGCCCTGGGGTGCCATCCAGCCCCCCAGCCTTGCGACTGTCCACTTGTTGGAAACATCTGCATACCTCAGCCTCAGGGATGACCAGGATGCAGGTGTTATTCGAATAACAGATGTTATTCGAAGTGGCCTGATTTCGGTTTTTGTCCTTTCTTAAGTAGTGGTGCAAGGTCTTATACAATCCTCAGTTATTTGTCACTTGTGTCTTTTTATGTATTTTTCTGTAAAATTCTTCTCTCCCCCCGCCCCCCCCCCCGTAACTGCCTATGATAAAATGAATCTGAAGGTAGAGTACTAGCATACTCCCTGTGGCCACTTTATAAGGTACTCCCGTACACCTGCTCGTTAATGCAACTATCTAGTCAGCCACTCAATGCATAAAAGCATGCAGACATGGTGAAAGGTTCTGTTGTTGTTCAGACCAAACATCAGAATGGGGGATAAAATCTAATCTAAAAGTCTTTGTCGATGGAATGATTGTTAGTGTCAGACATGGTGGGTGAGTATTTCAGAAACTGCTGATGATCTGCGATTTTCACAAGCAACAGTCTCCAGCGTTTACAGAGAATGGTGCGAAAAACAAAACACATCCGGTGAGCAGCAGTTCTGGGGGTGAAAATGCTTTGTTAATGAGAGAGATCAGAGGAGAATGGGGTTCAAGCTGACAGTAACTCAAATAGCCACACTTCACAACAGTGGTGTGCAGAAGAGCATCCCTGAAAGCACAACAGGTTGAACCTTGAAGTGGACAAGCTACAGCAGTAGAAGACCAGACTGAGTTACACTCCTGTACCTAATAAAGTGGCTACTGAATGTATATGTAATTTGTTAATAAATTTACTTTGAACTTTGAAGTGAAAGCAAATCAGGAATGGCACGCCAAAAAAAAAGCCAGACTTGATTTCAAAAAAAAAACAGAAGAGAAAAGCAAGCTATCTGAAATTGGAGGTAGAGTGTAAAATGGGATGGTGAATTAAGATGGTAAGCAGCCAGAAGCTCAGGGTCTCTCCTCCTGTCCAGATGGGACCTCCTTGCTACCATACCCGTTATTCTTCTTTCCCTGCCTCAGCCTGAACTGATATTTCCATTCCTCTTCCTCCTCTTGCACCCATGCCTACTGCTGCTGGTGGAGGCACTCAAGCAGAACTATACAATTGTAGCGTACTGCAATGACAGGGAAATAATAGAGTTCCCAGGGTGCTGCAGACAGCAAAGTGCAGAGTTTGGGTACAATGCTATATGTTTACATGAAACGTTTTGGACTTTGCTAAAGGAAACACTGATGAAGAAACTTCATGTCCTTGTATCCTGGCAAGGTGAGGTCACATTTTCCTGGGATGAAGTAAACCTGCCTTGTCAGCTGGATGTAGATGTAAATGAAGAAAAGGGAGACCTTGGTACCTTTAGATGTGTAAGGTGGTTGTTACTGTTCAGTGCCTCTTGAATGGTCTAAACAGTGCATCCCTAGTTCACTTGAGTGAGGCCAGAAACTGACAACCACATTATCTGCATAGAAGAGTTCATTGGGATACCATCTCCTTGATGATTGATTGGCCTGTCAATAGGGTGAGGACAGTGATAATCGGGAAGCACCTAATGACTCCTTAAAAATAACGTTCATGCACATAGGGTAAGCAGGTAGATTGAGCCAACCAGAACTGAACACGATACTCCTGTGTCGTCTAACCAGGATTTTACAGAGCTGCAATATTACTTTTCAGCTGTTGAACTCAGTCATCCGACTAATGAAGGCTAACACACTATATGGCTTCTTAACCACCTACAAACTTGGATCATCTCCAGTATTTTGCCCATCACTGATGTAAGATAGTTATTCATTTAATTATTTAATTAAAATGTTTGTTAGTTATATTTTTAAATAGTGTAGAATTTTAATTCCTTAATTATTCTTCATCATTTCTAAATGAAAGGTGGGTCTTTGCCTGCTGTCAGTGCTCTTGCTAGCTGTGGGGCGGAGCATCATCCCACCATCCTCCCCTCCACTGAGACGTGGCTACTGCTCTGCACCCTGTCACGGCACCTCGGAACACTTCAAATCAGCATATAGCCCTTCCATCACTGGGGAATGGGTGGGATGGGTGATGGGACCATGCCTGAAATATTCAAATCAGTGGGGACAGAAAATTTGCCTCATGTACCTCCAGCCTCTGATGCCCCAGAGAAAGCAACCAGAATCTGTGCAAGCTCTCCCTCTAGTTGTGAGGGAGGGGGAGGATGCAAAGAGGGATTGTGGGAGTGGTGTAAAAATGAGGGTTAAAGATAAGTTTCTGCAGTTGCTAGAAATCTTGAAAACCATGCACAGAATGCCGAAGGCACTCGGCAGGTCAGACGGCATCTGTAGAGGTAAATAAAGAGCTGATGTTTTGGGCTGAGTCACTTCATCAGGTCTGGAAAGGAAGGGGACAGAAGCCAGAACAATGGGTGGGAAGAGGGGGAGGAGTACATGCAGGCAGGTGATAGGTGAGACCATGTGAGGGGAAAGGAAGTGATGTCAGAACCTGAGAGGTGATGGGTGGAAGAGGTAAAGGGCTGAAGAAGAAGGGAACTGACAGGAGAGGATAGTGGACCACGGAATAAAAGGAAGAAGATGGGGAACCAGAGAGAGAAGTGAGGCACAGGTCATGGAGGTGGGGGAGGGCCACAATAAGGAAGAACAAAGGGGAGAGGGGAGTGGTTACTGGAAGTTAGAGGAGTTGCTGTTCATGCCAACACTTTGAAGACTAACTAGATGGAACATGAGGTATTGCACCTCCAACCTGCGTTTGGCCCCATTGTGACGGTAGAGGATGCCATGAACAGACATGTCAGTGTGAAAATGGGAAGCTGAATTGAAATTGGTAGCCACCAGGAGATCTTGGTTGTTGTGACTGACTGAGCAAGGATGCTTGACAAAGCAGACCCCCAATCCGCTTTGTGTTTCACCGATGTGGAGGAGGCCACTCTGGGAGCACTGGAAGCAGTAGATAAACTCACAGGTGAAGTGTCGCCTCACCTGGAAGGGCAAATTGGAGCCCTGAATGGAGGTACGGAAGGAGGTGAAAGGGCAGGCGTGGCACTTGTCACAGTTGTAGGTTGTGGGTAAAGGTAGGGGTGTGAGTGTAGCATAGGGGGTGTGGTGGGAGGGGAAGAAAACAGAATTCTCAGATTAACTCTTGTAACCACATTTGTGGTAGATGTGAATTCAACTGTAACATTTAAAAGAAGTTTGGATTGGTACATGGTTGAGAGAGGTATGGAAGGCTATGGTCCAGGTTCAGGGAGATGGGAATAGGTAGAAGAACAGGTTGACATGAACTAGATGAGCCAAAGGGCCTGTTTCTATGCTGTAGTGCTCTGAGACTCTATACCTGCGATAACTGTTCCTGTAGAGTGCATGGGATCTTTTACGTGCACCCAGGAGGGCAATTGGAGGCTTTCATTGCATTCTCTAAAGTGCAGTAGTCCTTCAGTATACAGCAAAATGTCCACATCCTCGGGCTTCTAAACGGGAACTTGAGCTATAGTTTTAATAGTCTATGACTGATCTAGGGATAACATAACCATCGACAATTAAGCCGGAAATCTGTACGTTCCAGTAATATATCAACATAGACACAACAAACTGCAGATGTTTGAACTGGGCATAACAAAGTGATGGAGGAGCTCAGCAGCCCAGGCAGCATCTGTGGATGGAGGTGGACAGTTGACATTTGGGGTTGAGACACTTTATCTGGATGTCTGGTGCACCTAATTATTTTCCACTCCCTTTGAACTCACCGGGTTCACTGGAACATTTAATATAACAAATTGTTCTTTTACTGTCACATATACCAAGGCACAGGGGAAAAAGGTTGCTTTGCAGATCTTCCATACAGAACACTTCATCACAACAGTACACTGAGTAGAAGGGAAAACAAGAATGCAAAATGAAAGGTTACAGTTTCAGAGACTGTGCAGTGCAAGCAAGACACAACAAGGTAGATTGTGAGTTCAAGAATCCATCTTATCATACTAACAAAACATCCAATAGTTTTATAACAGCGGGACAGAAGCTGTCCTTAAGATTGATGGCATGTGCTTTCAGGTTTTTGGGAGGGGGAGAAGAGTGAATGTCTGTGATTACGCTTGCTGCTTTACTGAAGCAATGAGAAGAGTAGATGCTGTATGTAGAGGGGCAACCGGTTCCCGTAGACTACTTACTGAGCTGTGCTCACAGCTCTCTGCAGGTTCTTGTGGTTGCAAGCAGAGCAGTTGCCTACCAAGCCGTGATGCACCTAGTGTGGAATGTGCAAAAAAGGTGAAATAAGAGTGTTTTTGAGTATTAATCACCAATTTATCATGAACATAGAGAAACGTAATACATTTGCACATGATAAATTTGCTCAGAGATGAAGTTGCACATGAAGTCATGATTTTCCACGCCACAATCTAATACCTTGCAATGGCTGGTCGCTGTTTGTATAACCAAAATGGTTAGTTGATTGCTGTGTGCACAGAAGAAAGTCTTCTGGTTTTGGAGGAAATATTCAGAAGGATACACGAACACCACGTGAAGCTGAAATATGTTTTTTGCAACAAGTGGAATAAGTACCATGTCTGTGGTTTGAAAGGTTAGGGCAGTGGTCTATAATCAATGAGGGTAAAAGAGATCATCACCAAAACGTAATGGAACTCGGATTGTTCCAAAGAACGATGCAGTGTCACATGTGATGCTTCCTAGCCTTAGAGTGGCACTCTGACTGTTACATTAGTTGACACAAGTGTGCCAATTGCAAGATGTTCTTAGACTCTCAATTCTACTCCCATTATTAATTCCCCTTGTCACTTTAGCATTTCTTTCTGCAGATTGCACTGCAACCTTCGTACCTTTCAGTGGTCATCACTGTACAGTATTATTGCCATGCATGCTGTTTAATCTGCGAGTTTCCATCCAGCAAGCAATGTTATTGCAGCCTGGTGTGTATTAGAATGCTAATCGGAATCTGAGAGTTTAACGAATGAAGCTATTCTTGTTCCGTACGATTCCTCACACAAGCTGAGATTGCCATTTGATGTAGAAGCATAGAAAACCTACAGCACAATACAGGCCTTCCGGCCCACAAAGTCGTGCCAAACATATCCCTACCTTAAATTAGTACACATTATGATTTAGATTGCAGTGATGACTCATGTTCAAAGTAAGTTTACTATCAAAGTGCATATATAATCATCATTTACAATCCTGAGGTTCACTTTCTTGCGGGCATACTCAATAACCATAATAGAATTAATGGAAGACCACACCAACAGGGTAGACAACCAGTGTGCAAAAGATAACAAACTGTGCAAGTACAAAACAAAATATATATAATAATAAATAAGAAATATTGAGACTGTGAAATGAAGAGTCCTTTAAAGTGAGTCCATAGGTTGTGGGAACAATGCGGTGATGGGGCAAGTGAAGTTTTCCCCTCTGGTTCAGGAGCCTGATGATTGAGGGGTAACAACTGTTCCTGAACCTGGTGGTGTGAATCCTGAGGCTCCTGTACCACCTTCCTGATGGCAGCAGTGAGAACTGTACCCATCTCACAACTGTCACAATGGGCCCCCATGACCTAAGTGATGGGGGCCCATGGTGATGGATGCTGCCTCCTGCGACAGCACTCCACGTAGATGTGCTCAACGGTGGGGAGGGCTTTAAACACGATGGACTGGGCTACATCAGTTACTTTTTGCAGCATTTTCCGTTCAAGGGCATTGGTGTTTTCATACCAGGCTGTGATTTAACCAGTCAATATACTCTCCACCACACATCTATAGAAGTTTGTCAAAGTTTTAGATGTCTTGCCGAATCTTTGCAAACTTCTAAGGAAGTAGAAGTGCTACCGTACTTTCTTCATAATTGCACTTGCGTGGTGGTTCCAGGACAGGTCCTCTGAAATGATAACACCAAGGAATTTAAAGTTGCTGACCCTCTCCACCTCTGATCACCCGATCCCCCAATGAGGACTGGCTCATGGACTTCTGGTTCCTCCTCCCGAAGTCAATAACCAGCTCCTTGCTCTTGCTGATATCGAGTGAGAGGTTGTTGTGTCACCACTCAGCCAGATTTTCAATCTCTCTCCTATATGCTGATTTATCACCACCTTTGATTTGGCCTGCAACTGTGCTGTGATGGATGATGGGCAGGAGATACCTGCGCGCACACACAGTCATAAGGAACAGACAAATTATGCATGCTCTGAGAGAGACACAAGGGTTTCTGGGTTTTAAGAATTTTCATCAGCTTTTACTAGACAAACCCCTTACCTCATGTGACGAAAGACCAAGTTATCAGAAGATTGATGCTAATGAGAGAGATAAGTGAGACAATGGAGCAGAATTCAGAAATGTTAATGAGAGACGAGAGAGATTAATGAAAGGAGACACAGTTCCGAGTATTGTCAGACCGGTTGCTTTGAACCTGAACTGTTTGAAGTTTGATGGACAGGTGATACCCCAGCAGGAGGATAAAAGGAACAGGTTCGCTAAGGCAACACACACCACGAGACCATGAGATAACGAGACTCTGGAAGTGCGGTGTGCCCCCCCCCCCCCGACAAGTTGGTGGGAGTTTTGGAGGTCTAGTTGTGGGACCGACCATAGATGCACAGGGTGAGAAGGTACGGTCGGCAGGAACCTGGTGTGTGTGTCCGCCCTTGCCTGGGTGCCGGGTTCACCGCGGAAGAACGGTCGTATCCGGAACAGAGGGGTCACAGTCGGTGACCTCAGGAGACATTAAAAAAAAGGGCTTGCCCAAAAGCTGACTGCGGAGGAACATCAAGGTCTGTCTGAATTCGATTTGCATATCATCATTCGCTCTCTCTCTCTCTCACGGCACAACAGCGATTGCTGCGAACTGTACTGAGCTGAACTGAACTCTGCGTCACTTAAGACTGATCATTTTACTCCTAGACTGCGATAGAGCTTGATTGATTCCTATTATCCTAGTCCTGTGTACATGTGTGTTTTATCATTGCTAACCCGTTGCATTTATATCCTTACGTTTAGAGTACTGTGTTACTTATTTCTTTAATAAAACTTTCTTAGTTCCGGTAATCCAGACTCCAACTAAGTGGTCCATTTCTGCTGGTTTGGCAACCCAGTTACGGGGTATGTAACACTCAATACAATCATAAGCCACAACTAACAATGCCAAATCCCAAATCACATATGCCTACAACAGCAGTGTCAAGGATACAGAGGTGAGCAGTTCCTCAGACACAGTGCGATTGTACAATGGAATACAGAAGCTGCAGCTGCCATGTCCTGGTAACTGCACTAAAGCTCTAATTGTAGTTTTAAACTCAGTTGAAAGGGACTTTCCGAAGACTGGGTCCAAAATCTCATCCAAGACTCAATGTTGAGAAACTATGGGAGGGACGTTGAACAGATTGGTCCAAGGAACTGAACCCATCACACAACTGTCACAATGGGCTGGGCTACTGAGTGAGTGGGATTGTATTGCATGGAGGGGCAACAAAAGGTCACAATCACTGCTCTGAGAGAGAGAGAGATATTTAGCTAAACATCATCCTGAGCCCATAAGAAGCATTGGAGTAACACACACAAAATCCTAGAGGAACTCAGCAGATGGGGTTGCATCTAAGTACAGGAAGAAACAGTTGAGGTTTTGAGCCAAGACCCTAGAAGAACATTGGAGGAAGCATTGATATCAAGCCTGGTTTGTACCTAAGTCATAAGAACAAACCATCAAAAACTCCCCTACAGTTATCATCAAGGTCTACCATTTCAGCAGAAAATAGTCAAAGTGGGATCAAGTGAAATACTTGGGTTCATGTGTCTTTACTAAACATACCACAGATGATTTGAGATCTTTGCATGTGTGTCATGGATCATCTCTTGATTCTGGCACTGAGTTTCAATCTTCTTTGTTCTCTTCTCAAGCTTCATGAAGCAATGTTTTTTTTTTCATTTATTTGCATTATCCAAGCAGCCAAGAGGTCAGTTATGTTCTCTGGAAGTAAGTGTGACAGGAATATTCAAAGCTCAGCATGAAACATGCCATGTTTATTCCTTGCTGACGTGAGAACATCTCCACCCACTACGTGGGCCACGTGCCTGCAGAGTTCCCAATGAAGAGGACCAGCTTTAGTCCTTTTCAAAAATGTTTCTCAAGCTAAAGAAAAACAGCTTACTCAACTATCTGATGACACGAAACAGAAGAACAGTTTCAAACAAAACAAGCCAATCTTAGTGCAAGTCTAGCTCACTCGTATGCGTGTTAGAAACCCTGCAAGAGGCAGGGTGAGATCAACAGGAACTTAAACAACAAGTAAATCAGGACAGAGTGGGGAAAAAGTGGGCTGAAGCCAAGATTGAATCAACCACAACCTTATTGAATTGCAAAATAGGCTTGAAGGGATGAATGGATTTCTGCTGCTCTTCTTAAGACTTGAGAAGCAGAGGGGTCTTTGACCAAGAAAATCATAAGGATTTCTGTAGAATGAATGATCTCTGTTAGGGATGGACCAATTTTAGATGGTAACACTCTTGATAATGAAACTGTATTCAGTGCAGACCAGATCCAAGCATGAGCGTGTCCAACAGACAAGTAGAGTTTGATCTGAGGGCCCGAAACAAACAATCCAAATGCTGTATCAATGTGAAAATGTGGAGAGATCAGAAAAACTGATCAATAGACTTGATCTATGTTTGTTGTTCACTTGCTTCAAAAAGGCAACAATTATTCCAGTGCCTAAGAAGAATAATGTGAGCTGCGTTAATGGCTATCACCTGGTAGCACTCACATCGACAGTGATGAAATAGTTTGAGAGGGTGATCATGACTAGACTGAACTCCTGCCTCAGTAGGACCTGGACCCCTTGCAATATTCCTTTCGCCACAATAGGTCAACGGTAGACACAATCTCAATGGCTCTCCACACGGCTTTAGACCACCTGGACAATACAAACCCCAATGTCAGGATGTTGTTCATCGACTATAACTCAGCATTTAATACCATCATTCCCACAACCCTGATTGAGAAGTTGCAGAACCTGGGCCTTTGTACCTCCCTCTGCAATTGGATCCTCGACTTCCTAACCGGAAGACCACAATAAGTGCGGATTGATGATAACATATCCTCCTCGCTGACGATGAACACTGACGCATCTCAGGGGTGTGTGCTTAGCCCACTGCTCTACTCTCTATATATACATGACTGTGTAACTAGGCATAGCTCAAATACCATCTATAAAGTTGCTGACGATACAACCATTGTGGGTAGAATCTCAGGTGGTGACGAAAGGGTGTACAGGAGTGAGATATGCCAACTAGTGGAGTGGTGTTGCAGCAACTACCTGGCACTCAACATCAGTAAGATGAAAGTGCTGACTGTGGACTTCCGGAAGGGTAAGATGAAGGAACACATGCCAATCCTCATAGAGGGATCAGAAGTGGAGAGAGTGAGCAGCTTCAAGTTCCTGTGTGTCAAGATCTCTGAGGACCTAACTTGGTCTCAACATATTGATGTAGTTATAAAGAAGGCAAGACAGTGGCAACACTTTATTTGGAGTTTGAAGAGATTTGACATGTCAACAATTACACTCAAAAAGTTCTTTATTTGCACCGTGGAGAGCATTCTGACAGGCTGCATCACTGTCTGGTATGGGGGGGGGGGGGAGCCAAAAGGACCAAAAGAAGCTGCAGAAGGTTGTAAATCTAGTCAGTTCCATCTTGGGTACTAGCCTACAAAGTACCCAGTACATCTTCAGGGAGCGGTGTCTCAGAAAGGCAGCGTCCATTATTTAGGACCTCCAGCACCCAGGGCATGCCCTTTTCTCACTGTTACCATCAGGTAGGAGATACAGAAGCCTGAAGGCACACACTCAGCGATTCAGGAACAGCTTTTTTCCCTCAGCCATCCGATTCCTAAATGGACATTGGACCGTTGGACACTACCTCACTTTTTTTTAATATACAATATTTCTGTTTTTGCATGTTTTTTAATCTATTCAATCTACATATACTGTAATTGATTTACTTATTATTTTTATTTTATTATTTTTTCTCTTCACTATTATGTATTGCATTGAACTGCTGCTGCCAAGTTAACAAATTTCACGTTACGTGCCGGTGATAATAAACCTGATTCAGATTCTGAAAAGAGAAAAATAAATGAGAGTGAAATTTGTATACTGACATTATTACTTTACAGTAACAGCACATATAAAAATACCTTTCAAACACAGGAGCAATAGTGTGTGTCTGTGAATGGATTTTGTTTTGTTATCATTTCTGATGGAAAGTGAGATGAATCTGTTTGTTTGTTTGTTTGTTTATTGTTGAGGGACAGTGCAGAACAGGCTTTTCTGCCCCTTCTAGCCGCACCACCCAGCAAACCACCTTTTTCACCCTTGCCTAACTGGGGGCAATTAACGCACCAACCGGTACGTCTTTGGAATTTGGGAGGACGCTGGAGCACCCGGGGAAACCCACACGGTCACGGGGAGAACGCACAAAGTCCTTACGGGCAGCGGTGGGAACTGAACCTACTGTAAAGCGTTGTGCTGCCATAGCAACACTGCAATGTCTGGAACACAATCAGCAGCAAGGGGTATGAGGACTCAACTTTTACAGCTTGGGTGATGTGCTCTGCTTTGCAAACAAAACCTCTTTTGCTGTACTGTGTCTACTGCTTGGTGGGCCGAGTTACAAATCATTTGTGCAAGGCGTTGAACACTGTTCCGGTTGTGAGACAGCACCTTTAATCTGTCTAAGGATGAGATGGCTGTTCCTTTGTTTAGTTCCCTCAGGTTTACACTCCTGTATGGGTGTAATCCTGCTGCCTTGAAAGAGAAACCAAAAAAAAAATCTGCCCCTCCCCATTTGTGCTGCACACTCTCCAAATCAATTGGAGCTGTATTACTGAGGGTGCAGTGAAACTCTGATTAGCTCCTACCTGACTCTTAAGAAATCCCAAAGCGTTGCTGTCCAGCTCATAAGTGACGTTTGCTGTGCTCCCTCACAGCTCACTGGGGACCCGGCATTCAGACTGTCCTGAAATTCAAGTCAAGTTCATTGTCTTGTACTTCTCTCGGCCTCAAGGTTTCTGTAATGGCTTTAAACTTCCTCTGTTTACGGCAGCGTTTGTAACAATGCAACACCTAGAGGCCTCCCTTGGCTGGAGTCGAGCGTGGATGTGGCTGCCCAGCTTTCTACATGATACACAAGCCGAAGCAGTACGATGTGGGGAGCAAGCTATTGCTCATGTAGCAGGCTCCCCCTCCGCACGCGGCTGCTGACCCAAAGGAACAGCGGAGACTGATGCAGTTTGGCATCCGCTGCGTTGCAGGAGTTGCCAGGCAGCGTTGAGCTCAACCGTGGACTGCCTTAGGGATTCGGGGTTTACCCCCAAAGCCTTTCCCATGAGTGGGTGTAGCGGCAAAGCAGCGGAGGTTTGAGATCAGAGTTTTCCTTCTCCTAGATGAGGTGCCAACCTTGGCCGATGAGCCCCAGCTGCCCGAAGCCACTGGTTTTAAGGTGCCCCTTCTCCTGTCAGTAGAAACAGTTCCTCTGGACTTAGTAGCTAAGCCGCACATGAAAGCCAGGAGCTGGGCTTGGTTGTCAGAGGCTATCTGAGGCACAGGCCACTGGAGCATTTAATAGGTGGCGGGAGCTTGTCCACATTACCATCCCTGGCTGCAACAAGCTTAAGGAACCAAATGAAACATCTAAAAGATAAACTGTTTTGGTATATAACTGGAAAATCCAATAGACTGACACCACTGAATCCTGCGTGTGCTGGTTAATCAGAGTTTTACATCTACCCCCTTATTCATAATGTTCTATAAAAGTTATGAGTACTATATCTAAAGCTGAATATGTACACAGTAGTTGTTAGTTTACATCTAAGCCATATGGAGCAAAGATGTTCAGGGGCTGCTCTGTGGCGGGATTCATTCTGGCTGATCTCTAAAAGTTATAACAAACAAACTGCTGGGGGGGGGGGAATTCAGCAGGTCAAACACTATAGGGTGCAGGGTCTCGACCCAAAACGTCAACAATCCCTCCTCCTCCGCCCCCCCCACAAAAGGATGTGGTTTAACCCATGCTGTTCCTCCAGCAGATTATTTGCTGAACCAGATTCCAGCAACTGCAGTCTCTCGTGTTTCTCTGTAGGGTTGTGTTGCAATTGCAAGTAAACTTGACAAAAATAAACTTACTAAAAGACAAAACTAGCCTCCATTTTTTTTCCATGGTAAGTTATATTATTATTAGGATGTACAGTACCATTCAGAAGTCTTAGGTGCATAAATATAGAGTGTGTGTGTGTGTGTGTGTGTGTGTGTGTGTGTGTTTGTTTATTTGTTTGTTTGTGTGTATAACCAGGGTGCCTAAGAATTTTTTTCAGTATTGCAGTAATTTTATGTATTGTACTGTACTGCTGCAAAATAAAACAGATTTCAAGACATGTGAGTGATGATAAACCTGATTCTGGTATGAGTTCTTGATTGTGGCCTGAGAGTGGGAAGGGGGCAGGGAGAGGGGAGGGAGCAGGAAGCACCAGAGAGACATTCTGTAATGATCAATAAACCAATTGTTTGGAATCAAATGACCTTGTCTGGTGCCTCAGGGCCGGGTGTGTCTGTGCCTGCGCCACCCTCTACCCCTGGCTCTCCTTCTCGGCCAGCTGTCCCACCCCTCTACCCCACATCGCTCTGCTCTCACCATTCCCAACATCCTTTGCTCCCGCCAGATTTTTAAGCTCACTCTCAGTTTCATGTAGACAAATACAGTACTGTGCAAAAGTCTTTGGCACCCTAGCTATATATATATATATATGTGTGTGTGTGTGTGTGTATATATATATATATATATATATATATGTACCCGGGGCTTTTGCAGAGGACTGTATATCTGATAGTACAGTTGCTACACTGTACTACTGGGGAAGAGTACGCTTTCAGTAAAGGCATTGGATTTAGTACATACCTTAAGTCCTGTCTCTAGAACGAATTGGGATACCCCTGAATAATACCTACAGTATTGTAATAACCAAGATAAGCTGTTGCAGATGAGAGAGTGAAGTAGGGGGCAGTTTAGAGGTAGGGACAGGGATGAGAGAAGTGAGAGGTTAGTGGGGAATAAATGAAGAGATAGGGGAAGGAGCTGGAGGCCAGCAATCTCCAAGGATGGAAGTTCGAGGTCTGCCTTCCCCGAGAACAAGGGTCAGTGATCCCTGAGGTTGGTGAATCCTGGGGTCACAGGTATGAGGTCAGCAAGTCCTAGAATAGAAGGCCCAAAGTCGCTCAGCATGTCATGAGGTCAGAGGCCTGTGATTGGTCAATCCTGGGGTTGAAGTCCAGAACTCCATAAATTCAGAGGTCAAAGCCTGAAGGTCAAAGTCCCTAGGTCAGCAAGTCCAGAGGTCAGAGGCCCAATGGTCTTAGAGTCCAGGCCTATAGTCTGTAGGTGGGAGCCCTGTCCTGGGGTTAGAGATTTGTCTATGTGTGTGGATGTAGGGATGGGAAAGGGGTTTGTTTTGCTGAACATCGTGGGCAAGCTAAGTTGACGCCAGAATGTGTAGCAACACTTAGCTGCCCGAGCACATCCTTCAGTTGTGTTAATTTTAAAAGCAAATGGCACATTTTATTCTATGCTTCTATCTACATGTGATTAATAAATACATTTAATCTCTAATCTAAAACTAAGGAGGGGTGGGGTGGGTTGTGGTGAAGAATGCAGGAGGTGAAAAGAGAGAACGTGGGGGGAACCAGTGCCCCAAGGAGAGTAAACTAAGTTATTAACCAATAACTCCTGGAGTTAATTACCAGGAAGTAGCCGCTGAGCTGGCAGTGTCTGTGTTTTACAGGGAGGAAAGCCTCGCCGGCAAACACTGCTCGCTGTTGTGGTCATCCTGGCCGAGAGGGGGCGTCCGTCTGAGTTCCTCCAGGGAAGCGCGCCACCCTCGGCCCCGCCTCCAAGCCCGTCTCCCCCTCCCCCACCCCACCCCACCCCACCCGCCGCGCGCTTTGTCCGTTGGCGGCTGCGAATAAAGTTGTGTTTGAAGCGGGGCGACTTCCGGTGTGGCGCTGGGCCGAGTTGCCTTCAGGTCCGATTGGCCGGCGGGAGAGAGAGAGAGACAGACACCCGAGAGGGACACGGAGCACTCGGCATCATGCTGTCGCTGGATTTTCTGAACGATGTGCGGCGTATGAATAAGCGGCAGGTCGGTGAGGGCAACGGGTCCACCCTCTCCTTCAGGAACAACCCCCACCACCCGAGTGTATCGGTTCCCTCTCCCCGGGGCATCGATGCCCCCCGTGGGACCTCAGCCCTTTCCCCCCACCTCTCCCCGGGCGTCGGATTCCGCCCGTACTGCCTACCTATCACCCCCCCCACACACACACACTCTCGCCTGTTTTGCCCCCACCCAGGTTTGGTGATTCTCTTGTGAGCTTCTTTCGGATGCCCCGTGGGGAGGGCGCGCTGTGATCCGGTGTTTGCACAGCCCGGCAATGTGGACTGGGTGTCTCCATGTGGAAAGCCTTCTCGCTACGTTTGGTACCTTAACATATGTACAAAATGGGCGGGCGTTCAGCTGTACTTGAGAATGAAAGCTGCGTGGTGACCTTAATCCATATCTTTGCTTGTTCCGCGCAGTTTTCTGATCCATGGTTTAGGACACGTCATTAATAGGAGCGGACTGCTGTTCCACTCACTTTGTCTTCAAACATTTCAGGATTGGTTAATGTCAATTCCTGTACACAGCGTAAGGGAAATGAAATACTTGTTACTCCAGATCCGATGCAGCACAAAAAATATAAAGAACACAATAATAATAAACAAATGTAAATACATAAAATATAAATACACAAAATGCTAGGCTGTAATAAGATGACTCGAGAAATAATATAGAGGTGGAGATGTTGATCAGCCTTTCTGCTTGGGAAAAGTAACTGTTCCTGAGCCTGGTAGTTCTAGCGTGGATGCTAAGTAGCCTCCTCTCTGATTGGAGTGAGCAGATTGCGTGGGATCCTTCATGATGTTACTGGCCCTTTTCTTGATGGGTAGTCTGGTAGCAGTGATGTTTTGGGCAGTTTTTGCTGCCCATTGCCTGTGAGCTCCAGTGCAGTTTCTACACCAAGCAGCAATGCAGCTTGTCAGGATGCTCTAATGCGCATCTGTAGAATGATGTGAGTATGGATGTGCAAAGTCCAGCTCTCTTCAGCCTCCTCAGAAAGCAGAGACATTGGTGAGCTTTCCTGATTGGGTATAATGTGTTCTGGGACAACGAGAGTTTGTGTGTGATGGGCGCTCCCTGGAGTTTGAAACTGCTTGAAGTTCCCACTGCTGTGCTGGCAATGTAAAATGAAGTGTGAGTGATGCAGGTTCTCTTGAAGCCGATAACCATCTCCTTTATCTTGTTGACTTTAAGGAAGAGGTTATTTGCCTGTCACCTGGCCTCGAGCTCTTTCACATCCTCTGTGTAAGCTGATTCATCAGTGTCAAGCTCACTGATGACACAACAATGTGATTGCTGGGGTATTTGCCCATGCCGGCATGTCTGAGCAACCTGTATAGCAATGGACTCAGCACACAGCCCTCGGGGGAGGAGGGGGCACCCGGTTTGAGGATAATGGGTTGGGAGGAGTAGTTGTGCATCCTGACTATTGGGTCCGATGCTTAGGAAGTCCAACACCCCGTTGCACAATGGTGTATTCAGACCAAAGAGTAGGAGTTTGTTCACCAAGGTCTGTGGGACAATATTGTTCAAAGCTGAACTGAAATCTAGGAACAGCATTCTGACATGTGTCCTTGTTTTCTAGGTGTGTCAGGGCCAGGTGCATGATAGATGCTATGACATCTGTTGTAGTGTGCTTCTATTGGTGAGAGTCCAATGTGGCAGGAATGGAGATTTTGATATGTGCCATTACCAGTCGTTCAAAGCACTTCATGATAATTGGCATCAGTGCTTAGTGCTTCCAGATGGTAGTTGTTTAGTTCGGCAGCTATAGAGCTCTTTGGTACCGCGATGATGGCTGATTTAAAGCATTGGCGGCAGCAGCCTGGAAGAGTGAAGTGTTTAAGATGTCCATGAAGATGTCAGTGAGTTGATATGCACACTCCCCGAATACTCAGTGTGGGATGTTGTTAATCCCCCAGTTGCTTTATGGGGGTTGACTGTCTGCAGAGTCCTTCTCCTGTCTGCTGCTGTTAGGCAGTGGCTGTTCACCTGGGAGGGTGGGGGTAGCTTTTGTTACTGACACTATATTGCACTGCCTTGAAGTATACAGAAAAGTTGTTTAGAACATCAGGGAGGGAGGTGTCAATGGTATGGTCGACATTGTTTCTGTTACATAGTCAGGAACGCTCTTGATGCCCAGCAACATACAGGGGAGTTGTCATCAGACAGGTCTTTCTGTATTGTTTGTGTTTGGGCAGTATTTTCCCTCTTGATATCTAAGATGAGATTTCTCAATAGACAATAGGTGCAGGAGCAAGCCACTCGGCCCTTCGAGCCAGCACCGCCATTCACTGTGATCATGGCTGATCATCCACTATCAGTGTCCAGTTCCTGCCTTATCCCCATAACCTTTGATTCCACCATCTTTAAGAGCGCTATTCATCTCCTTTTTGAAAGCCTCCAGAGACTCTGCCTCCACAGCCTTCTGGGGCAGAGCATTCCATATATCCACCACTCTCTGGGTGAAAAAGTTTTTCCTCAACTCCATTCTAAATAGCCTACCCCTAATTCTTAAACTGTGGCCTCTGGTTCTGGACTCACCCATCAGCGGAAACATGCTTCCTGTCTGCAGCGTGTCCAATCCCTTAATAATCTTATATGTTTCAATAAGATCCCCTCTCAGCCTTCTAAATTCCAGAGTCCGGTCGCTCCAATCTTTCAACATATGACAGTCCCGCCACCCCGGGAATTAACCTTGTGAACCTACGCTGTACTCCCTCAATAGCAAGAATGTCCTTCCTCAAATTTGGAGACCAAAACTGCACACAGTACTCCAGGTGTGGTCTCACCAGGGCCCTGTACGGCTGCAGAAGGACCTCTTTGCTCTTATACTCAATTCCCCTTGTTATGAAGGCCAGCATGCCATTAGCTTTTTTCACTGCCTGCTGTACTTGCATGCTTGCTTTCAGTGACTAATGTACAAGAACACCTAGATCTCGTTTTGCTTCCCCTTCTCCTAACTTGACTCCATTTAGATAATAATCTGCCTTCCCATTCTTACTACCAAAGTGGATAACCTCACATTTATCCACAGTAAACTGCATCTGCCCACTCACCCAGCCTGTCCAAGTCACCCTGCATTCTCATAACATCCTCCTCACATTTCACACTGCCTCCCAGCTTTGTGTCATCGGCAAATTTGCTAATGTTACTTTTAATTCCCTCATCTAAATCATTAATATATATTGTAAACAGCTGCGGTCCCAGCACTGAACCCTGCGGTACCCCACTGGTCACTGCCTGCCATTCCGAAAGGGACAGTTAATCGCTACTCTTCGTTTTCTGTCAGCCAGCCAATTTTCAATCCATGTCAGTACTCTGCCTCCAATACCATGTGCCCTAATTTTGCCCACTAATCTCCTATGTGGGACTTTATCAAAGGCTTTCTGAAAGTCCAGGTACACTACATCCACTGGCTCTCCCTTGTCCATTTTCATAGTTACATCCTCAAAAATTTCCAGAAGATTAGTCAAGCACGATTTCCCCTTCATAAATCCATGCTGACTCGGACCAATCCTGTTACTACTATCCAGATGTGTCGTATTTCATCTTTTATAATTGACTCCAGCATCTTTCCCACCACCGACGTCAGGCTAACCGGTCTGTAATTCCGTTTTCTCTCTTCCTCCCTTCTTGAAGAGAGGGACAACATTAGCCACCCTCCAATCCACAGGAACTGATCCTGAATCTATAGAACATTGGAAAATGATTACCAATGTGTCCACGATTTCTAAAGCCACCTCCTTAAGTACCCTGGGATGCAGACCATCAGGTCCCGGGGACTTATCAGCCTTCAGATCCAACAGCCTATCCAACACCATTTCCTGCCTAATATAAATTTCCTTCAATTCATCCATTACCCTAGGTCTTTTGGCCACTATTACATCTGGGAGATTGTTTGTGCCTTCCCTAGTGAAGACAGATCCAAAGTACCTGTTCATCTCGTCTGCCATTTCCTTGTTCCCCATAATAAATTCACCCGCTTCTGTCTTCAGGGGCCCAATTTTGGTCTTAACTATTTTTTTCCTTTTCACATACCTAAAGAAGCTTTTACTATCCTCCTTTATATTCTTGGCTAGTTTACCTTCGTACCTCATTTTTTCTCTGCGTATTGCCTTTTTAGTTACCTTCTGTTGCTCTTTAAAAGTTTCCCAGTCCTCTGGCTTCCCACTCGTCTTTGCTATGTTATACTTCTTCTCTTTTATTTTTATGCTGTTCATTACTTCCCTTGTCAGCCACAGCCTCCCCTTACTCCCCTTAGGATCTTTCTTCCTGTTTGGAACGAACTGATCCTGCACCTTCTGCATTATTCCCAGAAACACTTGCCATTGCTGTTCCACTGTCATCCCTGCTAGGGTATTGTTCCATTGAACTTTGGCCAGCTCCTCCCTCATAGCACCATAGTTCCCTATGTTCAACTGTAATATTTGACACTTCCGAGTTTCCCTTCTCCCTCTCAAATTGTAGATTAAAACTTATCATATTATGGTCACTACCTCCTAATGGCTCCTTTACCTTGAGGTCCCTGATCAAATCCGGTTCATTGCACAACACTAAATCTAGAATTGCATTCTCTCTGGTAGGCTGTACAAGCTGTTCTAAGAATCCATCTCGGAGGGACTCCACAAACTTGGGGTCCAGTACCAACCTGATCCCTCCAGTCTACCTGCATGTTCTCCTGGCTGCTCTGAGAGTTGTTCTGTCACTGGACTTGATAACAACATCCCATGCTTTTAGTAGGGAGTGCACCTAAGCTTTCAGCCTGAGCTTCTGGTTCGGCCATAAAATAACCATTAAGGTACACACTTCTATAGCCAATGACTGATGATGAGGCATATTCCTTGAGGTCTGTGCCTGTGTAGTTTGTGCTGACCTCCTTGAACATCTGCCAGCGAGTCCATTTAAAGCAGTCCAGGAGCACAGAGATTGCCTCGTTAGGCCACACAGTGGTCGTGCGCTTGACTGGTTTCTCCATTTTCAGTAGTGGTCGGTGTGCTGGGGTTGGCATTATGGAGATGTGGTCATTGGGGCCAGATAAGGGCATGGGGTGGCTTTGTAAGTACCATGTCAGTTTGTATAAACATGGTCCAGTCTGTTCCCCTAGTGGCCATGGTGATGTGTTGGTGGAATTTGGGTAAAATATCCTGCAGGTTAACATGATTGAAGTCTGCCCAGATGTTTGTAAACTCCCTGAGCAGCATTTAATTGTAAGATGCTCGACTTCCTCGGATCAGTGACTGCTAACTACAGATGAGTTTGTGCACCAGTCTTTATTCATGTACACACAGGTTCTACTTCCTTTGGATTTCCTTGACAGGGATTCTGTCTAGCCGAACAGCGTCATGTCATCGAGTTGAAATACCAAGTCGGGCATGTTGTTAAGCCACGTTTTGGTGAAAACCAGAATGCAGCAGTTTCTCATCTTTCTCTCTCTTTGCATAAATTTAATTCATTGTAATTTATAGTTTTTATTATGTATTGTAATATACGGCTGCCACAAAACAACAAATTTCACGACATATGCCAGTGATATTAAACCTGATTCAGTAACACACACAAAATGTTGGAGGAACTCAGCTGGCCAACATAAGTTTGGCCTACTGAACTTCTCCAGCATTTTGTGTGTGTTGCTTGGATTTCCAGCATCTGCAGATTTTCCCATGTTTCTGATTCAGTAAGACCAAGTTGCCCCCCCCCCCAGTATTTCCGTGTAACTCTCTCAGAACTCCTCAACTCTTCTAGTTTAAATGCTTAAAATATATTTAAGGACTCTTTCTCCATAGCTCTTTGGGGAAAAGAAATCAAAAGAATTCCTTGGGGAATGTATTTCTCCACATCTGTTTGAAATGGGAGCTCACTAAATTGTGCCCCTTATTCTAGATATCCACAAGGGGAAATATCCATCTTCTCAATCCTGCTGAGAGGTTTTTATTTCACTAAGAAATTTCTTTATTCCTATGATTTGTTCGGTCTTTTTTGTGCCAAGCTCTTAATGCTGCAAATCAACCCAGTGAACCTTATTAGCACTCCTGCTATGAAAGTGTAATGTCTATTAAATATGGAGACAAGGACTGATGTGGTTTCACCAGGGCCCTGTAACATTGCACCAAAAATTCTACCCTCCACTTGCTGTATCTAACTCTTTAGACTTGGATGTACCAGGACTCCAGAACCCTCTCTGTTGCAACATTTTGTTGTCTTGGTCAAATACTACTTTGCTTTTTCCTCCTCCTTTCTAGATTGCATAACTTCACATTTTCCCACATTGCATTCTGTCTTCAGAATTCTTGCTCCCTCATGTTACCCATCAGTACTCCTTCGCAAGCACTTCGTGTACTTTGTGCAACCTGCTAGCCTACCATTCTTGGTATTGTCCGCTCAGTTAGCAGCAATGCAGTCAGTCCCTTCATCCAAGTCATTAATATAGATAAAAAGTAGTTTGAATGATCCCTTAATGATCTAAATTCTATGGTAATTCGAAGGATTTTTAAAGTTTGGACCTTTTTCATTCAACCAACTTTCTAGCCAGGTTAAAAAAAGACTTTTTTTTTTACCCCCACCCCAAAATTTTTTGAGAGTTTACCAAATACTTTTGGAATCCAGATAGCTTATAATAATAATAATGTTAGATATTTTATTGTCCGATAATTTAATCATTTCCAAACTTTCTATCAAGTTCTTATGATAGGACCTTACTATACAAATCCAGGCTGGTTTAACAAATGAACTAAAATTTTTCAATTCCTGTTGCCATAATTATGGAGTCCAATAACTTTCTGGCAAATCATCAGAGTATGGTTCCTATTTTTAAACAGCAACATGACATGCATTTTTTCAGTCAAAAGAACCTTAGTTCAGGAGAATTTTGGAAAATTACAATTAGAATATTTGACCGTTTTCACCCACTTTGTTTTAAGATAGAATTTATATGGCCTGAGAATGTCATTACTTTCAACCCTGTTCTTCCAGTAATATCACTCCCTGCACTACATTTCTTGGGATGCCATCCCTGGTCTCTGCTATTAATCCTGCTGTAGTGGTCTTGCAGCCTGTTAATAATTTCCCTGTGTTCATTTCAATATTGGCATCGTCTATCATTCCTGCCTTTTTATTCTCTTTCATGGCTCTTCTGTTGCCATTTGCTTTGGACAGGATCTACACCATTAGTTTTATTTTGTAGCAGCAGTTTAATGCTCTCATCTCTAATATTCTGCAGCTTTTTTGTTGGTAACTACAAGACTTTCTTCGGGGGGTGGGGGGCAGGTGTAAACAATTCCTGTACAACAGTAAACTTTTTTCCAGCACTGTCCACACCTCCACTGATATTTTATTCATCAGTCATTTACCTGGTTTACCTTAAGCTGCTTGGCATTTCCTCCTTTCAAATTCAATGACACATATTCTTATTGAGTAAATATTCATGCACCATTCAGCTTTTGACCAAATCTGCTTCATTATTTAATACAAAACTATGTAACCCAATCCCTGACTCGTCCCAGACACTATATTGTAGGAAGGTAAAGAGACTTAAGAAATTTATTAGTACTACTACTACTACCACTACTACGACGTTGACTCAGGCCTAGGGGGCTGGCATCGGGCATAAGAAATTTGCTATCTTTCAAACATGAGTTAGTCTGGTTGTTGCATTCTTTGGGGCAGATCTTCTGCCTAGATGCCAGTGCTAATCTTTGACGTCTCCAGGTATTCCAGTGGAAGTCCTTGTTTCCAGTGCTGCTGTTGCTTGAAGTCAGCAGTGGTAGCCTCATCCCCTAGCTCTTGGAGACTAAAGAGAGAGCTCTCTACCATAAGCTTCATAGCTGTCATGTTGGAAAATCTGCTCATGGCCAATTGATTAAATCTATTGCCGGCAAAGTATTAAAGTGAATGGGAGATGTCAGTTCCCTTAGAGGAAAGGTTTCATTTGTAATTTAAGTTGCTTTCAAAATTTTTAATGTTGCATGTTAACTAACTGAAAAGCCTCGCCCTACATTGACTACACCAGAAGGACACAAGTGAAAGTTGTGCTCTGAGCCGTGTCAAACAAATAAAGACAGGTAGCCAATAATTCTGTTGTAAATTCCTGTATTTGTATATTCTGTCATTTCCTCTTAGCAGCACACCAATGCACAACTTTCCTCAATCTGATCTCTTTCCTGCTTAATTGTACTTGCAAATTCTCCACTATTTGCTTATCTCTCATTGTATCCTCATCAATGATGTGGGAACATAAGAAATAAGAGCAGTGTAGGCCATCCGGCCTATCGAGCCTGCCCCGCCATTCAGTAAGATCATGGCTGATCTGTCCGTAAACTCAGCTCCATCTCCCTGCCTTTTCCCCATAACCTTTAATTCCCCTACTATGTAAAAACCTATCTAAATGTATCTTAAATAAACTTAGTGAAGAAGCCTCAACTGCTTCCCTGAGCAGATAATTCCACAGATTCACCACGCTCTGGGAAAAACAGTTTATCCTCATCTCTGTCCTAAATCTTCTCCCCTGAATCTTGAGACAATGTTCCCTTGAATGTCATCTTGAATAATCAGGAGTTCCCCAGTTACTTCCTGATCTTCCAGGAAAATCTTTTCCCAGCTAATTGTCCTCTACAAGATCTCCTTTGATTCCTGAATTATGCTTACTATAAAACAGTGTGAGCGTTCGTGGTCAGAATGATCTCTCATTCTTGCTGTAGAGAAGTAGCATAGCAGTTAGTACAACATTTAACGACGTTGTAAAATCTGTTGGGGTTTGATTCCCGCTGCTGTCTGGAAGGAGTTTATACGTTCTCCCATGACCACATGGGTTTCTTCCAGGAGGTCTAGTTTCTTCCCTCAGTCTAAAGGCATGTTTTAGTGAGTTGTGGGCATGCAGTGATGGTGCCAGAAGAGTAGTAGCACTTGCCCATCACAATCCTTGTTGATTTGATTTGTTGCAAAATGACACATTCAGTGTATGTGACAAATAAAGCCAATCTTTAATCTTTCTTTTCAGTGATTTGTTATCATTGATGAAGTGCAACTTGTTTTTTGAACACCAAGAAAAACCAGATTTGTAACTTGTTGATGTTATAATCTCTTTCCGGTATTATGTTCTTATGAAATTAGATGGTTTTGCTTCCAGTCATCAAAGTTGCTTAATTGAATTCTGATGTGCATTTGATTCTTCCATGTATGCAAACCTTGATGACAACACAAACTAACAGATTCTTCACCATTTTTCCCTCACACCCTCCTCTACTTTTTCAAAAGCAAACCCTTCTGGTTACTCTCAATTTGTAGGTAAAAATTTCTTTGGCCTGAGTTAGTGTTGTTGCTTGAATGTCATAAGTTTATGCAGCCTGGAATCATGTCCGTAGGCCCGTCAGTCAGGTACCTAAATACCCTAATCCGATCCTAGTCCCATTATATTCTCCTCACATTGTCATCAATTCTCTCCAGATTCCATTAGTCACTTACATACTGGGGCAGTTTAGTATATCTGTTTAACCTACTAACCCATGTCACTTTGGGATACAGGAGGAAATTTGGATTATTTCACAATTGCAGAATCCAGACATAGCAGCGGAGGTCAGGATTGCACTGTGAGGCGGTTGCTTTCAAAACCCATTGGCCAAATACTTCATGGAGTGGGTGACAGTGAGGTAGTAAAATCAGAGCAAATTGAACTGAGTATACCTTGGCCTCAGGTAGGCTGACAGTTGAGGGATTTTGCATATCTACTACAGTAGTTCAGACTGTCTGGGCCACATGTGGAGCCAGTGGGAAATGACTGATACATGTATTTGACAATTCTAACAGAAGTGTTTAAAAAATTTTTAAAACCTTGTTCTTTTCTGAATCATTAGCAAAAGGTATCCACAAAGGAGGGACTATGCACATGTTAAAGGTTTTAGAAACTATTAGAGTTATGTGGAAAATAAAATAAAGAAAGGATTCTTAAGGTACAGAAGGAAACAAAATAATAATACTTTCCAACCAATTAACGAACTGCTGTACGTAATGCTGGAGAGTACCTCGGGTCCGACAGGCATACAGTACTAAGTTGGTAGCCTTCTCTCTATCTCTTAGTTCCAGATGCAACCCAAACTAAAGAAAGGTAAAAATCTGCACTGAAAACATGCCCTTTTTTATACCTTTCACAAATCTACACAAGTTTTACCCCTTTACTTTTCCATCTCCAAGTGATACAAGCCTGTACCATCTTATCTCTCGCAGCTGTCGTTCTAAACATGTAACTCAGAGACTGAGACAGCAGGTATGCAAGAAGAAAAATATTCTCCACCAGTGTGTAATCTCAAGGATGTGCTATCACCACTTTCCAATGTGACACCATTTTATCCTGCAGTCACCACTTTGCGTAACACACTAGTGCACCTATACAATGGAGAAATCAAAAATGACTCTTAATTAATTTGACACCTTCCTCACAATATTCTTCATGTTATGTGTCCATTTTTCTTATTATTTCTGGTTTAAGATGGGTAATGTCTATGCCATACTACATAGAAGATAGTGAGCTTTTGTATTGATTTACACAACTTGCTAGGCCACTTCAGAGATTTTGAGCCAAGTTTATTTTGTGACCTCAGTAATATGGAGACCAGGCTAGGCCAGGCAGGGCTGGAATCCTTCAAACCTCATTATAAGTGAAAGAATAGCTGCTTTAGGGTCTGATGAAGGATCTCAGCCCGAAATATCAACCAGACATCCCACCTCTCCCGGAACTTCCGGGAGTCTCCCGCATATTAATAGTGGCTCCTTGATGCCCGCAAATTATATACAATGTCCCGAAAATTGATTTTTTTTTTGAGAGCAAGCATGAGAGAATGCGCGAGAAAGAGCGAGCGCAAGAGCAAGAAGGCAAGCGCGAGTGAGAGCGACCGCGAGAGGGAGCGAGCGCAAGTGAGAGGAACCATGGACGAGAGAGAGAGCGAGAGAGTTCCAAAAAAAGTCAGAGTAGCAGAGTGTTCCAAAAAAAAATATAAAACGTACGTCACCCCAGACTACACTAAAGTGTACCCCTGCCAAATAGGGCTCAAAATAATGACAGTGGTGCTCACTGCACTGTTTGCAACAGTGACTTTTCTATTGCCCATGGTGGGTTAAGACTGTAAAAGTCATGTTGAGGTGAGTTTAACAGGTGTCATTCATTCATTAGCATAGCTAACGTTATTTAAACTAGCTGGCTAGCTGCTAAGGAGCTACCCTATTGCAGACATCCCACCTCTCCCGGAAGTCTCCCTCAAGTTGATGGTGCTACCTCTATGAAATGAGTTCTTGCAGAGTGGGATGTCTGATCAACTGTTTATTCATTTCCATAGATGCTGCCTGCCTTTTCATCTTTGTCTTTAATAATATCAATCACATCATTGCATAACCAAAAAACCACAGTATATGATCCAGTTAAACATTTTGGGAAGTTGCACAAAGAATGGACCCCTTTCAAACATGTGCAAAATTCCCCTGTTAATCTTACAGATAATGTTTAGGCTCAAGTGCATAATTCTCAGTAGTTTTTAATGGCCTAGTTAAGCTTATTTGCTTAAAACCGCTTCTACTTAAAATTAAATTCAACAACAGGAAAGCTTTCTTCAGCTCCTTGAAGATATTCATTCTACTTTTTTCTCTGACCTTTTCTCCTTTATCTTGATTCCTGTATCTGATGGGGATTCTAAGCTCTAGAGGGTATTGCTTGCACATTCTAATGCAGACAGTGGTTTGCATATTTTTTAAAAAAAGCTTCAGTTTGGTTGTGAAGGAGCGCTCGTGTTTGCTCTCTGACCACAAGTTCCAGCTACCCTCTGGTTGGCTGTGTGGGTAGAAGCCCAGTCAATGGCCAGGTCTTGAAAGCAACTGGTTCCATTTGTTCAGTATTCTGAATATCATCTGACACTTCTCAGAAGGTGAATGAATTTATGTTGCAGCTGCTGTCCTGTACCTACTGGCTGAAAGTTTGGGAAAGGTTAGAAGACAGGAGCAATTGTATACTGTAGTTGTGTGTCCTAGGGCCGTTTTAAGTTCTCGCTTCCAGGTGGATGTTTAGTTTTAAGAAATGAAGTTTGTATTGCAGGTTGCCACTCAAAAAAGCAACACGCGTAATGCCATAATCTTTCATGAGTCCTGATGGAGAGTTTCAGCCCGAGCATCCATTGTTTATTCCTCTATAGATGCTGCCTGATTTGCTGAAATCCTCCAGCATTTTATGTGTATTGCTCAAGATTTCCAGCATCTGAAGAACCTCTTGGTTTATGACACTCAGACTTAACTTGGAGCACACAACTGTTTTAATTATTTTTCAGTTTTGGGTATTTGGTTCTTTGTGCTAGTAGTATGTGATAGTAACTCCCTATTAACTTGTACCTGCAGTGGTCTGTTGTTGGAATGAATCTTTCCACAAGTACTGGAGGTGACTTAATGATATTGACCAGATGTGAGACCAGTATAGATAAAGTGCATTGTTTTTTCTTCATGATCATACTGTTATATAGAAAGGTAAAACTGTTGGTGTTGCATGCATATTCACTGAAATCTTACCTGTGTTTAATCTTTTGTTGTTTCAGCTGTATTATCAAGTGTTGAATTTTGGTATGATTGTATCATCTGCACTGATGATATGGAAAGGACTGATGGTCCTCACAGGGAGTGAAAGTCCAATTGTAGTTGTACTCAGGTGAGTTATCGTCCTGTTCATATACTAATTTTCATAGTTTCTTCAGATAGTTGTGTTTGATAAAGGAGTGCTCTCTTTTCCTTCTCCACTCCTCCCTCATCATCTTTGGTTCATTCATGTTAGAAAGTGGGTTCCATCAAGATATCAAAATCACTTGGAAATTCTACTTTGCATATTGAATATATTGCAGTATTGTATTATTTGTGGTATAAAATGTGTGGATTCAGAGTCAGACATGATTGATTTGCTTTGAACTGTGCATTGGGGATCTATGAAATTGTTTAGTTTAAGGACTGAAATCATTATAAGGGGAAACGAGCTGTAGTTGGCCATTTGGCATCTCTTTCCATCGTTAAATAAGATCATGTGTCTTCGTGCTATTTTCCTGCACTAACCCCATATCCCTTAAAATCTATTGAACATACTCTGTGACTGATCTGCCATGGCTCCATTAGCTGGAGAATTTCAAAGACCCAGTGTCTTCTGGCTGATTAAATTTCTTTTCATCACTGTCCTCAAAATCTGATTCTTTTCAGAGCCTGCCTGATAATGGCTATGATAGCCAATGGCATGTCTACCCTGTGAATCCCCTTAACAATAAAGTCAGATCTCCTATTCCTTAATCCTAGAAAATATCAGCATAGTCTCCACCTGCTTTCATAGGATTAAACCTTCTATCCCAGGAATAAATCTCGTGAACTTTACTGACCACCCGTGGCCATGTTTCATAATAGCTTTTAGTCAAAAAAAATTGTGCTTTCTTCACATCAGAAATGTACCTTTCCCAAAAAAGAACATAAATATGTCCCTGTCCCCCAGTCCATTTTTGAACTGCTGACTAATGTGATGGGAATAGCTTCCTTTTATTTACCCTCTAAATCAGATCAGACAACATCTTGTAAATATATTCACATTTTAAATGGGTTCTTCTTGCATTCTGTGATCATTTGTATCAAGTTACATAACTCAATGCTATGGAATGCAATGGTCACTTACTACTTTTCAAAAGTTTTCATAAATATCGATACAGTATATAATTTTTTTGAGTGTCCAGCCATTTATAATGAACTTCTGACGTGCTAGAAGAAATGGAAGTAGAAATACTTGTCATTTAGAGAGTAACAAAGTAGATGTGGCAGGAATATTCCCTCTTGTAGGCGGATTTAATGTAGGGGTTAGCACCCTGGCATCAGAAATTGTAAGTTGCAATTTCCACTCTGAACAAGCTGCTAATCCTGGGCATTTCTGTGTAATATTGAATGGTATAGTATCTATTGACTCTTTATGAATGCTGCGTTTTGTAAACTATCTACTGTCTGTCCAAAGTTTAAAGAAAAATGTTTGCTACGTGCTGAGAATGTGATTATGGTACTGTATAAATGCAAGCACTTTCCCTTCATCTGAAATACCTCATTTTCTTTGTATTGCATATGTACAGAACAAATTTGTACAAATTTTAGTCACTGTTGAACCCCTTAGATATTTTCTGTTGTATAAAAACATTGTAAATAATATGTACATGATTTAATCTGTCATGTTGATAATTAACAAAAATATTGAACAGTTATTTTAATTATAAAGGTACAATGATTTTTTTCCACTTTATAGAATATGGGTGAATATTTACAATAAGATTATACCCCACCCGATAGCCAGCTTGTGCAGCATTCTTTGTTATAGAATGCAGTTCAATTTGAAGAATTTAGCTATCTGTGAGAATGTCCCTAAAGTTTAGTGTACAGCAGTTTCTGATGCAATCTTCATCTCTGTTGAGTGCATATACTTGGATCTTAAGCATTAAAGGAGTTTGCATTATCAATCTTTGAGTGAAGACAATTGTGGATATTACAATTGTAAACACGAGGAATTCTGCAGATGCCGGAAATTCAAGCAACACACATCAAAGTTGCTGGTGAACGCAGCAGGCCAGGCAGCGTCTCTAGGAAGAGGTACAGTCGACATTTTGGGCCGAGACCCTTCGTCAGGACTAACTGAAGGAAGAGCTAGTATAGTCTAGTAGAGCTATATAGAAAAAGACGAGACAGAGAGAGAGAGAGAGAGAAAGAATGTGTGTATATAAATAATGGATGGGGTACGAGGGGGAGACGGGACATTAGTGGAAATTAGAGAAGTCAATGTTCATGCCATCAGGTTGGAGGCTACCCAGACGGAATATAAGGTGTTGTTCCTCTTGGATATTCCGTCTGGGTAGCCTCCAACCTGATGGCATGAACATTGACTTCTCTAATTTCCACTAATGCCCCACCTCCCCCTCGTACCCCATCCGTTATTTATTTATATACACACAGTCTTTCTCTCTCTCTCTCTCTCCTTTTTCTCCCTCTGTCTCTCTGACTATACCCCTTGCCCATCCTCTGGGTTTTTTTCCCCCTCCCCCTTTTCCTTCTCCCTGGGCCTCCTGTCCCATGATCCTCTCATATCCCTTTTGCCAATCACCTGTCCAGCTCTTGGCTCCATCCCTCCCCCTCCTGTCTTCTCCTATCATTTTGGATCTCCCCCTCCCCCTCCCACTTTCAAATCTCTTACTAGCTGTTCCTTCAGTTAGTCCTGACGAAGGGTCTCGGCCCGAAACGTCGACTGTACCTCTTCCTAGAGATGCTGCCTGGCCTGTTGCGTTCACCAGCAACTTTGAAGTGGATATTACAAATCTGGAATGAAAACTGAAGATGGTGGAAGTAATTTATAGGTCAGGCAGTGTCTGTGGAGAGAGGATTACCTTGATATTCCAAGTCACTTGAAAAAACAGGTCAACAACCTATAATCTTAACTGTTTCCATCTACAGGTATTGCCTGACTGGAGAATAATGTGGTAATTATTAATTGCATTTTGATTTAGCAAATAAAATGGTTACATTGAAAATAATTTCCTTCTCAAAATTAACATAACAAATTTGAATAAATTGCTATCTAAATTAACTAAGATGTAGAATTTTTATCCCAAAATTTTAATGTAAAACTTTGCAATTAAATTTGGTATGAACCAAAGATCATGGCCTCTGTAATTTAGTGATGTTTACCAGACATGAATAAACATCTGGTGGTATTGTGGTTGACTATGATAAAGAGCATTGCTGAATAGTCAGCTCACTGTGTGGGTAAGATGCCAGAGGCCTCATGGCATGGTTGGAAATGTACCTCTCTTTTAAACTAATGAAAGTTGAGATGGAATGCTTGGATTGATTTTTATGCCAATACTCTGAAATATCACTTTCCTTTCTGAAAGAGTTGGGGTTACTTTGATCTTCTTCCGATTTATTTCAGTGGGAGTATGGAACCTGCATTCCATCGAGGGGATCTTCTATTCCTGACAAATCGAGTTGAGGATCCCATTAGAGTTGGTGAAATTGTTGTCTTCAGAATTGAAGGACGAGAAATTCCAATAGTACACAGAGTACTGAAAATTCATGAGAAGTAAGTGGCCCAAAGCCAGGAAACCAGAGATTGTTTAAAATGTCAGTAACCCTTTTCTGTAAAGTGATCTCCCTTGTGGGGAGATGGAAATCCCATTTTCTTTCTACTGGGTAATGTGCAAACTCTGATTTGAAATGCTTTGCTCCTTTCTTCAATCTCCCACCTTTTCCCAAGAACCAAGAGAATTGTGGGAAGTGCGGACAATAAAGATCCTCCTCATTTTTGGCTTTACTCTGCTTATAAGCAACTTGTTTTTCTTTCCCTTTCCCAGCTCTAGAATCACAACCAAGTTTATTATTACTAACAGAAGTTGTGATATTTGTTTTGTGGCAGTGGTGCATAGAAATTACTATAGGTTACAAAGATAAATAAATAGTGTAAAAGCTGAATAGCAAAGTAATGTTCAGAACTCAAATGGCAGAGGAGAAAAGGCTGTTCTTAAAACATTCTGAGTGTGAGTCTTCAGGCTTCTGTTTCTCCTCCCTAAAGCAAAGAGAACGTGTGCCGGATTGTGAGGGTCTTTAATGATAGGTGCTGCCTTCTGGGGGCTTCGCCTCTTTATGAACCTTCCTCAGTGGCAGTGAGGGTTGTGCCCATGGCGGAGCTGCCTGCATCTACAGCCCTCTGTAGCTTCATTTGGTCCTGTGCATCGGAGCCTCCACACCAGACTGCGAATCAGCCAGTCAGAATGCTCTCCACCATACATCAGTCGAAATTTACAAGACTCTTTAGTGACTTACCAAATGTCTCTAAATTTAATTATAAACAATGAACAAGAATGTTGTTCATAGAAAACTGTTGCAATTATAACTGTTCTGAATTCGAATGAGCAGAGAGGTAGTTAAATTGAGATTATTGTCGTGTGCATAATTACAGTGAGGTACAGGTACAATGAAATCGCAGCAGTATCACAAGCATGTAGGTACAGTCAACACCCATAATAACAATTATATATAAATTACACATTTTTAAGGTCAAAGAACAATCAATATTCTTGCATCTATTACATGTGCTCTTGCTTTCATAGAGAGGGCTGTGTATGTGTGTTTGGGAAACTGAGGGCTAGTATATTGAGGTGTTTCCTGGGATACATCATGGAATTTGATTGGGATTGCACTTAAAGATTGCAGCTCAGCTTGCACACACAGGAGTTTTCTTATCTGTTGCTTCTTGAAAAGGGCCATTTGCTGATGTATTCCATTCAAACCTCTAGCTAAAGTGTCTGTAGTCATGTGAAACTTTGTTGTCTCTCTGTACCTGAAGTGCTGATTTTGGACAAATTCGTTCAGATTTTTCACGTCTGCAAAAACAGAAAACAGCAATGCCCTATGTTTGCATTTTAGCTACTTATCAACCCATAATTTTCAACCCTGCAATTTTGTGAGATGTCTGTCCTTCATAAATGTCCATCTTTTGACTGTGTCACCTTGGGTCGAAGCTTTGCTGCCCCAAACCCTCTTGGTTCCTCCTAAAATATTTGTTAGACCCTACTGTTGATGCTTTGCATAATTAAGGGTGCTGTGTAAATAAAAGCCATTGACATAGGTTGTCAAATTTGAAATTACCCTTTTATAAAGTACACTCTCTAAGCTTCTACTTATTGTGAACCAAATGCTAAAGGAATGTTCCCTTCCCTCTAGAGAAAACGGTGACATCAAGTTCCTGACAAAAGGTGACAACAACAGTGTTGATGACAGAGGCCTGTACAGGCAGGGACAACATTGGCTAGAGAAAAAAGATGTTGTGGGAAGAGCTCGTGGGTGAGTTGGACATCTTGTTTCGCACCTACATACTGAATACTGTGCTTCAGCTAGAAGATGCTTCCCAAACTTTAGGAAATAGCTCCTGTAATGACTGAAAAAACAGTATAATAGAACAGAAAAAAACAATGGAAAGTGCCAGGCTGTTAAAACAAGTAAAGTGCCAGTCAGATTACAGGCTTCAGAAGTAAAAAGTAAGTGAGGCAAAGAGAGAGGGCTTGAGAATAGATGAGCAACAAACATAAAAGGAATCCAAAAATGCTCTGGGAACAAGAAAAGGAAAAGAAGCTGATGGCTGAACCAAGCACCAAACCTACCAATGTGGCAGAGAGGCCACATGCACTAAAGACCAGTTAGAGAAGTGGAGCTGAACAGAGGCCTAAATCTAAATTCTCTCTTGAAAGCTCACATGGTTGCTATACTGAGTGCATGGTTTTTCACAAAGCAAGCTCAATAAAGAAACATGTAATTGAGTTTAGTCTAGCACAGGAGGTGGTTCTAGTGTAATTTTGTCTCTTAATGTCCCCCTCACAATCTGTATCCATGTTCTAATGGTGGCAGATTGGTGAAGTTACACATTCCTTGTCCTACAACCCTCCCCATCTTTTGTCTACTTAAAAGACCTCTGAGATTTACTATTTTTGTAGATTAGTTTGCTATAATTAAATCCTTAACTTGACATTCAAATCGTGGGCCTTTCAATGGGTAATCCAGAATTATGGTGGCAGGATAATGTAGCCATTTTCACGGGGGTCCTGCATTTACAGACTACAGCAGCACCAAGTTTTACAGCTACTCACTATAATCTACCTAAATTGCCACATTCAGAAGCAAAGAATGGTGTTATTTGGAAAGATGTTCTTTTGCCGTGTTTGTTCAGAGTCATTCTATTTTTTTCCCCCAAAGTCCGTTGATGGATTATAAATTTTGAGCAGCTCACAACTTTGCTGTGACCGCAGCATTCCTGGAATAGTTGCATTAACATATATGAAGTGTGAAATGTTTTCTTTTAGTGGTACATAGTACTAGATAAATCTTTGAAATGTGTGACATTAACCGCTGTCCAGCCTGCATCGTACAAATGCCAGATATAATTTCACGCTGTTACTAGCTGCGCCCTGTCATAATTGTATGTCAAGCAAAAGGTTTATAACTAATACTGTTAGGCAAGTGGTAGTGACAGTGGTGATGACTGGTAATTTATTTTTGGTCATGGCTGAGTGCTTATAGTTTGAAGATTCACTGCTCTTTCCAATTCATTTATTTACCATATGTACATCAAAATGCACAGTTTTTGCACTAGTGGCTTGTCCCAGTTTACTCAAGACTTGTATCCATAGTACTGGAAGCCAGCATCCAGCTCCACTACAAATATCTACCAACTTTTGGTTTCTATACACGAGTAGGGGGGGAATGGGGGGGATGATTGCTTGATGTTTCAAGCTCGATTTTACAAGTCAGTGTAGTACTATCTAATTCAATATGTATTTGCATTGGCATGTGGGTCCACTTGGAAGTCTCAGTGGTAGCTTGGTAGGCTATATAGCCCGTTCTGGAGTATCTCTTCCTGATGTTAATGCTCAATGCTCTAAAATCCAGTTCTAGTGAATTTCTTTTAAAATAATTTGATGTCTTAGCTAGCTTGATTTGGAACGGTAACAATTTACAAATTGTGCTATAATAAATGTAGAGATCATCCTGTTCAGTACAAAATAGAGTTCTGTTTCATTTAAATTAAAATCCTAGAACATAACATTTAGTTTTCAAATTGTCTTAGATACATATATATTAATATAATATTTGCTGGACCTCAGGGAATGTAGAAAATTATTGTAAAATGGCATTTTAAGCCTGACAGCTACCCATTACTAAAACTATGGATTACTAATAGCCATCTGAATCACGTCAGTGGGAAAAAAGCTGTGTAATTATCCTTTTTGAGGCATCATGCAGATTTGTGCAAATTGAAATTTAGCAAAGTATCTCTGAACTGGGGCTAATCATTTTTCAATTTGTAAATACATTTTTACAGAGTACTTAAGTCCTCAGGACTGTGGGGAAATGAAAATTTGCTTATCAGTTTTCAGAATGTTTAATCCTTGGTCATCTGTGAACTCAGAAGTTGGTCTTAAGTCATTACTTCAGTCTGCCTTGCACTTGTGCAGCATTTTATTATACTGAGCTGATGAATTCTTGCTAATATAAATGTAATAATTGAAATGAATCCCGTATATTACTCTTGTACCATTACTGAAAATTATAGCATGTATTCTTAAGTCTGGCTCAGACTCAGCAACTTCAATCCAAAATCCATTTGGGAATGCTCAATTATGTTTAAAGGAATTGTATGAAAATGGAATGAAGCTCTTTGTGGATAATGTTATGTTAAAGGACCTATAAATCCAGGTGTTGAGAATTGTAATCAGACCAAAAATAATGTTGAGCATAACTATTATGAAAACAGAGCAGTTAAAGTCCCCAATTCCATTTTATAAACTAAGTAAAGCTGGTATTCTGACGTTTGCTGCAGGTGTTGTCACTTTGACCCCCAACCTGTAGAGTAAGCTGGTACCTCTCCTTCCCCTCCCCTGCTGAAGGGCATATTAGTGCAAACTTGTACCCTGGAAACCAGGATAAAACTGCATATTGACAATCATCAGTTGCACATGTACATAATAAATAGCAGAGTTCCTGATGGCTTGTACTTGCTGGAGTTTAGAAGAATTGCTGGGGGGGGGGGGGGGTCTCATTGAAGCCTATCAAATATTGAAAGGCCTAGAGAGAGTGGATGTTGAGAGGGTCTAATAATGGGAGAGTCTAGTACCTGAAGGCACAGCCTCAGATTAGATGATGTCTCTAAAACAAAGATGAGGAGGAATTTCTTTAGCCAGAGGTAGGCTGGTGAATCTGTGGAATTCATTGCCACAGATGGCTGTGGAGGCCATGTCATTGGGTGTATTTAAGGCAGAGGTTGAGAGATTCTTTATTGATCGTGGTGTCAGGGAGATGGGGTTGAGAGGGATAATGAACCAGCCACGATGGTGGAACAGACTTGATGGGATTCTGGCTCCTAATGGCCTTATGTAAATGATGGCATGATAGCACGGCAGTTGGTGTAACTATTACAGGGCCAGCAACAGGGTTCAATCCCTGTGCACTTTTCCCGTGACTGTGTAAGTTTCCTGCAGGTGTTTGGGTTTTCTTCCACATTACAGATGCATGAGCTAGTAGTTTAGGTAGTCACGCAAACACGAGGAAATCTGCAGATGCTGGAATTTCAAGCAACACACACAAAAGTTGCTGGTGAACGCAGCAGGCCAGGCAGCATCTCTAGGAAGAGGTACAGTAGACGTTTCGGGCCGAGACCCTTCGTCAGGACTAACTGAAAGAAGAGCTAGTAAGAGATTTGAGAGGGGGAGGGGAGATCTGAAATGATAGGAGAAGACAGGAGGGGGAGGGATAGAGCCAAGAGCTGGACAGCTCCAACCTGATGGCATGAACATTGACTTCTCAAACTTCCGCTAATGCCCCATCTCCCCCTCGTACCCCATCCGTTATTTATTTATATACACACATTCTTTTTCTCTCTCTCTCCTTTTTCTCCCTCTGTCCCTCTCACTATACTCCTTGCCCATCCTCTGGGCTTCCCCCCCCCCTTCTTTCTCCCTAGGCCTCCTGTCCCATGATCCTCTTGTATCCCCTTTGCCAATCACCTGTCCAGCTCTTGGCTCCATCCCTCCCCCTCCTGTCTCCTCCTATCATTTCAGATCTCCCCCTCCCCCTCCAACTTTCAAATCTCTTACTAACTCTTCTTTCAGTTAGTCCTGACGAAGGGTCTCAGCCTGAAACATCGACTATACCTCTTCCTAGAGATGCTGCCTGGCCTGCTCTGTTCACCAGCAACTTTTATGTGTGTTAATTTAAGTAGTCACATGGCCGTCATTGGGCGGCACGGGCACGAGACCTGTTACCATGTTGTATCTAAATAAATTCCAACATGTTGAAACCACAACAGGAAGCACATTTTGAGGTGCAGTATTCTGAGCTGAAGTAGAGTTATTGATTTTGTTTTTGTTTTGAAAGATATATGTGGGCCAGAGTAATGAAAAATGTTCCAGTAGGATTTAGTTCCTTCATCCGACAGTCACTAGATGGTGTTAAAATATGTTCTGTTGTAACCTAAGCTAATTCACTTACCAGGAAATTACTATTTTTCTCCACCCAAACCCACCCCCTCCCCTCAACCTACTCAAACTCGGTGAGATCAGCCAAGTTTGAGTGAATTGTCTGAAAAATAAGGATGAGATGACAGGATCTTATCATTATAATCAGTCTAACCACTGAAGAGTCAGGTTTCATATTTAGATCAGTGAATTTTGAAAGGGTGCATCTGTTCAGTGGTTATAATAATTAAATTAATAATTAAATTATTATAATTGGCTATTTTTAACTTTCATATTACAGAATTGTTTATGCCCTTAACACATCTGATCTTGATTTTCCAGGTTTGTTCCTTATATAGGCATTGTGACCATTCTCATGAACGACTACCCAAAATTTAAGGTAACCTGAATCTCATCATGTTCCTGATGCCAGTGTTTTACGGCTTTCTCTGCTTTCTGTATTTAAGAATGAATTGATTTGTTCCACAGTATGCAGTGCTCGTTCTGCTGGGTTTGTTTGTGCTGGTCCATCGAGAGTAAAGAATGGGTGGACTTGACCTGAGGATAGGAGTGGAGTTTCGCACCCAAGGCCAAAGTTCCAGATGACCAGCCGTCGTGCACTCCTGCAGCTATTCCCAGGGGCTTCTGCTTCCTGACAGATGTTGATTCAGTGTTTTTAATGAAGGTCTGTACAGTAGAAACTTAAGTGATGGACAGAAAGATGCCATCTTCCACGCAAAAGCTTTTGGATTCTGCATCTCAAATTTCTATTGCAAAGTGATATTGGTGAATGTGACAGGGAGGGGAAAGTGTAGGGGGGTGGTGGGAGGAAGGTATGGTTGGGGTGAGTGGTTTGAAATCTGATGACGCCAATACTAAGTTGTATCTCCCAGCTTGGACCTTGTATGGCCTGGCGCCACTGCTGTTCCGGTACAGATTAAAAGTGTTCCATTCTGCAGTGTTGTGTGTCAGCTCTTTGCCTACAGACGTCAGCACACCACCTCTCCTCAGTGTCAGGTTTATGATCTGGTGACTGACTCGGAAGCCGGCCAGAGGGCAGTTGTTCCTGTAAGTGGGTTCGCTGGCACTGGCCTGCTGGCAGTTTGTTCTCCTGATGTACTGACCAGTGAATCCCAGTTCACACCCCAGAAACACCAACTGATTACATACCTCCTGTATCATTGACAGGAGGTAGATCTTGTAACTCCACAAAGGATTCATCGAGTTCATACCTGATCTAATAATCCCAGCACCATTTTCAAGCTCCATCTCTTCTGTGTGACTTTCAGGGGAGGGAAAGGGAATAGGCAGCCAGTGCAGAGTACTCTTGTGGCCAAACCTCTCAATAGGTATATCGCTCTGGATAGGAAGGACAAGGGGGAAGCTACAGCGACCAGGTCTATGGCACTGAGTCTGGTTCTGTGGCACAGAAGGGAAGAGGGGTGGAGATGAGTGCAGTAGTGATAGGGAGTTCCTTCTGTGGACATGTAAGAGACACCCAGGTGATATGACATTCTCCCAGGTGCCAGGGTCAGGGGTGTCTCGGATCAGGTCCATGGCACTCTAAAGGGGAGAGTGAACACCTGAAAGTCATACATATACAATGATTTGTGTAGAAAAGGGAGGGGGTCTTGAAGAGAGCGTGTAGGGAGTTAGGCAGAAAGCTGAAAAGCAGGACCTCCAGGGTGGTAATCTCTGGATTGCTGACTGTGCCATGGGCCAGTGAAGGAAAGAATAAGATGATTTTGCAGATGAATGTATGACTGAGGAATTGGTGCAGGGGTTCAGGGTTTCAGATTTCTGGATCATTGAGATCTTTTGTGGGGAAAATTTGACCTATACAAAAAGGATAGATTATGCTTGAACCCAAAGGATACCAATGTTCTTGCATGTTGGTTTGCTGAGCTGTTGGGGAGGGTCTAAACTAATTTGGCGGGGGGGGGGGGGGAGAACCGGAGTGATAGAGCAGAGAATGGAGCAGTTTGTATACAACTAAGTGCAGTGTGTGCTGCGACTGAGAGGAAGGACAGGCAGATAAGGAAAAATTGCAGTCAGTGGGATGAGTTGAAATGTCACAGGGCCAAAATCAAAAAGGGTGATGAATACAGGACAGAAGGTTTTGTATTCAAATACACACAGTATACAGAATAAGGTAGATGATCTTGTAGCTCAGTTCAAAATTGGCAGTTATGATGTTGTGGGCATCTCTAAATTGTGGCTGAAGGAAGATCGTAGTTGGGAGCTTGACATCCAAGGATGCACATTGTATGGACAGGCAGGTAGGCAGAGGGGTGAGAGTGGATATTGGAGCGCTGGAAAATGACGCTGGACAGGTATTGATGGGGCAAAGAAATGGCAGATGAACGTAATAAATATTTTCATCAGTCTTTGCTGAGGAAGATACTGGCAGAATGCCAGAAATGCAAGAGTGTCAGGGGCAGAAGTGAGTGTCATTGCTATTATTAAGGAGAAGGTGCTTGGGAAGCTGAAAAGTCTGAAGGTCGATAAGTCACCTGGACCAGATACCAGTGTTCTGAAAGAGGTAATTGAAGAGATTTTTGACACATTAGTAATCTTTCAAGAATCAGATTCTGGAATGGTTCCTGAGGAATGGAATGTTGCAAATGTCAATCCACTCTTTAAGAAGGGAGGTAGAAAGACAGGAGAGAGGAAATTCTAGGCCAGTTAGCCTGACTTCAGCGGCTGGAAAGATGTTGGAGTCTATTATTAAGGATGACATTTTGGAGTACTTGGAGTCGCATGATAAAATAGGTCAACATCAACATGATTTTCTGAAGTAGAAATCTTGCGTGCCAAGTTTGTTGGAATTCTTTGAGGAAATAACAGGCAGGATAGAAAAGGAGTTAGTGAATGTTGTTTATTTAGATTTCCAGAAGGTTTACCTCCTCCCAGTCAGCCAATCTTCTATCCATGCTGGTAGCTTTCCTGTAATTCCGTGGGCTCTCTCGTGTGCAACAGCTTGTCAGAGTGGGAGTAAAGAGGGCCTTTTCTGGTTGGCTGCCAGTGACTAGTGGTGTGCCACAGGGGTTGATGTTGCGACCACTTCTTTTCATCACATTATACATATGTTAGTGATTTTGATAAAGGCTTTGTGGCCAGGTTTGCAGAAGATACAAAGAGAGGTGGTGGGGCAGGTAGTGTTGAGGAAGCAGGGTGTCTGCAAAAGGGCTTGGACAGACTGGGGGAATGGGCAAAAAAGTGGCAGATGGAGTATAGTGCAGGGAAGTGCATGGTAATGCACTTTGGCAGAAGGAATAAAGGCATGGGCTGTTTTCCAAATGGGGAGGCAACTCAGAAATCAGAGGTGCAGAGGGGCTTGGCAGTCCCTGTTCAGGATTCCCTGAAGGTTAACTCAGAGGTTGCATTGGTGGTAAGGCAGGCAAATGCAATGTGATTATTCATTTCAAGAGGACTAGAATAGACTAGAAGCAAGGGTGGAATGGTGAGAATTTATAAGGCATTATAAAGACTTTATCCTGCACTTGGGGTATTTGAGCAATTTTGGACCCCTTCTCTAAAGCTGTGCTGGCATTGGAGAGGGTCCAGAGGAGTTCACAAGAATGATCCCAGAAATGAAAATTTTCATCTATGAGGAGCGTTTGATGGCTGTGGACCTGTACTTGCTGGAGTTTAGAAAATTGAAGAGGGAATTTCATTGGAATATATTGAATGGCTTAGGTAGAGTGGATGTGGAGAGGATATTTCCTATAGTGGTGGAGTCTATGACTAGAGAGCACAGCCTCAGAATTGAGGCACATCCATTTAGAACAGAGGTGGGAAAAATATCTTTTGCCAGAGAGTGTGGTGAATCTGTGGAATTCATTGCCACAGACAGCAGTGCATTCCAAGTCGTTGGGTATATTTAAGATGGAGTTTGATAGGTTCCTGATTAATCAGGGTGGCAAAGGTTACAGGGAGAAAGCAGGAGAATGGGGTTAAGAGGATTAATAAATCAGCCATGATGGAATGGCAAAGTGGACTCGATGGGCCAAAAGCCCTAATTGTGCTCCTACGTCTTTGGTTTTACAGAACATTATCAGTGACTGACCCTGTAGATTATAGTATACCAAAGATTTGTCATCTGTACCTGAATAAATTTCTCCTCTGCTCTGCCCTGAATCCTGTGTTCAGAAACTTTCTTCTGGTCTGAGCCACTTCCTCTCAGGGGAAGCATGCTCCTTGCTTCAAGCTTCCTGCACCCTTTACGAATCTAGCTAGTATCAATAGATTACTTCTCCTAAACTGGAGAAAGCTGCCCTGGTACTGTCCATATCTTGTATAGGAGGCAGGATTCCTGGATCCAGGCTGGTGTCAGCTACCATCTACACCTTTCATTCCTTTTCTGTGGGGAAAGACTGCATACAAGTACATTTGTTTCTGATGAAATGTTGGCAGTTAATTTTAATTAAGTGTTTATGGGTGGAAGTTCTTTGGTATTGTTGGTAAAATCTTGGATTATACAGACAAGCCTGGCATACTCATACTTAATGTGAGGCTGTATTTGTAAACCCTAATACAGTTCTCTGAAGCTGCTTGTCTTAATTTTGATTAGTAATAGACAATATGGTCAGTACTTTTCCCCAGTATATTCTCTGCATACTGGGACTTTTATGGATATTTTTTGTATTTTTGTGCCCCAAATTCTGCTCATCATTCTTCTTTTGGCCTGCTCTCCTTTGCACCGGCTTTTGTTGTTCAAAAGGACAAGCTAAATTGGACTTTGTGTACTGAACTCAGTTTTTCTCTGCAACCAACAATATCTTTTGTTTCTTTCTTAACTAAATCCCCTGAAAATGGGTGCTATTATTTTTAATTTACAGTTGAATTAAATAACACTGAATGTGACTTTATTATTCAGTCATTGATATTTCTGGCACAATATTTTGGAAGCAGAGCCCCTTGTTTTCATGCTGATTCCAATTTACTTCGGTTATACTGTGACCTTGCACCCAGAAACCCAAAAGAAGTCCCTTCTCAGTAATTCTTTTTTGGAGAGAGAGGTTGAGCGTAAGATTCAGTGTATCAATAAAACTATTTCTGTGATGTTTTTCACTCTGTGTATTTCTTATTTTATGTTACAACCATTATAAATCATCTCTGATTTGGTGGATTAAATTCCTTTATCTTTGCCAGCACTCCCTTCATGGACATCTTTAGTCTAATTTATCAAGAAACCATGTTATACTGGGATGTTAAGTTGAAGTTGTTTAAGACAGGGGTGAGGCCTAATTTGCAGAATTACCTACCTATGGAAAGCTATCAATAAGATTGAAAGAATGTTGAGAAAATTTACAAGCATATTGCCAGGATTTGAGGACACTAGCTATAGGGAAAGATTGAATAGGTTAAGGCTTTATTCCTGAGCATAGGAGAATAAGGGGAGATTTGATAGAGGTGTACAAAATTGAGGGGTATAGATGGGGTAAATGCAAGCAGGCTTTTTCTACTGAGGTTGGGGGAGACTACAACTAGAGATCATGGGTTAAGGGTGAAAGCTGAAATGCATAAGGGAACCATGAGGGGGAACGTTAGTCAGAGGGTGATTTGAATATTTGATGAGCTCCTAGCAGACGTGGTGGACGTAGGGTCGAGTTCAACATTTAAGAGAAATTTGGATAGGTACGTAGATGAAAAGGGTGGGATGGCTATGATTTGGGTGCAGGGCGGTGGGACTAAATGGATAGAAGGGCTTGTTTCTGCACTGTAGTGTACAATGACTATGGCCACAGACTAGAACATGAAAAAGCAATTACTGCCAGGTACAGAGTGATATCCATTCTAACTTGCAAATCTAATTCAAATCTATTGAAATAAAAGCTGGGATTCATTGACTTCCTGTTTTTCCTTCTGGCCTTCCTTCATGGAGGAGATGGTGGACCAATTTTTATCAAACAGTCATATAAAATCTTAATTTCCCAAAATCCAAAATAGTTCTACATTAGTTTGGCTTGTGCAGTTGTCCTTCCAACTGTTTTAGGATCCCCACTGTCACCTGGGGGCTTTGTGAAATCCCTCTTTCCCATTTGTACTGTTCATATTTTTTTGTATTTCTTTGGAGACTAGAATTTGCTGGAGAATAGAAAATGCAGCAAAAGCTCAAGCCATTGAATTCTCTTTTACTTCCACATGTATGGCAAGATGTCAGGATTGTTATTTAGTTCTCACTGGACCAATTCTACAGGATATCTCCCTAGGTTTTCCAGTACAGATTTAGTGGGAAGACAGCAGTCAGAGAGAAGTCAGTTCTCAGATTAAGGCTTATGTTTAAGACATAAACACTTTTTGTTTGTTTTTTATTTGTCAAGATCTGTTGTTCAGTTGGAGTGAAACTGCTGCATTTATGGATGGGTTTGGTGTTGATTTGCTCCAGGCACCAGTCTGAAGCAAATCGGACTTGCATCCACCATTTCTGCAGTCTGATGGTTTTTGAACCAGATTCCACCAGCCAAAGAGAGAGAGATGTGTCTGCACCACAATCTGACTGGATTATCACACACTGTATCAATACAATATGATTGTTTTGCATGGTGAAGTAGTATGTTGGCCTTCATTGCACCTAAATAAGTATAGCACACAATATAACATTAATGAAGTCCGTGCTCTACAAAGCATACATAACCTAGTATGTCTGAGGTATCCAGACCCCAAGAGTAAGACTGCTATCAGAAGAGAGGACTCGGTGCTTGTATCTTGTTGCTTATGAGTTAACTTATTTAAATAGTAAAGAATTGATGGGAATCAATTTAAAGTTTCTGTCTAACTTGCAGACTGGTACAACATGAGTAATCTAGTGGGTTTTGGGACTTGTGCTGCATGTCCAAAACTCATTGCATTTTAAAAATAAGTAAATCATTTTGTTTATATTGAAAATCTGGAGCTTTTCATAATAAAGCAATGGGTTCAGACAATTCACGCAAAATGCTGGAGGAACTCAGTAGTTTAGGCAGCATTTATAGAAAGGGACTAAACAGTCGACATTTCAGGCCGAGACCCTTCATGAGTCCTGATGAAATGAGCCAATCTATTTCAAACACTTTAGTACATTCAGTGAGACTCCAAATTTTCCATTTTCAAAGTTCCTCCTGTTCAGAAATGGCATTTATTAAAAACAAAAGAAAATCTGCAGATGCTGGAAATCGAAGCACACAGACGAAATGCTGAAGGAACTCAGCAGGCCAGGCAGCATCTATGGAAATGAATAAACAGTTGACATTGTGAGGTGAGACCCTTCATCAGACTCGTGATGAAGAGTCTCGCCCCAAAACATTGACTGCTTACTCTTTTCCATAGATGCTGCCTGGCCTGCTGAGTTCCTCCAGTATTTTGTGTGTTGCATCCATCAATAACTGCAGTATTTTGGAAATGCCTCCTGTACTATTTAAATGTAAGTGACAATTTATAATGGATTCCTTTTTAAAAGATGACTTTACAGCTGAAGCAGACGAGTAATTTGCCTCCCAAAAATGTCATGATATTTGAAGTACTTTTAGTTCCAGCCTTAAGTTGCCTTAGGTGTTAATAATTAGGTTGATGGTGATGGTGAAGTGTGTCTGTTTCAAAGTCTAACAGTATTCTATTGGAGTTTTAGTGATTAAATCCACAGTAAAGACTCAGTAATCTTCAGTTAGTACAAGTGGTCTGCTTTGGTGTTAGAAAATTTGTATTAAATCTTTTTGTTTTTGCCCCTGAGCGTTCTTCTATCTGTGTCGTGTTTTTTTTTTGTTGTTCAGCTTTCTCCTGTTATATCTGTCAGTGTTTTGGGGTTAATTCACATAATACAGCATGTCCAAAAATTTCGATGAATGATTTCATTGCTGGTCTTCACCTGACCACAAAGTTTAAGGTAATTACATATGCTAATTTGATATTATCTTTATAACATTATACAGTATGGATTTCATGTCTACAACTACTGACCCTACTTTTGGTTTTGCAGAGCTAATTAGAACATCAGTATATATCAGTTAATTCAAATGAGAGATGATTGCAAAATTTAAAGGTAGGCATATGTGGCTATAGAGCAAAGATCTTACCTACCATATCGGTAACTGACCTTAGATTATTGTCAGATACAGTGAAATTGCTTGCTCACATGAAACTCAGAGTAAACAGTGCACGATGAAGGCATGACCGTAGCTATTCATATGTCACCAGAGACCAGCAAATTTCTGCAGAGCATTCTAACTGGTTGTATCACCATCTAATATGGAGAGGTTACCGCACTGGATCAAAAACAGAAACGCTGCAGAAAGTTGGAAACTCAGCCAGTTCCATTATGGGCACTAGCTTCCCCAGCATCGAGAACATCTTCAAAAGGTGACACCTTAGAAAGGCTGCATTCATCATTAAGGACCCCCATCACCCAGGATGTGCCCTCTTCTCGTTGCTACCATCAACAATGGACAATGAACTCATGAACACGTCCTCAGTAATTTTTCCCCTCTTTTTGCACTAACTTGTTATTTTTTAATATATACTTAGTTTAATTTATAGTTTTTATTATGTATTGCTGATGCATAATAAATTTCACGACATATGCCAGTATTATTAAACCTGATTCTGATTTGATTACTCAATTGTTGTCTCAGCCTGATATGGCAACTGCTCTGTTCTAGACCAACTGTACCTACAGAGAGTAGTAAACATTGGCTGTTCCATCGCTTCCTTCTGATTCTGTGCAGTACTTGATGTCTGTTTCTGTACAATGGCAAAGGAGGCTGTGTGATCCATTGCACCAATGTCCATTCGACAGTTCTCGCTGATTCCATCCCCCCCCCCACCTATTTCCTTATAACCCATTCCCTCTCGCTTACCCATTCACTCTCCTCAATTCTCCTGCCACCCACTTACACAAGGAGCAATTTACAGGACGCAATCAGCATGTATCTGGGATGTGAGAGGAAAATGGAGTATCCAAGACAAACCCACACTTGCACAGGAAAATGTGCAAATTCCATATAACAACCCAAGTCAGGATCAAATAGAGCTGTTTGATAGAAACAAATTAATGCACAACAATGTCAGGAAAGATAACCAAGTGTTCAGCTGAGCCTGGTCTTCAACCACTGAGTGTTTTTAGTTGGTTCTAAACCTACAGTGGCCATCTATTAAAATCACCTCTTGTTTAGGTTTCTTAATACAAGCCCTATTGTAGCCACCTCTTGCTGTAACAATTGACACCATAAGTAATTTGGTGTGCCTTTTCCAGTCATCAGTTAAGCTAATAATGTTTAGTTTCTGTAATGTGATTGCCCATTGTTTACTGTTAATTAATCAGGGACCTATTGTATTTTACTCTTTGGTTAAATGCACTGACTCATACACACCTGCCTTGAACTTTGCACATTTTTTTTTGGTTTTGGATTGTTATTTTTCATATGGATGTTTACAGTGATCAGTAATGAAATTTAAACAGAGGTCTTTCCAAGATCTTAGCTTAAATCTTAGTTTCACAATTGTTCAAACTGGCAGGACGGTTTTGATATAAACAGCTTATTTTGATGCATTTCTGAAGAAGTATTCAGGTTTGTTGAATTTAAGATCATGAGCACGGTGGTATTCAGGGTGCACTGTAGTTGGGCATTGAAGACAAATAATTAGCACTCTGCTCTTAAAATTCTAGGCTGTTGTGTAGATGGATACAATCGCCATGGATTGTCTGCCTTAGTGGATCACTAACCACCCAAGGACACGCTGGCTGTACGAGATGAACCTTGGTGATCACGTCCACCTGGTTTTCCAAGTCATTACCTCAGCTGCATAAGATCTGCTACATATTTTAACGTGAAATGCTAAAGAAGCTGCCTGTCTGTTTTTTTTTGTAGCAGACATCAATCTACAAAAAGCATACTTATTGCTGTGGTCCAGATTGTCGAATACCGAGCAATAACATTCTAGTTTTATTTGTTTTCAGTTGCTCAATATTGGCCAATTTTAGCAGCTTTTTAAATCAATCCTGGGTACTCTGTTTTGAAGTACAAAAGTGGTCTGTGTACATAGTGGGCTGGGATCTGTGACTGGCAAAGCCTACCATCTGCCTGAGCTACACAATCTTATTCTGTCAAATAAGATTGCATGGAACTGGGGGTGTATTGGTATGTAGATTAGCTGTTAATGTGCAAATTCACAAACATACTAGTGAATAGTCTGAGTGAGTGTGCATTACATGGCTATTCACTGAGGTGTCCTTTGTCACCACCAAGAGATCATGCCTTTCATGTACAGGTAATGTCGACATACTTTTCCTTTAGATACAGGAATTTGAAAATGTTCCTTTCATTACACGGAACTGGGCCTTCTCCAATTAGATCAATACATTTATTAGTATAGTTCATGTAAGAAAGATGAAATTTTGGACAAATAGCTACATAGTTTGTTGTGATCTATTTACATTATCAATATTATTATTGAAGTCTTGCCTTGGCTCTTTTTCATACACCAGTGCTGTACTGGATTATATGCTGGTGCAGAGGGAGCTCAAACTCAAACAGACTGTACATATTGTCTTGTTTCCTTCATGACCAGGCCTTCAACTGTTTTGTTTTAGAAAATGCTTCCTTACTAAATTTTTAATTTCTTCTTGGGATAAAAACGCCACTGTCAAACTTGGTGTCCACTTCCCATGCAAAGTGGAGCCATGCCTTGAAACTCCACATGAGAACTTACACTGTGCAACACTGTTAGGAAGGGAGTTTTGAATTTCTGGTCCAAAGTGGGTGAAGGAACTGCACCCAAGTGTCCACGTTGTAATGGGATGTAAGCAGGATTCAGATCAATAATGGAGAAAGAACTTTTTTTTTGTATGACATGGGCGAGCATGGTCTTTCCATGACAAACTTTTCTACGGCGGTGGTTTGTCATTGCCTTCTGGGTAGTGTGTTTACAAGACGAGTGACTCCAGCCATTAACAATACTCTTCAAAGATTGTAACCAAGACTTGTGAAATGCACAGCTCCCATGGCTTCATGTGACCTTGATCAGGGGGTTACAAAATGATATATTCATTAAAATATCAACAAAGCAGCAAGCTACAAAAATATTAATGAAGCAACAAACCTTATACCTTTCTACCTGGCGGACACTTCACAGAACTGTGGCTGGTTTGGAGAAATTGAAGGTCCTGGCACCATTCCCAGGAAAATTCCAGTGAGTTCACTTATGTCTACATAAAACAGGCCGTTTGAGCCACATTGTTAGTTCTAAACATGGTATAGGATCAGACTAATTCTCTGAAGTTTGCACATAATCCATAATCCTACATTCCCTAAAACCTGTGCTTCATTCCTAATTTTACCAGCACCTCTCAATTACATTGAGAAACCAGCTATCCTTGCTAATACAGAGATGGTGTTAATGACTCCACTTAGTACCAGAATGCTCTTTACCATCCTGCCAGAAACAAGTTTATCTTATCTTACCACAGCACTCCATGTTTGACCTAGGGCCTTGTGATTTACTTGGTTCCCTCTGAGGACTGAGTGCTAGAACGTCGAGCACAGATGTTCAGTACAGAGCAGGAACAGGCTCTTCAGCACATATCATGCCAAACTAATTAAACTAGTCATTAAAACCCTAAGTAAACTAATTCCTTCTGTTTACACAACTCTTTGCATGTTCATGTCCACCTCATGTTTTCCTCCCCAACTATCCCTGACAGTGCATTTCAGGACCCATAGTGTCATAAAAAAAAATGTCCCCTGCATACCTCCTTTGAACTTGCCCCTCTCATCTTAAATCTATTTTATTTATTGACATTCATCACAGAATAGGCCCTTTGAGCCACACCGCCCAGCAACCCCCGATTTAACCGTAGCCTAATCACAGGACAATTGATAATGACTAATTAGCCTACTAACTGGTGTGTCCGGTATGTCAAGCGAAGCGGCCAGTGAAGGAGTGGAGCTTTGAGGCTTTGACTCGAGAGGCTTCAACGAGAAGAGGCGGATGACAAGCTAGCTCGCAGTTAGTCTTTACAATGCCACCTGAGACGGTGATGTGCCTCTCATGTGAGATGTGGCAGTCTTGGGGGAACTCCCCTCTCCCGCAGAGTCACATCTGTCAGAAGTACAGAGGGCTGGGCGATCTGGAAGACCGTGTAAGGAATCTGGAGCAACAGCTGGATGACCTTCGACTCATAAGGGAGAATGAGGCAGTCATAGATGAGAGCTACAGGGAGGTAGTCACACCTAGACGTTGGAAGCAGGTCGTTGGGTGATAGTCAGAGGGGGGAAAGCAAAGGTGAGCAGGCAGGTAGTGCAGAGCACTCCTGTAGCCATTCCCCTGAATAATAAGTTTACCGTCCTGGATGCTGTTGGCGGGGACAACTGGCCAGGTGTGAGCCACGGTGGCAGGCCCTCCAGCACTGAGTCTGACCCGGTGGTGCAGAAGCGTGGGACGGTGAAGAGGAGAGCTGTCGGCATTGGAGACTCTATAGTCAGGGGAGCAGACAGGAGATTTTGTGGACGTAAGAAGGACATCTGCATGGTTTGTTGCCTCCCGGGTGCCAGGGTCTGGGATGTCTCTGACCGGGTGCACAACATCCTGGTACGAGAGGGAAAGCAACCAGAAGTCGTGATATATGTTGGGACCAACGACATAGGCAGGAAGAAGGATGAGGTTCTGAAGTGTGAGTTTCGGGAACTAGGCAGAAGGCTGAAGAACAGGACCTCAAGGGTGACCTTCTCAGGATTGCTGCCAGTGCTACGTGATAGTGATGGTAAGAATTGGAGGAGATAGCAGTTGAATGTGTGGCTGAGGAGTTGGTGCAGGGAGCAGGGTTTTAGATTTTTGGATCATTGGGATCTCTTCTGGGGAAGGTGGGACCTGTACAGATTAGATGGGTTGCACCTGAACTCGAGGGGGAGCAATATCCTTGCAGGTAGGTTTGCTAGCATGGTTCGGGAGGGTTTAAACTAATTTGCAAGGGGGATGGGACCCAGAGCGATAGAGCAGTGAAAGAAGTGCATGGATTAAAGCCAGGTCTAACATATAGAGAGGCTTTGAGGAAAGAGAAGCAGAATAAATGGTGTAAAGATAGTAAGGTAGAAGGGCTACACACATCAAAGTTGCTGGTGAACGCAGCAGGCCAGGCAGCATCTGTAGGAAGAGGTGCAGTCGACGTTTCAGGCCGAGACCCTTCGTCAGGACTAACTGAAGGAAGAGTGAGTAAGGGATTTGAAAGTAGGAGGGGGAGGGGGAGATCCAAAATGATAGGAGAAGACAGGAGGGGGAGGGATAGAGCCAAGAGCTGGACAGGTGATAGGCAACAGGGGATACAAGAGGATCATGGGTCAGGAGGTCCAGGAAGAAAGACAAGGGGGGGGGGGGACCCAGAGGATGGGCAAGAGGTATATTCAGAGGGACAGAGGGAGAAAAAGGAGAGTGAGAGAAAGAATGTGTGCATAAAAATAAGTAACAGATGGGGTACGAGGGGGAGGTGGGGCCTTAGCGGAAGTTAGAGAAGTCGATGTTCATGCCATCAGGTTGGAGGCTACCCAGACGGAATATAAGGTGTTGTTCCTCCAACCTGAGTGTGGCTTCATCTTTACAGTAGAGGAGGCCGTGGATAGACATGTCAGAATGGGAATGGGATGTGGAATTAAAATGTGTAGCCACTGGGAGATCCTGCTTTCTCTGGCGGACAGAGCGTAGATGTTCAGCAAAGCGGTCTCCCAGTCTGCGTCGGGTCTCGCCAATATATAGAAGGCCACATCGGGAGCACCGGACGCAGTATATCACCACAGTCGACTCACAGGTGAAGTGTTGCCTCACCTGGAAGGACTGTTTGGGGCCCTGAATGGTGGTAAGGGAGGAAGTGTAAGGGCATGTGTAGCACTTGTTCCGCTTACACGGATAAGTGCCAGGAGGGAGATCAGTGGGGAGGGATGGGGGGGACAAATGGACAAGGGAGTTGCGTAGAGAACGATCCCTGCGGAATGCAGAGAGAGTGGGGGAGGGAAAGATGTGCTTACTGGTGGGATCCCGTTGGAGGTGGCGGAAGTTACGGAGAATAATATGTTGGACCCGGAGGCTGGTGGGGTGGTAGGTGAGGACCAGGGGAACCCTATTCCTACTGGGGTGGCGGGAGGATGGAGTGAGAGCAGATGTATGTGAAATGAGGGAGATGCGTTTAAGAGCAGAGTTGATAGTGGAGGAAGGGAAGCCCCTTTCTTTAAAAAAGGAAGACATCTCCCTCGTCCTAGAATGAAAAGCCTCATCCTGAGAGCAGATGCGGTGGAGACGGAGGAATTGCGAGAAGGGGATGGCATTTTTGCAAGAGACAGGGTGAGAAGAGGAATAGTCCAGATAGCTGTGAGAGTCAGTAGGCTTATAGTAGACATCAGTGGATAAGTTGTCTCCAGAGACAGAGACAGAAAGATCTAGAAAGGGGAGGGAGGTGTCGGAAATGGACCAGGTAAACTTGAGGGCAGGGTGAAAGTTGGAGGCAAAGTTAATAAAGTCAACGAGTTCTGCATGTGTGCAGGAAGCAGCGCCAATGCAGTCGTTGATGTAGCGAAGGAAAAGTGGGGGACAGATACCAGAATAGGCACGGAACATAGATTGTTCCACAAAGCCAACAAAAAGACAGGCATAGCTAGGACCCATACGGGTGCCCATAGCTACACCTTTAGTTTGGAGGAAGTGGGAGGAGCCAAAGGAGAAATTATTAAGAGTAAGGACTAATTCCGCTAGATGGAGCAGAGTGGTGGTAGAGGGGAACTGATTAGGTCCAACATATTATTCTCCGTAACTTCCGCCACCTCCGACGGGATCCCACCACTAAGCACATCTTTCCCTCCCCCCCCCCCCCGCATTCCGCAGGGATCGCTCCCTACGCAACTCCCTTGTCCATTCGTCCCCCCCATCCCTCCCCACTGATCTCCCTCCTGGCACTTATCCGTGTAAGCGGAACAAGTGCTACACATGCCCTTACACTTCCTCCCTTACCACCATTCAGGGCCCCAAACAGTCCTTCCAGGTGAGGCAACACTTCACCTGTGAGTGGACTGGGGTGATATACTGTGTCTGGTGCTCCCGATGTGGCCTTTTATATATTGGCAAGACCCGATGCAGACTGGAAGACCGCTTTGCTGAACATCTACGCTCTGTCCGCCAGAGAAAGCAGGATCTCCCAGTGGCCACACATTTTAATTCCACATCCCATTCCCATTCTGACATGTCTATCCACGGCCTCCTCTACTGTAAAGATGAAGCCACACTCAGGTTGGAGGAACAACACCTTATATTCCGTCTGGGTAGCCTCCAACCTGATGGCATGAACATCGACTTCTCTAACTTCCGCTAAGGCCCCACCTCCCCCTCGTACCCCATCTGTTACTTATTTTTATTCACACATTCTTTCTCTCACTCTCCTTTTTCTCCCTCTGTCCCTCTTAATATACCTCTTGTCCATCCTCTGGGTCCCCCCCCTTTGTCTTTCTTCCCAGACCTCCTGTCCCATGATCCTCTTGTATCCCCTTTTGCCTATCACCTGTCCAGCTCTTGGCTCCATCCCTCCCCCTCCTGTCTTCTCCTATCATTTTGGATCTCCCCCTCCTCCTCCTACTTTCAAATCTCTTACTCACTCTTCCTTCAGTTAGTCCTGACGAAGGGTCTCGGCCTGAAACGTCGACTGCACCTCTTCCTACAGATGCTGCCTGGCCTGCTGCGTTCACCAGCAACTTTGATGTGTGTTGCTTGAATTTCCAGCATCTGCAGAATTCCTGTTGTTAAGGTAGAAGGGCTGAGGTGTGTGTACCTCAATGCAAGAAGCATCAGGAGCAAAGGTGATGAACTGAGAGCTTGGATACATACATGGAATTATGAGGTAGTGGCCATTACAGAGACTAGGCTGGTACCAGGGCAGGAATGGATTCTCAATATTCCTGGATTTCAGTGCTTTAAAAGGGATAGAGAGGGCGGAAAAAGGGGAGGAGGGGTGGCATTACTGGTGAGGGATACTATTACAGCTACAGAAAGGGTGGGTAATGTGGCAGGATCCTCTTTTGAGTCAGTATGGGTGGAAGTCAGGAACAGGAAGGGAGCAGTTACTCTACTGGGGGTATTCTATAGGCCCCCTGGTAGCAGCAGAGATACAGAGGAGCAGATTGGGAGGCAGATTTTGGAAAGGTGCAAAAATAACAGGGTTGTTATCATGGGTGACTTTAACTTCCCTAATATTGATTGGCACCTGATTAGTTTCAAGGGTTTAGATGGGGCAGAGTTTGTTAAGTGTGTCCAGGACAGATTCCTGTCACAGTATATGGACAGGCTGACCGGGGGAATGCCATACTAGATCTAGTTCTAGGTAATGAACCGGGTCAGGTCACAGATCTCTCAGTGGGTGAGCATCTGGGGGACAGTGACCGCCGCTTCCTGGCCTTTAGCATTATCATGGAAAAGGATAGAATCAGAGAGGACAGGAAAATTTTTAATTGGGGAAGGGAAAATTATGAGGCTATAAGGCTAGAACTTGCGGGTGTGAATTGGAATGATGTTTTTGCAGGGAAATGTACTATGGACATGTGGTCGATGTTTAGAGATCACTTGCAGGATGTTAGGGGTAAATTTGTCCCGGTGAGAATGATAAAGAATGGTAGGGTGAAGGAACCATGGGTGACAAGTGAGGTGGAAAATCTAGTCAGGTGGAAGAAGGCAGCATACATGAGGTTTAGGAAGCAAGGATCAGATGGGTCTATTGGGGAATATAGGGAAACAAGAAAGGAGCTTAAGAAGGGGCTGAGAAGAGCAAGAAGGGGGCATGAGAAGGCCTTGGCGAGTAGGGTAAAGGAAAACCCCAAGGCATTCTTCAATTATGTGAAGGGAAAAAGGATGACAGGAGTGAAGGTAGGACCGATTAGAGATAAAGGTGGGAAGATGTGCCTGGAGGCTGCGGAAGTGAGCGAGGCCCTCAATGAATACTTCTCTTCGGTATTCACCAATGAGAGGGAACGATGATGGCGAGGACAATATGAGTGAGGTTGATGTTCTGGAGCATGTTGATATTAAGGCAGAGGAGGTGTTGGAGTTGTTAAAATACATTAGGACGGATAAGTCTCCAGGGCCTGACGGAATATTCCCCAGGCTGCTCCACGAGGTGAGGGAAGAGATTGCTGAGCCTCTGGCTAGGATCTTTATGTCCTCATTGTCCACAGGAATGGTACCGGAGGATTGGAGGGAGGCGAATGTTGTCCCCTTGTTCAAAAAAGGTAGTAGGAATAGGCCGGGCAATTATAGACCAGTGAGCCTTACGTCTGTAGTGGGAAGGCTGTTGGAAAAGATTCTTAGAGATAGGATCTGTGAGCATTTAGAGAATCATGGTCTGATCAGGGACAGTCAGCATGGCTTTGTGAAGGGCAGATCGTGTCTAACAAGCCTAATAGAGTTCTTTGAGGAGGTGACCAGGCATATAGATGAGGGTAGTGCAGTGGGTGTGATCTATATGGATTTTAGTAAGGCATTTGACAAGGTTCCACACGGTAGGCTTATTCAGAAAGTCAGAAGGCATGGGATCCAGAGAAGTTTGGCCAGGTGGATTCAGAATTGGCTTGCCTGCAGAAGGCAGAGGGTCGTGGTGGAGGGAGTACATTCAGATTGGAGGGTTGTGACTAGTGGTGTCCCACAAGGATTGGTTCTGGGACCTCTAGTTTTCGTGATGTTTATTAACAACCTGGATGTGGGGTAGAAGGGTGGGTTGGCAAGTTTGCAGACGACACAAAGGTTGGTGGTGTTATGGATAGTGTAGGGGATTGTCAAAGATTGCGGAGAAACGTTGATAGGGTGCAGAAGTGGGCTGAGAAGTGGCAGATGGAGTTCAACCCGGAGAAGTGTGAGGTGGTACACTTTGGAAGGACAAACTTCAAGGCAGAGTACAAAGTAAATGGCAGGATACTTGGTAGTGTGGAGGAGCGGAGAGATCTGGGGGTACATGTCCACTCTTTGGAGAGAAGGAGGATGAGAGGAGACATGATAGAGATGTACAAGATAATAAGAGGAATAGATAGAGTGGATAGCCAGTACCTCTTCCCCAGGGCACCACTGCTCAATACAAGAGGACATGGCTTTAAGGTAAGGGGTGGGAAGTTCAAGGGGGATACTAGAGGAAGGTTTTTTACTCAGAGTGGTTGGTGCGTGGAATGCACTGCCTGAGTCAGTGGCGGAGGCAGATACACTAGTGAAGTTTAAGAGACTACTAGACAGGTATATGGAGGAATTTAAGGTGGTGGCTTATATGGGAGGCAGGGATTGAAGGTCAGCACAACATCATGGGCTGAAGGGCCTGTACTGTGCTGTACAATTCTATATCTATATTGACTTTGGGAGGAAACTAGAGCACCTGGAGGAAACCCATGCAGTCATGGGGAAAACATAGAAGTCCTTATAGTCAGTGGCGGGAATTGAATCCGTGTCACTGGTAATGGAATGAGTTGTGCTAACCCCATACTACATTACACTGCCACTCCATACATGCCCTCTGGTATTAGATATTTTGACTCTGGGAGTAAGATACAGACCTATGCCTCTCACAATCTTACAAACTTCTATCGGGTCTCCCCTCAGCCTCTACCACTTCAGAGACAAAGACCCAAGTTTGTGCAACCTCCCTTTATACCACATGCCCTCCAATGAGGCAGAATCCTGGTAATCCTGTTCTGCACCCTCTCTAAAGCCTGCACACCTTTCCTTTAGTGGGGCTACCTTCACAACTGATCTCCCAAATTGCAGCAAGTCACATGTGGCTAGATTAAACTCCATCTACCATATCTGCAACCAGTCTACAGTATATCCTTTGGCAATCATCTCTATCTAAGCCACACCAATCTTTGTATCATTTGTGAAGATGATGCCATTAGATGAATACTCCATTTTAATTGTGAACATGCTTTAACCCGTGTACACATCAAGAAATTGAGTGACTTTGGTGATGTTGCTCCTGTAGGCCTACTGTTTATTGACCTTTCAATCAGGTTTATTATCCTTGACATATGCCATGAAATTTGTTCTTTTGCAGCACCAGTGCAGTGCAATACACTAAAATTACTATAATTTACAATAATAAATACATAGAAAAAATAAGTAGTGCAGAAAGAGCAAGATAGTGAGATAGTATTCGTGGATTGCTCAATAAGCTGCTAGCAGAGGGGAAGAAGCTGTTGCTAAAACATTGTGTGTGTGCATACAGGCCCCTGCACTTCCTCCCTGTGGGGAACAGTGAGAAGGGATCCTGTCCTGGGTGGTCATGGTCAATAATGATGGATGCACCTTCTAGAGGTATTGACTATTGAAGATGTCCTCAGTGGTGGGGGAGGCTAGTATGCACGATAGAGCTGACTGTGTTTACAACCCTGGGTCTGTTTCCAATCCTGTGCACTGACGGCTCCGTACCAGACGGTGATGTTTTCCAGAGGATGTGGGTTACAGGATGCATGCCTTGGTGTGATTTTGATAGGCTACCATCAGCATGTACACCAGCAGGAGAAGGAGGCAAATGTCCAAGTTAGTGGAATAGCTCCTATTCAGGAGGAACTGCTGATATTGGATGAAAGTGAGCTTAATTTTTGCAGCCTAACCTCTCCAGGCAAGTAGTGGGTAATCCATCAGTGGGCAGACGGACATGGCTATTAAGTCGTCTTGGAAGACACAGATGTTTTTCAAAATAGTCAGCATTTAATGCAATTAATTATCAAGGACTACTTATGTCCATGACCTATATACTCCCAAGATCCTGCCTTTGATTATTGTGGGTGAAAGGAAGAAAGTGTATCCACATAGTGTGGTTCATCTTGTTCCAGAGTGTATCATTGCTAGGTTTTGCATTATAGTTATTTATATTCAGAGAAAATCAAAGGGAAACTTACAGACGTTTGCGAGAGGGTAGTAATGATTAATTCTGTGATTGTACACCGATACTACAGCCATGGGGAAATCTCGTTCTATCCAGAATAGCTTCATAATGCTGCCAGGTCAAGAGTGAATGAAGTAGGAGAGGTACACTGCCTACTGGATTGGCAAATGCAAAGTTAAGCATGGCAGTGACCTAACAAATTGTCTGTATGGAGTTTGTACATTCTTCCCATAATTGTGGGGGTCTCCTCTGGGTGCTCTAGTTCCTCCCATACTCCCAAGACATACATAGGTTAATTGGTCACCTGTGTAATTGGACGACGTGGACTCACTGGGCTGGAAGGGCCTGTCACTTTGCTGTTTATCTAAATACAATAACAAAATAAATTTCTAGACAGCTCCCAAGTTGTGCTGACCCACCATTTGGACCTTGTGTTTGGTGGGGTGGGGACAGGCGGGTAATGAGTGTTGATCTTCACTACCAAACGCAAGATGTAATAACAGAAACACGGGGAAATCTGCAGATGCTGGAATTTCAAGCAACACACTTCAAAGTTGCTGGTGAACGCAGCAGGCCAGGCAGCATCTCTAGGGAGATGTACAGTCGACGTTTCGGGCCGAGACCCTTCGTCAGGACTAACTGAAAGAAGAGCTAGTAAGAGATTTGAAAGTGGGAGGGGGAGGGGGAGATCCAAAATGATAGGAGAAGACAGGAGGGGGAGGGATGGAGCCAAGAGCTGGACAGTTGATTGGCAAAAGGAATATGAGAGGATCATGGGACAGGAGGCCCAGGGAGAAGGAAAAGGGGGAGGGGGGGAAACCCAGAGGATGGGCAAGGGGTATAGTCAGAGGGACAAAGGGAGAAAAAGGAGAGAGAAAAAGAATGTGTGTTTATAAATAAATAAATTACTCTTAATAATTTCTCCTTTGGCTCCTCCCACTTCCTCCAAACTAAAGGTGTAGCCATGGGCACCCGTATGGGTCCTAGCTATGCCTGCCTTTTTGTTGGCTTTGTGGAACAATCTATGTTCTAAACCTGTTCTGGTATCTGTCCCCCAGTTTTCCTTTGCTACTTCGACAACTACATTGGCGCTGCTTCCTGCACGCACGCTGAGCTCGTTGACTTCATTAACTTTGCCTCCAACTTTCACCCTGCCCTCAAGCTTACCTGGTCCATTTCTCCCTTTTCTAGATCTTTCTGTCTCTATCTCTGGAGATAGTTTATCTACTGATGTCTACTATAAGCCTACTGATTCTCACAGCTATCTGGACTATTCCTCTTCTCACCCTCTCTCTTGCAAAAATGCTATCCCCGTCTCGCAATTCCTCTGTCTCCACTGCATCTGCTCTCAGGATGAGGCTTTTCATTCCAGGACAAGGGAGATGTCCTTTTTTAAAGAAAGGGGCTTCCCTTCCTCCACCATCAACTCTGCTCTCAAACGCATCTCCCCCATTTCACGCACATCTGCTCTCACTCCATCCTCCCGCCACCCCACTAGGAATAGGGTTCCCCTTGTCCTCACCTACCACCCCACCAGCCTCCGGGTCCAACATATAATTCTACGTAATTTCCGCCACCTCCAATGGGATCCTACCTCTAAGCACATCTTTCCCTCCGCCCCTCTCTCTGCATTCCACAGGGATCGCTCCCTATGCAACTCCCTCGTCCATTCGCCCCTCCCCCAATCCCTCCCTACCGATCTCCCTCCTGGCACTTATCCTTGTAAGCGGAACAAGTGCTACACATGTCCTTACACTTCCTCCCTTACCACCATTCAGGGCCCCAGACAGTCCTTCCAGGTGAGGCGACACTTCACCTGTGAGTCGGCTGGGGTGATATACTGCGTCCGGTGCTCCCGATGTGGCCTTCTATATATTGGCAAGACCCGACACAGACTGGGAGACCGCTTTGCTGAACATCTACGCTCTGTCCGCCAGAGAAAGCAGGATCTCCCAGTGGCCACACATTTTAATTCCACGTCTCACTCACATTCTGATATGTCTGTCCACGGCCTCCTCTACTGTAAAGATGAAGCCACACTCAGGTTGGAGGAACAACACCTTATATTCCGTCTGGGTAGCCTCCAACCTGATGGCATGAACACTGACTTCTCAAACTGCCGCTAATGCCCCACCTTCCCCATCTGTTATTTATTTATATACACACATTCTTTTTCTCTCTCTCCTTTTTCTCCCTCTGTCCCTCTGACTATACCCCTTGCCCATCCTCTGGGTTTTCCCCCCCTCCCCCTTTTCTTTCTCCCTGGGTCTCCTGTCCCATGATCCTCTCATATCCCTTTTGCCAATCACCTGTCCAGCTCTTGGCTCCATCCCTCCCCCTCCTGTCTTCTCCTATCATTTTGGATCTCCCCCTCCCCCTCCCACTTTCAAATCTCTTACTAGCTCTTCTTTCAGTTAGTCCTGACGAAGGGTCTCGGCCCGAAACGTCGACTTTACCTCTTCCTAGAGATGTTGCCTGGCCTGCTGTGTTCACCAGAAACTTTGATGTGTGTTGCATGTAGTAACAGAATTTGTATCTGCTGTGGTTAGCACAACGCTTTACAGTATAGGCAACCCAGGTTCAATTCCCGCCGCTGCCTGTAAGGAATTTGGATGTTCACCCCCGCGAACATGTGGGTTTCCTCTGGGTGCTCTGGTTTCCTCCCACAGTCCAAAGACGTACTGGTTGATAGGTAAATTGGTCATTGTAAGTTGGCTGGGCTGGAGTGCCTATTCTGCGCTGTCCCTCAATAAATAAATTTACACTAACTCGACAAATGAACTTGAGATATTCCTTCATGTGTGATATTTCTCTGTGATTACCAACTACTGGTAATTGTACACACCTTCACTGCTCGAACTTTTCAGCAAGTAGTCAATTTTATTTTTAATTTCGCAGTGTCAGCTGTAACATAGGCTACTTGTGTGTGGCCTCCGTCGGTCCTGGTCGACCATGGGCGCTGCGCCTCTGGTAAGTGAAGCTGGAGTGGTCTCTCCAGGTTGCAAGCCAGGGCAGAGTTGATATGGAGATCTGTCTGTTGCCCATGCAGTGGGACCCCCCTCTCCGTGCTGATGACAGGTCCAAAGGAACGACGAAAGTCGGTAGAGTTTGGTGCCAGCAGGAGTTGCCGTGCCGGTGCTGGGGGCAGCAGTCGGCCGCCTTCGGGATTCCGACTCCGGATTTTTCCTTGGGGTTTACTCCCAAAGCCTTTCCCGTGAGTGGGTATAGCCGCAAGGCAGCGGAGGTTTGAAATCAAAGCTTTCCCTCTCCTAGATGAGCTACCATCTGTGGTTAACGAGCCCCATCTGCCCCGAGCAACTGGTTTTAAGGTGCCAGTGGCCCGCCTTTGCCCCTTCTCCTGTCAGCGAGAACAGCTCTGCCGGGCATAAGAACTATGGCACATGTGAAGGCCAGGAGTTGGACTTGGTTGTCAGAGGCTGTTTAGACACACACCATGAAGAGCATTTGTTTAGCATTGGGAGCTCGTCCCCACTACCACCCTTCGGCTATGACTACCTTTGGAGCCATAGGCTACTATAAAACATAAATTTGGGAAGGTGAATAGAAATATTTATCAGATGTAAACTGTGCTGCTACATTTGTTTGTGAATCCATCACCTGCCTAAGATTAATTGCACACGATCATGTTTTATCCTTGGTAGGTTGCTCAGCGGTTACAGTCGAGGTGGTCACAGGTTGTCTCTCTGCCCCTGAAGTTTTCTGCTGTTTGAGTGTTACTCTGTACTGGAGCACTCATTACAGAGGCAGCTTGTGTCCACTTCATGAACTTGTTTTTAAACTAGCCAGCGAGCCGTGACGTTCTTTACCACCCGCAGCAAAATGGGATATCTTCTATAAAGTTGGAACAGTCTGTCTGTTGCCTAGAGATTCCAAGTCATATAGCACGGAAACGGACCCTTCACTGTCTTCAAGTCTTCACTGACCCATTTAAACTGATCCTACACAAAACCCATTTTATTTTTCTCTCCTCCTCATCAACTCTACTCAAGTACCACCAATCACCTCCACAGCCAGGGCAATTTACCTACCAAACGACACATCTCCAGGAGGTGAGTGGGGGGAACTGGAGCACTCCATGCAGACAGCATCTGCGGTCAGGGTTCAATCCAGATTGTTGCAGTGGAGAGGCAGTACTTCCTCAAGGGCACCACCCCGCGCCCCCCCCCCCACACACTCAATTGTTGACAAAGCTCAAGTCAAAATAGCGAACATCTCAACAAGGGGCATAATTTTAAGGAGTTGGAAGGAAAGTACAGGGTGTGGGGTGTCACAGTCTTTTTCTTAAACACAGTGAGTGGTGAGTGTGTGGAACACACTGCCAGGTATGGTGGTAGAGGCAGATACATTAGGGACTTTTAAGAGTCTTGAATGGGTGCATGGATGAAAGAAAAATGGAGGGCTATCTGGAAGACATTTTGGGATAGGTTAAAGGTTTAGCACAAAACATCCTGGGCCAAAGGGCCTGTGCTGTTCTATGTTCTAAATGTCTAGATCTGAAGTTTACCAGTCATATCCATGTCCCAGCCACTCGTGATAGTAGAGGAGATTTCCAAAGGACAGGGGTTTGTGGGGCTTTTTTGATGAGAGAGAAGCCGAGGGGATTGAGATCCAGGCTGCTGATAGCTCACCACAGCTACAGACAGACAGTCAGTAAAAATAAATAAGACTGGACACTATGATTAGGAGTAAAACTATCACATTAGGGTCTGTTTTGTAATGTATGGTCCTGGTGCCAATGTGAAAATTAGAAGTTCCTGGGGTTGCATGGTACAATCTCCATCTGAAACAACTGCTGGGAATGTCAGACTGATGAAGGTTGTGACAAGGAATGAAGTGACAGAGTGCGGTGACAAGTCTGCTCCACCATTTCATCATGGCCGATCCGTTTTTCCTCTCAGCCCCAATCTCCTACCTTTTCTCCACATCCCTTCAGGCCCTGACCTATCAAGAATCTATCAACCTCTGCCTTAAATATACATAAAGACTTGGCCTCCACAGTCAGCTGTGACAATGAATTTCACAAATTCACCACTCTCTGGCTAAAGAAATTCCTCCTCATCTCCATTCTAAAAGGACACCCCTCTATTCTGAAGCTGTGTCCTCTGGTCCTAGACTCTTCCACCTTTCTGCATGCAATCTATCAAGGCTTTTCACCACTTGATTGGTTTCAATGAGATCACCCCTCATTCTTCTGAATTCTACTGAGTACAGACCCAGACCCATCAAATGCTCTTCATGTGATGAGCTATTAAATCTTGGAATCACTTTCGTGAATCGCCTTTGAATCCTCTCCAGTTTCAGCACATCCTTTCTAAGGGGCCCAAAATTGCTCACAATACTCCAAGTGAGGCCTCACCAGTGCTTTATAAAGTCTCAACATTACACCCTTGCTTCATATTCTAGCCCTCTTGAAATGAATGCTAACATTGCATTTGTCTTCCTCACCCTAGACTCAACCTGCAAATTAACCTTTAGGAAATCCTACACAAGAATTCCCAAGTCCTTTTGCACTTCAGTTTTTTGTATTTTCTCTCCATTTAGAAAATGGTCAATCCTTTCTCTTCTTCTACCAAAGTGCAGGATCATACACTTCCCAACACTGTATTCCATCTGCCAATTCTTTGCCCATTCTCTGAATCTCTCTAAGTCCTTCTGTAGCCTCTCTACCTCCTCCAAACTACATGCCCCTCCACCTATCCATAGTGTTTGCAAATTTTGCAGCAAAGCCATCAATTCCATCATCCAAATCATTGACATATAGCGTAAAAAGAATTGGTCCCAACACAGACCCCTGAAGAAAACTGGCAGCCAACCAGAAAAGGCTCCCTTTATTTCCACTCTTTGCTTCCTGCCAATCAGCCACTGCTTTATCCGTGCTAGTACCTTTCCTGTAATATGTGGGCACAGTTTGTTAAGCAGCCTCATGTGTGGCACTTTGTCAAAGGACTTCTGAAAATCCAAGTACACAACATCAACCAATTCTCCTTTGTCTATCCTGCTTGTTATTTCTTCAGGAATTCCAGCAGATTTGTCAGACAAGATTTTCCGTTGAGGAAGCCATGATGACTACTGCCTATTTTATCATGTGCCTCCAAGTAGCCTGAAACCTTATCCTTAATAATCAACTCCGACAATCCTTCCCAATCACTGAGGTCAGACTAACTGGCCTACAGTTTCATTTCTTCTGCCTCTCTCTCATCTTGAAGAGTGCAGTCTTCTGGAATCATGCTAGAATCTACTGATTCTTGAAAGATCATTATTAATGCCTCCACAATCTATTGGACTATGGGATTAATAGAATTGTGGCTAAATTTGCCGATGATACAAAGATAGGTGGAGGAGTGGGTACTGTTGAGGAAACAGAGCCTGCAGAGAGATGAGGATAGTTTAAGGGAATGGGCAAAGAAGTGGCAAATGAAATACAATGTTGGAAAGTGTGTGGTCATGCACTTTGGTGGAAGAAATAAATAGGCAGACTATTATTTAGATGGGGAGAGAATTCAAAATGCAAAGATGCAAAGGGACTTGTGCAGGATACCCTAGAGGTTAACCTCCAGGTTGAGTTGGTGGTGCAGAAGGTGAATGCAATGTTGACAGTCATTTCTAGAGGTATAGAATATAAGAGCAGTGATGTGATGTTAAGGCTATATTAGGCACCCGTGAGACCATAATTGGAGTATTGTGTGCAGTTTTGGGCTCCTTATTTTAGAAAGGATACACTGACATTGGAGAGGGTTCTGAGAAGATTCATGAGAATGATTCCAGGAATGAAAGGGTTACCATATGAGGACCATCAGGCAGCTCTTGGGCTGTATTCCGTGGACTTCAGGAGAATGAGGGGGGATCTCATAGAAACATTCTGAATGGTAAAAGGCCTGAACAGATTAGATATGGCAAAGTTATTTCCCATGGTAGGGGATTCTAGGGCAAGAGGGCAGGACTTCAGGATTGAAGGACGTCCATTTAGAACTGAGATGCGGAGAACTTACTTTAGTCAGAAGTTGGTAAGTCTGTGGAATTTGTTGCCACGAGTGGCTGTGGAGGCCGAGTCATTTGGTGGTTTTAAGGCACCCTTGATTCTTGATTAGCCAGGGTATCAAAGGGTATGGGCAGAAGGCAGGGGAGTGGGGATGACTGGAAGAATTGGATCAGCCCATGATTGAATGGTGGAGCAGACTCAATGGGCTGAATGGCCTACTTCTGCTCCTATATCTTATGGTCTAATCTCTTCAGCCACCTCTTTCAGAAACCTGCGGCGTAGACCAGCTGGTCCAGGTCACCTATCTTCCTTCAGACCTTTCAGTTTCCCAATAACCTTCTCTCTAGTAATAGTAACTTCACATATTTCATGACCGCTGATACCATTCTGCTAGTGCTGTCCACAATGAAGACTGATGCAAAATACTTATTCAGTTTGTCCTGCATTTCCTTGTCCCCCACTACTACCTCTCCAGCATTGTTTTCCAGCAGTCCAATATCCACTCGCACTTCTTTTACACTTTATCAATCTGAAGAAACTTTTGGTATCCTCTTTAATATTACTGGCAGCTTACTTTTGTATTCCATCTTTACCTTCTTAATGACTTTTTTCAGTTGCCTTCAGTTGGTTTTTAAAAGCTTCCCAATCCTCTAACTTCCCACTAACCTTTGCTCTATTATATGCCCTCTCTTTGTCTTTTGCGTTCACTTTGACTTTCCTTGTTAGCCAGGGTTGTGTCATCTTGCCTTTAGAATATTTCTTCCTCTTTGGGATGTATATATCCTGTGCGTTCCGAATTGCTTCCTGAAATTCCAGCAATTGCTTCTCTGCTGTGATCCCTGCCGTGTTCTTTTCCAATCAATTCTGGCCAACTCCTCTCTCATGGCTCTTTAATTCCCTTTACCCCACTGTAGTACTAATACATCTGACCTTAGCTTCTTCTCAAATTTCAGGGTGAATTTGATCATATTATGATCACTTTCCACTAAGGGTACTTTTACCTTAAGCTCTCTAATCAATTGCAGATTATTGCACAATGCCCAATCCAGAATAGCTGATCCCCTAGCGGGCTCAACATGAGCTGCTCTAAAAAGCCATCTCGTAGGCGCTCTAGAAAGTCTCCCTCTTGGAATCCAGCATCAACCTGATTTTCCCACTCTACCTGCATATTGAAACATTGTATTGTAAAACCATGACTATTGTAACATTGCCCTTTTGGCATGCATTTTCTATCTCCTGTTGTAATTTGTAGACCACATCCTTACAACTGTTTGGGGGTCTGTATACAACCCCCTTCAAGGTCTTTTTAGTCTTGCAGTTCCTTAACTCTATCCACATTGATTCAACACCTTCCGACCCCATGCCACCTCTTTCTAAAGATTTGATTTAATTTTTTACCAATAAAGCAACACTGCCTTCCTGCCTATCCTTTTTTCACAATGTGTATCCTTGGACATTAAGCTGCCAGCTATAATCTTCATTCAGATATGATTCACTTGCCTACATCATACCTGGCAATCTGTATCTGTTCATCTACCTTATCCTGTATACTGTACGTATTAAAATACAACCCTTTCAGTCCTGTATTCACCCTTTTCGATTTTGTCCTCCTTTTACGTTGCAACTCATCTTGTTGACTGCAATTTTGCCTCACCAACAGCCTCCCTTCACTGCACATCGGCTCTGTTTGTAAACCAGCTACCTCATCTTCAGCACCATTATCTGCCTTTCCTATGATATTTCTTGCAGTCAAATACAGGCAGCTCAGGACACTAGTCACACCATGCTCAACCGTTTGATTCCTAACTTCGTCCAAGGTCTTACCAACCTCTGCCTCCACAAACTCTGCACTAACTGTTCTGGCTTTCTGGTTCCCTTCCCCCTGCAACTCTAGTTTAAACCCCACAGTGAAGCATGAACAAACCTCCCCACTAGGATATTAGTCCCCCTCCAATTCAGGCGCAAACCATCCCTTCTGTACAGGTCCCACCTTCCCTGGAAGAGAGCCCAATGATCCAGACATCTTATGCCCTCCCTCCTATATCAACTTCTTAGCCACATATTAAACCATAGTTCTGCCGTCACAGCACTTGGCACGGGTAGCAATCCTGAGATCACAACACTAGAGGTCCTGCCCTTTAACTTAGTACCTACCCCCCTGAACTCCCTGTGCAGAACCTCGTCACTCTTCCTACCCATGTCATGGACCACGACCTCTGGCTGTTCACCCTCCCTCTTAAGAATGCTGAGGACTCGATCCGAGATGTCCCAGGCCCTAGCATCTAGGAGACAGCATACCGTCTGGGTATCTCGTTCTCGCCCACAGGACCCACTGTCTGTTCCTCCCCCACCACTACAAGTCTTTTCTTCCCCCCTTCCCTTCAGAGTCACAGAGCCAGACTCAGTGCCAGAGACCTGACCACTGTGACTTTCCTCTGTTAGGTCAACAGCACCACCCCCCCCCCCCAACAGTATCCAAAGTGATGTACCTGTTGTTGAGGGGGATAGCCACAGGGGTACTCTGTACTGGCCGCTTAATCCCTTTCTCCTTTCTGACTGTCTCCCAGTTTCCTGTGCCCTGCACCTTGGGTGAAACTACCTCTCTAAGTGTCCTATCTATCGCCCCTCCAGCCTCCCGAGTGACCCAGAGTTCAACCAGTTCCAGATCCAACTCAATGCAGATTGTTGGAAGCTGTAGCTGGATGCACTTCTCACAGTTGTAGTCGTCAGGGACATTGGAGGTCCCCCTGCCTTCCCACATCCCGCAATAGGAGCATTCCATTGTCCTGCCTGGCATCTCTACTGTCCTGGCTGAGCAAACTTAAAGAAGGGAAGAAGGAAAAATAACTTAACCTTGAGCTTTTCTTTCCTTTGCTTTCTCTGACTGAAGCCTCGAAGAGCTAAAGCCTCAACATCGCCAGTCTGACTCTGTCCATTCAACCTAATGTATCTGCCTCTACCACCACCCCTGGCAGTGCACTCCCTGTGTAAGAAACCTACCTCTGACAGCCCCCATACTTTCCTCCAATCACCTTAAGATTATTCCCTCTCATATTAGTCATAGCTGCCCTGAGACAAAGTCTCTGCTTGTCCATTGTATCTATGTCTCTTATTATCTTATATATCTCTATCTCACCATCTCTCATTTTCCTTCGCTCCAAAGTGAAGTGAAGGAGAGAGAGAGAGAGAGCAGCGCGCTGCGCGTGCGCAGCCCTCCGGTGCAAAACGATGTCGTATCCATTAAATAGGAGCCGTGGACAATTCTGATTTGACGGAGATGGACGTGAAAGCACAGAGGAGCATCTGGAGAAATTTCTGAAACGCTTGTTCGCTGCTGTCATTACTGTGTGGTCCGGAATCTTTCGGAGGGTAGGCCTCAAAATCCCTGGCTTTGCCTGCTGTTGGCGGCCGAGTTTGAGGTTGAATCATTTAGACAGAGATGGCGCTCAGTACTCGGTGTCAGAGAGCTGATCAGAGCTCGAAGTTTTCGGATGACTTAGAGTCGGACTGTGGTCAGCGTGGCAGGGAGAGTTCTTCCTTCTCCTGTCTGCGTGAGATGTGGGACATTTGAGAGACTTTGAACTTTTACTGTGCTCATGGACTTCTTCATCAAGTTATGGTATTGTGCACTGTTGTAACTATATGTTATAATTATGTGGTTTTGTCAGTTTTTTCAGTCTTGGTCTGTCCTGTGTTTTGTGATATCACACCGGAGGAAATATTGTATCATTTCTTAATGCATGCATTACTAAATGGCAATAAAAGAGGACTGTGTGTCTTCATAATCTAAAATAAAAAAATAAAAAGTCTTAGCTTGCTCAACCTTATAAGACATGCTGTCTAATTCGGGCAGCATCCTGATAAATCTGCACTCTCACTAAAGCTTCCACACCCTTCCTATAATGAGATGACCATACATGAACACAATGCTCCAAGTGTGGTCTAACCAGAGTTTTATAGATCTGCAACATTACCTCGTGGCTCTTGAAATCAATCTCCCAGCCAATGAAGGCCGACACATTATACGCCTTCTTAACCGCCCTATCAACTTGCACAGCAAATCTGAGGGATCGATGGAAGTGGACATCAAGATCCCTCTGTCCCTCCACACAGAACAATACAGCATGGGAACTGGGTATTCGGCCCACAATGCTGTGCCGAATCAGCTAATTACTACTACTACTATGTCGACTCAGGCCTAGGGGGCTGGCGTCGGGCACAATGAAAGCTAATAAGCAAATCAAGAACATCCGAACACTAATCCTTCCTTCCCACACAATGGTCCATATCCTGTCTTCCTTACTTCCATCTGCCTATCCAAACGTCTCTTAAAAGCCTCTAATGTATTTGCCTCTACTGCTAAGAATCCTAACCCTGTACTCTGCCCTCAAGTTCGACCTTCCAAAGTGTATCACTTCACACTTCTTTGGGTTGAACTACATCTGCCACTTCTCAGCCCGGCTCTGCATCCTATCAATGTCCCTTTGCAGCCTACAGCAACATTCTACACTGTCCACAACATCACCCACCTTTGTGCCATCTGCAAGCTTACTAACTTCCTCATCCAAGTCATTGATTAAAGATCACAAAGAGCAAGAGCTCAGGATAAAGCTGCTTGTTTGCCTGGTATACTCTTCATCATCTTAAACACTCACTCACCATGTTACAGCTGTGCCAGTGCTGCAGTGTGAATTATCGACAAAATGCACTGCAGTGACTCACCGGGGTGACTTCAAAAGTATCTCCCCGGTTTTCATTGTGATTTAATGATGATCATGTCCTTGCCAACAGTTCCTCTTTGTTTCCCTTCTAACCACTTTACTTCTATCCTGGGCCCAACTATTGATTCAATTACAGCATACCAGCAGCTATACAGTATTTCATTGTGAGTCTGAGGAGATTTGGTGTGTCAGAAAAGACTAGCTGTAGAAAGCATCCTGACTGGTTGCTTCACCAGCTGATAAAGAAACATAGAAACATAGAAAATAGGTGCAGGAGTAGGCCATTCGGCCCTTCGAGCCTGCACCGCCATTTATTATGATCATGGCTGATCATCCAACTCAGAACCCCGCCCCAGCCTTCCCTCCATACCCCCTGACCCCCGTAGCCACAAGGGCCATATCTAACTCCCTCTTAAATATAGCCAATGAACTGGCCTCAACTGTTTCCTGTGGCAGAGAATTCCATAGACTCACCACTCTCTGTGTGAAGAAGTTTTTCCTAATCTCGGTCCTAAAAGGCTTCCCCTCTATCCTCAAACTGTGGCCCCTCATTCTGGACTTCCCCAACATCGGGAACAATCTTCCTGCATCTAGCCTGTCCAATCCCTTTAGGATCTTATACGTTTCAATCAGATCCCCCCTCAATCTTCTAAATTCCAACGAGTACAAGCCCAGTTCATCCAGTCTTTCTTCATATGAAAGTCCTGCCATCCCAGGAATCAATCTGGTGAACCTTCTTTGTACTCCCTCTATGGCAAGGATGTCTTTCCTCAGATTAGGGGACCAAAACTGCACACAATACTCCAGGTGTGGTCTCACCAAGGCCTTGTACAACTGAGGTAGTACCTCCCTGCTCCTGTACTCGAATCCTCTTGCTATAAATGCCAGCATACCATTTGCCTTTTTCACCGCCTGCTGTACCTGCATGCCCACTTTCAATGACTGGTGTATAATGACACCCAGGTCTCGTTGCACTTCCCCTTTTCCTAATCGGCCACCATTCAGATAATAATCTGTTTTCCTATTTTTGCCACCAAAGTGGATAACTTCACATTTATCCACATTAAATTGCATCTGCCATGAATTTGCCCACTCACCCAACCTATCCAAGTCACCCTGCATCCTCTTAGCATCCTCCTCACAGCTAACACTGCCACCCAGCTTCGTGTCATCCGCAAACTTGGAGATGCTGCATTTAATTCCCTCATCCAAGTCATTAATATATATTGTAAACAACTGGGGTCCCAGCACTGAGCCTTGCGGTACCCCACTAGTCACCGCCTGCCATTCTGAAAAGTCCCATTTATTCCCACTCTTTGCTTCCTGTCTGCTAACCAACTCTCCACCCACACCAATACCTTACCCCCAATACCGTGTGCTTTAAGTTTGCACACTAATCTCCTGTGTGGGACCTTGTCAAAAGCCTTCTGAAAATCCAAATATACCACATCCACTGGTTCTCCCCTATCCACTCTACTAGTTACATCCTCAAAAAATTCTATGAGATTCGTCAGACATGATTTTCCTTTCACAAATCCATGCTGACTTTGTCTGATCATTTCACCGCTTTCCAAATGTGCTGTTATCACATCTTTGATAACTGACTCCAGCAGTTTCCCCACCACCGACGTTAGGCTAACCGGTCTATAATTTCCCGGTTTCTCTCTCCCTCCTTTTTTAAAAAGTGGAGTTACATTAGCCACCCTCCAATCCTCAGGAACTAGTCCAGAATCTAACGAGTTTTGAAAAATTATCACTAATGCATCCACTATTTCTTGGGCTACTTCCTTAAGCACTCTAGGATGCAGACCATCTGGCCCTGGGAACCTATCTGCCTTCAATCCCTTCAATTTACCTAACACCACTTCCCTACTAACATGTATTTTGCTCAGTTCCTCCATCTCACTGGACCCTCTGTCCCCTACTATTTCTGGAAGATTATTTATGTCCTCCTTAGTGAAGACAGAACCAAAGTAATTATTCAATTGGTCTGCCATGTCCTTGCTCCCCATAATCAATTCACCTGTTTCTGTCTGCAGGGGACCTACATTTGTCTTTACCAGTCTTTTCCTTTTTACATATCTATAAAAGCTTTTACAGTCCGTTTTTATGTTCCCTGCCAGTTTTCTCTCATAATCTTTTTTCCCCTTCCTAATTAAGCCCTTTGTCCTCCTCTGCTGAACTCTGAATTTCTCCCAGTCCTCAGGTGAGCCACTTTCTCTGGCTAATTTGTATGCTTCTTCTTTGGAATTGATACTATCCCTAATTTCTCTTGTCAGCCACGGGTGCGCTACCTTCCTTGATTTATTCTTTTGCCAAATTGGGATGAACAATTGTTGTAGTTCATCCATGCAACCTTTAAATGCTTGCCATTGCATATCCACCGTCAATCCTTTAAGTGTCATTTGCCAGTCTATCTTAGCTAATTCACGTCTCATACCTTCAAAGTTACCCCTCTTTAAGTTCAGAACCTATGGTGGCACCAATGCACAGGATCAGAAAGCGCTGCAGAGGGTTGTAGATTCACTCAACTCCATCATGGGCACTAGCTTCCCCACCTTCGAGGACACCTTCAAAAGGCCATGCCTCAAAAAGGTGGGGACCATCATTAAGGACCCTTACCATCCAGAACATGCCCTCATCTCATTACTACCATCAGTGAGGAAGTACAGGAGCCTGAAGACACACTCAACCTTTCTCCCCTCCAACATCAGATCTCTGAATGGTCCATGAACCCATGAACACCAACTCACTACCTTGTTCTCTCATTACACTGGTGGTTGGCATCTATCTGCCTGGAAGGACAATGGGTGATGGTGATCATCATCACAAGCCTGGGCAGAAGGTATGAAGATCCTGAGATGCCCAGTCATCAAGATCCCCTTCTCGGCCTCACCAGTGTAGTCCAAAGGAAAGCTTATGAAGCAATACCTTTGGCACTGGCTTGGCTGCAGGAGCTGCCAGAAGGGTGTTCAACTATGTCTCAGTGGCTCCACTCTGGATTTGCTGTCTGGTTTACCGCCGTAGTCTTCATCTCTCCCAAGGATACCCACAAGACAGTGAGACTATTTACCATTAGCTGGGGATCTGGTTCACGAGCACCAGGGCACGTCCGCACACCGGTGGACCTGCGCGCTACGTGCGCAGGGGCCAGACCTCCTCCTCCCCTCTGTAGTTCAGCCTGAGACTGAAAGGAGTTCAGTTTCTGTGCGTCACCAGTGAAAAGGTACTACATGCTGTTGGAGACACTATGTACTGGCAGAGAGAGACTTATGCATTCAGCTCTCCTGTTCCCAAGATGGCTAGCCAGCAGTGGCAGCTGAAAGTGAGAGCGACAAGCACTACCCACTACACTACCATGCTAGACATGTCAGAACAACCATTTTGACACCACATTTTATGGTACTTATTTTATATATTGTGACGAGAATACACATAAATTAAGATGTTAGCTGGCCTGGGCTGGCACCAGTGGGATCAGCAGTTGGTCTGCCACTTGTCTTCAGGAGAAAGAGAGATAAGGAAAACAATGGAGCAGCATTTGGAGATGTTAATGAAGGGACGGGAGAGTAACGGAAGGAGAGCTGTGAAGATCGGCTCCCCCTTTGAACCCTGAACTGTTTGAAGTGATGGACAGGCGATACCCCAGCAGGGGGATAAAAAGGGACAGGTTCGCTAAGGCGACACACACGACACCCTGAGGTAACGAGAACCTGGAAGCGGTGCGTCTCCCACAAGTCGGTGGGAAGTTTTGGAAGGCTGGTTGCGGGACCAAGCCAGAGACGCACAGGGTGGAAAGGCACGATCGGCAGGAACCTGGTGTGTGTCCACCCTTGCCTGGGTGCCAGGTTCACTGCAGAGAAACGATCGTATCTGGAAACGGAGGGGTCACGGTCGGTGACCTCAGATGACATCACAAAGGGCTCGCACGAAAGCTGACTGTGAAGAATATCGAAGGTCTGTGTGGAAGCCATTTTGAATATTCATTCGTTTTGCTCTCTCTCTCCTTCCCCCCACTGTCCATCTCCAACGGCAGCGATTACTGCGAACTGAACTGAACTAAATTGAACTGAACTTTGTGTCACTTTGAAACTGGTCATTTACCCCTAGACAACGATAGAGCTTGATTGATCCTGTTATCTTAATTCTGTGTACATGTGTGTTTATCATTGCTGAACTGTTGCATTTATTATCCTTTTGATTAGAGTACTGTGTTGCTTGTTTCTTTAATAAAACTTTCTTAGTTCTAGTAATCCAGACTCCAACTGAGTGATCCATGTCTGCTGGTTTGGCAACCCAGTTACGGGGTTCGTAACAATATTTATTGTCTTAACTTTTGTATTCCTTGTAACTTATAGAATTTTTTTATGCCTTGCACTGTACTGCTGGGGCAAAACAACAAATTTCACACAACATATTCATTGATAATAAACCTAATTCCAAATCTTGCTGGGGCAGATAAGTTAACGCAGGTGTGATCAGAAATTAGTCAGATCTCCTCTTCTGACCAGGACCTTGCCTTACTGGTTCCTTCCCCCAACCCACCCAAAGCTGGGCAGAAGTGAGCACTATTATCAGTGCTCAGCATCAATCATGATTAAAAGCCAAATGCTTCTACGTGGAACAGATCCCACACAGCAAGAATTCACTGTTCCTGCTCTTTGTGGGAGATGCCATCCAATGCCACTCCCTCGATTATTCCCAGAGTCGCACTATTTCAGATCGAACGTAGAACATTATGTTCTGTGATACCCCATGATATTGTGCCAAATTTTAAACTTTCTGCCACTACCATTTCTCTTTTATACATGGCATGGTCGTGCAGCAGTTAGCGTAATGCTTTACAGGGCCAGCACCCAGAGTTAACTTCCGGCTGATGTCTGGAAGGAGTTTGTACATTTTCCCGATGACTGTGTGGATTTTCTCTGGGTTCCTCCTGCATTCAAAGACATACAAGTTAGGGTTAATAGGTTGTAGATCTGCTATGTTGTCGCCAGAAAGTGGCGACTCTTGCAGGCTGCCCTCCAGCATATCCTTGGGCTCTGCTGGTCGTTGACACAAAAGACACGTTTCACTGTATTTGTAGATGCTTTCATGTGACAAATAAAAATGTTGAGTCTGCTCTCTCAGCCTGCTACAGGTACCACCTTACGTGTGAAATCTCCCCAGCCAAGCAGAACCTCCACCTCTTCCAGCTCTCTATTTAACACAGCCCCAGCACCATCCCAGTTCCTGTACAGTGTGCTGTCTATGCGAACTCTATAAATCAGGAAGACCCCTCGATACCTTAAAGTACAACTTCTTTACATTGAAGTGTCTGAGTCGATGCTGTGACTGGCTGGCCACGCTATTGTTCATTGTTGGACGTATCTGATATCTGCCATCTCTCCGCCACCCGGTGTTAGAGCTGAAAAGCTGTCGGCCCTTTAACCCTGGGGTCAGAAAAGGCTCAAGTAGTTCTCCAACAACCAACCCTGGGCCAGTTGTTGGCCGTTCACACATAGATAGGGGCTTTGCCTGCGAGTTGAAAGGCTGCGGTTACAGGGCGTCTGAAGGACGGAGGTAGACCCGTTCACAAGAGGCTCATCACGGAAAAGGACAGTGTCATAAGGAGAATCTACTGAACAAAACATACCCAGAGACGTGGGTTTGTTTTCGGCGCACCTGTTAGAAGGGTTTCTTTGTCAATGAAGTGCTGCAAGTGCCCCGTCTTGTTTTAAATGCGCAGAATCCCAAAGCAAAAAGGGGAGCACAGACACATATAAAAATAAAAAATGTTACTGTGCCTACTTTACGGACTTTATTTGTCAGCGTAACCCACCCTCAGGTGGGCAGGGATACAGTGCCTATATACAAAAAGTATTCATTGCCCCCTTGGAAGTTTTCATGTTTTATCGTTTTACAACATTGAATCACAGAGGATTTAACTTGGCTTTTTTCACGCTGATCAACAGAAAAGACTCTTCCATGTCAAAATGAAAACAAGTTTCTACAAATTGGTCTAAATTTATATTAATTATTAGACACAAAATAATTGATTGCCTAAGTATTCACACCCTTCAGGTTAGTATTTAGTAGATGCACCTTTGGCAGCAATTACAGCCTTGAGTCTGTGTGAATAGGTCTCTATCAGCTTTGCACATCTGGACACTGCAATTTTTCTCCATTCTTCTCGACAAAACTGCTCGAGTTCTGTCAGATTGCATGGAGATCATGAGTGAACAGCCCTTTTCAAGTGCAGCCACAAATTCTTAATTGGATTGAGGTCTGGCATGGCTACTCCAGGACATTAACTTTGATGTAAAGCCATTCCTGTGTAGCTTTGGCATTATGTTTGGGGTCATTGTCTTGCTAGAAAACAAATCTTCTCCCAAGTAGCTGTTCTCTTGCAGACTGCATCAGGTTTTCCTCCAAGATTTCCCTATATTTTGCTGCATTCATTTTACCCTCTACCTTCACAAGCCTTCCAGGACCTGCTGCAGTGAAGCATCCCCACAGCATGATGCAGCCACCACCATGCTTCATGGTAGGGAGAGTGTGTTTTTGATGATGTGCAGTGTTGACTTACACCAAACATAGCATTTAGTCTGATGGCCAAAAAGTTCAATTTTGGTTTCATCAGACCATCGAACGTCCTTCCAGTTGACTTTAGAATCTCCCACGTGCCTTCTAGCAAACTCCAGTCAAGATTTCATGAGAGTTTTTTTCCCAACAGTAACTTTCTGACATAGTTAATTCAGAAACAAAGGTTCTGAACTTAAAGAAGGGTACCTTTGAAGGTATGAGACGTGAATTAGTTAAGATAGACTGGCAAATGATACTTAAAGGGTTGACGGTGGATATACAACAATTGTTCATCCCAGTTTGGCAAAAGAATTAACCAGGGAAGGTAGTGCACCCGTGGCTGACAAGGGAAATTAGGGATAGTATCAATTCCAAAGAAGAAACATACAAATTAGCCAGAAAAAGCAGCACACCTGAGGACTGGGGGAAATTCAGAGTCCAGCAGAGGAGGACAAAGGGCTTAATTAGGAAAAGGAAAAAAGATTATGAGAGAAAACTGGCAGGGAACATAAAAACTGACTGTAAAAACTTTTATAGGTATGTGAAAAGAAAAAGATTGGTTAAGACAAATGTAGGTCCCTTACAGTCAGAAACAGATGAATTGATCATGGGGAACAAGGACATGGCAGACCAATTGAATAATTACTTTGGTTCTGTTTTCACTAAGGAAGACATAAATAATCTTCTGGAAATAGTAGGGGACCGAGGGTCTAGTGAGATGGAGGAACTGAGGGAAATACATGTTAGTAGGGAAGTGGTGTTAGGTAAATTGAAGGGATTAAAGGCAGATAAATCCCCAGGGCCAGATGGTCTGCATCCCAAAGTGCTTAAGGAAGTAGCCCAAGAAACAGTGGATGCATTAGTGATAATTTTTCAAAACTCTTTAGATTCTGGACTAGTTCCTGAGGATTGGAGGGTGGCTAATGTAACCCCGCTTTTTAAAAAAGGAGGGAGAGAGAAACCGGGGAATTATAGACCGGTTAGCCTAACATCGGTGGTGGGGAAAATGCGAGAGTCAGTTATTAAAGATGTGATAGCAGCACATTTGGAAAGCGGTGAAATCATCGGACAAAGTCAGCATGGATTTGTGAAAGGAAAATCATGTTTGACGATTCTCATAGAATTTTTTGAGGATGTAACTAGTAGAGTGGATAGGGGAGAACCAGTGGATGTGGTATATTTGGATTTTCAAAAGGCTTTTGACAAGGTCCCACACAGGAGATTAGTGTGCAAACGTAAAGCACATGGTATTGGGGGTATGGTATTGATGTGGATAGAGAATTGGTTGGCAGACAGGAAGCAAAGAGTGGGAATAAACGGGACCTTTTCAGAATGGCAGGCAGTGACTAGTGGGGTACCGCAAGGCTCAGTGCTGGGACCCCAGTTGTTTACAATATATATTAATGACTTAGATGAGGGAATTAAACGCAGCATCTCCAAATTTGCAGATGACACAAAGCTAGGCGGCAGTGTTAGCTGTGAGGATGCTAAGAGGATGCAGGGTGACTTGGATAGGTTAGGTGAGTGGGCAAATTCATGGCAGATGCAATTTAATGTGGATAAATGTGAGGTTATCCACTTTGGTGGCAAAATCAGGAAAACAGATTATTATCTGAATGGTGGCCGATTAGGAAAAGGGGAGGTGCAACAAGACCTGGGTGTCATTATACACCAGTCATTGTGTTACGTACCCCGTAACTGGGTTGCCAAACCAGCAGAAATGGACCACTTAGTTGGTCTGATTTAACAGAAGCTAATAAAGTTTTATTAAAGAAATAAGTAACACAGTACTCTAATCGTAAGGATATAAATGCAACAGGTTAGCAATGATAAAACACACATGTACACAGAACTAGGGTAATAGGAATCAACCAAGCTCTATCGCAGTCTAGGGGTAAAATGATCAGTCCCAAGTGACGCAGAGTTCAATTCAGCTTAGTACGGTTCGCAGTAATCGCTGTTGTGCCGTTGGAGAGAGAGAGAGAATATGCAAATCTGATTCAGCAGACCTTTGATGTTCTTCGCAGTTGGCTTTCGAGCGGACCCTTTTATGTCTTCTATGGTCACCAACTGTGACCCCTCCATTCCGGATACGGCCGTTCTTCCGTTGTGAACCCGGCACCCAGGCAAGGGCGGACACACACACCAGGTTCCCGCCGATCGTACCCTTTCATCCTGTGCGTCTATGGTCGGTTCCCGCGACCGGACCTCCAAACACCCACCAACTTGTGGGGGGCACACCGCTCTTCCAGGGTCTCGTTATCTCATGATCTCGTGGTGTGTCGTGCCTTAGCGAACCTGTTCTTTTTATCCCCCTGCTGGGGTATCACCTGTCCATCAAACTTCAAACAGTTCAGGTTCAAAGCAACCGGTCTGTCAATATCTAAATTGTGTTTCTTTCTCGTTAATCTCTCTCCTCTCCCTTATTAGCATTTTGAATGTTCCTCCATTGTCTCCCTTATATCTCTCATCAGCATCAATCTTCTGATAATTTGGTTTGTCGTCACAATTGAAAGTGGGCATGCAGGTACAGCAGGCGGTGAAAAAGGCAAATGGTATGCTGGCATTCATAGCAAGAGGATTCGAGTACGGGAGCAGGGAGGTACGACTGCAGTTGCACAAGGCCTTGGTGAGACCACACCTGGAGTATTGTGTGCAGTTTTGGTTCCCTAATCTGAGGAAAGACATCCTTGCCATAGAGGGAGTACAAAGAAGGTTCACCAGATTGATTCCTGGGTTGGCAGGACTTTCATATAATGAAAGACTGGATCGACTAGGCTTATACTTGCTGGAATTTAGAAGATTGAAGGAGGATCTTATTGAAATGCATAAAATCCTAAAGGGATTGGACAGGCTAGATGCAGGAAGACTGTTCCCGGTGTTGTGGAAGTCCAGAACGAGGGGTCACAGTTTGAGGATAAAGGGGAAGCCTCTTAGGACCGAGATTAGGGAAAACTTCTTCACACAGAGAGTGGTGAATCTGTGGAATTCTCTGCCACAGGAAACAGTTGAGGCCAGTTCATTGGCTATATTTAAGAGGGAATTAGATATGGCCCTTGTAGCTAAAGGGATCTGGGGGTATGGAGAGAAGGCAGGTACAGGGTTCTGAGTTGGATGATCAGCCATGATCATACTGAATGGTGGTGCAGGCTCGAAGGGCCGAATGGCCTACTCCTGCACCTATTTTCTATGTTTCTATGCTTCTCTTTGCCACTCTCCCTTAAAGCGACTGGCAAAGCACCGGGCAACAGTTTTTGGAAGCGCAGTCTCTTCCATCTCAGCCACTGAAACTTGTAACTCCTCCAGAGTTGTCATAGGTCTCTTGGTGTCCTCCCTCACTAGTCCCCTTCTTGGACGGCCACTCAGTTTTGGAAGATGGCCTACTCTAGGCAGATTTACAGCTGAGCCATATTCTTTCAATTTCTTGATGATTGACTTAACTGTACTTCAAGGGATATTCAATGACTTCAGAATTCTCTTGTGTCCATCTCCTGATTTGTGCTTTTCAATAACATTTTCACAGAGTTGCTTGGAATATTCTTTTGTCCTCATGGTGTAGTTTTTGCCAGGATACTGACTCACCAGCAGTTGGACCTTCCAGATACGGGTGTATTTTTACTACAATCAATTGAAACACCTTGACTGCACACAGGTGATCTCCATTTAACTAATTATGTGACTTCTAAAACCAATTGAGGGCACCAGTGATGATCTGGTGTGGCATATTAAAGATGGTGAATACTTATGTAATCAATTATTTGTGTTTTATATTTGTGATTAATTTAGATCACTCTGTAGTGATCTGTTTTCACTTTGACACAACAGTCTTTTCCTGTTGATCAGTGTCGAAAAAGCCAAATTAATGTTGTATTCAATGTTGTAAAACAATAAAATATGAAAACGTCCAAGGGGTTGAATACTGTTTATGGGCGCTGTAAGTCCTGACAATTTCTGAAGCTTAATCCGGTCAGGGTCCAGGGGACATTTTGACTGTAGCGAGCACCTGTTCCGTGCCTGACCCCAAATATCAGGTGCGGTCTCTTACTTCTCCACTTCTCCATTTCCTATATTATGACAGAGACTCCCGCTCCAGTGGCACTCCTGAGGGAGAGGTTAGAGGCGGTTTAGAAATCCAGTTACCCTTCTTTCAGGTGCAAACCGATCCAGATCAACAAAATATAATTATATGAAAATTGTGATTATTTGGTTCCCGCATTCTGAAGTTTAAAGTAAATTATTGGGGCTTTTCGGTTCAAAGTTCAAAGTAAAATTTACTGTCAGAGTACATACATGTCACCACATTCAGCCCTGAGATTCTTTTTCCCTCGGGCATACTCAGCAAATCTATAGAATAGTAACTGTAAACAGGATCAATGAACAACAAATGATGCAAATGCAAATATAAATAAATAACAATAAATAACGAGAGCATGAAATTTTAAAGTGAGACCGTCAGTTGTGGGAACACCAGAAATGGAATGAGTGTTGTTATCCTCCTTTGTTCAAGAGCCTGACGGTTGGGGGGTAGTAACTGTTCTTGAACCTGGTGGTGTAAGTCATGAGGCACTTGTACCTTCTACCTGATGGCAGCAGCGAGATAAGAGCATGGCCTGGGTGGTGAGGATTGGTGATAGTGGTTGCTGCTTTCCTACGGCAGCGTGTCACGTAGATGTGCTCAATGGTTGAGAGGCTTTCATCTGTGATGTACTGGGTGGCCAATGTACTTTGGGCATGAACAGGAATCCAGTGAATTTGTAGCCGCATTAACCTGTGGGACCACAGATCCTGTACCAGGCGTTTTATTTTCCCTGTTAAAAAAAAAGCTCAGGGCTTGGCTCATCCCATCTCTGAGAGGGAAATGTGATAGATAAAGTCCTATCTCAAGTATGACTGCAGTTTCTGGGCTAACATTCATGAGGGCAACTGCTCTGACTGCAGTGGTGTTAAACAGAAACCCCATCTACTTAGAGGGTTTTAAAGGACCCCGAGGTATTCTGTGAGGGTAGAGAAATGCGAGTTCAGGCTTTGTCTTAAGTTAGTTACAATCTCTGGCATCCAAGTATATCCATTTGAAAGCATTATCATTGCCAGGTCGCTCACCATCAATCGCCCGGTAAAGATCATTGACCAGAAACGTGTCTCCACTTTTCATAGAGATACTACGGCTGCAAACACAGCTAAGTGCTCCCCTAATCCCTGTCGCCATCTACAGAACAAGAGAGTAATGGAGTACTCTCCACTGGCCTGGCTGAGTGTTGGTGACTGATACCTCGTCCACTGGCCAGCGGACCCCGTCCTCCAACACCGCTGTACCGTGGCTGCAGCTCGACAGAACCTGTTTGACCAGCAGCTTTCTCATTCACAACATCTCTCTAGGATAAGGCATCAGATGTTGAACTACACTTCCGTTTCATTCAGTTCCATTTCATAAGGATGGCAGGGTGGAGATACGTCTCTACCGAAGGAGGTGTAAGGCGCTCCTTCCCTCCGCTAGCCTACGGGTCACCCTTGGGCAAGGTGTAGCACCTGCTGAGCACCCGCCCCCACCTCATCAGGGTCACATGAAGTCATGAGAGCTGATGGTGGGTGGTGGTATCAGCAAGTGGTGCATATCACAAGTCAGGCAGACAATCTCTGAAGAGTTTTGGACACTGCCCAGAAGACGACAAAGACAAACCATGTCTGTAGAAAAACTTGCCAAGAACAACCATGGTCAGGACTATCATCGCCCACGTCATATGACACGACAAATAATGAATGAATGAATGATCTTATGAGACCATAAGTCATAGGGGTAGAATTAGGCTATTCGGCCAAATGAGTCTGTTCCTCGATTCCACCATGGCTGGTTTATTATCCCCATTCTCCTGCCTTCATCCCATACCTTTGACACCCTTGCTAACCAAGAAGCTATCAACCTCTCCTTCAAATTCCCCCTATGACTTGGCCTCTGCAGCCGCCTGTGACAAAGAATTCCACTGGTTATAGAATTATACAGCACGGAAGTCCAGCTTATCCATGCTGACTGAGATGCCGCACTGAGATAGACCCATTTATCTGCGCTTGGCCTATATTGCTCCGAACCTTCCCAACTATGTACCTAATTGTGTTTTGATTGCAATTGTACCATCTATCACTTCACCTGGTGGTCTGCTCCACATACCCACTGCCTCTGTGTGAAAAACCAGACCCCCAGACCCCTTTAAACCTTTCCCCTCTCTCGTTAAGCCTATGCTTTCTAATTTCAGACTCCCTGCCCGGGGAGAAATGCAGGGATCATTCACCTGATCAGAGCACATTCCGGAGGATCAGCACATTGTGGGGACGATACGCGTAACAGTCCCTCTAATTTTGTTTTACAGCTGCGTGGACCAACCATTGCTCTGAGCAGGAATTTTTTCACGGACTGAAAAATGCATGGCACGTTATATTAAAAAAATTCCAGCTGCGCAGCAACAAAGGCTATGTGCGCGGGAGCATTTCAGTTACTGCGCGGCCGCGCACCCTAACATCCTGGTTATGTAGATTCCAGACTGGCCTCTACAGCAACCTGACGTAATTGTATACTGTATAATTTACTCTCTGGGCAGTGCTTCTGGCACGATGCCGCGCTATATTTAGACGTGGTAGAGAGACAGAGGGTATCAAACGCAAGGTGAGTCCGGAATCAAAACAAAAACACCGCAGGTGCTGGAAATCTGAAATGGGGAGAAAAGAGAAAATAGTGGAAACACTCAGCAGGTCAGGCAGCGTCTGTGTGGAGAGAATCAGTTGACGTTTCAGACCGGAGACCCCGCGACGGGCAGGTAGGGAAACACAAACAGACGAGCAGGGAAGGTGGATGGAGTCTGTAGCTTCTCTGAGGGATTCACCTGACTGACCCTCACACTGTAACTGACCCTGTTGCTATAATCTCTGACCTGAAATGTTAAGTCAGTTTTCTCTCTCCCGCCGATGCTGCCCAGCCTGTTGAGTGATCCTGTTGTGACTCTGGATTATTTTCTTCCGCCCTGAGCTCTCCGCTGGGGGGGCGAATGGGTCTCTGAGCTGGCGTGAAGGCAGACGTTGCCGGCTCTTGCTCCATCCCACACCGGCACAAACGCATCTCCTCGGGCGAGCGCAGATAACCGAGAAGTTGAGAATTTGAACGTAAATAAAGCGAAGAGGAGTCTCTAGACTAATTGGTGCCTCGAAACTCACATTTTCACCTAGAGATCACTAGACTCCCCTTCTGCCCCATTAGCCCGACCATCTCTCGCTACACATTTCACTTGTTCCCTCTCTGATGTCCCAACACCGACCAGAGCTGGTCCTCAGTACATTAGTCATCCGTGCTGAGGATTCGATTGGGCGCCGCCCATCGTCCCCGGGAAGGTATAAAAAGAACAGAGCAATGAAGCGGCGAGACAGAACCCGGGAAACCCGGAGAGACCTTGCCCACAGGGAGAGAAAAGGAAAGAGAACGAGAGAGACGGAGTGTGAGGCAAGAATGACAGCTCTCTGCAGCCGCGAGATGGGTTACCTCGGCTTCCTCGCTTACCTGGTTGTGTTTTCGTACTTGTCCGTGTCCTCGGCGGACGATCCAAATCCTACAGCCAATCCTCATCCCAATGCGGCATCCAAATCGAGAGGAAGGGGATCTGCGTTGTGGGCCACAGGTAAGAGAACGGCATGTCCAGGGCAGTGAGTGTGGGTCTCGGGGAAGGGGTCTTATCTCCGGTTGGGCTCACATTTACAGTCGGAGTAAGAATTGGGTGATGTTAAGGAGCCTCTTGACAGAACAATGCTCAAAATGCTTGAGGAGCTCAGCGGGTCGGGCAGCATCTATGGCGAGAAATCGACAGTGGACGTTTGAGGTCGAGGCGCTTTGGTGAATCTTGTATCGTGCACCTTGTGTGTTGCTCCAGATTCCAGCATCCGCGGTCGTTTGGGTCTCCAAACTTTCCATGGTGTCGGGAATCAGTGCCTATCCAAACTGGGGATGGGGAAGGTAGATCATTTACAATTAACCATGTTTGTACGTTAGAAGTTTGAGCTTCTTAAAGTGCCATAGAGTCACAGAGGACTACAGCAAAGGAGCAGACCCATCGGCCCGTCTAGTCCGTGCCAATCTGTTATTCTGCCTAGTTCCATTGACCAGAGCTGGAGCATAGCCCTCCATCCCCTCCCATCCATCTACTTATCCAAACGTCTCCTAAATCGTGATTTAAAACCATAAGACAGTAAGACACGGGGGCAGAATTAGGCCATTTCCCCTGTGGAGTCTTCTCTGCCATCCGATGGTATCTGATTTATTATTCCTCCCAACCCCATTCCCGTATCCTTCGACGCTGTTACTAATGAGGAACTTTCCAATATCTGCTTTAAGTATACCAGATGATAAATATTGAGTTAAATATACCAGTAGTCAAACATTTTATCTGTGAAATAAAACAAGAATAGTTTGGAAACTCTTTTAATTTTACTATCATTGCTACTTCACACAGCTAAGGGAATGACCTGGACCTACCCTCGTTCTCAGGAATTGTACCATCTCTTCTCTTCATTCCTCTACCTGTTATCCGTTTCCACCGCCCAGGTGAGTGTAAGGAGTCCGTGTATGAATGTTGCTGGCCAGTAGATGGCAGTGTAGTCGATATGAGGAGAGTAAGCAGTCAAACCTGTGGTACCTCATCCTCCCAACCTGTAAATAGGCGGCATGTGGTGAACAAGGTTCTGACAGGGAAACTGACCTCTCACCACGGAGGTGCAGCAAAAAGAGCAACTGCATCGCACCTCCAGATATCCAGGTTTGGTCCTGACCTCCGGTGTTCTCTTGGTGGAGTTCGCACGTTCGCCTTGTGATCTTGGGTTAACTGAAAGCTGGTATGTGATTCAAGTGTGTAGGTGAGTGGCAAAATCCTCAAAGTTCAAAGTAAATTCATGATCAAAGTAGATATATGCTACCCAGAGATTCATTCACAGTAGATACAAAGAAATATAATAGAGTCAATGAAAACCCCCACACAACCAGGACGGACAAGCAACTGATGTAAAAAGAACAATAAATGATGCAAATACAAAAATAATAATAAATAAACAATAAATCTCGAAAACATATTATTCAACCACCCCCGGCCCAAGAGCCTTATAATTGAGGGGTAATAACTTTTCCCGAACCTGGTGTTATGGGACTTGAGGCTCATGCACCTGCTTCTTGATGGGAGCAGTGACAAGAGACATTGGCCTGGGTGGTGGGGGTCCTCAATGATGGACAGCGTCCTTTGTAAATGCAATGCTGGAGAACGCAGGGTTAAGGTATGACTAGCATAAAGATGGGAGCTTGATGATGGGCCGATGGGGTTGTTTCAGTCTGTATGACTCTACTGGGTGGCTGCTTTGAGACGATGCATTTGACAACACACCAGATGTACAAGGGCGCACGGCCCAGATGACTCCGCTGTGACGATCTCTATTGTTGGTTGGCAGGATCCTTTATGGGAAAGAAGAGCCTGTTAGCTTATCCAGATGGATATGATGATACTTTGGTGCGATGTGCTCTCACCTCCACCGAAGAACTTAGGAACCTGCTGAGCCGGAGGATGCTGGAAATTACCCTGGCCCAAGATCCAGACAACAGATAAGTGAGGTACGGTCCCTGAGTCCAAGTAACGCCGCCAGTGCAAATATATTTCAGGATAGAGCGGGCAGTGCGGACGAAGGTGGTGGGTATCAACGGTATTCAATATATTTTCCTGATCGATGTGAACATTTTGTACATAGAACAATACATAACAATACAGGCCCTTTGGCGACCCTTTTAACCTACTCCCAAGATCAGACTAACCCTTCCCTCCTATACTTTTTTATTAACCACGTGCCTATCTAAGAACTTCTTAAATGCCGTCATGTATCTGTCTTTACCACTGCCCCTGGCAGGGCATTCCATGCCCTCACCACTGTCTTTGTAAAGAACGTATCTCTGACATCCCGGCTATACCTCACTCCAATCACCTTAAAGCGATCCCCCATCATATTAGCCATTTCTGCCCTGGGAAAAGTTTCTGTCTATCCTCTTTTTTCTGCCTTTTCTCATGTTTCACACTTCTATCAAGTCACTTTTCATTCTTCTTTACTCCAAACAGAAAATCCCTCACTCACTCAGCCTATCTTCAAAAGACATGCTCTCCAATCCAGGCAGGATACTTAAAAAATTTTGGATATATTGCATTAACATAACTACTTTATGTGAGAAATGTAAGGTGTGCAATGCAACAGGTCTATTGTATATTCGGAGAATATTGTATGCCACTTGTATAAAATGCTAAGGGCAATTACACTGCACATTGCCCACACCCGCAGTGGGTGCATCATGTCTGTATGTAGAATGTGACACCTTCACTCCATTTTTCATTCCAGGAAACAGGACTAATAATGAAGATTATTGAGAGATATGGTAAAAGTACAAAGAAATGATGAACATCAAGGAAAATGGCTGGTGAAGATGTGAGCAAGGTGACCCGAATGGTAAATGTGGACATTTTGTTGTAACGATAGTGTATTTCCATCACATATTTTATGTATTGCTTCTCCATATCTTATCCATATCTATTAAAGAGTGAGTAAGGACTATTTTATATTTTTCTGACTTATTTGCACTGTTAAAGCACATTTAATGTAACCACAAGGTTACGCTTGGCGAATGAAGAATATATTGTTTAAGCAACTAGTACTTCCAATTTAATACCATGAAAATGGACTGAGAAACAGGATCACAGCTGCAGACTGGGGGAATGGAATTGCTGACATAGCCTCACCTACGAAATGGTGTCCTTGTCCTGATAATATAAAATTACAGTGTTGTTGTGAATTTCATTGCAGTGACTCCAGATCCTTCCACGTGAAATGTGCCAGTTGTGAAACACTGCTCCAGCCTCGATAGATGAAGTAGATTTTCCTTTTTACCTTTCCCGTCCACTCTGTGGTCTGTGATCAGCTGCAGGGACCATCTGCCTTTGTTCCGGGGGTTCATTGTAATTCTATATTGCACTGTTTTCTCCAAACTTAATAAATCAAAAAGGGGCACACATGCACACAATTACAGATAGATACACACAGAATGTATTTCACAGAGGCACACTCACATATACACAGATGGACACACACACACACACACAAAACTGGTCAACTAGCTCTTGACAGCTGTTGATTTGGAGGCCATCTCTGGACGAGCTGTGAGATTTGCCATTCCCTCTCCAACTTCACCTCCCTGACATCCACCTACCTCTAACTCCCAAATCCCCCTCCCTTCCCCTCCATTGTTTGATCCACCCATCCTCCTTCACCACCCCCTCACCAGTCCACTAATCACCTCAGACCCCCCCCCCCCCACCTCTCCTCCTTATTCTGGCTATTCCCCCTCCACTCTGTCACCCGTTTAAGGCTCTGATCCATCCAACCCCTCCTACCCCTCCACAAATGCTACTCGACCCACTGCTTTCCTCAGGCTGATTGTTTGTTGGTCCATCCTTATATTGCTTTGCAGACTCAGCATTTGCCAACAGATTCTGCTTAACACCAAATCGCAGATCTGAATTCTCAGTGCAGATTCATATCTTCTTCCAGCTTTAACCATATAACAATTACAGCATGGAAACAGGCCACCTCAGCCTTTCTAGTCCGTGCCAAACTCTTACCCTATCCTAGTACCACCGACCTGCACTCAGCCCATAACCCTCCATTCCTTTCCTGTCCATATATCTATCCAATTTAACTTTAAACGACAACATAGAACCTGCCTCAACCACTTCTGCTGGAAGCTCATTCCACACAGCTACCACTCTCTGAGTAAAGAAGTTCCCCCTCATGTTACCCCTAAACTTTTGCCCTCTAATTCTCAACCCATGTCCTCTTGTTTGAATCTTCCCCACTCTGAATGGAAAAGGTTTAACCACGTCAACTCCATCAATCCCCCTCATAATTTTAAACACCTCTATCAAGTCCCCCCTCAACCTTCTATGCTCCAAAGAATAAAGACCTAACTTGTTCAACCTTTCTCTGTAACTTAGGAGATGAAACCCGGGCAACATTTTAGTAAACCTCCTCTGTACTCTCTCAATTTTATTAACATCTTTCCTATAATTTGGTGGCCAGAACTGTACACAATACTCCAGATATGGCCTTACCAATGCCTTATACAAATTCAACATTACATCCCAACTCCTATACTCAATGCTGTGATTAATAAAGGCCAGCAAACCAAAAGCTTTCTTCACCACCCTATCCACATGAGATTCCATCTTCAGGGAACTATGCACCATTATTCCTAGATCCCTCTGTTCTAAAGCATTCTTTAATGCCCTACCATTTACCATGTATGTCCTATTTTGATTAGTTCTACCAAAATGTAGCACTTCACATTTTTCTGCATTAAACTCCATCTGCCATCTTTCAGCCCACTCTTCTAACTGGCCTACATCTCTCTGCAAGTTTTGAAAACCTACCTCATCATCAGAACACCACCTATCTTAGTATCATCTGCATACTTACTAATCCAATTTACCACCCCATCATCCAGATCATTAATATATATTACAAACAACATTGGACCCAGTACAGATCTCTGAGGCACACCACTAGACACCGTCCTCCAATCTGACACACAGTTATCCACCACTACTCTCTGGCGTCTCCCATCTAGCCACTGCTGAATCCATTTTACTACTTCCATATTAATGCCAAACGATTGAACCTTCCTAACTAACCTTCCATGTGGAACCTTGTCAAAGGCCTTACTGAAGTCCATATAGACAACATCCACCATTTTACCCTCGTCAACTTTCTTAGTAACCTCATCAAAAAATTCTGTAAGATTTGTCAAACATGACCTTCCACACACAAATCCATGTTAACTGTTCCTAATCAGACCCTGTCTATCCAGATAATTATATATACAATCTCTAAGAATACTTTCCATCAGTTTACCCACTATTGACGTCAAATTCACAGGCCAATGATTGCCAGGTTTACCCTTAGAACCCTTTTTAAACAATGGAACCACATGAGCAATACGCCAATCCTCCGGCACCATCCCCATTTCTAATGACATTTGAAATATTTCTGTCAGAGCCCCTGCTATTTCTACACTAACTTCCCTCAAGGTCCTAGGGAATATCTTGTCCGGACTCGGAGACTTATCCACTTTTATATTCCTTAAAAGTGCTAGTACTTCCTCTTCTATAATTGTCATAGTTTCCATATCTACCCTACTTGTTTCCCTTACCTTACACAATTCAATATCCTTCTCCTTAGTGAATACCGAAGAAAAGAAATTGTTCAAAATCTCCCCCATCTCTTTTGGCTCCGCACATAGCCGTCCACTTTGATTCTCCAAGGGACCAATTTTATCCCTCACTATCCTTTTGCCACTAGCATACCTGTAGAAACCCTTTGGATTTATTTTCACCTTACTTGCCAAAGCAGCCTTGTATCTTCTTTTAGCTTTTCTAATTTCTTTCTTAAGATTCTTTTTACATTCTTTATATTCCTCGAGTACCTCATTAACTCCAAGCTGCCTATATTTATTGAAGATCCCTCTCTTTTTCTGAACCAGGTTTCCAATATCCCTTGAAAACCATGGCTCTCTCAAACTGTTAACCTTTCCTTTCGACCTAACAGGAACATAAAGATTCTGAACCCTCAAAATTTCACCTTTAAGTGACCTCCATTTCTCTGTTACATCCTTCCCATAAAACAAATTTTCCCAGTCTACTCCTTCTAAATCCTTTCGCATCTCCTCAAAGTTAGTCTTTCTCCAATCAAAAATCTCAATCCTAGGTCCATCCTATCCTTCTCCATAATTACACTGAAACTAATTATATTGTGATCACTGGACCCGAAGTGCTCCCCAACACATACCTCCATCACCTGCCCTGTCTCATTCCCTAACAGGAGATCCAACACTGCTCCTTCCCTAGTTGGTACCTCTATGTATTGCTGCAAAAAACTATCCTGCACACATTTTACAAACTCCAAACCATCCGGCCATTTTACGGAATAGGCTTCCCAGTCTACGTGTGGAAAATTAAAATCTCCCACAATCACAACCTTGTGCTTACTACAAATATCTGCTATCTCCTTACAAATTTGCTCTTCCAGTTCTCGGTCCCCATTAGGTGGTCTATAATACACCCCTATAAGCATCACAACACCTTTCCTATTCCTCAATTCCACCCAAATAACCTCCCTAGAAGAGTCCACTAATCTATCCTGCCAGAGCACCGCTGTTATGTAATCTCTGATAAGCAATGCAACACCTCCCCCTCTTGCCCCTCCTATTCTATCACACCTGAAGCAACGAAATCCTGGAATATTTAGTTGCCAGTCACACCCCTCCTGCAACCACGTTTCATTAATAGCTACAACATCACATTTCCAGGTATCAATCCATGCTCTAAGCTCATCCACCTTTCTTACAATGCTCCTAGCATTAAAGTAGATGCATTTAAGAAACTCTCCACCTCCCACTCTCTGTTTATCCTTAATTGAACAAACAACTTTGTTATCTTTTTCTTGCTTTTCCCCTACATCAACCTCCCCTCTCCTAATCTCCATAATTTGATTCCCTCCCCCCCAACCATTCTAGTTTAAAGACACCTCAGTAGTCCTCGCAAATCTCCCGGCCAGGATATTGGTCCCCCTAGGATTCAAGTGCAACCCGTCCCCTGTGTACAGGTCACGCCTGTGCCAATTGTAGTCCCAATGATCCAAAAACCCTAATCCCTGCCCCTTGCTCTACTCTCTCAGCCACGCATTTATCCTACATCTCATTGCATCCCTACTCTCACTGTTGCATAGCACAGGCAGTAATCCCGAGATTACTACCTTTGATGTCCTTTTTCTCAACTCCCTCCCTAACTCCCTATATTCTTCTTTCAGGACCTCTCCCCTTTTCCAGCCTATGTCATTGGTGCCTATATGTGCCACGACCTCTGGCTCCTCTCCCTCTCACTTCAGGATATCTTGGATGCGATCAGAAACATCCCGGACCCTGGCACCAGGGAGGCAAACTACCATCTGGGTCTCCTGACTTCATCCACAGAATCATCTATCTGACCGCCTAACTATTGAGTCCCCTATTACTACTGCCCTCCTCTTCTGTTCCCTACCCTTCTTAGCCACAGGGCCGGATTCTGTGCCGGAGGCACGGCCACTGTTGCTTCCCCCAGGTAAGCTGTCCCCCTCAACAGTACTCAAACAGGAGTACTTATTGTCAAGGGGCACAGCCACAGTCACAGGGGTACTCTCTATTACCTGATTCTTCCTATCCCCTTCCTAACCTTGACCCACTTGTCTGCCTCCCGTGCCCCCAGTGTTACCACCTGCCTGTAACTTCTCTCTATCAACTCCTCACTCTCCCTGATAAGACGAAGGTCATCGAGCTGCAGCTCCAGTTTCCTAATGTGGTCTCCTAGGAGCTGCATCTCGATGCACCTGGCGCAGATGTCGGTGTCCGGGAGGCTGGGAGACTCCACTACCTCCCACATCCGGCACCTTATCTCCAGCACAGGGTCACTGCCTTTCTCGTTGTAGGGAAACTTTTCATAAATAAGGCTACATTATATCCCAATGTGCTTTCTTTAAAATGAAATGTGATGCTTACAGAACATGCGTACATATTCAGTAATGTATGGGTTCAATTACAGTGTGATTTCTATACATGATACGTACATAGACTAAAGTTCAAGTTCAAATATATTTTCATGGGCATACATACCCAGGATATAATTGCCATGACAATTAGCTCTTTGCAGCAGCAGTAGCACAGTACAGTACAGAATTATTGAACATCACTTCCAAAATAATTAAATTAATATAAATTAATAACTTACACAACAAAATAAACAGCAGTAACACTATTACATTTGTGCAACAGATTTTCAGAACTATTGCTCATATAACCTTTGACTTCTTCCCAGCTTCTCATTTTGTGCATGCGTGGTTGAAAAATTTCAGCATGGCCAGAATATCCCACAGAACAACCATTGCAGCGCCCATTACAACCACCTGCCTCATGGGAGTCGTACGGCAAGCCATTCTATACACACAGTGCCTCCTGTATCTAAAAGAGTGGCCAGTGAGTGTATGTGTGTGGTCTGCCGCTGTCGTTCACAATTCAAGCTCGGCACATTTTGCATTCCGAGATATTCTTCAGCACGTCACTGTTGCAATGTGTGGTTATTTGGGATACTGTCGCCTTCCTGTCAGCTGAAGCAATCTGGCCATTCTCCACTGACCTCTCTCATTAACAAAGCATTTTCACCCACAGAGCTGACAATCACTGGGATTTTTCTGGGTTTTTTTTCACTATCCTCTGTAGGCTCTCCAGACTGTTGTGTATGAAAATCATAGGAGATCTGCAGTTTTTGAGATACTCAAACCACCCCATCTGGCACCAACAAAATATTTCACAGTCAAAGTCACTGAGATCACATTTCATCTCCATTCCGACATTTGGTCTGAACAACAACTGAACTTCTTGACCATGTCTGCATGCTTTCATGCATCGAGTTGCTGCCACGGGATTGGCTACATAGATATTTGCATTAATGAGCAGGTGTACAGGTGTAACTACTAAAGTGGCCGCTAAATGTATATGGACAGTCAAATGTACGAAAGACTGTAATTTATGCACCACACTAAAACGTGTGTTGGTGTGCGGCCAAGCGGTTAAGGCGTTACGCTAATGATCTGAAAGGTCGCTAATTCGAGCCTCAGCTGAGGCTGTGTGTTGTGTCCTTGAGCAAGGCACATAACCACACATTGCTCTGCGACGACACCGGTGCCAAACTGTATCGGCCCTAGTGCCCTTCCCTTGGACAACATCGGTGGCGCGGAGCGGGGAGACTTGCAGCATGGGCAACTTCCATAAAACCTTGCCCAGGCCTGCGCCCTGGAAACCTTCCAAGATGCAAAAACATGGTCTCACGAGACTAACAGATGCCTGTAAAGATGCTAAAACATAAACTAGCAGAACCAGGAGATTACAATATATTTACATTGCAGTTTTACAAAAGTTTGGAGCATGTGTGAAGTTCTCGTTGCCACATTACAAGAAGGGTGTGGAGACTATGCAGAGTGTGTGGAAGAGGTTCACCAGAATGCTGTTTGGATTAGAGAGTATTAGCTAGAAGGAGGAATGGGGCAGACTTGTATTATTTTCTCCAGAACAACAGAGACTGAGCAGCAACATATCAAACGATCGAAAGAACGGACATAAGATCAGAAGGTGTAGAATCCTTATGGGTCGAGTTAAGAAATAGCAAGGGTAAAAAGACATTAATAGCAGTTATATACAGGCCTCCAAACAGCAGCCGGGATGTGGACTCCAAGTTACAGCTGGAAATAGAAAAAGCATGTCAGAAGGAAAATATCAGGATAATTATGGGGGATTTTAATATAAAAGTGGATTGGGAAAGTCAGGAAGGTAATGGATCTCAGGAGAGGGAGTTTGTAGAATGCCTACAGGATGGCTTTTTGGAGCAGCTTGTCCAGAAGTCCACCAGGGGATCAGCTGTTTTGGATTGGGTGCTGTGTAATGAACCTGAGGCGATTAGGGAGCTGGAGGTAATGGAACCCCTTGGAAGTAGTGATCATAACATGATTGAGTTCAGTTTCAAATCTGAAAAGGACAAGCTGGTATCTGGTGTATCGATATTTCAATGGAACAAAGGAAATTAAAGTAGTATGAGAGAGGAACTGGCCCAAGTCAATTGGAAAAGTAAGCTAGATGGAGGGACAGTAGAGCAGAATTGGATGAGATTCCTACAAGGAATAAGGAAAGTGCAGGAAAAATATATTCCAAGAAAAAAGAAAATCATGAATGGAAAAATGGCACAAATGTGGCTAACGAGAGAGGTTAAGGCTAAAATAAAAGCAAAGGAGGCGGCGTACAAGGAAGCAAAAATTAGTGGGAAAACTGAGGACTGGACGACTTTTAGAAACTTACAGAAGGAAACTAAGAAAGCCATTAGGAAAGAAAAGGTGAATTATGAAAGGAAGTTGGCAATTAACATAAAAAAGGATACTAAGAGTTTTTTTAAATATATGAAGAGTAAAAGAGTGACATGGGTAGATATAGGAACGATTGAAAATGATGCTGGAAAAATTATAATGGGTAACAAAGAGATGGCAGAGGAACTAAATGAGTATTTTGTGTCAGTCTTTACAGTGGAAGACATGAGCAACATACCTGATAGCCAGAGGTCTCAGGGAATAGAATTAGGTACAGTCAAGATCACTAGAGAGAAAGTGCTTGGGAAACTAAATGGACTAAGAATAGATAAGTCTCCCGGACCGGATGAGGTGCACCCACGGGTTCTGAAGGAGGTGGTTTTGGAGATTGTGGAGGCATTGGAAATGATCTTCCAGGAATCAATAGACTCTGGCATGGTTCTGGAGGACTGGAAGGTCGCAAATGTGGTTCCACTGTTTAAGAAAGGAACGAGGCAGCAAAAAGAAAATTACAGACCTATTAGTCTGACATTGGTAGTTGGAAAGTTATTGGAGTCAATCTTCGAGGACGAGGTTATGAAATACCTCGAGGTGCATGACAAGATAGGCCCAAGCCAGCATGGTTTCATGAACAGAAGATCCTGCCTCACCAACCTATTGGAATTTTTTGAGGTAATCTCAAATAAGATTGACAAGGGAGAGGCTGTGGATGTTGTGTATTTGGATTTTCAAAAGGCCTTTGATGAGGTGTCGCATAAGAGGCTGCTTAGTAAGATGAGAGCCCATGGAATTACAGGAAACATATTGGAATGGGTGAAGCACTGGCTGATGGGCAGAAAGCAAAGGGTGGGAATAAAGGGATCTTATTCTGATTGGTTGCTGGTTACTAGTGGTGTTCCGCAGGGGTCGGTGTTGGGGCCGCTTCTTTTTACAATGTATATCGATGATTTAGATTATGGATTAAATGGTTTTGTGGCTAAGTTTGCAGATGACACCAAGGTAGGTGGAGGAGTAGGAAGTGTTGAAGAAACGGAAAGGTTGCAGAGCGACTTGGTCAGTTTAGGAGAGTGGGCAAAGAAATGGCAGATGAGATACAATGTTGAGAAATGTACAGTTGTACATTTTGGAAAAGAAATAATTGGGCAGATTATTATTTAGATGGGGAGAAAATTCAAAAATCAGAAGTGCAAAGGGACTTGGGGGTCCTCGTGCAGGATACGCTAAAGGTTAACCATCAGGTTGGATCAGCAGTAAGGAAAGCGAATGCTACGTTGGCATTCATTTCAAGGGGAATAGTGTATAAGAGTAAGGAGGTGTTGATGAGGTTCTGTGGGGCACTGGTGAGACCTCATTTGGAATACTGTGTGCAGTTTTGGGCCCCCTATCTTTGAAGGGATGTACTGATGTTGGAGAGAGTTCAGAGAACATTTACGAGGATGATTCCTGGAATGCAGGGGCAAACATATGAGGAGCGTTTGTCGGCTCTTCAACTCTATTCATTAGAGTATAGAAGAATGAGAGGGAATCTCATAGAAACATTTCGAATGTTGAAAGAGTTGGACAGAGTAGATGTGGAAAGGCTGTTTCCCTTGGTGGGTGAGTCCAGGACAAGGGGCCACAGTCTTAGAATTAGAGGGTACCCATTTAAAACAGAGATGTGGAGAATTATTTTAGCCAGAGGGTCGTGGATTTATGGAATTCATTGCCACATACAGCTGTGGAGGCCCGATCATTGAAGGTGTTTACATAGAAACATAGAAAATAAGTGCAGGAGTAGGCCATTCGGCCCTTCGAGCCTGCACCGCCATTCAGTATGATCATGGCTGATCATCCAACTCAGAACCCTGTACCAGCCTTCCCTCCATACCCCCTGATCCCTTTAGCCACAAGGGCCATATCTAACTCCCTCTTAAATATAGCCAATGAACTGGCCTCAACTGTTTCCTGTGGCAGAGAATTCCACAGATTCACCACTCTCTGTGTGAAGAAGTTTTTCCTAATCTCGGTCCTAAAAGGCTTCCCCTTTATCCTCAAACTGTGACCCCTCGTTCTGGACTTCCCCAACATCGGGAACAATCTTCGTGCATCCAGCCTGTCCAATCCCTTTAGAATTTTATACGTTTCAATAAGATCCCCCCTCAATCTTGTAAATTCCAACGAGTATAAGCCTAGTTCATCCAGTCTTTCATCATATGAAAGTCCTGCCATCCCAGGAATCAATCTGGTGAACCTTCTTTGTACTCCCTCTATGGCAAGGATGTCTTTCCTCAGATTTGGGGACCAAAACTGCACACAATACTCCAGGTGTGGTCTCACCAAGGCCTTGTACAACTGCAGTAGAACCTCCCTGCTCCTGTACTCGAATCCTGTTGCTATAAATGCCAGCATACTATTCGCCTTTTTCACCGCCTGCTGTACCTGCATGCCCACTTTCAATGACTGGTGTATAATGACACCCAGGTCTCGTTGCACCTTCCCTTTTCCTAATCGGCCACCATTCAGATAATAATCTGTTTTCCTGTTTTTGCCACCAAAGTGGATAACTTCACATTTATCCACATTAAATTGCATCTGCCATGAATTTGCCCACTCACCTAACCTATCCAAGTCACCCTGCATCCTCTTAGCATCCTCCTCACAGCTAACACTGCCGCCCAGCTTCGTGTCATCCGCAAACTTGGAGATGCTGCATTTAATTCCCTCATCCAAGTCATTAATATATATGGTAAACAACTGGGGTCCCAGCATTGAGCCTTGCGGTACCCCACTAGTCACTGCCTGCCATTCTGAAAAGGTCCCGTTTATTCCCACTCTTTGCTTCCTGTCTGCCAACCAATTCTCTATCCACATCAATACCATACCCCCAATACCATGTGCTTTAAGTTTGCACACTAATCTCCTGTGTGGGACCTTGTCAAAAGCCTTTTGAAAATCCAAATATACCACATCCACTGGTTCCCCCCTATCCACTCTACTAGTTACATCCTCAAAAAATTCTGTGAGGATCATCAGACGTGATTTTCCTTTCACAAATCCATGCTGACTTTGTCCGATGGTTTCACCGCTTTCCAAATGTGCTGTTATCACATCTTTGATAACTGACTCTAGCAGTTTCCCCACCACTGATTTTAAGCTAACCGGTCTATAATTCCCTGGTTTCTCTCTCCCTCCTTTTTTAAAAAGTGGGGTTACATTAGCCACCCTCCAATCCTCAGGAACTAGTCCAGAATCTAAAGAGTTTTGAAAAATTATCACTAATGCATCCACTATTTCTTGGGCTACTTCCTTAAGCCCTCTGGGATGCAGACCATCTGGCCCTGGGGATTTATCTGCCTTTAATCCCTTCAATTTACCTAACACCACTTCCCTACTAACATATATTTCCCTCAGTTCCTCCATCTCACTGGACCCTCTGTCCCCTACTATTTCTGGAAGATTATTTATGTCCTCCTTAGTGAAGACAGAACCAAAGTAATTATTTGATTGGTCTGCCATGTCTTTGCTCCCCATAATCGATTCACCTGTTTCTGTCTGTAGGGGACCTACATTTGTCTTAACCAATCTTTTTCTTTTCACATATCTATAAAAGTTTTTACAGTCAGTTTTTATGTTCCCTGCCAGTTTTCTCTCATAATCTTTTTTCCCCTTCCTAATTAAGCCCTCTGCTGAACTCTGAATTTCTCCCAGTCCTCAGGTGAGCCACTTTTTCTGGCTAATTTGTATGCTTCTTCTTTGGAATTGATACTATCCCTAATTTCCCTTGTTAGCCACGGGTGCACTACCTTCCTTGATTAATTCTTTTGCCAAACTGGGATGAACAATTGTTGTAGTTCACCCATGCGATCTTTAAATGCTTACCATTGCATATCTACCATCAACCCTTTAAGTGTCATTTGCCAGTCTATCTTAGCTAATTCACGTCTCATACCTTCAAAGTTACCCTTCTTTAAGTTCAGAACCTTTGTTTCTGAATTAACTACGTCACTCTCCATCTTAATGAAGAACTCCACCATATTAAGGTCACTCTTACCCAAGGGGCCTCTCACGACAAGATTGCTAATTAACCCTTCCTCATTACTCAATACCCAATCTAGAATGACCTGCTCTCTAGTTGGTTCCTCGACATGTTGGTTCAAAAAACCATCCCGCATACATTCCAAGAAATCCTCTTCCTCAGCACCTTTACCAATTTGGTTCACCCAATCTACATGTAGATTGAAGTCACCCATTATAACTGCTGTTCCTTTATTGCACATATTTCTAATTTCCTGTTTAATACCATCTCCGACCTCACTACTACTGTTAGGTGGCCTGTACACAACTCCCACCAGTGTTTTCTGCCCCTTAGTGTTATGCAGCTCTACCCATATCGATTCCACATCCTCCCAGCTTATGTTCTTCCTTTCTATTGCGTTAATCTCCTCTCTAACCAGCAATGTCACCCCACCTTCTTTTCTTTCATGTCTATCCCTCCTGAATATTGAATATCCCTGAATGTTGAGCTCCCATCCTTGGTCACCCTGGAGCCATGTCTCTGTGATCCCAACTATATCATATTCATTAATAACAATCTGCACTTTTAATTCATCCACCTTGTTACGAATGCTCCTTGCATTGACACACAAAGCATTCAGGCGTGCTTTTACAACTCTCTTAGCCCTTGTACAATTATGTTGAAAAGTGGCCCTTTTTGATACTTGCCCTGGATTTGTCGGCCTGCCACTTTTACTTTTCACCTTACTACTTTTTGCTTCTACCCTCATTTTACACCTCTCTGTCTCTCTGCACTGGTTCCCATCCCCCTGTTGTGAACTAACCTCCTCTCGCCTAGCCTCTTTAGTTTGATTCCCACCCCCAACCATTCTAGTTTAAAGTCACCTCAGTAGCCCTCGCTAATCTCCCTGCCAGGATATTGGTCCCCCTAGGATTCAAGTGTAACCCGTCCTTTCTGTACAGGTCACTCCTGCCCCAAAAAAGGTCCCAATGATCCAAAAACTTGAATCCCTGCCCCCTGCTCCAATCCCTCAGCCATGCATTTATCCTCCACCTCATTGCATTCCTATTCTCACTGTCGCATGGCACAGGCAGTAATCCCGAGATTACTACCTTTGATGTCCTTTTTCTCAACTCCTTTCCTAACTCCCTATATTCTCCTTTCAGGACCTCTTCCCTTTTCCTACCTATGTCATTGGTACCTATATGTACCACGACCTCTGGCTCCTCACCCTCCCACTTCAGGATATCTTGGACACGATCAGAAATATCCCGGACCCTGGCACCAGGGAGGCAAACTACCATCCGGGTCTCTGGACTGTGTCCACAGAATCGCCTATCTGACCCCCTTACTATTGAGTCCCCTATCACAACTGCCCTCCTCTTCCTTTCCCTTCCCTTCTGAGCTACAGGGCCGGACTCTGTGCCGGAGGCACGGCCACTGTCGCTTCCCCCGGGTAAGCTGTCCCCCCCAACAGTACTCAAACAGGAGTACCTATTGTCAAGGGGCACAGCTACCGGGGTACTCTCTATTACCTGACTCTTCCCCTTCCCCCTCCTAAGCGTGACCCACTGGTCTGTCTCCCGTGGCCCCAGTGTGACCACCTGCCTGTAACTCCTCTCTATCAACTCCTCACTCTCCCTGACCAGATGAAGGTCATCGAGCTGCAGCTTCAGTTCCCTAACCAAGGGGATCCTAAGATCCTTACGCTCATACTGCCCCCTCTTCAAATAACAACATAAAAAAATGAATACTAAACCTTTCTCACCTCGCCCATTTCCGCCTAAGCCCGGTGAGCCAAAGCCCTTAAGCCTACACTCTGCTCCCGGCTCACTCCACTGCCTGCAAACTATGCTGCCCGCTGTATAAGCCTGTGTTCCTTTTAAATCTTCCGCGCTTCACTGCCTGACGGCACATGCCTGCGCAGTCCTGCCTCTCTGAACGCCGATGGAAAAAAAAATGAGAAATTCAAAAATGTCTTCCTCCGCACTCCCGCTCCGATTCTCAGACTTCCTTCTTCTTTAAGGAGGATAATGATAGGTATCTAATTAGTCAGAGTATCAAGGGATATGGGGAAAAAGCCTGAAATTTGAATGAGATGGGAGAATAGTTTAGCTCATGGTGGAGTGGTGGAGCAGACTCGATGGGCCAAATGGCCTACTTCTACTCCTTTGTTTTGTGATCTTGCGAACATAGTAGAACTAGATAAAATTATTTGAGGTGTATATAGTGGGAGTCTTTTACCCAGGGTGAAAATGTTAAATACTGAAGAGCATTGATTTAAGGTGACAAGGGGAAATCTTAAAGGAGATTTGCAAGACGTGTTCTTTACACAGAGAGTGGCAGTTTGCAGATAAATAGCATTGTTCAAGAGGCATTTAGACAGATAGAAACATAGAAAACTACAGCACAATACAGGCCCTTCATCCCACAATGCTGTGCCGAACAAGTCCTTACTTTAGAAATTTCCTAGGGTTACCTATAGCCCTCTATTTCTCTGAGCTCCATGTACCTATCCAGGAGTCTCTAAAAAGACCCTATTGTATCCTTGTAAATCTACTCTGCACCCTTTCTATGGTTTCCACATCCTTCCTGTAGTGAGGCTACTAGAACTGAGTACAATACTCCAAGTGGGGTCTGACCAGGGTCCTATATAGCTGCAACAGTACCTCTTGGCTCCTAAACTCAATCCCACATTTGATGAAGGCCAATGCACACGTGAAGGCCAGGAGCTGGAAGGTTTTTAGAGGCTACTTGAGACACACGCCATAGGGAGCATTTAATGGGAAGTGGAAGCTTATTCCCACTGCCACCCCTGGCTATAACAATGCTAAGAAACCCTGTAAATCAAACTCAATATAAAATACAACATTAAAAAGCAGTAGATATTTCTCTCTTCCTTGAGTGCTTGTACGTTATGGGATATTGGGACTGCTGAATGCAGTGAATGGGAATGAAGGGAAAGAGCTGAGCTGCATCAGTTGGTTCTTGAAATATGAGTTGAAGGAAAAAATCTGACTCATGGAACTTCCTACTTCCTTGAACACTTGAAGAAAGATGCAGGTGGTAGTATTCAAAGACGTGGACATCTGTTGTAGAAAGATGTGAAGTGACCAGTCTTTCATGTGGAATCAAAGTCTGAAAATTCAAATGTCAATACAAATCCTGGGATAACAAGTAGAGAAATGATGTCCCTCATGCAACAGGTCATACTGAGTGAGTCAATGTGGTGGACTTGGCATCACTTAGCATCACTGATGTCCAGGGCAGGTGGCTTCATCTTTGAGTACAACCATCTCTGAGCTTCTCCCGTTCTCAGGAAGGGTTATTAACCACTGTTTCATCTAAGCTGAGTGGGTGTAACAGAAATGTGCCTGCATATGTAGCCTTTGTTGGTTAGCAGCTGGAATTTTCTTTTATAATGTTTTATTAAAGTGTTGCACAGTTTTCAGGCCGTGTAAAAAGTTCTTGCTCAGAGCAAAGGTTGGCTCAAAAAAATAGAGGGAACGTTGTTATTGACCCAAAGTATTTATTGGATAAAGGCACAAGAGCCTGCAGATGCTGGAATATGGAGGAACCAACAAGATGCTGGAGGAATTCAATGGGTTAGGCAGCATCCGTGGAAGGAAGAGGACAGGTAACATTTTGGATCATGACCCTTCATCTGAACTGGTTTCTCTTTCCACCAAAACCTACCCACCTACTGAATATTGAAAGGCCTAGATATAGTGGACATAAAGAGTGTGTTTCCAATAGTGGGGGAGTCTAGGACCAGACGGCACAGCCTCAGAATACAAGGATGTCCCTTTAGAACGGAGATAAAGAGGAATTTCTTCAGTTAGAGACTAGTGAATGTTTGGAATTCATTGCCACAGGTGGCTGTGGAGGCCAAGTCATTGAAAATATCAGGGTATAAAATAAATTGGGATTAGAGTGAAATTTTACCTCTTACTAAAGGAGACTACAGCCAATGTCGATTAGCAACCCAATTTAGATGGCCGGTAAATGGTATTTAGGTATAAGACTTGATAATGATGTAAAGAATTTATATAAATTTAATTATTTACCACAATTGAAAAAAATTCAAGAAGATCTTGACAAATGGATGATACTACCAATAACATTAGTGGGTAGAGTCAATGTTGTAAAAATGAATATATTTCCTAGATTACAATATTTGTTTCAAACATTACCAATACAATTGCCTGAGAAATTTTTTCAAGAGTTAAATAAATGTGTGAAAAATTTCTTTGGAAAGGTAAGATGCCAAGAATATCATTGGAAAAATTGACATGTAAATTTGAGTTAGGAGGGTAACAACTTCCAGACGTTAAGAATTATTATTAAGCAAATCAACTTAGATTTATTGCATCTTTCTTCGATGACTGAAAACCAGCATGAATTAGAATAGAATAGAATAGAATAAGATAAGATAGGAGAAAATATACCTGAAGATTTTATATATAAATGGGAATCTAAATGGATATGGGAAAAGAAAGAATCTCCTATATTAAAACATTTGATTGATCTATGGAATAAGATAAATGTTGATAATGAAATAAAGAAATCTTTATTAGCAAGGAGACCTGTGTTCCAAAACAGACTTACTCCTTTTACAATGGATAATCAACTTTTATATAATAGGTACCAAAAAAGGATTAGATCTATAGGAGACTGTTATGAATGAGGTATATTGATGTCATTTGAACAACTAAAGAATAAATATAAAATATCAAATAACACTTTGTTTTGTTACCTTCAATTAAGGGCTTACTTAAAAGGCAAACTGGGTCAAACAATGTTTTTGCCAAAACCCAATGAAATTGAAATTTTAATTCAAAAAGGAAAAATTTAAAAAATTATTTCTTGTATGTATAATTTGATTCAAAAACAGACAATTAAACAAGGAATCCACAAGTCAAAACAAAAATAGGAAACGGATCTGAATACTAATATTGATGAAACAAATTGGTCAAGACTGTGTCCTGACAGTATGACAAATACAATAAACGTTCGACTTAGATTAGTACAATATAATTTTTTACACCAATTATATATTACACCACAAAAAATAAATAGATTAAATTCAAATTTATCTGATCAATGCTTTCAGTGTAATCAAGAAATTGGTACTTTCTTACATTCTATTGGTCTTGTTCTAAAATTCAACCTTTTTGGATAAATTTAAAAGTCTTATTGGAACAAATTACTGGAACTCAACTTCCACATAACCCTGTATTATTTCTATTACGTGATATTGAAGGGAGAAAACCGAAAAACTTAAATTGAATAAATAGTGGAAAGAATTCATAAAAATTGCATTAGCAGTAGCTAAGAAGGCTATAGCAGTTACTTGGAAATCCGATTCGTATTTAAGTATGAATCGTTGGAACAATGAAATGGCTAGTTCTATTCCACTCGAAAAAATTGCTTATAATTTAAGAGATAAATATGAAACATTTTTGAATATTTGGCACCCTTATTTACAAAAGATAGGATGGCATATTTAGTTGCTCTGATGATAAAGATGTTGGTCCCTTGGGGAAGGTAATAAATAAATATACTAAATTTACTTTGAATCCCATGGAGCATGTGGAAACCTTCCAATACCCAGGCAGTTCTTCTTTTTTTTCTTCTTTCTTTCTTTTTTTTCAGGTAGGCATATATACCGGGGGGGAAGGGTTAAGGGGAGGGGGGAGGGTAGACATTATCTTTTCATGTATTCACTTTGAGAACTCAATAAAAATGATATTAAAAAAAATTCTGGAAGAGATACAGGGATTCCAGAAAGATATAAAACAGCAACTCAATGATATCAAGTCAGAGCTCACCAATGTCAATCAAAAAATAGCGGTGGCAGATACTTGAACTGAGAAGGTGGAAGATCACGTGCAAAACGTGGAACAGATACGAAGTAAGATGATAAAAATATTAAATCAACAAGAAAGTGAACTGATTGACCAGGAGGGAAGTTCACGACAGAAAAATATCAGGATATACAATGTTCCCGAAGGAGCGGAGAGTTTGTCTATGATGGAGTTTGTAGGACAGTTGCTGCGGAACGCGCTAGAGACTCCCCCCATTATGGAGCTTGAAATTCAGAGGGCGCATCATGTGCTCGTCCTGAGCCCTACTGACGAAGGGTCTCAGCCCAAAACGTCAACTGTACCTCTTCCTAGAGATGCTGACTGGCCTGCTGCGTTCACCAGCAACTTTGATGTGTGAAGCCCATGTAGTATATTTACAGGAAACTCACTTAAGTGATAATGAGCATGGAAAACTAAAGAGAATGGGCTTCACTAATCTGTTTTTCTCCTCATAAATCAGGACATAGGAGAGGAGTTGCTATTCTTATCTCAAGCAAGCTAAGTTTTGAAAAAGTATTCGAAATGGGAGATAAGGAGGGCAGATATATTCTCGTAAGGGGGAATATAGATGGAAAATCAGTTACTCTATTGAATATATACGCACCCCCAGGAAGTGATATTAGTTTCTTTCAGAAAATTACTAATATTATGGTAACGGAAACAGAAGGTCTCCTGATATGTGGGGGAGACTTAAATTTACAACTACAACCAAAGTTAGACTCTTCCAATAGAAAAACCTATGAAACAAAGTCCTTACATAAGAAAGTTAACACACTTTTTGAGGATGTCGGTTTAATTGATATATGGAGGGTCCTTTTCCCCGACAGAAGGGATTACACTCATTTTTCTGCCCCCCCACCATTCTTTATATACAAGAATAGATTATTTCACAACATTTGGAAAAGACAAAGACAAAATAAACACCTGTGGAATTGGGACAATAGATATAAGTGACCATGCACCTATCTATTTATCTGTTGATTTTGACCTACAACCAAAAAATACTGTTTGGAAACTAAATTCAAGTCTACTCAATAATCCATACTTTAAGGAACAAATTAAAAAAGAAGTTGATCTTTACTTAGAATTTAATGATAATGGAGAGATTTAACATCCCATTCCATGGGATACGCTGAAGGTTGTCTTAAGAGGGAAAATTATAGCAATATCTTCAAAAAGAAAAAATAAGGACCAAAACATTAGAGGATTAAAAAATAGGTTGAAAGAACTAGAAAAAAAACAAATTGAATTTGGCACAGGATACATTAGAGGAAATTTAAAAAATTAGGAACGAAATTAATAGTTTGGCTCTGCAAGAAATCAGGAAAAATTTAATGTTTCTGAAACAGAGACATTATGAAAGTAGATCTAAGTCTATGAAAATACTGGTGTGGAAATTGAAGAAAAAGGTAGCAAAAAATACAATTCATAGAATTAGGGATCCAAGAACAAAAATGATAAAAAAAAAATAAGCTAAGTGAAATTCAAGTAGCTTTTGTAATGTTTTACAAAACTCAATATTCCAAAGTTCCAGGGGGAAGCATAACCCAAATTGACACCATCCTGAATTCTCTAGAGTTACCCACTATAAGCGAAGAACAAAATAGAACGATGACTGCTGACATAACTGAAGTTGAACTGAAAGCTGCAATTAGTAGGCTTAAATTAAGCAAGTCACCAGGTTCAGATGGGCATATGGCAGAGTGGTACAAAGAATTTTAAAATGAGTTAATTCCTCTCTTACTCCCCACACTGAACTGGGCTCTAAAAAAGGCACAAATGCCACCCAGCTGGAAGGAAGCGATAATCTTGGCTATACCGAAAGAAGGCAAGGATAAAATGGAATGTGGGTCATTTAGACCAATATCTGTTCTTAATGTGGATTATAGAATATTTACCTCCATCATGGCCAAATGATTAGAAAAGTTTCTACCCATACTGATACATAAGGATCAGACAGGTTTTATACCACAACGCCAAACACAAGACAATATATGAAGGACACTTCACATTATGGATCACATACAAAAAAAAATAAAATCGAAGCAATAGTGATAAGCATGGACACTGAAAAGGCATTTGATTCAATTAATTGAAATCTTCTTAACAGAGTTTTACATAGATTTGGTTTCCATAACACAATTATTAAAACTATACAGGCACTATATGACAACCCTACTGCCAGGATTAAAATCAATGGATATTTGTCAAATAGTTTTACCCTAGAAAGGGGCATGAGACAGGGTTGTGCATGGTCACCACTACTCTTTGCATTATATCTGGAACCATTAGCTCAATACATCAGAGAAAATGAAGATATCAGGGGAATTACTATTAAATGGACAGAGCATAAATTGGCCTGTTAAGCGGATGACATTTTGATCTATCTAGGGCAACCAACATACTCTTTAGCTAAATTGATGCAATCCTTTGAACAATATGGTCAATTATCAGGATACAAGATCAACATGGATAAAACCCAACTACTTTCATATAACTATAGCCCACCAAGAGAAATTGAAAGTAGATATCCCTGAGCATGGCAAACAGAGTCTTTCAAATATTTGGGCATCATTATGCCAAAAGATTGGTCAAAATTATCAGAATGCAATTATCAGCCTATATATAAAAAATTTAGGAAGATATAACAAGATGGAGCCTAATTCCTTTTCTTGGTCTCAGTTCAAGGATTGAATCAATTAAAATGAATATATTGCCCAAACTATTGTATCTCTTTCAGACCCTACTAATAGAGATGAACCAAAATCAATTCAATGAATGGAACAAAATGTTATCAAGATATGTATGGCAAGGTAAAAGGCCTAGAGTTCATCTCAAAACTTTGCAATGAGCCAAGGAAAAGGGTGGATGGGGCCTACATTTTCTTAGAGATTATTATTTTGCAGCACAGTTGAGAGCTGTGATATGTTGGTGCAACCCATCATATGACGCTCAATGGAAAAACATTGACGAGGGGATACTTCCCATCCCCATACAGGCATCTTGGCTGATAATAACCTACAAAGGTACATAAATACTATTGATAATCCATGGGTGAAATGGACTCTTAAAATATGGAAAACTATTACAAAAGATTATAAACAAAAGGGAGATATTGCAATTCTTAAATGCTGTGCATATGACTCCGATTTTATGCCAAATAAACTGGATGCTAGATTTAAGGACTGGACAGCTAAAGGAATAAAAGTTCTTTGCAATATAATGGAAGAGGGAAAACTGTTCAGTTTCGAAATGCTTAAAGAGAAACACTTATTAGAAAAACAAGACTTTTATCGGTATCTACAGATGTGACAGTATGTTAATAGGAGGGTTAAAAACGTAACCAAAGCAAGTACATGTTTGATAGAGCTATTTAGAAAAGCATATAATTCAGATAATGGTAGTAGAATCATTTCAAGTGTGTAGAAGAGTTTGTCAAATCTTAAACCACATTCGACTTCATACCTTAAAACAAAATGGGAGAAGGAAGGAGGGATAATAATATCTGAGGAAGACTGGACAATAATATGGTATCAATGGAAGTGTACCAGTTCACAGAAATGGAGGGAGTTTGGATGGAAAAACTTGATAAGATATTTTATTACACCCTCTCAGAAATCCCATTATGATAGTAACCTCCCTGTTTGCTGGAGAAATTGTGGAAATCAAAATGCAAACCATTATCATATTTTCTGAGATTGCCCCATTATCAAAGGCTATTGGAGTGGGATACATAATGCCCTACAAGACATCTTTAAATGTGAAATACCCTTAGAAAGTAAGACCATATATTTTGGGTATGTACCTCAAGAATGGTTGAAGAGAGATAAATATTTAATGAATATACTGCTGGTGGCAGGTAAAAAGACTCTTACCTGAAATGCTTATCACAGCAGAGCCCAACTTTAGATGCATGGATGGAAATTAGAATGGACATTTACAAAATGGAGAAGATAACAGCATCTGTTAACCATAAGTTGGAACAATTTGATTCATACTGGGAAAAATGTTTCAACTACCTAACACCTCATAGGCCTTATTTTATTCTCACAAATCAACGAATATGTTGTGAAAAAAAAAATTACTCCCTACTTGTACATAGTTTTCTCCTTTTGCTTATTCTTTCTTTCTTTCCTCTCTTTTCTATAGGTGTATACCTCAGATAGATATTATGTGGAGATTTGTGGCAAATATGATTATCTGATATATATGTACAGTATTTGAAATACATCTTATGCAAATGTTTGTTTTCTGATGAACTTCAATAAAAAATAAATTACAAAAAAAAAAGAAAAGGATTGAATCATGGAGCTGTCCATTTGTGTTATGGTCTTATGGTCCACAAATGTTGCTTAAATGGCTGAGTTCTTCTAAGATTTCTGTTTGGTTTAATACCACTTGAAAACAAGCAGGAGAGTTCAGCACCTTACCAAAAGAAGAGACCCCCAAAATATAATGAAAGGGACATAATATACTCAAGACATGGAGTGGGGCTTGAACCCATAACCTGATTCATGTGAGACACCAAGTCCATCTGCTGCCTTTCACTGACATCCATTCAAACAGTTTTACATTTAAAACATGGATTGGACCTTCAGTTTCATAATAATCTTTTCACCTTCTTTTTATCCTGTCGGTCTCTCATATTTAAGCATTTGTGAGTTCTCTACCAAATGGAAGAGACCCACTTAAATTCTCTGCACACCATTCCATCCCATTACATTAAATACTGTCAGAAGGCTATAGGAAGCAGTTCATGTTCAAGGTTATTATTGTCATAGGCATTTATATACCATATAGAATAGTCATGAAAATCAGCTTTTTGCAGCAATGGCAGAACATGCTACAAGACATTCTGTTCATTTAAGTTGCCATATTCTCAAAATTAGCAGACGTTATACATAAATTAAACAAGTATAAAATACTTCTGCATGTATATGTATAATTTTTCTTCCACAAGATAAATAGAAACAAGAGGAGATCATTTGACGCACCTGGCTGTTCTGCCATTCAATAAGATGGTCCTTGTCCTCAGCGCCTCTGATTGCATGTCCTTGATGTGCTTCGTACCTCAAAACCTGTGGTCTGCTGTCTTAAGTACGATCAACAACAAGCACCCGATAGCCTTTTGGGGAGATAATACCAAAGGTTCAACATGCCTCGGGTGAAGACATTTATTCTCATCTCTATTGTGAATGTTCAACCTCTTTCTGTGACCCCTGATTCTAACGATCCCAGTGAAGGGAAAGGTCCACCCCATCAGAATTTTATAGATTCCAAGGAGATGATAACTCTTTCTTCCAGATTCAGGATCATATCAATCCGATCTGCTTAACCTTTCGTCAATCTGCTGAACCTTCTGTATTCTTTTCCATTCCAAGGACATCCTTCCTTAGGTAAAGAGCAGACATAATAGCTGAGCTCCCCATAAGTAACATAAAAGGAAATAAATACTTCTCAGGCTTCCATTAAAGCACACCCTGTGTATACAACACACACAAAATACTGGAGGAATATTTTATTTCTCTGGCCTGTTGTGTGTGTTGCTTTAGATTTCCAGCATCTGCAGATGTTCTCATGTATGTCCTCCATGAGTATTCAAAATAAATCTCACAGCTCTAGAGAGATTCCTTTGGGTTTGATACAAACATAAGCTGAACGTTGGAAACACTCAGTAGGTTAAGCAGCGTCTGTGGAGAAGGTGGAGTATGTCCACGATTTGATTCAAGACCCTGCATCAGGAGTTATTCCAGGATTCTGTTCCTTGTTCTCATGTCTCTTCCCTCTCATCTGATATTTAGAGAACAGTTGGCAGGCATAAACTGTTTTTATTTTGTTTGGAAAAATCTCCTAAACCACAAGAGGATGATATGTTAAGATTTGGTGCAAAATGCAGTTTGAATTGAGATTGGTTCTGGGCACCACATTCTGAAAAGAAGTATTCATCTTGAAAAAGGTGCAAGACAGATTTCAAATTGATGCTAAGATTATAAACATGAGGACAGATAAGCTTGTAGTCTCCATAATTCAGAAGACAAAGAAGTCACAGATTCAAGGTTGAAAATAATGAGAAGGTGACACAGAGACTGGGTGCTGGGGTGGAGATCTGTCTCTACCAAAGGACAGGTGATAAGCTGCTCCTTCCCTCTGCCAGCCTGCGGGTCACCCTTGGGCAAGGGGTAGCACCTGCTTACACTCTCGATCAGGGTCACGTGAAGCCACAGAAGCAGGTGCTGGATGGTTGTATGAGCAGCTGCTGTATGTTACAAGTTCTAGTTATGTGACCACTGATGCCAGGCAGACAATCACTGAAGAGTATTGTTAATGGTTGGGGTCAGCCATCTTGTAAACACACTCTCCAGAAGAAGGTAATGGCAAATCACTTCTGTAGAAAAAATTTTGAACAACAATCATGGTCAAGAGCATGATTATCTCCGTCATACGACACGGCACTTGATGAATGAATGACACAGAGGTGCAGAGGTGCTATCGCACAGCACCAGAGATGACGGGTTCAATCCTGACCTCCAGGGCTGTTAGCTTCCACATTCTCCCTGTCTCTGTGTGGGTTGAGACCGTGTGCCCCAATGTTATCCGGCATCTCAAAGGCATGTAGGTTTTTGGTTAATTGAACAGCGTCAAATGTCCCTTGTGCATGGTGGAATCCATTGATGAGAATGTCGGATTGACATAGAATTAGGGCAAGGGGTGGTTGATGGTCAGAGCAGCCTCCGGGGGCCAAAGTGTCTGCTCCTGTGCTGACTCCTTATGAGTCTTTGGTTCAGTATTCCTTGGGAATTCCATGCTTTTGCCTGGGAATTAGTTTATTGAAAGGAGCCAGGAGAGAATTGAATGTGGGCCAATCTAAATGAAATTAGAAAGGGTGAGTCACAGAAATGGCAAATGACATTTGGAAAACTCAGCCCCACCCAAATAAGTCTATACACTTAGGGTCAAATGAAATCTTCGAGTCTTGAATTCACAGACTTCCTTATTAGCTAAAACCACCAAGAGGGTGCAGAAAAAGCAAGTGAATGGAACTGAGGTTCGGATCTAATTGAGCAGTCGACCAGGTTCAAGGGTGTGAATAGCCTGCATCATTATCTTTCATTTATTATCCACCATATCATATGACGAGGGTGATTGTTGCCCCAAGACCATGATTGTTCTTGGCAAACTTTTCTCCAGAAGTGGTTCGCCATTGCCTTCTTCTGGGCAGCGTCTTTACAAGACGGGTGACCCAAGCCATTATCAGAGATTGTCTGCCTGCACCTGTTCCATAGAAGACCCCAATAACTGAGTACATACCTTACCAGGATCATATTTACTGGGCACAGGATAACAATGTAAATAAGATATATTAGTTATGAGCAATTGGAATGAAGTTGCAACTCTTTTGTGCTCCAAATAATTCATTCATAAGCTGAAAGATTAAAACAAAGAATTTGCATCTGTGGCATGATGTTCATAATCACAGAACACCTGAATTTCCCAGCATCCAATGGAGAGTGGACACTGAGGAAATACTTCCAGCTCATTTTCAAATAGTGTTATGGGTTCTTTCATGTTCAGTTACCATTGATAAGTGTTTTAGCTGAAAGGCAGCACCTCTGGCAGTGTCACGGTGCCTCAGCATAGCACTAGGGTGTCAAAGTAGATTTTTGTCATTATACCTTTGGAATTGCATAAGCACAGACTTTCTGAATTAAAAGTGAAGTGCATTTGTCACTCCCAAAATCAATAGGGAATCAATAGGGAATATTTGCAATCTTTGTTCTCACATTTAGTCACATTTTTTTTGCAGCAGGCAGAAGAAGCAATTTACCTCTAAGTGGTGGAAAGGCTGAATCACAAATTTCCAACATTACACTTCGAATGTCATAGAAGTAGACATTGCTATTATACTATTAGCATAATCTCTAGGTATGACAAATGTTACAAGAACTGCGACAACAGAACACAGGTATGACAGGAAAGGATCTCACAATAAACTACACATTTGTTTACAGAATTGTAATGCCCCAGTTAAGATTTCTACTGCTATGCAGTGAGGTACTTTATGTTGTTGTTGTTGTTCGTCCTTCGTAGTCGAAGATGACCATGGCTTCAAAGTCAAATGGGAGATTGGTGGCTGTGGGTCCGGAGGTGACTGATGAGGCCAATCCGGGCCCTGAAGTCTCGCCCACATGTGGGACACTAGTGGGTGGGTGCTGTCGTGGCAGTGGATGCTGCTTGGGCCTTGCGCACAGCACGCTTTCGTTGCGCCTCGATGATGCGCCTGACTTCAGCTGCACGGGCTCCTGTGGTGATCTTGCTGCGCCAAGCTGGACGGTCGAGGGCAAGCGTCTCCCACGTGTTGATGTCGACACCCAGGCCTTTGAGAGACGCTTTGAGGCAGTCTTTGTAACGTTTCTGCTGCCCCCCGACTGAGCGCTTGCCCTGACACAGTTCTCCGTACAGCAGCTGCTTAGACAATCAGCTGTCTGGCATTCTGACCACATGTCCTGCCCACCTGGCTTGGGCTTTCAGCAGGAGGGTGTAGACGCTGCAGAGCCCAGCTCGTTCCAGGATTTCCGTGTCGGGGACTTTGTCCTGCCACCTGATGTGGAGGAGTCTGCGGAGACAGCTCAGGTGAAAGTGGTTGAGCTGTTTAGCGTGTCTGCTGTAGACAGTCCAGGTCTCACTGGCGTAAAGGAGGGTGGTAAGGACCACTGCACAGTAGGCCTTCAGCTTGGTGGTAAGGCTGAGTCCTCTCTGCTCCCAGACGTTCTCATGGAGTCTCCCAAAGGCGGCGCTGGCTTTGGCAATCCTGTTGTTGACCTCAGCGTCTATGTTCACTGCGTGAGAGAGCATGCTGCCCAGGTAGGTGATGTTGTCGGCTGCCTGGAGGTTCTGGCCCTTCACCGTGATGCGCGGCCCCTGGTATGGCTTTCCTGGGGCAGGCTGGTACATAACTTCGGTCTTTTTGGTGCTGATAGTGAGTCCGAAGTTGTCGCAGGCTTGTGAGAAGCAGTCTATTTCACGCTGCATCTCCTGCTCTGTGCTGGCATTGAGTGCGCAGTCATCAGCAAACAACAAGTCTCCGATGACAGTCTCTCGCACCTTTGTAACTGCCTGCAGGCGCCTAAGGTTGAACAACCTGCCGTCAGTCCTGTACCTGACGTGGATTCCTTCTTCGTAGTTACGGAAGGCATCTGTCAGCATGGCAGATAATACCATACTGAACAGAGTCGGGGCAAGAACGCAGCCTTGTTTGACGCCATTTGTCACTGGGAAGGCCTCCGACTCGTCGCCGCCATCCAGAACTTTCACCATCATACCCTCGTGGAATTGCCGGACGATTGTGATGAACTTGCTGGGGCAGCCAAACTCCTCCATGATCTTCCACAAGCCTTCTCTGCTGACCGTATCGAAAGTCTTGGTTAGATCGACAAAGGTCACGAAGAGGTCGCTGTGTTGCTCCTGGCATTTTTCCTGGAGTTGGCGCGCAGCAAAAATCATGTCCGCGGTTCCACGTTCAGCACAGAAGCCGCACTGGCTTTCTGGGAGCAGACCTTGCTCAAGATGTTGGAGAAGGCGGCTGAGCAGGACGCGGGCCAGAATCTTCCCCGCAATGGACAAGAGGGAGATGCCTCGGTGGTTGTCGCAAGACTGGCGGTTGCCTTTCCTCTTGTAGATGTGGACTATGCTGGCATCTTTCAGCTGTTGCGCGGGACCTGTCCCTTTTTCCACATGGACTGGAAGAGTACAGTCAGCTTTTGCATCATGACAGGGCCTCCTGCTTTGTATACCTCAGCAGGGATTGCATCGGGTCCTGGCGCTTTGCCACAGGGGAGTTGCTTCACTGCCTTCCTGACTTCATCTACTGTGGGGAGGGTGTCGAGGTTCTTGTTGATCTCTACCTGGGGCAGGCGGGCAATGGCCTCGTCGTTGATGTCGGCAGGGCGGTTAAGGACGCTGTTAAAGTGCTCAGCCCACCGATCCAGAATCTGCTTCTTCTCTGTCAGCAGCTGCGTCTCATCTGCGTTGAGGAGGGGTGAGGAGCCGGAGGACTGGGGTCCGTATACAGCCTTAAGCGCATCGTAGAAGCGGTTTATGTCGTGGCTGTCTGCATAGCCCCGGATTTCATCGGCCTTCTTGCTGAACCAGCTGTCCTGCATCTCGCGAAGTTTTTTCTGCAGCTTTCTTCTTGCGTTATATTAGCCGTTAAAAGCAGTGTGCCATGCTGAAAAGAGTGTTTTGGCTTTGGCTGAAGAAAACAAACCACGTTGTCTAACTTAGGAATGTGTGTCAGCCATTCAGGATCCTGGTTCTAGAGAGCCTTGGGGAAGAGTTTTCTGAAGGACAATAGTCTGGTTTGGGGTCTTTGGCGTGAGCTGCGGAGCGGGGCACAGGGAATGCCATTGGAAGGAGAGTCCCTGTTGCAAGAAGTGCATTGTGAAGATGAATGGCTCCAAGCAGGAAGGGCCAATCCTCTTGTGAGAGCCAGTTCTTTCGAGATGGTCTTTGAGGGGAGTTCAGAATGTGGCAGGTTCCTTCAGGCAGATGGTGGGTCCAATACTTGAGTAAGAAATACACCCTGACTACTCCAGTATGATCTCCAATGTTTGTGTGCACATTGGACTGTTTTAACTATAATGAACCATCTTAATTCTTCTCTTTGCTAAGGGTGCAAACAATCCCATCATCCTCTTGTGCACCAAAGAAAATATCTTTCCACTCAGTTGTAGTTCATTCTTATCTATAACACCTGACACCAGCTCTGCTGTCTCTTAATTCCATACCTAATTCTTTCTTTCATGTTCCCACCAGCCTCCAACCTATAACCTTCCACAAGCCATGCCCTGTTGGGACATCACCCATCTATTGTATCACCCATTGCTGACTGACATCATCAATCACTTTAGTGTTTCAGATAGCAAAGTTTAAAGTAAATTTATTATCGAAGTACCTACATGCCACTACATACCCCTCACAAGATTCATCTTGTTGCAGGCATTCACAGTGGATACAATAGAGTCAATCAATGAAAACTATGCACAAAGACAGACAAATAACCAAAGTGCAGAAGAAAACAAACTGTGCAAATACAAGATAATAAACAAACAGATAAATAAACAATATTCCACCCAGCCTCTTCCTTCTGAAAGGGCCTGTTTATCTCCAGTCACCTCCTGCAGGTCCCTTCAATCTGCTTTTAATTTCAATAAAACAATTGAAATTGGCTTGGATTAATATCATTGGTTATTCTGTGACATTTCAGCTGATGTATACCGTGTTTAGAAACCTGTCACATAATTAACCTCCACCACCTCTCTTCAGTGGTCCAAGGCCACCCATGTGGGACCATTCCTCCTTACCAGGGTCTGTGCTCACTTATGCACCCCTGTTAAACTGAAGGATCTATCCTACTCACACATTTATTCCTCATTCCTTGGTGAAACGAACTTCTGTGCCTTCTTCCTGGTCATTCTCACCTCAGTCTCAATCCTTAATTCCATGGCTGTTGCCTTGTGGAAAGGCTCCCCATCTGATAATAAACGTCAGCTGGTAGGACATTCTCTTACTCACTAACAGTAAGTCGCTCCTTCCCTCCGCTAGCCTGCAGGTCACCCTTGGGCAACGTATTACACCTGCTTAGCCCCCCTCCCTACCCATCAGCGTCAGGTGAAGTCATGAGAGCTGGTGGCGGGTGGTGGTTGGTGATATGAGCAGCTGGTGTATATCACAAGGCAGGCAGACAATCTCTAAAGAGTTTTGATAATGGCTGGGGTCACCCCTCTTGTAAAGACACTGTCCAGAAGATGGCAAAGACAAACCACGTATGTAGAAATATTTGCCAAGAACAACCATGGTCAGGACCATGATCGCCCACGCCATATGACACGACACATAATGAATGAATGAGTGATCTTAAGAGACCATAAATCATAGGGGCAGAATTAGGCTATTCGGCCCAATGAGTCTGTTCCTCGGTTCCACCATGGCTGCTTTATTATCACCATCCTCCTGCCTTCATCCCATAAGCTTTGACACCCTTCCTAACCAAGAAGCTATCAACCTCTCGTGGCACATTATAGTAAAAAAAATTCCTTCTGCACGGCAACAAAAGCTATGTGCGCGGGAGCATTTCGGTTACTGCGCGGCCGCGCACCCGCGCAGCTTAAAGGAGACAGTGGAGGAGGGGCTTGTGAGTTCCTGACATCCCGAGAGCGATGCCGTCTGGAGCTTAGCCATCTGGCGCTTAGCTCCTGGTAGGGTCACCCATCGCGATAAAATCAAGAGAGAGGTTCTGGACAAATAGTGATCCAACCAAGACCTCAGTGGTAGAGCAGCGTGAGATGATGACACGTCACAACGGCAGAGGAAGGCTACAGCAGTGAAGGGCCCCCAGTATACTATGCCACTGTAAACGTGAGGACGCACCGATAGACAAGCCCTTTGGAGAATATCGTACTCGGCTCGAGTGATCGCAGTACCCTACATGACCCACATCAGCAACCTCTGTAAGGTCAATAAAGTCATTCCTCAGCCTCCGTGGCTCCAGGGAAAAATGTGCCAGCCTAAACAGTCTCTCCGGGTAAAATGCTCGTGGATCTTCTCTCATAGCCTTTCTAGCTTAACGATGCCCTTCCACGATGTGAAAATAAATTTCCCGTCCCGATTTTCGCTGGATCTAAGTACTCTAACTCCCGTCCCAACAGCACAGTGGGAACACCTTCACCAGATGGACGTTTGCGGTTCAAGGACGAGGCTCTCCCCACGACCCCTCTCAAAGGCAAACGTGAAATGGGCACTGAAAGCTCATTTTGATTGACGACCTGTGTCTAATGTTGGAACCATTTCATTGGCTGCAGGTATCTTTGGGTCGATTTGAGACTTCAAAGGTATTAGATTTTAAACAGCACTTGGAAAGTTAAAATTTAAAACGGAGAGGGAAATAGGATTGCAAACACAAATCGTTGAACCTATCAACCTCTCTTATGCCGTATCATAGAACAATTGAAAAGTTAATATCAAGGACATCACGTTTATTTTAACATATTTAACAGTTTAAGGAAATGTTAAACACCTCAGATCTGGTACAGAAACGAATAGAGAAATAGAAACGAACCATTTAGCTTTCACAGGGATCTGTGAGTTGCGTCGAGCGTTAACTATAGTTAATCTGAACACCCCCCCCCCCGCTCCTTGTTTACTTTCTCAGTTAATATAAATGGGACAGTTTCACGAGGATTTCACGCGAGTCACCGGGAAATTGAGAATGTAATTTATCTGGGGAACTACATCCTCGGTTGACGTATAAAACAAATAAAATAGGCATCGTGGAGGCTTTTTAAGTGATATTAATGATTCACTACCCCACACAGACGCATTTTGAAATAATGTGCAGAGATCAGCGTGATCGGAAGATATGGATGGTGAGTGCTGTATCGGAACTACTGACACAAACAGTTCTGTTCTCGTTGAAAAATGGACGTAATTGTGTATAATTTACTCTCTAGGCAGCGCTTCTGGCACGATGCCGCGCTATATTTAGACGTGGTAGAGAGATAGAGGGTCTCAAACGCAAGGTGATTCTGGATTACTTTCTTCTGCCCTGAGCTCTCTGCTGGAGGGGCGAATGGGTCTCTGAGCTGGCGTGAAGGCAGACGTTGCCGGCTCTTGCTCCATACCACACTGGTACAAACGCATCTTCTGCGAGAGATGGGCGGTCGCAGATAACCGAGAAGTCGAGAAGTTGAGAATTTGAAAGTAAATAAAACGAAGAGGAGTCTCTAGTCTAACTGGCGCCTTGAGGCTCACATTTTCACCTAGGGATCATTAGACTCCCCTTCTGCCTCATTAGCCCGACCATCTCTCGCTACACATTTCACTTGTTCCCTCTCTGATGTCCCAACACCAACCAGAGCTGGTCCTCAGTGCATTCGTCATCCGTGCTGAGGATTCGATTGGGCGCCGCCCATCGTCCCCGGGAAGGTATAAAAAGAACAGAGCAATGAAGCAGCGAGACAGAACCCGGGAAACCCGGAGAGGCTTTGCCCACAGGGAGAGAAAAGGAAAGAGAACGAGAGAGACAGAGTGTGAAGCAAGAATGACAGCTCTCTGCAGCCGCGAGATGGGTTACCTCGGCTTCCTCGCTTACCTGGTTGTGTTTTCGTACTTGTCCGTGTCCTCGGCGGTCAGTCTAGATCTTACAGAAGCCAACAATGTTTCCAAGATCAAATTCAATCCGAGAGGAAATCTGTGGGCCACAGGTAAGGTAACGGCGTGTCCAGGGCAGTGAGTGTGGGTCTCGGGGAAGGGGTCTTATCTCCGGTCGGGCTCACATTTACAGTCAGAGGAAGGATTGGGCAATGCTCAAGATGCTGGAGGAACTCAGCGAGTCGGGCAGCATCTATAGCGAGAAATCGACAGTGGACGTTTGAGGTCGCGACGCTTTGATGAATGTTGTGTCATGTACCTTGTGTGTTGCTCCAAATTCCAGCATCCGCGGTCTTTTGGATCTCCACACCTTCGATGGTGTCGGGAATCAGTGCCTATCCAAATTGAGGAAGGGAAAGGTAGAGCATTTACAATTAACCATGTTTGTACGTTAGCAGTTTGAGCTTCTTAAAGTGCCATAGAGTCGCAGAGCACAACAGCAAAGGAGCAGACCCTTCGGCCCATCTAGTCCATGCCAATCTGTTATTCTGCCTAGTTCCATTGACCCGAGCTGGAGCATGGCCCTCAAACCCCTCCCATCCATCTACTTATCCAAACGTCTCCCAAATCATGATTTAAAACCGTAAGACAGTAAGACACGGGGGCAGAATTAGGCCATTTCCCCTGTGGAGTCTTCTCTGCCATCCGATGGTATCTGATTTATTATTCCTCTCAACCCCATTCCCGTATCCTTCGACGCTGTTACTAATGAGGAACTTTCCAATCTCTGCTTTGTATATCAGATGATAAATATTGAGTTAAATATACCAGTAGTCAAATATTTTATCCGTGAAATAAAACAAGAATAGTTTAGAAGCTCTTTTAATTTTACTATCATTGCTACTTCGCACAGCTAAGGGAATGGCCTGGTCCCGCCCTCGTTCTCTGGAATTGTACCATCTCTTCTCTCCATTCCTCTACCTGTTATCCGTTTCCACCGCCCAGGTGAGTGTAACGAGTCCATGTACGAATGTTGCTGTCAGTAGATGGCAGTGTAGGCGATATGAGGAGAGGAAGCAGTCAAACCTGTGGTACCTCATCCTCCAAACCTGTAAATGGGCCGCATGTGGTGAACAAGGTTCCGCCAGGGAAACTGACCTCTCACCACGGAGGTGCAGCGGAAAGAGCAACTGTCTCGCCCCTCCAGAGATCCGGGTCCGATCCTGACCTCCGGTGCTCTCTGGGTGGAGTTCGCACGTTCGCCTTGTGATCGCGCGAGATTCCTTGGGTTAACTGAAGGCTGCAATGTGATTCAAGTGTGTAAACGACAATGAACGATGCAAATACAAAAACAGAAAAAATAATAATAAATAAATAATAGATATCGAGAATATATTATTCCCCCCGGCTCAAGAGCCTTATGGTTGAGGGTAATAACTTTTCCTGAACCTGGTGTTGTGGGATTTGAGGCTCATACACCTGCTTCTTGATGGGAGCAACGACAAGAGACATTGGCCTGGGTGGTGGGGGTCCTCGATGATGGACGCTGCGACGGCGTCCTTTGTAAATGCAATGTCGGAGAACGCAGGGTTAAGGTATGACTAGCATAAAGATAGGAACTTGATGACGGGCCGAAGGGCTTGTTTCAGTCTCTGTGACTCTACTGGGTGGCTGCTTTGAGACGATGCATTTGACAACACACCAGATGTACGAGGGCGCACAGCCCAGATGACTCCGCTGTGACGATCTCTATTGTTGGGTCGCAGGACACTTTATGGGAAAGAAGAGCCTGTCAGATTATCCAGATGGATATGACGATACTCCGGCGCTACTCCCTCTCACCTCTTCCAAAGACACTAAGACTATTGGGAGCCTGCTGAGCCGGAGGATGCTGGAAGTCGCCCTGGCCCAAGAAGCAAAGGGGAAGCGAGTGAGATACGGCTCCGGAGCCCAGGTAACGCCGCGAGTGCAAATATATTTCAGGATACAGCGGACAGTGCGGACGAAGGTGGTGGTATGAACGGTGCCAATCCACCCGCACGTTCTCCTGTATTCAATCTATTTTCCCGATCGATGTGTACATGTTGGGTACTTCCTTTAGGAGAGCCAATAGACGCGAGACAGCTCCCTCGAGTCCGCAATAACCATCAAACATACATCTTCCTCCCGTTTGATTCTCAATCACTTTATTCCCACCAGCTCCCCCAGATTGTACCGCTCACCAACTCGTTAGGGTCAATTTAAATCGCACAATTAACATCATCCCGCGTGTCTGAGAGACGTGGGAGGAAACTGCAGCACAGGCGGGAAGTCCGTACTGCACTTTCTCTGTAGCTGTTACACTTCATTCTACTTCGTTTTTATATTACCTTGTTCCACCTCAATGAACCGTGTGCTGGTTTGATCTGTATGAACAGCATGCAAGACAAGCTTTTCACTGTAACTCGGTACACGTGACAATTAAGCCAATACAAATACCAATAACCCCTCTGATCAGTCGGAAACGTACAAAATCTACACTTTCAGCACCAGAGGTCAGGATCGAACCTGCGCCTGTGGGATCTGCCAGCTCTCAGATGGTCAATCAGTTTTACCGAGCACCTGCCTTCAAATATTCTTCAGACGTCCCTCGACGGGGATCTCTGCCTGCCGACCCACTCTGGCTCCCTCAGAGGTACTCGGCGATTGGCATCCGCCCGATTCGCAAGCTCGAAGCCTTCCAGCCCAGAGGGAAAAAGCCCAGATCTGGACGAACCCGCCCTTTCACTGGATTCCATATTACAGAGGCCCTTAGTGATTGTCTGTGGAAACAACAGACAACCAAATGGGTTGCTAAAAAGACCAACTAAATTTCACGTCATCTGAATCAGTGATAATACATTTGATTCTGATTTTGTGCCATGTGTTAGAAATATCCATTAAATAGACCACATGTATTTCCTGTCAGGGGCCGGTCTGTTTCAGCGCTTGAGGTCAAAGTCAATGTCCAAAGTCCGGTTAATTGTCACAGGCTCAAGTTCTTGTCCAGTACATCTCCCCTGCTGGTACACAGGCTGCTGACGGCAGCCCACCAGAGTGCACTATCCTGGCCAGTCCCTCAAGCTGTCCCCCTGTGTAGCCCATCTTCCAAGACCTTTCCTCTTCCCAGAATGAGGTCTTTGGTGCTTCAATTGGTTTTTTCTTTAGCTATGGGTTTTTTTATGGATGGAGTTACTGACCACATTCTCAACCCTCCTCCTTTGGCGTGATACACGTATGCACAGGTGCAATGAGAAACTTAGTCAATCCGTGTCACGGGCACAAAAGAAAGTTAAATGATAGGTGAACACGAGGAATTCTGCAGATGCTGGAAATTCAAGCAACACACATCAAAGTTGCTGGTGAATGCAGCAGGCCAGGCAGCAACTCTAGGAAGAGGTACAGTCGACATTTCGGGCCAAGACCCTTCATCAGGACTAACTGAAAGAAGAGCTAGTAAGAGAGTAAGAAATCTCTTACTGGCTCTTCTTTCAGTTAGTCCTGACGAAGGGTCATGGCCTGAAACGTCAACGGTACCTCTTCCTAGAGATGCTGCCTGGCCTAAATGATAGGTGAAGTGCATTTTAAATTGGAGTCAAACATAGAACATTACATCACAGTACAGGCCCCTTGGCCAACCTTTTAACCTACTGCAAGATCAATCTATCCCTTCCCTCCTACATAACCCTCCACTTTTCTGTTATCCACATGCCCGTCTAAGAACTTCTTAAATGCCCTCGTGTATCTGTCTTTACCACCGCTCCTGGCAGGGCATGCCACGCACTCACCACTGTTTGTGTAAAGAATGTATCTCTGTCATCCCAGCTATACCTCACTCCAATCACCTTAAAATGACACCCCATCGTATTAGCCATTTCTGCGTTGGGAAAAGTTTCTGTCTATCCACTTTATTTATGCCTCTTCTCATCTTTCACACCTCTGTCAAGTCACTTCTCATTCTCCTTTGCTCCAAACAGAAAATCCCTCACTCACTCAACCTATCTTCAAAAGACATGCTCTCCAATTCAGGCAGCATCCTTTAAAAGTTTTGGATATATTGCATTAAAATAACTATTTTATGTGAGAAAAGTAAGGTGTGCAATACAACAGGTCTATTGTATGTTTGGGTCCAACTGATGCACCTTATCAGTAACATTTTTCAAAACACTGGAATTCTGATATCTTGGTAAGACTAGATTCAGTGGGTAATCATGTTTTCCCACACCATTATCAGATTCCACAACTCCATTTTGTTCCATAACAATTCTCCCCTCTGCAATTCTAGCAAACAAGTGTTTTATCTTAATTCGACCATTCTGTAAACTTCCCTTTGCAAGGACACAAATCTTATTAAATCCCTTCCAGACTTTCAAAACATAATTAAGCACACTGACACGTTTCCAAATCAGACCATAGTTCTCTGAGTTATGTCAAAGGTCCCTTTGACCTGTAACTGAACACAGGTTCCAACAAACTACCCTCCAATGGCTTCTGAATCGAATCTCCAACAATAAATAAGAGGAGAGAAACCCCCTCATCCCAATTTTTCCCATTTTTCACACAATATGCTTCAATCATAGTCTTAAGAGTTGAGTTGACCCATTCCAAGGCTCCCTTGGACTCCATGTGATATGCAGATGACACCATGTGCCTAGCTTCCAATTCTCTAACTATCCCCTGGAATGTTCTTGAAGTAAAGTTACTGCCCTGGTCAAATTGAATTTCTTTGGGCAGACCTACCAGTGTGAAAAAGTTACCGAATAACTTCTCCACAGACTTGGCCTGGATGTTTCTAAGAGGCACAGCTTCAGGGAACCGAGACACAGCACACACAATTGTTAACACATACTGACAATCAGCTGCAGTCTTTGGCAATGGGCCTACACAATGCACTATGACTCTAGAAAAAGATTCACCAAAAGCAGGTATCGGTTTAAGTGGTGTTACTTGAATAACCTGATTAGATTTCCCCTCAACTTGACAGGTATGGCATGTCTTATTAAAATTCACAACATCATTCCTTAAACTAGGCCAGTAAATTTCCTTCATAATCCTGCTCACTGTCTTCCTCGAGGTCCACCTAAAGGCATACTGTGAGCCATGTTTAACATTTCAGCCCTGTACACTTTCGGAACCACCACGTGACTTGCAGGCACAGTGGCTGGTCTCCACTTCCTCATTAACATCACATCTTTAAGGTAATGTCCCACTGACTCTCTCTGAACCTCCTCTCCTGTGAGAGCTAGCTCCTTTAAAGCCATCATTTCAGAATCTCACTTCTGTTCCTCTATAAATTCCGTCCTCAATAAGGACAAACCTTTCCTTTTCTCCTTGCTCTCCTCAGCTTTACTACCCTCTAATTCCTGCTGAAATCTGGAAGGTAGAAAAGTCTGTGGTACATCATCATAATTTAAACCTCTGGTCTTGCTATCATATGCCTAAACAGGCTGCTTAAACATCTCTTGATTATCTGCGCATATGAAATAAACACCTGTCTTTCTGTGTGGTTCCCTAACAACAGCTTTGCTCATCAGTTGAACAGCTATATCAACTTTATCTTGGAGAGGTGTCAACATTCCTCCATTGTTTACTAAACTTAGCACCATCACCAGGCTTATAAGAACCTTGGATACATTATGGAAGAGACCAAACAATCCCTCCATCTGATTACGACCTTCACTTCGACTTGCTTCCATAACATCACACTGAATTACATGATGATGACCTTGCAGGTGTCCAAATGTCCAAACAAAATTCAACAGAGTAGCACATCTTTACTCAGCAGCCTTTTGTCCTGCAAGCAGGGTCAAAGGTCATGCAACCAATCCAACCTTTTCCAGTACTTTATCCAAAAGTCCAGGAACAGCACTTTTCCCATTACTTTCAGCAAAACTTACCTTGCCAATTTTCACCTCATCACTAACTTTTAAAACACTGTCTAATACACGTGACTGAGAATCCTCACATTCCACTGAACCAAGATCATCTGACACAAAAAAAACTGCTTTCCCTTTCAACCAAGTCAGACACCTCAGACTTTAACTGAGCTTCAACACAAGGTTCAGAACTCCGTGAATTCAAAGGTACTTCAACAACCTGAACACAGGCAATCAGGACAGCTGCCTCTTCTGGACTGTCATCAGTTGTCCCAGTTTCAAATTCATAGGTCACCCCGAACCTCCCAGCTATTCTCTGGCAAACTCTCATCTGGAGTAAACTCAAGCTCGTGGGTCAGAATCTCTTTGTCTGCTTTCTTAGCAGACCCCCACAAGATAGCAGCATCCTCTGCACCTAGGTATGCCCTTATATCATCAGGAACACAACTTTTAAATTCATCACACAAAACAAGCCCTTCCGAGCTGTAAAAATCATCAGGGTCCGACATTAAACCTCTCAACTGCCACATCTCCCTTATCAACTGTCTCTGTCTTTGTGCCTCTTCTCTTTGTTTTTCTGCCTCTTCGGCCTCAAGCCGTTTCAGTTGCAACTCATGCTGTCTTTTCTTATCCTCAGTCTCCAGCCTGTATTTCTCCAGCTGAAGCTGAATCTCAGCCTCAGTAAGGTTACCTTCTGCGAACATTTTCAATACATCCTCAGTAAATTGTTTTGTCGAAACATAATATTCAACTATCTTCCTTTGAGTTTCTATCTTAGTCATACCCTTCTTTACCATTGTAAGCTTTAATTCCTTAACAATGTCACGCAACTCATACCTTCTAGCTTTCGTCAAGGCCATGGGGTTTGGTGATCCCAGAAATTCCGCAACATCAATTTCTGCTGTTTTTCCACACAACCAAATCAAAAGGGAACTTTCCCCCGATCAATTCAAACAAGCCTCTCGACCAATTTGTTCATATCCCGGACTAGCCCCCAATTTTGTCATGTACCCCGTGATGGGAATAAAGAACCAGCAGAAATAGAAAACACTTTGGAGTCCAGTATTGCTATTAACTAATAATATTTATTAGTAACTATGCAATACAGTAATACAAATGTAGATAAACCAAACAGGTTAGCAATGATTATATCAGAGTAAGTGTGGAATGTATATGAAAATCAAGCTCCTTCAAGTCTAGGGGGAAAAAGATACAGTCTTAAAATGATGAGTAAAGTTCAGTTCAGTTCGTGGTATTGAGTTGAGTCGTGATGGAGAGAGAGAGAGAGGGAGAGATTTGAGTCTTCAGGTGAGCTGACCTCATCAATCTTCTCGTTGTCCTCCAAAATCAACCTCCGAAATCCTTTAAAAGTCACCGACTGTGACTTGAGCAAAGAGGACCAGTCTTCTGTGGTACAGCTATCACCCAGGCAAGGTTGGACACATGGACAACTCCCCACCGGTCACTGCCTTTTCTTTTCACTGCAAGAGCCACTGATCGATCTGCCTGATCGATCCTGTAAAAACCCAGTTTTTCTGCGGGCACAACAAAGCTCATTCAGTGTCCGAACATGTGTCCGAGGTCTATATCATCTGACCTTCTATTTTATCTTCCCGTGCTGAGCACCAACTGTCTCTCATATAACTCCTCCTTCCTTTCTCTGTGTAAGAAATGCAAGCAGGCAAATGTCCTTGAGAAGTATCAACACGCTGCCGAAAAATCATAACATCGATTGTCCATTAAATAATGATGCCTTCGTTTACCATCGCAAATTACGAGCCGCTCAGAGCCATCTCTAACTCAGCAGAAATCCAAAAGTTAGCCAGTTCTTTCTCGTGCCTTAAAGTGACAGTCCAACAGTTAGTCTTCTTCTCTCTCTCTCTTTCTTTCTCTCTCTCTTTTCAAAATGACATGTCGGTGTTAAATAACTCTCTCTCTCTCTCTCTCTTTTCAAAAGCACAATTCGTAGGGGTAATCGAGCACAGTTCATAGGGGTAATCGAGCACAGTTCATAGGGGTAATCAAGCACAGTTCATTGGGGTAATTCAGGACCCCGTCAGACTCCAAACAGAAAATCCCTCACTCACTCAACCTATCTTCAAAAGACATCCTCTCCAATCCAGGCAGCATCCTTTAAAAGTTTTGGATATATTGCATTAAAATAACTATTTTATGTGAGAAATGTAAAGTGTGCAATGCAACAGGTCTATTGTATGTCCGGGGAATATTGTATGCCACTTGTATAAAACGCTAAAGGCAGTTACACTGCACATTGCCCACACCCGCATGGATGCATCGTGTCTGTATGAAGAATGTGACACCCTCACTCCATTTTTCAGTCCAGGAAACAGGACTAATAACGAAGATTATTGAGAGATATGGCAAAAGTACAAAGAAATGATGAACATCCAGGAAAATGGTTGGTGAAGATGTGAGCAAGATGACCCGAATGGTGAATGTGGACATTTTGTTGTAACAATAGTGTATTTCCATCACATATTTTATGTTTTGCTTCTGTACACTTATCCATATCTATTAAAGAGGGAGCAAGGATTATTCTACATTTTTCTGACTTTTTTGCATTGTTAAAGCACATTTAATGTAACCACAAGTTTATGCTTGGCGAATAAAGAATATATTGTTTAAGCAACTAGTACTTGGAATTTAATCCCATGAAAATGGACTGAGAAATGGGATCACAGCTGCAGATTGGGAGAATGGAATTGCTGACATAGCCTCACCCATGAAATGGTGTCCTTTGTCCTGATAATGTAAAATTACAGTGTTGTTGTGAATTTCATTGCGGTGACTCCAGATCCTTCCACGTGAAGTATGCCAGTTGTGAAACACTGCTCCAGCCTCAATAGATGAAGTAGATTTTCCTTTTTACCTTTCCCGTCCATTCTGTGGTCCGTGATCAGCTGCATGGACCATCTGCCTTTGTTCTGGATGTTCATTATAATTCTATACTGCACTATTTTCTCCAAACTTAATAAATCAAAAAGGGGCACACATGCACACAATTACAGATAGATACACATAGAATGTATTTCACAGAGGCACACTCACATATACACAGATGGACACACACACACACACACACACACACACACACACACAAAACAGGCCAACTAGCTCTTGACAGCTGTTGATTTGGAGGCCATTTCTGGACGAGCTGTGAGATTTGCCATTCCCTCTCCAACTTCACCCCCCTGACATCCACCTACCTCTAACTCCCAAATCCCCCTTCCTTCCCCTCCATTGTTCGTTCCACCCATCCTGCTTCACCAACCCCTCATCAGTCCACTAATCACCTCAGAACCCTGCCTCCTCTCCTCCTTACTCTGGCAATTCCCCCTCCACTCTCACACCCATTTAAGGCTCCGATCCATCCCACCCCTCCCACCCCACCACAAATTCTACTCAACCCACTGCTTTCCTCAGGCTGATTATTTGTTGGTCCATCCTTATATTGCTTTGCAGACTCAGCATTTGCCAACAGAATCTGCTTAACACCAAGTCGCAGATCTGAATTCTCAGTGCAGATTCATATCTTCTTCCAGCTTTATCTCCAGCATAGGATCACTGCCTTTCTGGTTACAGAGAAACTTTTCATAAATAAGGCAACATTATATCCCGATGTGCTTTCTTTAAAATGAAATGTGATGCTTACAGTACATGTGTACATATTCAATAATGTGTGTGTGTGTGTGTCGGTCTGTGTGCGAGAGCGTGGGCCCTTAACTCCTGGTGGAGTCATCGGGGAGCCGTGACGACAAGCTTTTTGCACGGATCTTTTTTGGTATGCTCATTGTCTTGGGCATCTGAATCCTGGAGGAGCCCATACCTCTCCAGGTTTTTTTTTACGAAGTCGTGTTGTTAGATTGACAGTCAACCCAGCACGGATGGAGAGCGTGCAAGGGACCCGGCCGGATTCGAACTCGGGACCTCTCGCCCCTAAGTCCAGCGCTGATGCCACTACGCCACTAGCGGGTAATATTCAATAATGTGTGGGTCTGATTACAGTGTGATTTCTATACATGATACATACATAGACTAAAGTTCAAGTTCAAATATATTTTCATGGGCATACATACCCAGGATATAATTGCCATGACAATTAGCTCTTTGCAGCAGCAGTAGCACAGTACAATACAGAATTATTGAACATCACTTCCAAAATAATTAAATGAATATAAATTATACATAATTTACACAACAAAATAAACAGCAGTAACACTATCACGTTAGTGCAACAGATTTGCAGAAGTATTGCTCATACAAGCTTTGACTTCTTCCCAGCTTCTCATTTTGTGTATGCGTGATTGAAGAATATCAGCACAGCCAGAATATCCCACAGAACAACCTACTGCAGCACCCATTATAACCACCTGCCTCATGGGAGTCGTACGGCAAGCCATTCTATACACACAGTGCCTCCTGTATCTAAAAGAGTGGCCAGTGAGTGTATGTGTGTGGTCTGCCGCTGTCGTTCATCCATTTCAGGCTCGGCACATTTTGCATTCCGAGATATTCTTCAGCACGTCCCTGTTGCAATGTGTGGTTATTTGATATACTTTTGCCTTCCTGTCAGCTTGAAGCAATCGGACCATTCACCACTGACCTCTCTCATTAACAAGGCATTTTCACCCACAGAACTGACTATCACTGGAATCTTTCTGTTTTTCTTTTTGCACAATCCTCTGTAGACTCTCCAAACTGTTGTGCATGAAAATCCTAGGAGATCTGCAGTTTTTCAGACACTCAAACCTTCCCATCTGGCACCAACAAAATATTTCACAGTCAAAGTCACTGAGATCACATTTCATCTCCATTCTGACATTTGGTCTGAACAACAACTGAACTTCTTGACCATGTCTGCATGCTTTCATGCATCGAGTTGCTGCCACGGGATTGACTAAATAGATATTTGCATTAATGAGCAGGTGTATAGGTGTAACTAATAAAGTAGCCACCAAATGTGCATCAACAGATAGAAACATAGCAAACCTACTGCACAATACAGGTCATTCATCCCAGAATGCTGTGCTGAACTGGTCATAACTTTAGAAATTACCTCGTGTTACCTATAGCTCTCTATTTTTCTAAGCTGCATGTACCTATCCAGGAGTCTCTAAAACGACCCTATTGTATCCTTGTAAATCTCCTCTGCACCCTTTCTATGGTTTCCACATCCTTCCTGTAGTGAGGCTACTAGAACTGAGTACAGTACTCCAAGTGGGGTCTGACCAGGGTCCTATATAGCTGCAACATTACCTCTTGGCTCCTAAACTCAATCCCACATTTGATGAAGGCCAATACACCACACGCCTTCTTAAACACAGAGTCAACCTGCATAGCAGCTTTGAGTGTCCTATGGACTCAGACCCCAATATCCCTCTGATCCTCCACACTGCCAAGGAGGTTTATCATTAATACTATATTCTTCCATCATATTTGACCTACCAAAATGAACCACCTCACACTTATATGGGTTGAGCTCCATCTGCCACTTCTCAGCCCAGTTTTGCATGCTATTGATGTCCCGCTGTAATCTCTGACAGCCCTCCACACTATCCACAACACCCCCACCCTTTGTGTCATCAGCAGATTTGCTAACCTATCCCTCCACTTCCTCATCCAAGACACTTATAAGAATCACGAAATGAGGGGTCCCAGAACAGATCACTGAGGCACACCACTGGTCATCAATCTCCATGCAGAATATGACCCATCTACTCTTTGTTTTCTGTGGGCAAGCCAATTCTGAATCCATGAAGCAATGTCCCCTGGGATCCTATGCCTCGTTACTTTCTCAATAAGCCTGGCATGGGGTACTTTATCAAATGCCTTGCTGAAATCCGTATACACTACATCTACTGCTCTAACTTCATCAATATGTTTACTCACATTCTCAAAAAATTCAATCAGGTTCGTAAGGCACAACCTGCATTTGACAAAGCCATGCTGACTGTTTCTAATCATATTATGCCTCTCCAAATGTTCATAAATCCTGTCTCTCAGGATCTTTTCCTTCAACTTACCAACCACTGAAGTAAGAATCACTGGTCTATAATTTCCTGGGCTACCACTACTCCCTTTCTTGAATAAGGGAACAACATCTGCAACCCTTCAATCCTCCAGAACCTCTCCCGCCTTCATTGATGATGCAAAGGTCATTGCCAGAGGCTCAGCAATCTCCTCACCCACCTCCCACAGTAGCCTGGGTTACATCTCATCTGGTCCCGGTGATTTCTCCAATTTGATGCTTTCCAAAAGTTCCAGCACATCCTCTTTCTTAATATCTATATGCTCAAGCTTTTCAGTCCACTGTAAGTCACCCCTGCAATCGCCAAGATCCTTTTCGGTAGTGAATACTGAAGCAAAGTATTCATTAATTACCTCTGCTATCTCCTCCAGTTCCATACACACGTCCCCACTGTCACACTTGATTGGTCCTATTCTCTCACGTCATATCTTTTTGCTCTTCACATACTTGTAGAATGCCTTGGGGTTTTCCTTAATCCTCTCTGCCAAAGCCTTTTCATGGCCCCTTCTGACTCTCCCAATTTCATTCTTAAGTTCCTTCCTGCTAGCCTTATGATCTTCTAGATCTCTATCATTACCTAGTTTTTTGAATCTTTTTTAAGCTCTTCTTTTCTTCTTGACTAGATTTACAACAGCCTTTGTACACCACGCTTCCTGTACCCTACCATCCTTTTCCTGTCTCATTGGAACGCACCTATACAGAACTCCACGCAAACATCCCCTGAAGGTTTGCCACATTTCTGCGGTACATTTCCTTGAGAACATCAGTTCCCAATTTATGCTTCCAAGTTCCTGCCTGATAGACTCATATTTCCCCTTACTCTAATTAAACACTTTCCAAACTTGCCTGTTCCTATCCCTCTCCAATGCTATGGTAAAGGAGATAGAATTGTGATCACCATCTCCAAAATGCTCTCCCACTGAGAGATCTGACACCTGACCAGGTTCATTTCCCAATACCAGATCAAGTACAGGATGTATGAACAGGCAGAGGGTGGGAGATATAGACAATGTGCAGGTAAGGGGGATTGGTTTTGATTGGTATCACGGTTGTAACAGACATTGTGGGCTGAAGATCTCAATCCAGTCTATGTACTACTGGCAGATACATGACTCTAATGAATGATCCTTGTCTAATCAATTGTCAGGAATAACACAGCAATACCTACAACTCAATCTTGGTCTCCGTTGGTCAAGGTCGACCACGGATGTTGCATCCCATCTATCTACATGATACATAAGCCCAGGGCAGTACAACAAGGACAGGAAGCTGCTGCCCTGAAACAGGCTCCCTCTCTCCACGCATCTGATGGGACCACAGGTACAGCAGAGACTGATACAGTTTGGCACCATCAGCATCACAGGAGTTGCCAGTCAGCATTGAACTCAATGTAGGACTGCCTTAGGGAATCCAGCCCCGGACTGTTCCTCAGGGATTAGTCCCAAAGCCGTCCCCATGAGTGGGTACAGTCGCAAGGCAGCAGAGGTTTAACATCAGAGTTTCCTTTCTCCTGGGTGAGTTGCCAACCATGGCTGATAAGCCCCATCTGCTCAAAGTGACTGGTTTAAGGCAACAGTAACCCCACTTTGCCCCTTCTCCTGTCAGTAGAAACGGTTCTGTCAGGCTCAGTAACTAAGCACACGTGAAGGCCAGGAGCTGGACTTGGTTGTCAGAGGCTACTTTAGATGCCTGCCATTGGGAGCATTTACTAGGAAGTGGGAGTTTATCCCCACTACAAACCCCGCTACAAAAATGTAAAGGAACCCTGTAAATCAAACTCAATATAAAATACAACATTAAAGAGCAGTAGATATTTCTCTCTTCCTTGAGTGCGTGTACGTTATGGGATATTGGGACTGCTGAATGCAGTGAATGGGAATGAAGGGAAAGAGCTGAGCTGCATCAGTTGGTTCTTGAAATATGAGTTGAAGGAACAAATCTGACTCATGCAACTTTCTACCTCCTTGAACACTTGAAGAAAGATGCAGGTGGTAGTATTCAAAGATGTGGACATCTGTTATAGAAACATGTGAAGTGCCCAGTCTTTCATGTGGAACCAAAGCCTGAAAATTCAAATGTCAATACAAATCCTGGGATAACAAGTAGAGAAATGATGTTCCCCATGCAACGGGTCATACTGAGTGAGTCAATGTGGTGGACTTGGCATCACTTAGCATCTCTGATGTCCAGGGCAGGTGGCTTCATCCTTGAGTACAACCATCTCTGAGCTTCCCCCGTTCTCAGGAAGGGTTATTAACCACTGTTTCATCTAAGCTGAGTGGGTGTAACAGAAATGTGCCTGCATATGTAGCCTTTGTTGGTTAGCAGCTGGAATTTTCTTTTATACTGTTTTATTAAAGTGTTGCACAGTTTTCAGGCTGTGTAAAAAGTTCTTGCTCAGAGCAAAGGTTGGCTCAAAAAAGTAGAGAGAACATTGTTATTGTCCCAAAGTATTTATTGGATAAAGGCACAAGAGACTGCAGATGCTGGAATATGGAGGAACCAACAAGATGCCGGAGGAATTCAATGGGTTAGGCAGCATCTGTGGAAAGAAGAGGACCAGTAACATTTTGGATCATGACTCTTCATCTGAACTGGTTTCTCTTTCCACCAAAACCTACCCACCTACTGAATATTGAAAGGCCTAGATAGTGGACATAAAGAGCGTGTTTCCAATAGTGGGAGAGTCTAGAACCAGAGGGCGCAGCCTCAGAATACAAGGATGTCCGTTTAGAACAGAGGTAAAGAGGAATTTCTTCAGTTAGAGGCTAGTGAATGTGTGGAATTCATTGCCACAGGTGGCTGTGGAGGCCAAGTCATTGGATATATTAAAAATGAGCATTGATAAATTTTGGATTACCTATAGCCTTTTGTGTGTGTTCCTCTAGCCTTTTATATGTGTTTTGCTTTGGATTTCCAGCATCTACAGATATTCTCGTGTTTGTCCTCCATGTGTTTTCAGAATAAATCTCACAATTCTAGAGAGATTCCTTTGAGTTTGATACAAACATAAGCTGAACATTGGAAACACTCAGTAGGTTAAGCAGCGTCTGTGGAGAAGGTGGAGTATGTCCATGATTCGATTCGAGACCCTGCATCAGGAGTTATTCCAGGATTCTGTTCCTTGTTCAGCAGTCTCTCATGTCTTTTCCTTCTCATCTGATATTTACAGAGGAGTTGGCACGCATATACTGTTTTTATTTTGTTTGGAAAAATCTCCTAAACCACAAGAGGATGATATGTTAAGATTTGGTGCAAAATGCAGTTTGAATTGAGATTGGTTCTGGGCACCACATTCTGAAAATAAAGTATTAATCGTGAAAAAGGCGCAAGACAGATTTCAAATTGACGCTAAGATTATAAACATGAGGACAGATAAGCTTGTAGTCTCCATAATTCAGAAGACAAAGAAGTCACAGATTCAAGGTTGAAAATAATGAGAAGGTGACACAGAGACTGGGTGCTGGGGTGGAGATCTGTCTCTATCAAAGGACGGGTGATAAGCTGCTCCTTCCCTCTGCCAGCCTGCGGGTCACCCTTGGGCAAGGGGTAGCACCTGCTTACACTCTCGATCAGGGTCAGGTGAAGCCACAGAAACAGGTGCTGGATGGTTGTATGAGCAGCTGGTGTACATTACAAGTCCTGGTTATGTGATCACTGATGCCAGGCAGACAATCACTGAAGAGTATTGCTGATGGTTGGGGTCAGCCATCTTGTAAAGACACTCTCCAGAAGAAGGTAATGGCAAATCACTTCTGTAGAAAAAATTTTGAACAACAATCATGGTCAAGACCTTGATTATCTCCGTCATACGACACGGCACTTGATGAATGAATGACACAGAGGTGCAGAGGTGCTATCGCACAGCACCAGAGATGACGGGTTCAATCCTGACCTCCAGGGCTGTTAGCTTCCACATTCTCCCTGTCTCTGTGTGGGTTGAGACCGTGTGCCCCAATGTTATCCGGCAACTCAAAGGCATGTAGGTTTTTGGTTAATTGAACAACGTCGAATGTCCCCTGGTGCAGGAAGAAGCTAGTGAATGGAACTGAGGTTCGGATCTAATTGAGCAGTTGACCAGGTTCAAGGGTTTTAATAGCCTGCATCATCATCTTACATTCATCATGCACCATGTCAGATGACAAGGGTGATCATTGCCCCATGATCATGATTGTGCTTGGCAAACTTTTCTCCAGAAGTGGTTCGCCACTGCCTTCTTCTGGGCAGTGTCTTTACAAGACGGGTGACCCTAGCCATTATCAGAGATTGTCCACCTGCACCTGTTCCATATAAGACCCCAACAATTGAGTACCTACCTTACCAGGATCATATTTACTAGGCACAGGATAACAATGTGAATAAATTATATTAGTTATGAGCAACTGGAATTAAGTTGCAACTCATTTGTGTTCCACATAATTCATTCATAAGCTGAAAGATTAAAACAAAGAATTTGCATCTGTGGCATGATGTTCATAATCACAGAACACCTGAATTTCCCAGCATCCAATGGAGAGTGGACACTGAGGAAAATCTTCCAGCTCATTTTCAAATAGTGTTATGGGTTCTTCCATGTTCAGTTACCATTGATAAGTGTTTTAGCTGAAAGGCAGCACCTCTGGCAGTGTCACGGTGCCTCAGCATAGCACTAGGGTGTCAAAGTAGATTTTTGTCATTATACCTTTGGAATTGCATAAGCACAGACTTTCTGAATTAAAAGTGAAGTGCATTTGTCACTCCCAAGATCAATAGGGAATATCTGCAATCTTTGTTCAACATTTAGTCACATTTTTTTTGCAGCAGGCAGAAAAGGCAATTTACCTCTAAGTGGTGGAAAAGCTGAATCACAAATTTCCAACATTACATTTCGAATGTCATAGAAGTAGGCCTTGCTATTGTACTCTTAGCATAATCTCTAGGTATGACAAATGTTACAAGAACTTCGACAACAGAATACAGGTGTGACAGGAAAGGATCTCACAATAAACTACATATTTGTTTACAGAATTGTAATGCCCCAGTTAAGATTTCTACTGCAATGCAGTGATGTACTTTATATTAGCCGTTTAAAAGCAGTGTGTTATGCTGGAAAGAGTGTTATAGCTTTGGCTAAAGAAAACAAACCACGTTGTCCAAGTTAGGAATGTGTGTCAGCCATTCAGAATCCTGGTTCTAGGGAGCCATGTGGAAGAGTTTTCTGAAGGACAATAGTCTGATTTGGGGTGTTTGGCGTGAGCTGCAGAGAGGGGCACAGGGGAAGATGCCACTGAATGCCATTGGAAGGAGAGTCCCTGTTGCAAGAAGCGCTTTGTGCAGATGAATGGCTCCAAGCAGGAAGGGCCAATCCTCTTGTGAGAGCCAATTCTTTCGAGATGGTCTTCAAGGGGAGTTCAGAATGTGGCAGGTTCCTTCAGGCAGACAGTGGGTCCAGCGCTTGAGTAAGAAATACACCCTGACTACTCCGGTATGATCTCCAAAGTTTGTGTGCACATTGGACTGTTTTAACTATAATGGACCATCTTAATTTATTTTCTTTACACAGCATTTTCTCAAAACGTGGTTCCATTTATTGATCCATCATGATATTCCTGCTTGGTTGAACCCCAAATCGTACCAAACCCAGACCCGTACATAGTTTGTCAAAGGTGGCCTTCTCACTGCTGAGCCACAGAGCTTTTAGCAGAGTTGGCTAACAAGCCAAATGTGCATGGGCCCTGGTGAGAGGGTTACAGTATTATGTGGTATTTCTCTCTGTCATCCAGAGTTTAGTCTCATGCTAAGGGTACAAACAATCCCATCATCCTCTTGTGCACCAAAGAAAATATCTCTCCACTCAGTTGTTGATCATTCTTATCTATAACACCTGACACCAGCTCTGCTGTCTCTTAATTCCATATCTAATTCTTTCTTTCATGTTCCCACCAGCCTCCAACCTACATCCTTCCACAAGCCATCCCCTGCTGGGACATCACCCACCTATTGTATTACCCAGTGCTGACTGGCATCATCAATCACTTCAGTCTTTCAGATAGCAAAGTTCAAAGTAAATTTATTATCGAAGTACTTACATGCCACAACCAAGATTCATTGTGTTGCAGGCATTCACAGTGGATACAAAGAAACACAACTGGGTTAATTAATGAAAAACTATGCACAAAGAAAGACAGACAAATAACCAAAGTGCAGAGGTAAACAAACAGTGCAAATACAAGATAAACAAATAAACGAACAAACACATAAATAAATAATATTGAGAACATGATTTGTAGAGTCATTGAAAATAAGTGGATAGTTTGTGAGATCAGTTCAGAGTTGAGGTGAGCGAGGTTGTCTATGCCTGTTCAGGAGCCCGATGGTTGAGCAGGAGTAACTGTCCCTGAACCTGGTGGTGTGGGTCCTGAGGCTCCTTCCCAATGGCAGCAACAAGAAGAGAGCACAGCGTGGATCATGGGGGTCTTGGATGATGGATGCTGCTTTCCTGTGGAATTGCCAGCTGCAACTGTGCTCAGTGGTGGGGAGGGCTTTTCCTGTGATGGATTGGGCTGCATCCACTGCTTTTCTGCTTATGGGCAATGGTGTTTCCATACCAGGCCATGATGCAACCAGTCAGAATACTCTCCAGTCCGCGTCTGTAGAAGGTCAGAAGTTAATTCCCTGCAGAGTCACCCAGCTCCAGCCCCTCCCTCACCACTTCCAAAACTGATGTCAGAAACAGAAGAAGACCACCACCCCCTTCATCCTGCCGCAGCACTCAGTAAGATGATGACTGATCTAATCCTGTCCTCGACACCATCATCCTGCTTGGCCCCTATATCTCTTCTTGGCTTTGAAGCTGATATATCTGTTCATATCTGGTTTTTGAGTTTATTTAATGACTTTGCCTTCACGGCTCTTTGGGGTAAAGAATTCAAGAGAATTGTGACCTTCTGAGACAAGTTGATCTCTTTTTTCATTGGGCAACCCATTATTCTGTAATTGTGCCCTCACATCAAGTTTATAATAGCCCCACCAGGAGAAATATCCCCTTCACCATCAATTTTGTCAGTACTCCTGGGAACTTTATATGTTTCAGGGGTTGATCTACACTACACCATTTTTCCTTGTTGAAACAATCGTACAGTTCATCCTAATCTCAACTTGCTGTGTTTTTCAATTTATTTCTAGTATTCCACCCAGCTTATTCCTTCTGAAAAGTCCTGTTTTATCACAGTGGGAGTGCTGGGAACGGACCTAATTGCGAGACACAAACACTGAAGTATAAGGAACAGGACTTGACTAGAGTAGGGACGTGACAGGAATCAGGCAAAGAGCGGGGACAAGAATGCAGACTTGGGCTAGGGAAAGCGGGACCAGGTCTAGAGACCATGGACTAGGAGACAAGGCTTGGACTCCGAGCCCGAGACTGGACAAGGACCCAGAACCTGGGTCTTGCCTCAGGCTCGGACCCCAGAACCAGGCAAGGGCATGACATAGCTTCAGGACAGGACATGGCTGGGGACTAGAGGCCTGAACTTGGCTGCAGGCTGGGGTCTTGGGTCTTGAGCTTGGCTGCAGGCTGGGGTCTTGGGTCTTGAATGTGGCTGCAGGCTGGGGTCTTGGTTCTTGAGCTTGGCTTGGGATCCTCGAAGCTTGGGTTCTTGGAGCTTGGCTTGGGACCCTCCAGGCTTGGATTCTTGGAGCTTGGCTTGGGATCCTCGAGGCTTGGGTTCTTGGAGCTTGGCTGTGGGATCGTCGGGGCTAGGGTTCTTGGATCTCAAGACACAGACTGGGAACTGAACATCAACATAGTGCCCAGACTTATCCTTCGACAAGCTGGGACTCATCTTTAACATGACACTAACATGAGACAGGACAGAGCATAGACATAGAGCAAGGACTTATCCAAAGACAAGCCGGGACTCAACTTCATCTCCACACCAAGCTGGGACAGGTCTCTCTGTCAGGTAATGGCAGAACAGCCGGACTTACCCAACAGAGGCAAGGACAAGAGAAGACAGATACCCCCCGCAGGGCAATGGCAAAACGGCCTGATTTACCCCACAGAGACCAGGACAAGACAAGACAGATCCCCGCAGGGCAACAGCAAAACAGCCTGGCTTACCCCACAGAGGAGAGAACTGCCACGGTCCGGTCCATGAAGTCCATATTCCAGTTCATGGACTGGTCCATCGACCCTTGCTCCAGGTTTTCCTGTCTACCCTGTTTCTGTTCTTGTTTAGCTCTAATTGAGGCAGCTGATGCTAGTTGGGGCTGGCTGCATAAATACCTTCAGAGACCCGGTGTGGCTGCTGGATTGTTCTTGTCCTTACTCCTTGTATCCCTTGCTCTGCCTGAAGCCCTGCCTTGTCTTGCCGGTAACTCTTGCATCACCTGAAGTTCTCGTCTCGCCTTGCTTTGCCAGAAGCCTTGCCTTGTCTTGCTGGTAACTTTCGCCTCGTCTCGCCTGCAGTCTTGTCCTGGAGCCACCCTGTACCTAGCTCCCTTCCTGTCCCTTCCCTCCACCCAGGTAAGCCAGGCCATCTTGCCGTTACCTGGGGTTGGTTCTGTCCCTTCCTGTCCCTTGCCTCTGTCAGGTGGTGATCCACACCCCACCCAGGAGATCCGCACCCTGCCCAGGAGTACAGCGCCCTGCCCAGGAGGAGATTCCAAGCCTCGCCTCAAGTCTCCTGCCTTCAGCCTCCAGCCTCGCCTCGTCTCAAGCCCGAAGGCTCCATCCTCAAGCCTCACTCCTGAAGGCGCCATCCTCCTGCACAGCCTCAAGCCCGAAGGCTCCAGCCTCCTGCCTAAGCCTCAAGCCCGAATGCTCCAGCCTCCTGCCTAGCCTCAAGCCTGAACACTCCAGCCTCCTGCCCAGCCTCCTGCCTAAGCCTCAAGCCCGAAGGCTCCAGCCTCCTGCCCAGCCTCAAGCCTGAAGACTCCAGCCTCCTGCCCAGCCTCAAGCCCGAAGGCTCCAGCCTCCTGCCAGGCCTCAAGCCCGAAGACTCCAGCCTCCTGCCCAGCCTCAAGCCCGAAGACTCCAGCCTCCTGCCCAAGCCTCATGCCCGAAGGCTCCAACCTCCTGCCAGGCCTCAAGCCCGAAGGCTCCAGCCTCCTGCCTAAGCCTCAAGCCCGAAGGCTCCAGCCTCCTGCCAGGCCTCAAGCCCGAAGGCTCCAGCCTCCTGCCAGGCCTCAAGCCCGAAGACTCCAGCCTCCTGCCAGGCCTCAAGCCCGAAGACTCCAGCCTCCTGCCAGGCCTCAAGCCCAAAGACTCCAGCCTCCTGCTTAGCCTCAAGCCCGAAGACTCCGGCCTCCTGCTTAGCCTCAAGCCTGAAGACTCCAGCCTTGTGCCTAGCCTCTTGCCAAACCAAGTCAAGTCTCTAGTCTCGAGCCTCTTGCCAAGCCAAGCCAAGCCAAGTATCTAGCCTCTAGCTTCTAGCCTCGTCCTGCCTGCCTGCCAAGGCTCATCCTTGCCTAGTTCTGGGGTTCGAGCCAGAGGCAAGACCCAGGTACTGGGTCCTTGTCCAGTCTCTGGCTCGGAGTCCAAGCCCCGGCTCCTAGCTCTCTTGTACAGTCCTGTTCCAGGTTCCTGGTTTTCCTGTGCATGTCCTTGCCATCACCCTGTATCCAGTTCAGTGTCTGTGTCTTGCACTTGGGTCCGCTCCAGCCACCCCACCTTATGACAAGAACAAGAAGAGACAAACACCAAAGAACGACAGATTGTTCCATCTCTGCTCCGGGGAAGCTCCGAGTCTCAGTTCAGCTAGCAACCTCAGCTGGCCCAGGAAACAGCCAAATCCATACCACAAAGACTACTCCAACAAGTAGCAACAAGGCTCCATGAAGCAGAGGTCTTCCAACCAGGCTTAAGGATCACAAATGTTTTCACTAACATTCCATCAGCAGGTTTTCTCCAATGGGGACTGAATGCAGACTTTACACATTTATTCCTCATTCCTTGGTGAAGTGAACTTCCGTGCCTTCTTCCTGGTCATTCTCACCTCAGTCTCAATCCTTAATTCAATGGCCGTTGCCCTGTGGAAAGTCCCTCCATCTGATAATAAACTTCAGGTGGTAGGACATTCTCTTACTCACTAACAGTAAGGCATTCCTTCCCTCCGCTAGCCTACAGGTCATCCTTGGGCAACGTATAACACCTGCTTAGCACCCCCACTCATCAGGGTCACATGAAGTCATGAGAGCTGGTGGTTGGTGATATGAGCAGCTGGTGCATAGCACAAGTCAAGCAGACAATCTCTGAAGTGTTTTGATAATGGCTGGGGTCACCCCTCTTGTAAAGACCACTGCCCAGAAGATGGCAAAGACAAACCACGTCGGAAGAAAAATTAGCTGAGAACAACCATGATCAGGACCATGATCGCCCACGTCATATGACACGACACATAATGAATGAATGAATGAATGATCTTATGAGACCATAAATCATAGGGGAAGAATTAGGCCATTCGGCCAAATGAGTCTGTTCCTCGGTTCCACCATGGCTGGTTTATTATCCCCATTCTCCAGCCTTCGTCCCACAACGTTTGACACCTTTTCTAACCAAGAAGCTATCAACCTCTCGTGGCACATTACAGTAAAAAAAATTCCTGCTGCACGGCAACGAAGGCTATGTGCGCGGGAGCATTTCAGTTACTGCGCGGCCGCGCACCCGCGCAGCTTAGAGGAGACAGTGGAGGAGGGGCTTCTGAGTTCCTGACATCCCGACAGCGATACCGTCTGGAGTTTAGCCATCTGGCGCTCAGCTCAGGGTAGGGTCACCCATCGCGGTAAAATCAAGAGAGAGGTTCCGGACAAATAGTGATCCAACCAAGACCTCAACGGTAGAGCAGCGTGAGATGATGACACGTCACAACGGCAGAGGAAGGCTACAGCAGTGAAGGGCCCCCAGTATACTATGCCATTGTAAACGTGAGGACGCACCGATAGACAAGCCTTTTGGAGAATATCGTACTCGGCTCGAGTGATCGCAGTACCCTGCATGACCCACATCAGCAACCTCTGTAAGGTCAATAAGGTCACTCCTCCGCCTCCGTGGCTCCAGGGAAAACTGTCCCAGTCTAAACAGTCTCCCTGGGTAATGTGCTCGTGGACCTTCTCACATAGCCTTTCTAGTTTAACGAAGTCCTTCCATGATGTGTAAATATATTTCCCGTCCCGATTTTCGCTGGATCTAAGTACTCTACTTCCCATCCCAACAGCACTGTGGGAACACCTTCACCAGATGGACGTTTGCGATTCAAGGAGGAGGCTCTCCTCCCGAGCCCTCTCAAAGGCAAACCGGAAATGGGCAACGAAAGCTCGTTTTGATTGACGACCTGCGTCTAATGTTGGAACCATTTCATTGGCTGCAGGTAGCTTTGGGTCGATTTGAGATTTCAAAGGTATTAGATTTTAAACAGCACTTCGAAAGTTAAAATTGAAAACGGAGGGGGAAATAGGATTGCAAACACAAATCATTGAACCTATCAACCTCTCTTGTGCCGTATCATAGAACAACTGAAAAGTTAATATTATCAAGGACGTCACGTTTATTTTTAACCTATTTAACAGTTTAAGGAAAAGTTAAACACCTCAGATCTGGTACGGAAACGATAGAGAGATATAATCGAACCATATAACTTTCACGGGGATCTGTGAGTAGTATCTAGCGTAAACTATGGTTAATCTGAACAACATCACCCCACCCAGCCCCGCGTTTACTTTCTCAGTTGATATAAATGGGACAGTTTCACAAGGATTTCACGCGAGTCACCGGGAAATTGAGAATGTAAATTATCTGGGGAACTACATCCTCGGTTGATGTATAAAACAAATAAAATAGGCATCGTGGAGGCTTTTAAAGTAATATTAAGGATTCACTTGCCCACACAGACGCATTTTGAAATAATGTGCAGAGATCAGCGTGATCGGAAGGTATGGATGGTGAGTGCTGTATCGGAACTACTGACACAAACAGTTCTGTTCTCGTTGAAAAGTGGACGTAATTGTGTATAATTTACTCTCTGGGCAGCGCTTCTGGCACGATGCCGCGCTATATTTAGACGTGGTAGAGAGATAGAGGGTCTCAAACACAAGGTGATTCTGGATTACTTCCTTCTGCCCTGAGCTCTCTGCTGGAGGGGCGAATGGGTCTCTGAGCTGCCGTGAAGGCAGACGTTGCCGGCTCTTGCTCCATCCCACACCGGCACAAACGCATCTCCTCCGAGAGTTGGGCGATCGCAGATAACCGAGAAGTTGAGAATTTGAAAGTAAATAAAGCGAAGAGGAGTCTCTAGTCTAACCGGCGCCTCGAGACTCACATTTTCACCTAGAGATCACTAGACTCCCCTTCTGCCTCATTAGCCCGACCATTTCTCGCTACACATTTCACTTGTTCCCTCTCTGATGTCCCAACACCGACCAGAGCTGGTCCTCAGTACATTAGTCATCCGTGCTGAGGATTCGATTGGGCGCCGCCCATCGTCCCCGGGAAAGTATAAAAAGAACAGAGCAATGAAGCGGCGAGACAGAACCCGGGAAACCGCGAGAGGCTTTGCCCACAGGGAGAGAAAAGGAAAGACAACGAGAGAGACAGAGTGTGAGGCAAGAATGACAGCTCTCTGCAGCCGCGAGATGGGTTACCTCAGCTTCCTCGCTTACCTGGTTGTGTTTTCGTACTTGTCCGTGTCCTCCGCGGTCAGTCTAGATCTTACAGAAGCCAACAATGTTTCGAAGATTAAATTCAATCCCAGAGGAAATCTGTGGGCCACAGGTAAGGGGACGGCATGTCCAGTGCAGTGAGTGTGGGTCTCGGGGAAGCGGTCGTATCTCCGGTTGGGCTCACATTTACATTCGGAGGAAGGGTTGGGTGATGTTTAGGAGCAGTGCTTAAGATGCTGGAGGAACTCAGCAGGTCGGCCAGCATCTATGGCGAGAAATCGACAGTGAACGTTTGAGGTCGAGACGCTTTGATGAATCTTGTGTCATGCACCTTGTGTGTTGCTCCAAATTCCAGCATCCGCGGTCTTTTGGGTCTCCAAACTTTCGATGGAGTCGGGAATAGAGACTCGGAATCAGTACCTATCCAAACTGGGGAAGGGGAAGGTAGATCATTTAAAATTAACCATGTTTGTACGTTATCAGTTTGAGCTTGTTTAAGTGCCGTAGAGTCACAGAGCACAACAGCAAAGGAAGCAGACCCTTCGGCCCATCTAGTCCATGCCAATTTGTTATTCTGCCTAGTTCCATTGACCCGCAGCTGGAGCATGGCCCTCCATACCCTCCCATCCATCTACTTATCCAAACTTTTCGTAAATCGTGATTTAAAACCGTAAGAGATTAAGACACTGGGGCAGAATTAGGCCATTTCTCCTATCGAGTCTTCTCCACCATCCGATGGTATCTGATTTATTATTCCTCTCAACTCCATTCCCGTATCCTTCGACGCTCTTACTAATGAAGAACTTTTCAATCTATGCTTTAAGTATACCAGATGATAAATATTGAGTTAAATATACCAGTAGTTAAACATTTTATCCGTGAAATAATACAAGAATAGTTTGGAAGCTCTTTTAATTTTACTACCAATTGTACTTCGCACAGCTAAGGGAATGGCCTGGTCCCGCCCTCGTTCTCTGGAAATGTACTATCTCTTCTCTTCATTCCTCCACCTGTTATCCATTTTCACCGCCCAGGTGAGTGTAAGGAGTCCGTGTACGAATGTTGCTGGCCAGTAGATGGCAGTGTAGGCGTTATGAGGATAAGAAACAATCAAACCTGTGGTACCTCATCTTCCAAACCCATAAATGGGCCGCATGTGGTGAACAAGGTTCCGCCAGGGAAACTGACCCCTCACCACGGAGGTGCAGCGGAAAGAGCAACTGCATCGCACCTCCAGAGATCCGGGTCCGATCCTGACCTCCGGTGCTCTCTGGGTGGAGTTCGCATGTTCGCCTTGTGATCGCCCGAGATTCCTTGGGTTAACTGAAGGCTGCAATATGATTCAAGTGTGTAAACGACAATGAACGATGCAAATACAAAAACAGAAAAAATAATAATAAATAAATAATAGATATCGAGAACATATTATTCCCCCCGGCCCAAGAGCCTTATGGTTGAGGGTAATAACTTTTCCTGAACCTGGTGTTGTTGGACCTGAGGCTCATATACCTGCTTCTTGATGGGAGCAGCGACAAGAGACATTGGCCTGGGTGGTGGGGGTCCTCGATGATGGACGCTGCGACGGCGTCCTTTGTAAATGCAATGTCGGAGAACGCAGGGTTAAGGTATGACTAGCATAAAGATAGGAACTTGATGACGGGCCGAAGGGCTTGTTTCAGTCTCTGTGACTCTACTGGGTGGCTGCTTTGAGACGATGCATTTGACAACACACCAGATGTACGAGGGCGCACAGCCCAGATGACTCCGCTGTGACAATCTCTATTGTTGGGTCGCAGGACACTTTATGGGAAAGAAGAGCCTGTCAGATTATCCAGATGTATATGACGATATTCCGGCGCTACTTCCTCTCACCTCTCCCGAAGAACGCAAAACTATCGGGAGCCTGCTGAGCCAGAGGATACTGGAAATCGCCCTGGCCCAAGAAGCAAAAGGGAACCGAGTGAGATACGGCTCCGGAGCCCAGGTAACGCCGCGAGTGCAAATATATTTCAGGATACAGCGGACAGTGCGGACGAAGGTGGAGGTATGAACGGTGCCAGTCCACCCGCCCGTTCTCCTGTATTCAATATATTTTCCCGATCGATGTGTACATGTTGGGTACTTCCTTTAGGAGAGACAAGAGATGCGAGACAGCTCCCCCGAGTCCGCAATAACCATCAAAGATACATCTTCCTCCCATTTGATTCTCAATCATTTAATTCCCACCAGCTCTCCCGGATTCTACCGCTCACCAACTCGTTAGGGTCAATTTAATTCGCACAATTAACTTCTCATCCCGCGTGTCTGAGAGACGTGGGAGGAAACTGCAGCACAGGCGGGAAGTCCGTACTGCACTTTCTCTGTAGCTGTTACACTTCATTCTACTTCGTTTTTGTATTACCTTGTTCTACCTCAATGAACCGTGTAGTGATTTGATCTGTATGAACAATATGCAAGACAAGCTTTTCACTGTAACTCGGTACATGTGACAATAATAAGCCAATACAAATAACAATGACACACCTGATCAGACGGAAACGTACAAAACCTACACTTTCAGCGCCCGAGGTCAGGATCGAACCTGCGTCTGTGGAGTCTGCCAGCTCTCAGATGGTCAGTCAGCGTTACCGGGCACCTGCCTTCAAGCATTCTTCAGACACCCCCCGGAGTTCTCCGACTGCCGACCCACTCTGGCTCCTTCAGAGGTACACGGTGATTGGCATCTGCCCGATTCTGATTTTGTACCATGTGTTAGAAATATCCATTAAATAAACCACATATATTTCCTGTCTGAGGCTGGTCTGTTTCAGCCACTTGAGGTCAAAGTAGGTGTCCAAAGTCCGGTTAATTGTTCAGGCTCAAGTTCATATACAGTACATCTCCCCTACCGGTACACAGGCTGCTGACGGCAGCCCACCAGAGTGCACTATCCTGGCCAGTCCCTCAAGCTGTCCCCCTGTGTAGCCCATCTTCCAAAACCCTTCCTCTTCCCAGAATGGTGTCTTTGGTGCTTCTGTTCGTTTTTTCAGTAGCTATGGGTTTTTTTATGGATGGAAGTACTGGCCCCATGCTCAATCCTCCTCCTTTGGCGTGATACACGTATGCACAGGTGCAATGAGAAACAGTCAATCCGTGTCACGGGCACAAAAGAAAGTTGAACGATAGGTGAAGTGCATTTTAAATTGGAGTCAAACATAGAACATTACATCACGGTACAGGCCCCTTGGCCAACCTTTTAACCTACTCCAAGATCAATCTAACCCTTCCCTCCTACATAACCCTCCACTTTTCTGTTCTCCACGTGCCTATCTAAGAATTTCTTAAATGCCCTCGTGTATCTGTCTTTACCACTGCCCCTGGCAGGGCATTCCACGCACTCACCACTGTCTGTGTAAAGAATTTATCTCTGACGTCCCGGCTATGCCTCACTCTAATCACCTTAAAATGACACCGCATCATATTAGCCATGTCTGTGTTGGGAAAAGTTTCTGCCTATCCACTTCATTTCTGCCTCTTCTCATCTTTCACACCCCTGTGAAGTCACTTCTCATTCTCCTTTGCTCCAAACAGAAAATCCCTCACTCACACAGCCTATCTTCAAAAACCATGCTCTCCAATTCAGGCAGCATCCTTTAAAAGTTTTGGATATATTGCATTAAAATAACTATTTTATGTGAGAAATGTAAGATGTGCAATGCAACAGGTCTATTGTATGTCCGGGTCCAACTGATGCACCTTATCAGTAACATTTTTCAAAACACTGGAATTCTGACAGCTTGGTGAAACTAGATTCAGTGGGTAAACATGTTTTTCCACCCCATTATTAGATTCCACAACTTCATTTTATTCCATATCAATTCTCCCAGCTGCAATTCTGTAAAAACAAGTGTTTTATCTTAATTCGACCATTCTGTAAACTTCCCTTTGCAAGGACACAAATCTTATTAAGTCCCTTCCAGAGTTTCAAAACATAATTAAGCACACTGACACGTTTCCAAATCAGACCATAGTTCTCTGAGTAGGGTCAAAAGTCCTTTTGGCCTGTAACTGAACATAGGTTCCAACAAACTACCCTCCAATGCCTTCTGAATCGAATCCACAACAATAAATAAGAGGAGGGGAACCCCCTCATCCCAATGTTTCCCATTTTTCACACAATATGCTTTAATCATGGTCTTAAGAGTTGAGTTGAACTGTTCCAAGCCTCCCTTGGACTCCGTGTGATATGCAGATGTGTAATATGCAATGTGTCTAGCTTCCAATTCTCTAACTATCCCCTGGAATGTTCTCGAAGTAAAGTTACTGCCCTGGTCAAACTGAATTTCTTCGGGCAGATCTACCAGTGTGAAAAACTTACTGAATAACTTCACCCCAGTCTTTGCCTGGATGTTTCTGAGAGGAACAGCTTCAGGAAACCTAGACACAGCACACACAATTGTTAACACATACTGACAACCAGCTGCAGTCTTTGGCAATGGGCCTACACAATGTACTATGACCCTAGAAAAAGATTCACCAAAATCAGGTATCAGTTTAAGTGGTGATACTTGAATAATCTGATTAGATTTCCCATCAACTTGACAGGTATGGCATGTCCTGTTAAAATTCACAACATCATTCCTTAAACTAGGCCAGTAAAATTCCTTCATAATCCTGTTCACTGTCTTCCTCGAGATCCACTTTACGGCATACTGTGAGCCATGTTTAAAATTTCAGCCCTGTAAACTTTCTGAACCATCACGTGACTTGCAGGCACAGTGGCTGGTCTCCACTTCCTCATTAACATCCCATCTTTAAGGTAATATCCCATTGACTCTCTCTGAACCTCCTCTCCTGTGAAAGCTATCATTTCAGAATCACGCTTTTGTTCCTCTATAAATTCCTTCCTCAATAAGGACTAACCTTTCCTTTCCTCCTTGCTCTCCTCAGCTTCACTACCCTCTAAGTCTTGCTGAAATCTGGAAGGTAGAAGTGTCACATCATCATAATTTAAACCTCTGGTCTTGCTATCATATGCCTCAACAGGCTGCTTAAACATACCTTGATTATCTGCGCATGTGAAATAAACATCTGTCTTTCTGTGTGGTTCCCTAGCAACAGCTTTGCTCATCAGTTGAACAGCTATATCAACCTTATCTTGGAGAGGTGTCAACATTTCTCCATTGTTTACTAAACTTAGCACCATCACCAGGCTTATAAGAATCATGTATACATTATGGAAGAGACCAAACAACCCCTCCATCTGATTACGACCTTCACTTCAACTTGCTTCCATAACATCACACCGAATAACATGATGATGACCTTGCAGGTGTCCAAATGTGCAAACAAAATTCAACAGAGTAGCACAACTTTCCTCAGCAGCCTTTTGTCCTGGAAGCAGGGTCAAAGGTCATGTAACTAATCCAACCTTAACCAGCACTTTATCCAAAAGTCCAGGATCAGCACTTTTCCCATTACTTTCAGTAAAATTTACCCCATCAATTTTCACCTCATCACTAACTTTTAAAACACCGTGTAATACACGTGACTGAGAATCCTCATATTCCACTGGTACCAAGGTTAACCCCTTATTCACTGAACCAAGATCATCTGACACAAAAAAAACTGCTTTCCCTTTCAACCAAGTCAGACACCTCAGACTTTAACTGAGCTTCAACACAAGGTTCAGAACTCTGTGAATTCACAGGTACTTCAACAACCTGAACACAGGCAATCAGGACAGCTGCCTCTTCTGGACTGTCATCACTTGTCCCAGCTTCAAATTCAAGATCACCCCGAACCTCCCAGCTATTCTCTGGCAAACTCTCATCTGGAGTAAACTCAAGCTCGTAGGTCAAAACCTCTTTGTCTGCTTTCTTAGCAGACCCCCGCAAGATAGTGGCATCCTCTGCATCTAGGTATGCCCTTATATCATCAGGAACACAACTTTTAAATTCATCACACAAAACAAGCCCTTCCGAGCTGTAAAATCACCAAGGTCCAACATTAAACCTCTCAGCTGCCACATCTCCCTTATCAACTGTCTCTGTCTTTGTGCCTCTTCTCTTTGTTTTTCTGCCTCTTCGGCCTCAAGCCGTTTCAGTTGCAACTCATGCTGTCTTTTCTTATCCTCAGTCTCCAGCCTGTATTTCTCCAGCTGAAGCTGAATCTCAGCCTCAGTAAGGTTACCTTCTGCGAACATTTTCAATACATCCTCAGTAAATTGTTTTGTCGAAACATAATATTCAACTATCTTCCTTTGAGTTTCTATCTTAGTCATACCCTTCTTTACCATTGTAAGCTTTAATTCCTTAACAATGTCACGCAACTCATACTTTCTAGCTTTCGTCAAGGACATGGGGTCTGGTGATCCCAGAAATCCTGCAACATCAATTTCTGCTGTTTTTCCACACAACCAAATCTAAAGGGTACTTTCCCCCAATCAATTCAAACAAGCGTCCCGACCAATTTGTTCATATCCCGGATGAGCCCCCAATATTGTCACGTACCCCGTGATGGGAATAAAGAACCAGCAGAAATAGAATACACTTTGGAGTCCAGGATTGCTATTAACTAATAATATTTATTAGTAACTACGCAATACTGTAATATAAATGTAGATACATCAAACAGGTTAGCAATGATTATATCAAAGTAAGTGTGGAATGTCTATGAAAATCAAGCTTCTTCAAGTCTAGGGGTAAAAAGATATAGTCTTACAATGATGAGTAAAGTTCAGTTCAGTTCGTGGTATTGAATTGAGTAGCGATGGAGAGAGAGAGAGAGAGAGAGGGAGAGAGAGGTTTGAGTCTTCAGGTGAGCTGAACCCGCCGAACTTCTTGTTGTCCTCCGAAATCCTTTAAAAGTCACCGACTGTGACGTGAACAATGGGGACTGATTTTCTGTGCTAGAGCTATCACCCAGGCAAGGGTGGATACATGGACAACTCCCCACCAGTCACTGCCTTTTCTTTTCACTGCAAGAGCCACTGATCGTTCCGCCTGATCGATCCTCCAAAAACCTACAAAGCTCATTCAGTGTCCGAACATGTGTCCGAGGTCTATATCATCTGATCTTCTATTTTATCTTCCCGTGCTGAGCACCAACTGTCTCTCAAATAACTCCTCCTTCCTTTCTCTGTGTAAGAAATGCAAGCAGGCAAATGTCCTTGAGAAGTATCAACACGCTGCCGAAAAATCATAACATCGATTGTCCATTAAATAATGATGCCTTTGTTTACCATCGCAAATTACGAGCTGCTCGGAGCCATCTCTAACTCAGCAGAAATCCAAAAGTTAGCCAGTTCTTTCTCGTGCATTAAAGTGACAGTCCAACAGTTAGTCTTCGTCTCTCTCTCTCTTTTCAAACGACATGTCGGTGTTAAATAACTCTCTCTCTCTCTTTTCAAAAGCACAATTCTTAGGGGTAATTGAGCACAGTTCATAGGGGTAATCCAGCACAGTTCACAGGGGTAATTTAGGACCCCATCACACTCCAAACAGAAAATCCCTCACTCATTCAACCGATCTTCAAAAGACATGCTCTTCAATCCAGGCAGCATCCTTTGAAAGTTTTGGATATATTGCATTAAAATAACTATTTTATGTGAGAAATGTAAAGTGTGCAATGCAACAGTTCTATTGTATATTTGGGAAATATTGTATGCCACTTGTATAAAACACTAAAGGCAGTTACACTGCACATTGCCCACACCCGCAGTGGGTGCACCGTGTCTGTATGTAGAATGTGACACCTTCACTCCATTTTTCTTTCCAGGAAACAGGACTAATAACGAAGATTATTGAGAGATATGGTAAAAGTACAAAGAAATGATGAACATCCAGGAAAATGGTTGGTGAAGATGTGAGCAAGATGACCCGAATGGTGAATGTGGACATTTTGTTTTAACAATAGTGTATTTCCATCACATATTTTATGTATTGCTTCTGTACACTTATCCATATCTATTAAAGAGGGAGCAAGGATTCTGTATTTTTCTGACTGTTTTGCATTGTTAAAGTACATTTAATGTAACCACAAGGTTATGCTTGGCGAATAAAGAATATATTGTTTATGCAACTAGTACTTCCAATTTAATCCCATGAAAATGGATTGAGAAACAGGATCACAGCTGAAGACTGGAGGAATGGAATTGCTGACATAGCCTCACCTACGAAATGGTGTCCTTTGTCCTGAAAATATAAAATCACAGTGTTGTTGTGAATTTCATTGTGGTAACTCCAGATCCTTCCACGTGGAGTGTTCCAGTTGTGAAACACTGCTCCAGCCTCGATAGATGAAGTAGATTTTCCTTTTTACCTTTCCTGTCCACTCTGTGGTCCGTGATCAGCTGCAGGGACTGTCTGCCTTTGTTCTGGATGCTCATTATAATTCTATACTGCACTATATTCTCCAAATTTAATAAATCAAAAAGGGGCACACATGCACACAATTACAGATAGATACACACAGAATGTATTTCACAGAGGCACACTCACATATACACAGAAAGACACACACACACACACACACACACACACACACACACAAAACTGGTCAAGTAGCTCTTGACAGCTGTTGATTTGGAAGCCATCTTTGGATGAGCTGTGAGATTTGCTATTCCCTCTGCAACTTCATCCTCCTGACATCCACCTACCTGTAACTCCCAACTCCCCCTCCATTCCCCTCCCTTGTTCGATCCACCCAACTTCCCTCACCACCCCCTCATCAGTCCACTAATCACCTCAGAACCCTGCCTCCTCTCCTCCTTACTCTGGCTAATCCCCCTCCACTCTCACACCCATTTAAGGCTCCGATCCATCCCACCCCGCTCACCCCACCACAAATTCTACTCAACCCACTGCTTTCCTCAGACTGATTGTTTGTTGCCCCATCCTTATATTGCTTTGCAGACTCAGCATTTGCCAACAGAATCTGCTTAACACCAAATCGCAGATCTGAATTCTCAGTGCAGATTCATATCTTCTTGCAGCTTTATCTCCAGCACAGGGTCATTGCCTTTCTGGTTACAGGGAAACTTTTCATAAATAAGGCAACACTATATCCCGATGTGCTTTCTTCAAAGTGGAATGTGATGCTTATAGTACACATGTACATATTCAATAGTGTGTGTGTGTGTGTGTGTGTGTGTGTGTGTGTGTGTGTGTGTGTGTGCGCGCGCGTGCACACCCTTAACTCCTGGTGGAGTCATTGGGGCGCCGTGATCACAAGCTTTTTGCACAGATCTTTTTTCGTGTGCTCATTGTATGCCGTGTCTTGGGCATCTGAATCCTGGAGGAGCCCATACCTCTCCAGGTGTTTTTTTTATTATTATTATTTATAAACAAGGTCGAGTTGTTAGATTGACACTCAACCTAGCACGGATGGAGAGCGTGCAAGGGAGCCAGCCGGATTCGAACTCAGGACCGCTCGTCCCGAAGTCCAGCGCTGATTGCCACTACGCCACCAGCGGTAATATTCAATACTGTGTGGGTCCAATTACAGTGTGATTTCTATACATGATACATACATAGACTAAAGTTCAAGTTCAAATATATTTTCATGGGCATACATACCCAGGATATAATTGCCATGACAATTAGCTCTTTGCAGCAGCAGTAGCACAGTACAATACAGAATTATTGAACATCACTTCCAAAATAATTAAATGAATATAAATTATACATAATTTACACAACAAAATAAACAGCAGTAACACTATCACATTAGTGCAACAGATTTGCAGAAGTATTGCTCATATAAGCTTTGACTTCTTCCCAGCTTCTCAGTTTGTGTATGCGTGATTGAAGAATATCAGCACAGCCAGAATATCCCACAGAACAACCTACTGCAGCGCCCATTACAACCACCTGCCTCATGGGAGTCGTACGGCAAGCCATTCTATACACACAGTGCCTCCTGTATCTAAGAGAGTGGCCAGTGAGTGTATGTGTGTGGTCTGCCGCTGTAGTTCACAATTCAAGCTCGGCACATTTTGCATTCCGAGATATTCTTCAGCACGTCCCTGTTGCAATGTGTGGTTATTTGATATACTTTTGCCTTCCTGTCAGCTTGAAGCAATCTGGCCATTCTCCACTGACCTCTCTCATTAACAAAGCATTTTCACCCATAGAACTGACTATCACTGGAATCTTTCTGTTTTTCTTTTTGCACAATCCTCTGTAGACTCTCCAAACTGTTGTGTATGAAAATCCTAGGAGATCTGCAGCTTTTCAGACACTCAAACCTTCCCGTCGGGCACCAACAAAATATTTCACAGTCAAAGTCACTGAGATCACATTTCATCTCCATTCTGACATTTGGTCTGAACAACAACTGAACTTCTTGACCATGTCTGCATGCTTTCATGCATCGAGTTGCTGCCACGGGATTGGCTACATAGATATTTGCATTAATGAGCAGGTGTATAGGTGTAACTAATAAAGTAGCCACCAAATGTGCATCAACAGATAGAAACATAGCAAACCTACTGCACAATACAGGTCATTCGTCCCAGAATGCTGTGCTGAACTGGTCATTACTTTAGAAATTACCTCATGTTACCTATAGCTCTCTATTTTTCTAAGCTCCATGTACCTATCCAGGAGTCTCTAAAATGACCCTTTTGTATCCTTGTAAATCTCCTCTGCACCCTTTCTATGGTTTCCACATCCTTCCTGTAGTGAGGCTACTAGAACTGAGTACAGTACTCCAAGTGGGGTCTGACCAGGGTCCTATATAGCTGCAACATTACCTCTTGGCTCCTAAACTCAATCCCATATTTGATGAAGGCCAATACACCATACGCCTTCTTAAACACAGAGTCAACCTGCATAGCAGCTTTGAGTGTCCTATGGACTCAGACCCCAATATCCCTCTGATCCTCCACACTGCCAAGGAGGTTTATCATTAATACCATATTCTTCCATCATATTTGACCTACCAAAATGAACCATCTCACACTTATATGGGTTGAGCTCCATCTGCCACTTCTCAGCCCAGTTTTGCATGCTATTGATGTCCCGCTGTAATCTCTGACAGCCCTCCACACTATCCACAACACCCCCACCCTTTGTGTCATCAGCAGATTTGCTAACCTATCCCTCCACTTCCTCATCCAGGACACTTATAAGAATCACGAAATGAGGGGTCCCAGAACAGATCACTGAGGCACACCACTGGTCACCAATCTCCATGCAGAATATGACCTATCTACTCTTTGTTTTCTGTGGGCAAGCCAATTCTGAATCCATGAAGTAATGTCCCCTGGGATCCTATGCCTCATTACTTTCTCAATAAGCCTGGCATGGGGTACTTTATCAAATGCCTTGCTGAAATCCATATACACTACATCTACTGCTCTAACCTCATCAATATGTTTAGTCACATTCTCAAAAAATTCAATCAGGTTCGTAAGGCACAACCTGCATTTGACAAAGCCATGCTGACTGTTTCTAATCACATTATCTTCAAATGTTCGTAAATCCTGCCTCTCAGGATCTTTTCCTTCAACTTACCAACCACTGAAGTAAGAATCTCTGGTCTATAATTTCCTGGGCTACCACTACTCCCTTTCTTGAATAAGGGAACAACATCTGCAACCATTCAATCCTCCAGAACCTCTCCCGTCTTCATTGATGATGCAAAGGTCATTGCCAGAGGCTCAGCAATCTCCTCACCCACCTCCCACAGTAGCCTGGGTTACATCTCGTCTGGTCCCGGTGATTTCTCCAATTTGATGCTTTCCAAAAGTTCCAGCACATCCTCTTTCTTAATATCTATATGCTCAAGCTTTTCAGTCCACTGTAAGTCATCCCTGCAATCGCCAAGATCCTTTTCGGTAGTGAATACTGAAGCAAAGTATTCATTAAGTACCTCTGCTATCTCCTCCAGTTCCATACACACGTCCCCACTGTCACACTTGATTGGTCCTATTCTCTCACGTCATATCTTTTTGCTCTTCACATACTTGTAGAATGCCTTGGGGTTTTCCTTAATCCTCTCTGCCAAAGCCTTTTCATGGCCCCTTCTGACTCTCCCAATTTCATTCTTAAGTTCCTTCCTGCTAGCCTTATGATCTTCTAGATCTCTATCATTACCTAGTTTTTTGAATCTTTTTTAAGCTCTTCTTTTCTTCTTGACTAGATTTACAACAGCCTTTGTACACCACGCTTCCTGTACCCTACCATCCTTTTCCTGTCTCATTGGAACGCACCTATACAGAACTCCACGCAAACATCCCCTGAAGATTTGCCACATTTCTGCGGTACATTTCCTTGAGAACATCAGTTCCCAATTTATGCTTCCAAGTTTCTGCCTGATAGACTCATATTTCCCCTTACTCCAATTAAACACTTTCCAAACTTGCCTGTTCCTATCCCTCTCCAATGCTATGGTAAAGGAGATAGAATTGTGATCACCATCTCCAAAATGCTCTCCCACTGAGAGATCTGACACCTGACCAGGTTCATTTCCCAATACCAGATCAAGTACAGGATGTATGAACAGGCAGAGGGTGGGAGATATAGACAATGTGCAGGTAAGGGGGATTGGTTTTGATTGGTATCACGGTTGTAACAGACATTGTGGGCTGAAGATCTCAATCCAGTCTATGTACTACTGACAGATACGTGACTCCAATGAATGCTCCTTGTCTAATCAATTGTCAGGAATAACACAGCAATACCTACAACCCAATCTTGGCCTCCGTTGGTCAAGGTCGACCACGGATGTTGCATCCCAGCTATCTACATGATACGTAAGCCCAGGGCAGTACAACAAGGACAGGAAGCTGCTGCCCTGAAACAGGCTCCCTCTCTCCACACATCTGATGAGACCACAGGTACAGCAGAGACCGATACAGTTTGGCACCAGCAGCATCACAGGAGTTGCCAGTCAGCATTGAACTCAATGTAGGACTGCCTTAGGGAATCCAGCCCCAGATTGTTCCTCAGGGATTAGTCCCAAAGCCTTCCCCATGAGTGGGTACAGTCGCAAGGCAGCAGAGGTTTAACATCAGAGTTTCCTTTCTCCTGGGTGAGTTGCCAACCATGGCTGATAAGCCCCATCTGCTCAAAGCAACTGGTTTAAGGCAACAGTAACCCTGCTTTGCCCCTTCTCCTGTCAGTAGAAACGGTTCTGCCAGGCTCAGTAACTAAGCACACGTGAAGGCCAGGAGCTGGACATGGTTGTCAGAGGCTACTTTAGATGCCTGCCATTGGGAGCATTAACTAGGAAGTGGGAGTTTATCCCCACTACAAATCCCGCTACAAAAATGTTAAGGAACCCTGTAAATCAAAGTCAATATAAAATACAACATTAAAAAGCAGTGGATATTTCTCTCTTCCTTGAGTGCGTGTACGTTATGGGATATTGGGTCTGCTGAATGCAGTGAATGGGAATGAAGGGAAGGAGCTGAGCTGCATCAGTTGGTTCTTGAAATATGAGTTTAAGGAACAAATCTGACTCATGCAACTTTCTACCTCCTTGATCACTTGAAGAAAGATGCAGGTGGTAGTATTCAAAGACGTGGACATCTGTTATAGAAACATGTGAAGTGCCCAGTCTTTCATGTGGAACCAAAGCCTGAAAATTCAAATGTCAATACAAATCCTGGGATAACAAGTAGAGAAATGATGTCCCCCATGCAACGGGTCATACTGAGTGAGTCAATGTGGTGGACTTGGCATCACTTAGCATCTCTGATGTCCAGGGCAGGTGGCTTCATCCTTGAGTACAACCATCTCTGAGCTTCCCCCGTTCTCAGGAAGGGTTATTAACCACTGTTTCATCTAAGCTGAGTGGGTGTAACAGAAATGTGCCTGCATATGTAGCCTTTGTTGGTTAGCAGCTGGAATTTTCTTTTATAATGTTTTATTAAAGTGTTGCACAGTTTTCAGGCTGTGTAAAAAGTTCTTGCTCAGAGCAAAGGTTGGCTCAAAAAAGTAGAGAGAATATTGTTATTGTCCCAAAGTATTTATTGGATAAAGGCACAAGAGACTGCAGACGCTGGAATATGGAGGAACCAACAAGATGCTGGAGGAATTCAATGGGTTAGGCAGCATCTGTGGAAAGAAGAGGACCGGTAACATTTTGGATCATGACTCTTCATCTGAACTGGTTTCTCTTTCCACCAAAACCTACCCACCTACTGAATATTGAAAGGCCTAGATAGTGGACATAAAGAGAGTGTTTCCAATAGTGGGAGAGTCTAGAACCAGAGGGCGCAGCCTCAGAATACAAGGATGTTCCTTTAGAACAGAGGTAAAGAGGAATTTCTTCAGTTAGAGGCTAGTGAATGTGTGGAATTCATTGCCACAGGTGGCTGTGGAGGCCAAGTCATTGGATATATTAAAAATGAGCATTGATAAATTTTGGATTACCTATAGTCTTTTGTGTGTGTTCCTCTAGCCTCTTATATGTGTTTTGCATTGGATTTCCAGCATCTACAGATATTCTCGTGTTTGTCCTCCATGTGTTTTCAGAATAAATCTCACAATTCTAGAGAGATTCCTTTGAGTTTGATACAAACATAAGCTGAACGTTGGAAACACTCAGTAGGTTAAGCAGCGTCTGTGGAGAAGGTGGAGTATGTCCATGATTCGATTCGAGACCCTGCATCAGGAGTTATTCCAGGATTCTGTTCCTTGTTCAGCAGTCTCTCATGTCTTTTCCTTCTCATCTGATATTTACAGAGGAGTTGGCACGCATATACTGTTTTTATTTTGTTTGGAAAAATCTCCTAAACCACAAGAGGATGATATGTTAAGATTTGGTGCAAAATGCAGTTTGAATTGAGATTGGTTCTGGGCACCACATTCTGAAAATAAAGTATTAATCGTGAAAAAGGCGCAAGACAGATTTCAAATTGACGCTAAGATTATAAACATGAGGACAGATAAGCTTGTGGTCTCCATAATTCAGAAGACAAAGAAGTCACAGATTCAAGGTTGAAAATAATGAGAAGGTGACACAGAGACTGGGTGCTGGGGTGGAGATCTGTCTCTACCAAAGGACGGGTGATAAGCTGCTCCTTCCCTCTGCCAGCCTGCGGGTCACCCTTGTGCAAGGGGTAGCACCTGCTTACACTCTCGATCAGGGTCAGGTGAAGCCACAGAAACAGGTGCTGGATGGTTGTATGAGCAGCTGGTGTACATTACAAGTCCTGGTTATGTGATCACTGATGCCAGGCAGACAATCACTGAAGAGTATTGCTGATGGTTGGGGTCAGCCATCTTGTAAACACACTCTCCAGAAGAAGGTAATGGCAAATCACTTCTGTAGAAAAAATTTTGAACAACAATCATGGTCAAGACCTTGATTATCTCCGTCATACGACACGGCACTTGATGAATGAATGACACAGAGGTGCAGAGGTGCTATCGCACAGCACCAGAGATGACGGGTTCAATCCTGACCTCCAGGGCTGTTAGCTTCCACATTCTCCCTGTCTCTGTGTGGGTTGAGACCGTGTGCCCCAATGTTATCCGGCAACTCAAAGGCATGTAGGTTTTTGGTTAATTGAACAACGTCGAATGTCCCCTGGTGCAGGAAGAAGCTAGTGAATGGAACTGAGGTTCGGATCTAATTGAGCAGTCGACCAGGTTCAAGGGTTTTAATAGCCTGCATCATCATCTTACATTCATCATGCACCATGTCAGATGACAAGGGCGATCATTGCCCCATGATCATGATTGTGCTTGGCAAACTTTTCTCCAGAAGTGGTTCGCCATTGCCTTCTTCTGGGCAGTGTCTTTACAAGACGGGTGACCCTAGCCATTATCAGAGATTGTCCACCTGCACCTGTTCCATATAAGACCCCAACAATTGAGTACATACCTTACCAAGATCATATTTACTAGGCACAGGATAACAATGTAAATAAATGATATTAGTCATGAGCAACTGGAATTAAGTTGCAACTCATTTGTGTTCCACATAATTCATTCATAAACTGAAAGATTAAAACAAAGAATTTGCATCTGTGGCATGATGTTCATAATCACAGAACACCTGAATTTCCCAGCATCCAATGGAGAGTGGACACTGAGGAAAATCTTCCAGCTCATTTTCAAATAGTGTTATGGGTTCTTCCATGTTCAGTTACCATTGATAAGTGTTTTAGCTGAAAGGCAGCACCTCTGACAGTGTCACGGTGCCTCAGCATAGCACTAGGGTGTCAAAGTAGATTTTTGTCATTATACCTTTGGAATTGCATAAGCACAGACTTTCTGAATTAAAAGTGAAGTGCGTTTGTCACACCCAAGATCAACAGGGAATCAATAGGGAATATCTGCAATATTTGTTCTCACATTTAGTCACTTTTTTTTTGCAGCAGGCAGAAGAGGCAATTTACCTCTAAGTGGTGGAAAAGCTGAATCACAAATTTCCAACATAACATTTCGAATGTCATAGAAGTAGACATTGCTATTATACTCTTAGCATAATCTCTAGGTATGACAAATGTTACAAGAACTTCGACAACAGAATACAGGTGTGACAGGAAAGGATCTCACAATAAACTACATATTTGTTTACAGAATTGTAATGCCCCAGTAAAGATTTCTACTGCAATGCAGTGAGGTCCTTTATATTAGCCGTTTAAAAGCAGTGTGCCATGCTGGAAAGAGTGCTTTGGCTTTGGCCAAAGAAAATAAGCCACGTTGTCTAACTTAGGAATGTGTGTCAGCCATTCAGGATCCTGGTTCTAGAGAGCCGTGGGGAAGAGTTTTCTGAAGGACAATAGTCTGGTTCGGGGTCTTTGGCGTGAGCTGCGGAGAGGGGCACAGGGGAAGATGCCACTGAATGCCATTGGAAGGAGAGTCCCTGTTGCAAGAAGTGCTTTGTGCAGGTGAACGGCTCCAAGCAAAAAGGGCCAATCCTCTTGTGAGAGCCAATTCTTTCGAGATGCTCTTCGAGGGGAGTTCAGAATTTGGCAGCTTCCTTCAGGCAGACTGTGGGTCCAGCGCTTGAGTGAGAAATACACCCTGACTACTCCAGTATGATCTCCAATGTTTGTGTGCACATTGCACTGTTTTACCTATAATGGACCATCTTAATTTCTTTTCTTTACACAGCATTTTCTCAAAACGTGGTTCCATTTATTGAACCATCATGATATTCCTGCTTGGTTGAACCCCAAATCATACCAAACCCAGACCCATACATAGTTTGTCAGAGGTGGCCTTCTCACTGCTGAGCCACAGAGCTTTTAGCAGAGTTGGCTAACAAGCCAAATGTGCATGGGCCCTGGTGAGAGGGTTACAGTATTATGTGGTATTTCTCTCTGTCATCCAGAGTTTAGTCTCATGCTAAGGGTACAAATAATCCCATCTAATCTAGTAATCTAATCTAATCATCCTCTTGTGCACCAAAGAAAATATCTCTCCACTCAGTTGTAGTTCATTCTTATCTATAGCACCTGACACCAGCTCTGCTGTCTCTTAATTCCATACCTAATTCCTGCTTTCATGTTCCCTCCCGCCTCCAGCCTACATCCTTCCACAAGCCGTCCCCTGCTGGGACATCACCCACCTATTGTATTACCCAGTGCTGACTGGCATCATCAATCACTTCAGTCTTTCAGATAGCAAAGTTTAAAGTAAATTTATTATCGAAGTACGTACATGCCACAACATACTACCCCACAACCAAGATTCCTTTTGTTGCAGGCATTCACATTGGATACAAAGAAACACAACTGGGTTAAGTAATGAAAAACTATGCACAAAGAAAGACAGACAAATAACCAAAGTGCAGAGGTAAACAAACAGTGCAAATACAAGATAAACAAATAAACGAACAAACACATAAATAAATAATATTGAGAACATGATTTGTAGAGTCATTGAAAATAAGTGGATAGTTTGTGAGATCAGTTCAGAGTTGAGGTGAGCGAGGTTGTCTATGCCTGTTCAGGAGCCCGATGGTTGAGCAGGAGTAACTGTCCCTGAACCTGGTGGTGTGGGTCCTGAGGCTCCTTCCCAATGGCAGCAACAAGAAGAGAGCACAGCGTGGATCATGGGGGTCTTGGATGATGGATGCTGCTTTCCTGTGGAATTGCCAGCTGCAACTGTGCTCAGTGGTGGGGAGGGCTTTTCCTGTGATGGATTGGGCTGCATCCACTGCTTTTCTGCTTATGGGCAATGGTGTTTCCATACCAGGCCATGATGCAACCAGTCAGAATACTCTCCAGTCCGCGTCTGTAGAAGGTCAGAAGTTAATTCCCTGCAGAGTCACCCAGCTCCAGCCCCTCCCTCACCACTTCCAAAACTGATGTCAGAAACAGAAGAAGACCACCACCCCCTTCATCCTGCCGCAGCACTCAGTAAGATGATGACTGATCTAATCCTGTCCTCGACACCATCATCCTGCTTGGCCCCTATATCTCTTCTTGGCTTTGAAGCTGATATATCTGTTCATATCTGGTTTTTGAGTTTATTTAATGACTTTGCCTTCACGGCTCTTTGGGGTAAAGAATTCAAGAGAATTGTGACCTTCTGAGACAAGTTGATCTCTTTTTTCATTGGGCAACCCATTATTCTGTAATTGTGCCCTCACATCAAGTTTATAATAGCCCCACCAGGAGAAATATCCCCTTCACCATCAATTTTGTCAGTACTCCTGGGAACTTTATATGTTTCAGGGGTTGATCTACACTACACCATTTTTCCTTGTTGAAACAATCGTACAGTTCATCCTAATCTCAACTTGCTGTGTTTTTCAATTTATTTCTAGTATTCCACCCAGCTTATTCCTTCTGAAAAGTCCTGTTTTATCACAGTGGGAGTGCTGGGAACGGACCTAATTGCGAGACACAAACACTGAAGTATAAGGAACAGGACTTGACTAGAGTAGGGACGTGACAGGAATCAGGCAAAGAGCGGGGACAAGAATGCAGACTTGGGCTAGGGAAAGCGGGACCAGGTCTAGAGACCATGGACTAGGAGACAAGGCTTGGACTCCGAGCCCGAGACTGGACAAGGACCCAGAACCTGGGTCTTGCCTCAGGCTCGGACCCCAGAACCAGGCAAGGGCATGACATAGCTTCAGGACAGGACATGGCTGGGGACTAGAGGCCTGAACTTGGCTGCAGGCTGGGGTCTTGGGTCTTGAGCTTGGCTGCAGGCTGGGGTCTTGGGTCTTGAATGTGGCTGCAGGCTGGGGTCTTGGTTCTTGAGCTTGGCTTGGGATCCTCGAAGCTTGGGTTCTTGGAGCTTGGCTTGGGACCCTCCAGGCTTGGATTCTTGGAGCTTGGCTTGGGATCCTCGAGGCTTGGGTTCTTGGAGCTTGGCTGTGGGATCGTCGGGGCTAGGGTTCTTGCATCTCAAGACACAGACTGGGAACCGAACATCAACATAGTGCCCAGACTTATCCTTCGACAAGCTGGGACTCATCTTTAACATGACACTAACATGAGACAGGACAGAGCATAGACATAGAGCAAGGACTTATCCAAAGACAAGCCGGGACTCAACTTCATCTCCACACCAAGCTGGGACAGGTCTCTCTGTCAGGTAATGGCAGAACAGCCGGACTTACCCAACAGAGGCAAGGACAAGAGAAGACAGATACCCCCCGCAGGGCAATGGCAAAACGGCCTGATTTACCCCACAGAGACCAGGACAAGACAAGACAGATCCCCGCAGGGCAACAGCAAAACAGCCTGGCTTACCCCACAGAGGAGAGAACTGCCACGGTCCGGTCCATGAAGTCCATATTCCAGTTCATGGACTGGTCCATCGACCCTTGCTCCAGGTTTTCCTGTCTACCCTGTTTCTGTTCTTGTTTAGCTCTAATTGAGGCAGCTGATGCTAGTTGGGGCTGGCTGCATAAATACCTTCAGAGACCCGGTGTGGCTGCTGGATTGTTCTTGTCCTTACTCCTTGTATCCCTTGCTCTGCCTGAAGCCCTGCCTTGTCTTGCCGGTAACTCTTGCATCACCTGAAGTTCTCGTCTCGCCTTGCTTTGCCAGAAGCCTTGCCTTGTCTTGCTGGTAACTCTCGCCTCGTCTCGCCTGCAGTCTTGTCCTGGAGCCACCCTGTACCTAGCTCCCTTCCTGTCCCTTCCCTCCACCCAGGTAAGCCAGGCCATCTTGCCGTTACCTGGGGTTGGTTCTGTCCCTTCCTGTCCCTTGCCTCTGTCAGGTGGTGATCCACACCCCACCCAGGAGATCCGCACCCTGCCCAGGAGTACAGCGCCCTGCCCAGGAGGAGATTCCAAGCCTCGCCTCAAGTCTCCTGCCTTCAGCCTCCAGCCTCGCCTCGTCTCAAGCCCGAAGGCTCCATCCTCAAGCCTCACTCCTGAAGGCGCCATCCTCCTGCACAGCCTCAAGCCCGAAGGCTCCAGCCTCCTGCCTAAGCCTCAAGCCCGAATGCTCCAGCCTCCTGCCTAGCCTCAAGCCTGAACACTCCAGCCTCCTGCCCAGCCTCCTGCCTAAGCCTCAAGCCCGAAGGCTCCAGCCTCCTGCCCAGCCTCAAGCCTGAAGACTCCAGCCTCCTGCCCAGCCTCAAGCCCGAAGGCTCCAGCCTCCTGCCAGGCCTCAAGCCCGAAGACTCCAGCCTCCTGCCCAGCCTCAAGCCCGAAGACTCCAGCCTCCTGCCCAAGCCTCATGCCCGAAGGCTCCAACCTCCTGCCAGGCCTCAAGCCCGAAGGCTCCAGCCTCCTGCCTAAGCCTCAAGCCCGAAGGCTCCAGCCTCCTGCCAGGCCTCAAGCCCGAAGGCTCCAGCCTCCTGCCAGGCCTCAAGCCCGAAGACTCCAGCCTCCTGCCAGGCCTCAAGCCCGAAGACTCCAGCCTCCTGCCAGGCCTCAAGCCCAAAGACTCCAGCCTCCTGCTTAGCCTCAAGCCCGAAGACTCCGGCCTCCTGCTTAGCCTCAAGCCTGAAGACTCCAGCCTTGTGCCTAGCCTCTTGCCAAACCAAGTCAAGTCTCTAGTCTCGAGCCTCTTGCCAAGCCAAGCCAAGCCAAGTATCTAGCCTCTAGCTTCTAGCCTCGTCCTGCCTGCCTGCCAAGGCTCATCCTTGCCTAGTTCTGGGGTTCGAGCCAGAGGCAAGACCCAGGTACTGGGTCCTTGTCCAGTCTCTGGCTCGGAGTCCAAGCCCCGGCTCCTAGCTCTCTTGTACAGTCCTGTTCCAGGTTCCTGGTTTTCCTGTGCATGTCCTTGCCATCACCCTGTATCCAGTTCAGTGTCTGTGTCTTGCACTTGGGTCCGCTCCAGCCACCCCACCTTATGACAAGAACAAGAAGAGACAAACACCAAAGAACGACAGATTGTTCCATCTCTGCTCCGGGGAAGCTCCGAGTCTCAGTTCAGCTAGCAACCTCAGCTGGCCCAGGAAACAGCCAAATCCATACCACAAAGACTACTCCAACAAGTAGCAACAAGGCTCCATGAAGCAGAGGTCTTCCAACCAGGCTTAAGGATCACAAATGTTTTCACTAACATTCCATCAGCAGGTTTTCTCCAATGGGGACTGAATGCAGACTTTACACATTTATTCCTCATTCCTTGGTGAAGTGAACTTCTGTGCCTTCTTCCTGGTCATTCTCACCTCAGTCTCAATCCTTAATTCAATGGCCGTTGCCCTGTGGAAAGTCCCTCCATCTGATAATAAACTTCAGGTGGTAGGACATTCTCTTACTCACTAACAGTAAGGCATTCCTTCCCTCCGCTAGCCTACAGGTCATCCTTGGGCAACGTATAACACCTGCTTAGCACCCCCACTCATCAGGGTCACATGAAGTCATGAGAGCTGGTGGTTGGTGATATGAGCAGCTGGTGCATAGCACAAGTCAAGCAGACAATCTCTGAAGTGTTTTGATAATGGCTGGGGTCACCCCTCTTGTAAAGACCACTGCCCAGAAGATGGCAAAGACAAACCACGTCGGAAGAAAAATTAGCTGAGAACAACCATGATCAGGACCATGATCGCCCACGTCATATGACACGACACATAATGAATGAATGAATGAATGATCTTATGAGACCATAAATCATAGGGGAAGAATTAGGCCATTCGGCCAAATGAGTCTGTTCCTCGGTTCCACCATGGCTGGTTTATTATCCCCATTCTCCAGCCTTCGTCCCACAACGTTTGACACCTTTTCTAACCAAGAAGCTATCAACCTCTCGTGGCACATTACAGTAAAAAAAATTCCTGCTGCACGGCAACGAAGGCTATGTGCGCGGGAGCATTTCAGTTACTGCGCGGCCGCGCACCCGCGCAGCTTAGAGGAGACAGTGGAGGAGGGGCTTCTGAGTTCCTGACATCCCGACAGCGATACCGTCTGGAGTTTAGCCATCTGGCGCTCAGCTCAGGGTAGGGTCACCCATCGCGGTAAAATCAAGAGAGAGATTCCGGACAAATAGTGATCCAACCAAGACCTCAACGGTAGAGCAGCGTGAGATGATGACACGTCACAACGGCAGAGGAAGGCTACAGCAGTGAAGGGCCCCCAGTATACTATGCCATTGTAAACGTGAGGACGCACCGATAGACAAGCCTTTTGGAGAATATCGTACTCGGCTCGAGTGATCGCAGTACCCTGCATGACCCACATCAGCAACCTCTGTAAGGTCAATAAGGTCACTCCTCCGCCTCCGTGGCTCCAGGGAAAACTGTCCCAGTCTAAACAGTCTCCCTGGGTAATGTGCTCGTGGACCTTCTCACATAGCCTTTCTAGTTTAACGAAGTCCTTCCATGATGTGTAAATATATTTCCCGTCCCGATTTTCGCTGGATCTAAGTACTCTACTTCCCATCCCAACAGCACTGTGGGAACACCTTCACCAGATGGACGTTTGCGATTCAAGGAGGAGGCTCTCCTCCCGAGCCCTCTCAAAGGCAAACCGGAAATGGGCAACGAAAGCTCGTTTTGATTGACGACCTGCGTCTAATGTTGGAACCATTTCATTGGCTGCAGGTAGCTTTGGGTCGATTTGAGATTTCAAAGGTATTAGATTTTAAACAGCACTTCGAAAGTTAAAATTGAAAACGGAGGGGGAAATAGGATTGCAAACACAAATCATTGAACCTATCAACCTCTCTTGTGCCGTATCATAGAACAACTGAAAAGTTAATATTATCAAGGACGTCATGTTTATTTTTAACCTATTTAACAGTTTAAGGAAAAGTTAAACACCTCAGATCTGGTACGGAAACGATAGAGAGATATAATCGAACCATATAACTTTCACGGGGATCTGTGAGTAGTATCTAGCGTAAACTATGGTTAATCTGAACAACATCACCCCACCCAGCCCCGCGTTTACTTTCTCAGTTGATATAAATGGGACAGTTTCACAAGGATTTCACGCGAGTCACCGGGAAATTGAGAATGTAAATTATCTGGGGAACTACATCCTCGGTTGATGTATAAAACAAATAAAATAGGCATCGTGGAGGCTTTTAAAGTAATATTAAGGATTCACTTGCCCACACAGACGCATTTTGAAATAATGTGCAGAGATCAGCGTGATCGGAAGGTATGGATGGTGAGTGCTGTATCGGAACTACTGACACAAACAGTTCTGTTCTCGTTGAAAAGTGGACGTAATTGTGTATAATTTACTCTCTGGGCAGCGCTTCTGGCACGATGCCGCGCTATATTTAGACGTGGTAGAGAGATAGAGGGTCTCAAACACAAGGTGATTCTGGATTACTTCCTTCTGCCCTGAGCTCTCTGCTGGAGGGGCGAATGGGTCTCTGAGCTGCCGTGAAGGCAGACGTTGCCGGCTCTTGCTCCATCCCACACCGGCACAAACGCATCTCCTCCGAGAGTTGGGCGATCGCAGATAACCGAGAAGTTGAGAATTTGAAAGTAAATAAAGCGAAGAGGAGTCTCTAGTCTAACCGGCGCCTCGAGACTCACATTTTCACCTAGAGATCACTAGACTCCCCTTCTGCCTCATTAGCCCGACCATCTCTCGCTACACATTTCACTTGTTCCCTCTCTGATGTCCCAACACCGACCAGAGCTGGTCCTCAGTGCATTAGTCATCCGTGCTGAGGATTCGATTGGGCGCCGCCCATCGTCCCCGGGAAGGTATAAAAAGAACAGAGCAATGAAGCGGCGAGACAGAACCCGGGAAACCGCGAGAGGCTTTGCCCACAGGGAGAGAAAAGGAAAGACAACGAGAGAGACAGAGTGTGAGGCAAGAATGACAGCTCTCTGCAGCCGCGAGATGGGTTACCTCAGCTTCCTCGCTTACCTGGTTGTGTTTTCGTACTTGTCTGTGTCCTCCGCGGTCAGTCTAGATCTTACAGAAGCCAACAATGTTTCGAAGATTAAATTCAATCCCAGAGGAAATCTGTGGGCCACAGGTAAGGGGACGGCATGTCCAGTGCAGTGAGTGTGGGTCTCGGGGAAGCGGTCGTATCTCCGGTTGGGCTCACATTTACATTCGGAGGAAGGGTTGGGTGATGTTTAGGAGCAGTGCTTAAGATGCTGGAGGAACTCAGCAGGTCGGCCAGCATCTATGGCGAGAAATCGACAGTGAACGTTTGAGGTCGAGACGCTTTGATGAATCTTGTGTCATGCACCTTGTGTGTTGCTCCAAATTCCAGCATCCGCGGTCTTTTGGGTCTCCAAACTTTCGATGGAGTCGGGAATAGAGACTCGGAATCAGTACCTATCCAAACTGGGGAAGGGGAAGGTAGATCATTTAAAATTAACCATGTTTGTACGTTATCAGTTTGAGCTTGTTTAAGTGCCGTAGAGTCACAGAGCACAACAGCAAAGGAAGCAGACCCTTCGGCCCATCTAGTCCATGCCAATTTGTTATTCTGCCTAGTTCTATTGACCCGCAGCTGGAGCATGGCCCTCCATCCCCTCCCATCCATCTACTTATCCAAACTTTTCGTAAATCGTGATTTAAAACCGTAAGAGATTAAGACACTGGGGCAGAATTAGGCCATTTCTCCTATCGAGTCTTCTCCACCATCCGATGGTATCTGATTTATTATTCCTCTCAACTCCATTCCCGTATCCTTCGACGCTCTTACTAATGAAGAACTTTTCAATCTATGTTTTAAGTATACCAGATGATAAATATTGAGTTAAATATACCAGTAGTTAAACATTTTATCCGTGAAATAATACAAGAATAGTTTGGAAGCTCTTTTAATTTTACTACCAATTGTACTTCGCACAGCTAAGGGAATGGCCTGGTCCCGCCCTCGTTCTCTGGAAATGTACTATCTCTTCTCTTCATTCCTCCACCTGTTATCCATTTTCAACGCCCAGGTGAGTGTAAGGAGTCCGTGTACGAATGTTGCTGGCCAGTAGATGGCAGTGTAGGCGTTATGAGGATAAGAAACAATCAAACCTGTGGTACCTCATCTTCCAAACCCATAAATGGGCCGCATGTGGTGAACAAGGTTCCGCCAGGGAAACTGACCCCTCACCACGGAGGTGCAGCGGAAAGAGCAACTGCATCGCACCTCCAGAGATCCGGGTCCGATCCTGACCTCCGGTGCTCTCTGGGTGGAGTTCGCATGTTCGCCTTGTGATCGCCCGAGATTCCTTGGGTTAACTGAAGGCTGCAATATGATTCAAGTGTGTAAACGACAATGAACGATGCAAATACAAAAACAGAAAAAATAATAATAAATAAATAATAGATATCGAGAACATATTATTCCCCCCGGCCCAAGAGCCTTATGGTTGAGGGTAATAACTTTTCCTGAACCTGGTGTTGTTGGACCTGAGGCTCATATACCTGCTTCTTGATGGGAGCAGCGACAAGAGACATTGGCCTGGGTGGTGGGGGTCCTCGATGATGGACGCTGCGACGGCGTCCTTTGTAAATGCAATGTCGGAGAACGCAGGGTTAAGGTATGACTAGCATAAAGATAGGAACTTGATGACGGGCCGAAGGGCTTGTTTCAGTCTCTGTGACTCTACTGGGTGGCTGCTTTGAGACGATGCATTTGACAACACACCAGATGTACGAGGGCGCACAGCCCAGATGACTCCGCTGTGACAATCTCTATTGTTGGGTCGCAGGACACTTTATGGGAAAGAAGAGCCTGTCAGATTATCCAGATGTATATGACGATATTCCGGCGCTACTTCCTCTCACCTCTCCCGAAGAACGCAAAACTATCGGGAGCCTGCTGAGCCAGAGGATACTGGAAATCGCCCTGGCCCAAGAAGCAAAAGGGAACCGAGTGAGATACGGCTCCGGAGCCCAGGTAACGCCGCGAGTGCAAATATATTTCAGGATACAGCGGACAGTGCGGACGAAGGTGGAGGTATGAACGGTGCCAATCCACCCGCCCGTTCTCCTGTATTCAATATATTTTCCCGATCGATGTGTACATGTTGGGTACTTCCTTTAGGAGAGACAAGAGATGCGAGACAGCTTCCCCGAGTCCGCAATAACCATCAAAGATACATCTTCCTCCCATTTGATTCTCAATCATTTAATTCCCACCAGCTCTCCCGGATTCTACCGCTCACCAACTCGTTAGGGTCAATTTAAATCGCACAATTAACTTCTCATCCCGCGTGTCTGAGAGACGTGGGAGGAAACTGCAGCACAGGCGGGAAGTCCGTACTGCACTTTCTCTGTAGCTGTTACACTTCATTCTACTTCGTTTTTGTATTACCTTGTTCTACCTCAATGAACCGTGTAGTGATTTGATCTGTATGAACAGTATGCAAGACAAGCTTTTCACTGTAACTCGGTACATGTGACAATAATAAGCCAATACAAATAACAATGACACACCTGATCAGACGGAAACGTACAAAACCTACACTTTCAGCGCCCGAGGTCAGGATCGAACCTGCGTCTGTGGAGTCTGCCAGCTCTCAGATGGTCAGTCAGCGTTACCGGGCACCTGCCTTCAAGCATTCTTCAGACGCCCCCCGGAGATCTCCGCCTGCCGACCCACTCTGGCTCCTTCAGAGGTACACGGTGATTGGCATCTGCCCGATTCTGATTTTGTACCATGTGTTAGAAATATCCATTAAATAAACCACATATATTTCCTGTCTGAGGCTGGTCTGTTTCAGCCACTTGAGGTCAAAGTAGGTGTCCAAAGTCCGGTTAATTGTTCAGGCTCAAGTTCATATACAGTACATCTCCCCTACTGGTACACAGGCTGCTGACGGCAGCCCACCAGAGTACACTATCCTGGCCAGTCCCTCAAGCTGTCCCCCTGTGTAGCCCATCTTCCAAAACCCTTCCTCTTCCCAGAATGGTGTCTTTGGTGCTTCTGTTCGTTTTTTCAGTAGCTATGGGTTTTTTTATGGATGGAATTACTGGCCCCATGCTCAATCCTCCTCCTTTGGCGTGATACACGTATGCACAGGTGCAATGAGAAACAGTCAATCCGTGTCACGGGCACAAAAGAAAGTTGAACGATAGGTGAAGTGCATTTTAAATTGGAGTCAAACATAGAACATTACATCACGGTACAGGCCCCTTGGCCAACCTTTTAACCTACTCCAAGATCAATCTAACCCTTCCCTCCTACATAACCCTCCACTTTTCTGTTCTCCACGTGCCTATCTAAGAATTTCTTAAATGCCCTCGTGTATCTGTCTTTACCACTGCCCCTGGCAGGGCATTCCACGCACTCACCACTGTCTGTGTAAAGAATTTATCTCTGACGTCCCGGCTATGCCTCACTCTAATCACCTTAAAATGACACCGCATCATATTAGCCATGTCTGTGTTGGGAAAAGTTTCTGTCTATCCACTTCATTTCTGCCTCTTCTCATCTTTCACACCTCTGTCAAGTCACTTCTCATTCTCCTTTGCTCCAAACAGAAAATCCCTCACTCACACAGCCTATCTTCAAAAACCATGCTCTCCAATTCAGGCAGCATCCTTTAAAAGTTTTGGATATATTGCATTAAAATAACTATTTTATGTGAGAAATGTAAGGTGTGCAATGCAACAGGTCTATTGTATGTCCGGGTCCAACTGATGCACCTTATCAGTAACATTTTTCAAAACACTGGAATTCTGACAGCTTGGTGAAACTAGATTCAGTGGGTAAACATGTTTTTCCACCCCATTATTAGATTCCACAACTCCATTTTATTCCATATCAATTCTCCCAGCTGCAATTCTGTAAAAACAAGTGTTTTATCTTAATTCGACCATTCTGTAAACTTCCCTTTGCAAGGACACAAATCTTATTAAGTCCCTTCCAGAGTTTCAAAACATAATTAAGCACACTGACACGTTTCCAAATCAGACCATAGTTCTCTGAGTAGGGTCAAAAGTCCTTTTGGCCTGTAACTGAACATAGGTTCCAACAAACTACCCTCCAATGCCTTCTGAATCGAATCCACAACAATAAATAAGAGGAAGGGAACCCCCTCATCCCAATTTTTCCCATTTTTCACACAATATGCTTTAATCATGGTCTTAAGAGTTGAGTTGAACTGTTCCAAGCCTCCCTTGGACTCCGTGTGATATGCAGATGTGTGATATGCAATGTGCCTAGCTTCCAATTCTCTAACTATCCCCTGGAATGTTCTCGAAGTAAAGTTACTGCCCTGGTCAAACTGAATTTCTTCGGGCAGATCTACCAGTGTGAAAAACTTACTGAATAACTTCACCCCAGTCTTTGCCTGGATGTTTCTGAGAGGAACAGCTTCAGGAAACCTAGACACAGCACACACAATTGTTAACACATACTGACAACCAGCTGCAGTCTTTGGCAATGGGCCTACACAATGTACTATGACCCTAGAAAAAGATTCACCAAAATCAGGTATCAGTTTAAGTGGTGATACTTGAATAATCTGATTAGATTTCCCCTCAACTTGACAGGTACGGCATGTCCTGTTAAAATTCACAACATCATTCCTTAAACTAGGCCAGTAAAATTCCTTCATAATCCTGTTCACTGTCTTCCTCGAGATCCACTTTACGGCATACTGTGAGCCATGTTTAAAATTTCAGCCCTGTAAACTTTCTGAACCATCACGTGACTTGCAGGCACAGTGGCTGGTCTCCACTTCCTCATTAACATCCCATCTTTAAGGTAATATCCCATTGACTCTCTCTGAACCTCCTCTCCTGTGAAAGCTATCATTTCAGAATCACGCTTTTGTTCCTCTATAAATTCCTTCCTCAATAAGGACTAACCTTTCCTTTCCTCCTTGCTCTCCTCAGCTTTACTACCCTCTAAGTCTTGCTGAAATCTGGAAGGTAGAAGTGTCACATCATCATAATTTAAACCTCTGGTCTTGCTATCATATGCCTCAACAGGCTGCTTAAACATACCTTGATTATCTGCGCATGTGAAATAAACATCTGTCTTTCTGTGTGGTTCCCTAGCAACAGCTTTGCTCATCAGTTGAACAGCTATATCAACCTTATCTTGGAGAGGTGTCAACATTTCTCCATTGTTTACTAAACTTAGCACCATCACCAGGCTTATAAGAATCATGTATACATTATGGAAGAGACCAAACAACCCCTCCATCTGATTACGACCTTCACTTCGACTTGCTTCCATAACATCACACCGAATAACATGATGATGACCTTGCAGGTGTCCAAATGTCCAAACAAAGTTCAACAGAGTAGCACAACTTTCCTCAGCAGCCTTTTGTCCTGGAAGCAGGGTCAAAGGTCATGTAACTAATCCAACCTTAACCAGCACTTTATCCAAAAGTCCAGGATCAGCACTTTTCCCATTACTTTCAGTAAAATTTACCCCATCAATTTTCACCTCATCACTAACTTTTAAAACACCGTGTAATACACGTGACTGAGAATCCTCATATTCCACTGGTACCAAGGTTAACCCCTTATTCACTGAACCAAGATCATCTGACACAAAAAAAACTGCTTTCCCTTTCAACCAAGTCAGACACCTCAGACTTTAACTGAGCTTCAACACAAGGTTCAGAACTCTGTGAATTCACAGGTACTTCAACAACCTGAACACAGGCAATCGGGACAGCTGCCTCTTCTGGGCTGTCATCACTTGTCCCAGTTTCAAATTCAAGGTCACCCCGAACCTCCCAGCTATTCTCTGGCAAACTCTCATCTGGAGTAAACTCAAGCTCGTAGGTCAAAACCTCTTTGTCTGCTTTCTTAGCAGACCCCCGCAAGATAGTGGCATCCTCTGCATCTAGGTATGCCCTTACATCATCAGGAACACAACTTTTAAATTCATCACACAAAACAAGCCCTTCCGAGCTGTAAAATCACCAAGGTCCAACATTAAACCTCTCAGCTGCCACATCTCCCTTATCAACTGTCTCTGTCTTTGTGCCTCTTCTCTTTGTTTTTCTGCCTCTTCGGCCTCAAGCCGTTTCAGTTGCAACTCATGCTGTCTTTTCTTATCCTCAGTCTCCAGCCTGTATTTCTCCAGATGAAGCTGAATCTCAGCCTCAGTAAGGTTACCTTCTGCGAACATTTTCAATACATCCTCAGTAAATTGTTTTGTCGAAACATAATATTCAACTATCTTCCTTTGAGTTTCTATCTTAGTCATACCCTTCTTTACCATTGTAAGCTTTAATTCCTTAACAATGTCACGCAACTCATACTTTCTAGCTTTCGTCAAGGACATGGGGTTTGGTGATCCCAGAAATCCTGCAACATCAATTTCTGCTGTTTTTCCACGCAACCAAATCTAAAGGGTACTTTCCCCCAATCAATTCAAACAAGCCTCCCGCCCAATTTGTTCATATCCCGGATGAGCCCCCAATATTGTCACGTACCCCGTGATGGGAATAAAGAACCAGCAGAAATAGAATACACTTTGGAGTCCAGGATTGCTATTAACTAATAATATTTATTAGTAACTACGCAATACTGTAATATAAATATAGATACATCAAACAGGTTAGCAATGATTATATCAAAGTAAGTGTGGAATGTCTATGAAAATCAAGCTTCTTCAAGTCTAGGGGTAAAAAGATACAGTCTTACAATGATGAGTAAAGTTCAGTTCAGTTCGTGGTATTGAATTGAGTAGCGATGGAGAGAGAGAGAGAGGGAGAGAGAGGTTTGAGTCTTCAGGTGAGCTGAACCCGCCGAACTTCTTGTTGTCCTCTGAAATCCTTTAAAAGTCACCGACTGTGACGTGAACAATGGGGACTGATTTTCTGTGCTAGAGCTATCACCCAGGCAAGGGTGGATACATGGACAACTCCCCACCGGTCACTGCCTTTTCTTTTCACTGCAAGAGCCACTGATCGTTCCGCCTGATCGATCCTCCAAAAACCTACAAAGCTCATTCAGTGTCCGAACATGTGTCCGAGGTCTATATCATCTGATCTTCTATTTTATCTTCCCGTGCTGAGCACCAACTGTCTCTCAAATAACTCCTCCTTCCTTTCTCTGTGTAAGAAATGCAAGCAGGCAAATGTCCTTGAGAAGTATCAACACGCTGCCGAAAAATCATAACATCGATTGTCCATTAAATAATGATGCCTTCGTTTACCATCGCAAATTACGAGCTGCTCGGAGCCATCTCTAACTCAGCAGAAATCCAAAAGTTAGCCAGTTCTTTCTCGTGCCTTAAAGTGACAGTCCAACAGTTAGTCTTCATCTCTCTCTCTTCAAACGACATGTCGGTGTTAAATAACTCTCTCTCTCTCTTTTCAAAAGCACAATTCGTAGGGGTAATTGAGCACAGTTCATAGGGGTAATTTAGGACCCCATCACACTCCAAACAGAAAATCCCTCACTCATTCAACCGATCTTCAAAAGACATGCTCTTCAATCCAGGCAGCATCCTTTGAAAGTTTTGGATATATTGCATTAAAATAACTATTTTATGTGAGAAATGTAAAGTGTGCAATGCAACAGTTCTATTGTATATTTGGGGAATATTGTATGCCACTTGTATAAAACACTAAAGGCAGTTACACTGCACATTGCCCACAGCCGCAGTGGGTGCACCGTGTCTGTATGTAGAATGTGACACCTTCACTCCATTTTTCTTTCCAGGAAACAGGACTAATAACGAAGATTATTGAGAGATATGGTAAAAGTACAAAGAAATGATGAACATCCAGGAAAATGGTTGGTGAAGGTGTGAGCAAGATGACCCGAATGGTGAATGTGGACATTTTGTTTTAACAATAGTGTATTTCCATCACATTTTTTATGTATTGCTTCTGTACACTTATCCATATCTATTAAAGAGGGAGGAAGGATTCTGTATTTTTCTGACTGTTTTGCATTGTTAAAGTACATTTAATGTAACCACAAGGTTATGCTTGGCGAATAAAGAATATATTGTTTATGCAACTAGTACTTCCAATTTAATCCCATGAAAATGGATTGAGAAACAGGATCACAGCTGAAGACTGGAGGAATGGAATTGCTGACATAGCCTCACCTACGAAATGGTGTCCTTTGTCCCGAAAATATAAAATCACAGTGTTGTTGTGAATTTCATTGTGGTGACTCCAGATCCTTCCACGTGAAGTGTGCCAGTTGTGAAACACTGCTCCAGCCTCGATAGATGAAGTAGATTTTCCTTTTTACCTTTCCCGTCCACTCTGTGGTCCGTGATCAGCTGCAGGGACTGTCTGCCTTTGTTCTGGATGCTCATTATAATTCTATACTGCACTATATTCTCCAAATTTAATAAATCAAAAAGGGGCACACATGCACACAATTACAGATAGATACACACAGAATGTATTTCACAGAGGCACACTCACATATACACAGAAAGACACACACACACACACACACAAAACTGGTCAAGTAGCTCTTGACAGCTGTTGATTTGGAAGCCATCTTTGGATGAGCTGTGAGATTTGCTATTCCCTCTGCAACTTCATCCTCCTGACATCCACCTACCTGTAACTCCCAACTCCCCCTCCATTCCCCTCCCTTGTTCGATCCACCCAACTTCCCTCACCACCCCCTCATCAGTCCACTAATCACCTCAGAACCCTCCACTCTCACACCCATTTAAGGCTCCGATCCATCCCACCCCGCTCACCCCACCACAAATTCTACTCAACCCACTGTTTTCCTCAGACTGATTGTTTGTTGTTTGTTGCCCCATCCTTATATTGCTTTGCAGACTCAGCATTTGCCAACAGAATCTGCTTAACACCAAATCGCAGATCTGAACTCTCAGTGCAGATTCATATCTTCTTGCAGCTTTATCTCCAGCACAGGGTCATTGCCTTTCTGGTTACAGGGAAACTTTTCATAAATAAGGCAACACTATATCCCGATGTGCTTTCTTCAAAGTGAAATGTGATGCTTATAGTACACATGTACATATTCAATAGTGTGTGTGTGTGTGTGTGTGTGTGTGTGTGTGGGTGTGTGTGCGCGTGCGCACACCCTTAACTCCTGGTGGAGTCATTGGGGCGCCGTGATCACAAGCTTTTTGCACAGATCTTTTTTCGTGTGCTCATTGTATGCCGTGTCTTGGGCATCTGAATCCTGGAGGAGCCCATACCTCTCCAGGTGTTTTTTTTATTATTATTATTTATAAACAAGGTCGAGTTGTTAGATTGACACTCAACCTAGCACGGATGGAGAGCGTGCAAGGGAGCCGGCCGGATTCGAACTCAGGACCGCTCGTCCCGAAGTCCAGCGCTGATGCCACTACGCCACCAGCGGTAATATTCAATACTGTGTGGGTCCAATTACAGTGTGATTTCTATACATGATACATACATAGACTAAAGTTCAAGTTCAAATATATTTTCATGGGCATACATACCCAGGATATAATTGCCATGACAATTAGCTCTTTGCAGCAGCAGTAGCACAGTACAATACAGAATTATTGAACATCACTTCCAAAATAATTAAATGAATATAAATTATACATAATTTACACAACAAAATAAACAGCAGTAACACTATCACATTAGTGCAACAGATTTGCAGAAGTATTGCTCATATAAGCTTTGACTTCTTCCCAGCTTCTCATTTTGTGTATGCGTGATTGAAGAATATCAGCACAGCCAGAATATCCCACAGAACAACCTACTGCAGCGCCCATTACAACCACCTGCCTCATGGGAGTCGTACGGCAAGCCATTCTATACACACAGTGCCTCCTGTATCTAAAAGAGTGGCCAAATAGTGTACGTGTGTGGTCTGCCGCTTAGTTCATCCATTTCAGGCTCAGCACATTTTGCATTCAGAGATATTCTTCAGCACGTCCCTGTTGCAATCTGTGGTTATTTGAGATACTGTCGCCTTCTTCTCAGCTTGAAGCAATCTGGCCATTCTCCACTGACCTCTCTCATTAACAAGGCATTTTCACCCACAGAACTGACTATCACCGGAATCTTTGTTTTTTTCTTGCACAATCCTCTGTAGACTCTCCAGACTGCTGTGTATGAAAATCCTAGGAGATCTGCAATTTTTGAGATACTCAAACCACCCCAGCCAGCACCGACAAAGTATTTCAGAGTCAAAGTCACTGAGATCACATTTCATTTCCATTCTGACATTTGGTCTGAACAACTGAACTTCTTGACCATGTCTGCATGCTATCATGCATCAAGTTGCTGCCACGGGATTGGCTAAATAGATATTTGCATTAATGAGCAGGTGTACAGGTGTAACTAATAAAGTGGCCACTAAATGTATATGGACAGTCAAATGTACGAAAGACTATAACTTATGCGCCACACTAAAACATAAACCAGCAGAACCAGCAGAATATACAATACATTTACATTGCAGTTTGGAAGATGTGTGCAGTTCTGGTTGCCACATTACAAGAAGGATGTGGAGACTACAGAGAGTGTGTGGGAGAGGTTAACCAGAATGCTGTTTGGATTAGAGTGTATTAGCTAGAAGGAGGAATTTGGCAGACTTTTATTATTTTCTCTGGAAGATCAGAGACTGAGCAGCAACATGACAGAACTAGATAAAATTATTTGAGGTGTATATAGTGAGCGTCTTTTACCCAGGGTGAAAATGTCAAATACTGAAGAGCATTGATTTAAGGTGACAAGGGGAAATTTTAAAGGAGATTTGCAAGACGCGTTCTTTGCACAGAGTGGTAGTTTGCAGATAAATAGCATTGTTTAAGAGGCATTTGGACAGATAGAAACATAGAAAACCTACAGCACAATACAGGCCCTTCATACCACAATGCTGTGCCGAACAGGTCCTTACTTTAGAAATTACCTAGTGTTACCTATAGCCTTCTATTTTTCTAAGTTCCATGTACCTATCCAGGAGTCTCTAAAAAGACCCTGTTGTATCCTCGTAAATCTCCTCTGCACCCTTCCTGTGGTTTCCACATCCTTCCTGTAGTGAAGCTACCAGAACTGAGTACAATACTCCAAGTGGGGTCTGACCAGGGTCCTATATAGCTGCAACAGTATCTCTTGACTCCTAAACTCAATCCCACATTTGATGAAGGCCAATGCACCGCATGCCTTCTTAAACACAGAGTCAACCTGCACAGCAGCTTTGAGTGCCCTATGGACTCAGATCCCAAAATCCCGCTGATCCTCCACACTGCCAAGGAGGTTTACCATTAATACTATATTCTTCCATCATATTTGACCTACCAAAATGAACCATCTCACACTGATCTGGGTTGAGCTCCATCTGCCACTTCTCAGCCCAGTTTTGCATTCTATCGAAGTCCCGCTGTAACCTCTGAGAGCCCTCCACACTATCCACAACACCCTAACCCTTTGTGTCATCAGCAAATTTGCTAACCTAATCCTCCACTTCCTCATCCAGGTCACTTATAAGAATCATGAAGAGAAGGGGTCCCAGAACAGATCACTGAGGCACACCACTGGTCACCAATCTCCATGCAGAATATGACCCATCTACACTTTGCTTTCTGTGGGCAAGCCAATTCTGGATCCACAAAGTAATGTCCACTCGAATCCCATGCCTCCTTACTTTCTCAATAAGCCTGGCATGGGGTACCTTATCAAATGCCTTGCTGAAATCCATATACACTACATCTACTGCTCAAACTTCATCAACATATTTAGTCATATTCTCAAAAAATTCAATCAGGTTCGTAAGTGAATGAGAGTGGTGAATCTGTGGAATTCTGTGTCACGGGAAACAGTTGAGGCCAGTTCATTGGCTATATTTAAGAGGGAGTTAGATATGGCCCTTGTAGCTAAAGGGATCAGTGGGTATGGAGAGAAGGCAGGTACAGGGCTCTGAATTGGATGATCAGCCATGATCATACTGAATGGCAGTGCGGGCTCAAAGGGCCAAATGGCCTACTCCTGCACCTATTTTCTATGTTTCTATATTTCTTTGTAAGGCATTACCTGCATTTGACAAAGCTATGCTGACTATTCCTAATCATATCATCTCTCTCCAAATGTTCATAAATCCTGCATCTCAGGATCTTTTCTTCAACTTACCAACCACTGAAGTTAGAATCACTGGTCTATAATTTCCTGGGCTACCTCTACTCCCTTTCTTGAATAAGAGAACAACATCTGCAACCCTCCAATCCTCCGGAACCTCTCCCGTCTCCATTGATGATGCAAAGGTCATCGCCAGAGGCTCAGCAATCTCCTCACTCACCTCCCACAGTAGCCTGGGGTACATCTCATCTGGTCCCAGTGACTTCTCCAATTTGATGCTTTCCAAAAGTTCCAGCACATACTCTTTCTTAATATCTATATGCTCAAGTCTTTCAGTCCACTGTAAGTCATTCCTACAATCACCAAGATCCTTTTCCATAGTGAATACTGAAGCAAAGTATTCATTAAGTACCTCTGCTATCTCCTCCAGTGCCATACACACGTCCCCACTGTCACACTTGATTGGTCATATTCTCTCACGTCATATCTTCTTGCTCTTCACATACTTGTAGAATGCCTTGGGGTTTTCCTTAATCCTCTCTGCCAAAGCCTTTTCATGGCCCCTTCCGGCTGGGAGGGGAGGTGAGGCGAGGCGAGGCAAAGCGAGGCTGGAGGCAGGAGACTTGAGGCGAGGTGAGGCTGGAGGCAGGAGACTTGAGGTGAGGTGAGGCTGGAGGCTGGACCCAGGAGACTTTAGGCGAGGCGAGGCTGGAGGCTGGACCCAGGAGACTTTAGGCGAGTCGAGGCTGGAGGCTGGACCCAGGAGACTTTAGGCGAGTCGAGGCTGGAGGCTGGACCCAGGAGACTTTAGGCGAGGCTGGAGGCTGGAGGCAGGAGACTTGAGGTGAGGCGAGGCTGGAGGCTGGAGACAGGAGATTTGGGGCAAGGCTTGGCAGGCTCCTCCTGGGCGGGGCGCAGATCAGCTGGGCAGGGCACGGTACTGCTGGGCAGGGCGCAGATCACCACCTGACGGAGGCAAGGGACAGGAGGGGACAGAACCAACCCCAGGTAACGGCAAGACAGCCTGGCTTACCTGGGCGGAGGGAAGGGACAGGAAGGGAGCTAGGTACAGGGTGGCTCCAGGCGAGACGAGGCAAGAGTTACCGGCAAGACAAGGCAAGGCTTCTGGCAAAGCAAGGCAAGGCGAGACGAGACAAGACGAGAACTTCAGGTGAGGCGAGAGTTACCAGCAAGCCAAGGCAGGGCTTCAGGCAAGGAAACAGAAGGCAGAGCAAGGCATACAAGGAGTAAGGACTAGAACAATCCAGCAGCCACACCTGGGTCTCTGAAGGTATTTATGCAGCCAGACCCAACTAGCATCAGCTGCCTCAATTACAAAAACAAGAACAGAAACAGGGTAAACAGTAAAACCTGGAGCAAGGGTCGATGGACCGGACCGTGAACCGGAATACGGACTTCATGGACCGGACCATGACAGTTCTCTCCTCTGTGGGGTAAACCGGGCCATTTTTCCATTGCCCTGCGGGGGATCTGTTCTTGTGTTGTCCTTGCCTCCGTTAGGTAAGTCAGGCCGTTTCGCCATTGCCCTGCGGGAGGTATCTGTCTTGTCTTCTCCTTGCCTCTGTTGGGTAAGTCCGGCTGTTCTACTGTTACCTGACAGAGAGACCTGTCCCAGCTTGGTGTGGAGATCAAGTTGAGTCCTGGCTTGTCTTTGGATAAGTCTTTGCTCTATATCTATGCTCTGTCCTGTCTCATGTTAGTGTCATGTTAAAGATGAGTCCCGGCTTGTCGAAGGGTAAGTCTTGGCTCTATGTTGATGTTTGGTTCCCAGTCTGTCCCTGAGCTCCAAGAACCCTAGCCCCGACAATCCCACAGCCAAGCTCCAAGAACCCAAGCCTGGAGGGTCCCAAGCCAAGCTCCAAGAACCCAAGCCTTGAGGGTCCCAAGCCACATTCTAAGAACCCAAGCCTTGAGGGTCCCAAGCCAAGCTCCAAGAACCCAAGCCTCGAGGATCCCAAGCCAAGCTCAAGACCCAAGACCCCAGCCTGCAGCCAAGCTCAAGACCCAAGACCCCAGCCTGCAGCCAAGCTCAAGACCCAAGACCCCAGCCTGAAGCCAAGCTCAAGACCCCAGCCTGCAGCCAAGCTCAAGACCCAAGACCCCAGCCTGCAGCCAAGCTCAGGTCTCTAGTCCCCAGCCATGTCCTGTCCTGAAGCTATGTCATGTCCTTGCCTGGTTCTGGGGTCCGAGCCTGAGGCAAGCCCCAGGTTCTGGGTCCTTGTCCAGACTCGGGCTCAGAATCCAAGCCTTATTTCCTAGTCCATGGTTTCTAGTCCTGGTTCCCTGAGCCCAAGTCTGCGTTCTTGTCCCTGCTCCTTGCCTGTATCCTGTCACGTCCCTACTCCAGTCAAGTCCTGTTCCTTGTACTTCAGTGTTTGTGTCTCGCATTTGGGTCCATTCCCAGCACGCCCTTGTGACAAAACAGGACCTTTCAGAAGGAATAGGCTGGGTAGAATACTAGAAATAAATTGAAAAACACAGCAAGTTGAGGTTAGGATGAACTGTACGATTGTTTCAACAAGGAAAAAGAGTGAAGTGTAGATCAACCCCTGAAACATATAAAGTTCCCAGGAGTACTGACAAAATTGATGGTGAAGGGGATATTTCTCCTGGTGGGGCTATTATAAACTTGATGTGAGGGCACAATTACAGAATAATGGGTTGCCCAATGAAAAAAGAGATCAACTTGTCTCAGAAGGTCACAATTCTCTTGAATTCTTTACCCCAAAGAGCCGTGAAGGCAAAGTCATTAAATAAACTCAAAAACCAGATATGAACAGATATATCAGCTTCAAAGCCAAGAAGAGATATAGGGGCCAAGCAGGATGATGGTGTCGAGGACAGGATTAGATCAGTCATCATCTTACTGAGTGCTGCGGCAGGATGAAGGGGGTGGTGGCCTTCTTCTGTTTCTGACATCAGTTTTGGAAGTGGTGAGGGAGGGGCTGGAGCTGGGTGACTCTGCAGGGAATTAACTTCTGACCTTCTACAGACGCGGACTGGAGAGTATTCTGACTGGTTGCATCATGGCCTGGTATGGAAACACCATTGCCCATAAGCAGAAAAGCAGTGGATGCAGCCCAATCCATCACAGGAAAAGCCCTCCCCACCACTGAGCACAGTTGCAGCTGGCAATTCCACAGGAAAGCAGCATCCATCATCCAAGACCCCCATGATCCACGCTGTGCTCTCTTCTTGTTGCTGCCATTGGGAAGGAGCCTCAGGACCCACACCACCAGGTTCAGGGACAGTTACTCCTGCTCAACCATCGGGCTCCTGAACAGGCATAGACAACCTCGCTCACCTCAACTCTGAACTGATCTCACAAACTATCCACTTATTTTCAATGACTCTACAAATCATGTTCTCAATATTATTTATTTATGTGTTTGTTCGTTTATTTGTTTATCTTGTATTTGCACTGTTTGTTTACCTCTGCACTTTGGTTATTTGTCTGTCTTTCTTTGTGCATAGTTTTTCATTACTTAACCCAGTTGTGTTTCTTTGTATCCAATGTGAATGCCTGCAACAAAAGGAATCTTGGTTGTGGGGTAGTATGTTGTGGCATGTACGTACTTCGATAATAAATTTACTTTAAACTTTGCTATCTGAAAGACTGAAGTGATTGATGATGCCAGTCAGCACTGGGTAATACAATAGGTGGGTGATGTCCCAACAGGGGACGGCTTGTGGAAGGATGTAGGTTGGAGGCTGGTGGGAACATGAAAGAAAGAATTAGATATGGAATTAAGAGACAGCAGAGCTGGTGTCAGGTGTTATAGATAAGAATGATCAACAACTGAGTGGAGAGATATTTTCTTTGGTGCACAAGAGGATGATGGGATTGTTTGTACCCTTAGCATGAGACTCAACTCTGGATGACAGAGAGAAATACCACATAATACTGTAACCCTCTCACCAGGGCCCATGCACATTTGGCTTGTTAGCCAACTCTGCTAAAAGCTCTGTGGCTCAGCAGTGAGAAGGCCACCTTTGACAAACTATGTATGGGTCTGGGTTTGGTACGATTTGGGGTTCAACCAAGCAGGAATGTCATGATGGATCAATAAATGGAACCACGTTTTGAGAAAATGCTGTGTAAAGAAAATAAATTAAGATGGTCCATTATAGTTAAAACAGTCCAATGTGCACACAAACATTGGAGATCATACTGGAGTAGTCAGGGTGTATTTCTTACTCAAGCGCTGGACCCACTGTCTGCCTGAAGGAACCTGCCACATTCTGAGCTCCCTTCGAAGACCATCTCGAAAGAATTGGCTCTCACAAGAGGATTGGCCCTTCCTGCTTGGAGACATTCATCTGCACAAAGCGCTTCTTGCAACAGGGACTCTCCTTCCAATGGCATTCAGTGGCATCTTCCCCTGTGCCCCTCTCTGCAGCTCACGCCAAACACCCCAAACCAGACTATTGTCCTTCAGAAAACTCTTCCACATGGCTCTCTAGAACCAGGATCCTGAATGGCTGACACACATTCCTAACTTGGACAACGTGGTTTGTTTTCTTTAGCCAAAGCCATAACACTCTTTCCAGCATGGCACACTGCTTTTAAACGGCTAATATAAAGTACATCACTGCATTGCAGTAGAAATCTTAACTGGGGCATTACAATTCTGTAAACAAATATGTAGTTTATTGTGAGATCCTTTCCTGTCACACCTGTATTCTGTTGTCAAAGTTCTTGTAACATTTGTCATACCTAGAGATTATGCTAAGAGTACAATAGCAAGGCCTACTTCTATGACATTCGAAATGTAATGTTGGAAATTTGTGATTCAGCTTTTCCACCACTTAGAGGTAAATTGCCTCTTCTGCCTGCTGCAAAAAAAATGTGACTAAATGTTGAACAAAGATTGCAGATATCCCCTATTGATCTTGGGAGTGACAAATGCACTTCACTTTTAATTCAGAAAGTCTGTGCTTATGCAATTCCAAAGGTATAATGACAAAAATCTACTTTGACACCCTCGTGCTATGCTGAGGCACCGTGACACTGCCAGAGGTGCTGCCTTTCAGCTAAAACACTTATCAATGGTAACTGAACATGGAAGAACCCATAACACTATTTGAAAATGAGTTGGAAGATTTTCCTCAGTGTCCACTCTTCATTGGATGCTGGGAAATTCAGGTGTTCTGTGATTATGAACATCATGCCACAGATGCAAATTCTTTGTTTTAATCTTTCAGCTTATGAATGAATTATGTGGAACACAAATGAGTTGCAACGTAATTCCAGTTGCTCATAACTAATGTAACTTGTTTACATAGGTATTCTGTGCCTAGTAAATATGATCCTGGTAAGGTATGTACTTAATTGTTGGGATCTTATATGGAACAGGTGCAGGCGGACAATCTCTGATAATGGCTAGGGTCACCCGTCTTGTAAAGACACTGCCCAGAAGAAGGCAATGGTGAACCACTTCTGGAGAAAAGTTTGCCAAGAACAATCATGATCATGGGGCAATGATCGCCCTTGTCATCTGACATGGTGCATGATGAATGTAAGATGATGATGCAGGCTATTAAAACCCTTGAACCTGGTCGACTGCTCAATTAGATCCGAACCTCAGTTCCATTCACTAGCTTCTTCCTGCACCAGGGGACATTCGACGTTGTTCAATTAACCAAAAATCTACATGCCTTTGAGATGCCGGATAACATTGGGGCACATGGTCTCAACCCACACAGAGACAGGGAGAATGTGGAAGCTAACAGCCCTGAAGGTCAGGATTGAACCCGTCATCTCTGGTGCTGTGCGATAGCACCTCTGCACCTCTGTGTCATTCATTCAGTAAGTGCCGTGTCGTATGACGGAGATAATCATGCTCTTGACCATGACTGTTCTTGGAAATTTTTTCTGTCGAAGTGATTTGCCATTACCTTCTTCTGGAGAGTGTGTTTACAAGATGGCTGACCCCAACCATCAGCAATACTCTTCAGCGATTGTCTGCCTGGCATCAGTGGTCACATAACCAGGACTTGTAATGTACACCAGCTGCTCATACAACCATCCAGCACCTGTTTCTGTGGCTTCACGTGACCCTGATCGAGAGTGTAAGCAGGTGCTACCCCTTGCCCAAGGGTGACCCGCAGGCTGGCAGAGGGAAGGAGCAGCTTATCACCCATCCTTTGGTAGAGACAGATCTCCACCCCAGCACCCAGTCTCTGTGTCACCTTCTCATTATTTTCAACCTTGAATCTGTGACTTCTTTGTCTTCTGAATTATGGCGACTACAAGCTTATCTGTCCTCATGTTTATAATCTTAGCGTCAATTTGAAATCTGTCTTGCACCTTTTTCAAGATGAATACTTCTTTTCAGAATGTGGTGCCCAGAACCAATCTCAATTCAAACTGCATTTTGCACCAAATCTTAACGAAATCTTGTGGTTTAGGAGATTTTTCCAAACAAAATAAGAACAGTTTATGCCTGCTAACTGTTCTCTAAATATCAGATGAGAGGGAAGAGACATGAGAACAAGGAACAGAATCCTGGAATAACTCCTGATGCAGGGTCTCCAATCAAATCATGGACATACTCCACCTTCTCCACAGACGCTGCTTAACCTACTGAGTGTTTCCAACATTCAGCTTATGTTTGTATCAAACTCAAAGGAATCTCTCTAGAACTGTGAGATTTATTTTGAATTCACATGGAGGACAAACACGAGAACATCTGTATATGCTGGAAATCTAAAGCAAAACACATAAAAGGCTAGAGGAACACACACAAAAGGCTATAGGTAATCCAAAATTTATCAATGCTCACTTTTAATATATCCAATGACTTGGTCTCCACAGCCACCTGTGGCAATGAATTCCACACATTCACTAACCTCTAACTGACGAAATTCCTCTTTACCTCTGTTCTAAAGGGACATCCTTGTATTCTGAGGCTGTGCCCTCTGTCCTGGATTCCCCCACTACTGGAAACACGCTCTTTATGTCCACTATCTCTAGGTCTTTCAATATTCAGTAGGTGGGTAGGTTTTGGTGGAAAGAGAAACCAGTTCAGATGAAGGGTCATGATCCAAAATGTTACCAGTCCTCTTCTTTCCACAGATGCTGCCTAACCCATTGAATTCCTCCAGCATCTTGTTGGTTCCTCCATATTCCAGCATCTGCAGTCTCTTGTGCCTTTATCCAATAAATACTTTGGGACAATAACAATATTCTCTCTACTTTTTTGAGCCAACCTTTGCTCTGAGCAAGAACTTTTTACACAGCCTGAAAACTGTGCAACACTTTAATAAAACATTATAAAAGAAAATTCCAGCTGCTAACCAACAAAGGCTACATATGCAGGCACATTTCTGTTACACCCACTCAGCTTAGATGAAACAGTGGTTAATAACCCTTCCTGAGAACGGGGGAAGCTCAGAGATGGTTGTACTCAAGGATGAAGCCACCTGCCCTGGACATCAGAGATGCTAAGTGATGCCAAGTCCACCACATTGACTCACTCAGTATGACCCGTTGCATGGGGGACATCATTTCTCTACTTGTTATCCCAGGATTTGTATTGACATTTGAATTTTCATGCTTTGGTTCCACATGAAAGACTGGGCACTTCACATGTTTCTATAACAGATGTCCACGTCTTTGAATACTACCACCTGCATCTTTCTTCAAGTGATCAAGGAGGTAGAAAGTTGCATGAGTCAGATTTGTTCCTTCAACTCATATTTCAAGAACCAACTGATGCAGCTCAGCTCTTTCCCTTCATTCCCATTCACTGCATTCAGCAGTCCCAATATCCCATAACGTACACGCACTCAAGGAAGAGAGAAATATCCACTGCTTTTTAAGGTTGTATTTTATATTGAGTTTGATTTACAGGGTTCCTTAACATTTTTGTAGCGGGGTTTGTAGTGGGGATAAACTCCCACTTCCTAGTTAATGCTCCCAATGGCAGGCATCTAAAGTAGCCTCTGACAACCAAGTCCAGCTCCTGGCCTTCACGTGTGCTTAGTTACTGAACCTGACAGAACCGTTTCTACTGACAGGAGAAGGGGCAAAGTGGGGTTACTGTTGCCTTAAACCAGTCACTTTGAGCAGATGGGGCTTATCAGCCATGGTTGGCAACTCACCCAGGAGAAAGGAAACTCTGATGTTAAACCTCTGCTGCCTTGCGACTGTACCCACTCATGGGGACGGCTTTGGGACTAATCCCTGAGGAACAGTCCGGGGCTGGATTCCCTAAGGCAGTCCTACATTGAGTTCAATGCTGACTGGCAACTCCTGTGATGCTGCTGGTGCCAAACTGTATCGGTCTCTGCTGTACCTGTGGTCTCATCAGATGCGTGGAGAGAGGGAGCCTGTTTCAGGGCAGCAGCTTGCTGTCCTTGTAGTACTGCCCTGGGCTTACGTATCATGTAGATAGCTGGGATGCAACATCCGTGGTCGACCTTGACCAACGGAGACCAAGATTGGGTTGGAGGTATTGCTGTGTTATTCCTGACAATTGATTAGACAAGAATCATTCATTGGAGTCACGTATCTGCCAGTAGTACACAGATTGGATTGAGATCTTCAGCCCACAATGTCTTACAACAGTAATGCCAATCAAAACCAATCCCCTTTGCCTACACATTGTCTATATCTCCCACCCTCTGCCTGTTCATACATCCTGTACTTGATCTGATATTGGGAAATGAACCTGGTCAGGTGTCAGATCTCTCAGTGGGAGAGCATTTTGGAGATAGTGATCACAGTTCTATCTCCTTTACCATAGCATTAGAGAGGGATAGGAACAGGCAAGTTTGGAAAGTGTTTAATTGGAGTAAGGGGAAATATGAGTCTATCAGGCAGGAACTTGGAAGCATAAATTGGGAATTTGATGTTCTCAAGGAAATGTACCGCAGAAATGTGGCAAATGTTCAGGGGATCTTTGTGTGGAGTTTTGCATAGGTACGTTCCAATGAGACAGGGAAAGGATGGTAGGGTACAGGAACCGTGGTGTAGTCTCCAGTCTCCAGTCTCAAGGCTCCAGCCTCCTGACTAGCCTCAAGCCCGAAGGCTCCAGCCTCTTGCCGAGTCAAGCCAAGTCTCTAGCCTCGAGCCTCTTGCCAAGCCAAGTCTCTAGCCTCGAGCCTCCTGCCAAGCCAAGCCAAGTCTCTAGCCTCCAGCTTCTATCCTGAAGACTCCAGCCTCATTCTGCCTGCCTGCCAAGCCTCGTCCTTGCCTAGTTCTGGGGTCCGAGCCATATGCAAGACCCAGCTACTTGGTCCTTGTCCAGTCTCTGGCTCTGAGTCCAAGCCTGGGCTCCTAGCTCTCTTGTTCAGTCCTGTTCCAGGTTCCTGGTTTTCCTGTCCATGTCCTTGCCATTGCCTTGTATCCTAGTCCTGTTCCTAGTACTTCAGTGTCTGTGTCTTGCACTTGGGTCCATTCCAGCCACCCCACCTTATGACAAGAACAAGAAGAGACAAACACCAAAGAACGACAGACAGTTCCATCTCTGCTCCCGGGAAGCTCTGAGTCTCAGTTCAGCTAGCAACCTCAGCTGGCCCAGGAAACAGCCGAATTCATAACACAGAGACAACTCCAACAAGTAGCAACAAGGCTCCATGAAGCGGAGGTCTTCCAACCAGGCCTAAAGATCACAAATGGTTTCACTAACATTCCATCCAATGGGGACTGAATGCAGACTTTATACATTTATTCCTCATTCCTTGGTGAAGCAAACTTCTGTGCCTTCTTCCTTGCCATTCTCAACTCAGTCTCAATCCTTAATTCCATGGCTGTTGCCTTGTGGAAAGTCCCTCCATTTGATAATAAACTTCAGGTGGTAGGACATTCTCTTACTCACTAACAGTAAGGCGCTCCTTCCCTCCGCTAGCCTGCAGGTCACCCTTGGGCAACGTATAACACCTGCTTAGCACCCCCACTCATCAGGGTCACATGAAGTCATGAGAACTGGTGGTTGGTGATATGAGCAGCTGGTGCATAGCACAAGTCAAGCAGACAATCTCTGAAGTGTTTTGATAATGGCTGGGGTCACCCCTCTTGTAAAGACCACTGCCCAGAAGATGGCAAAGACAAACCACGTCGGAAGAAAAATTAGCCAAGAACAACCATGATCAGGACCATGATCGCCCACGTCATATGACACGACACATAATGAATGAATGAATAATCTTATGAGACCATAAATCATAGGGGAAGAATTAGGCCATTCGGCCAAATGAGTCTGTTCCTCGGTTCCACCATGGCTGGTTTATTATCCCCATTCTCCTGCCTTCGTCCCATAACCTTTGACACCCTTCCTAACCAAGAAGCTATCAACCTCTCGTGGCGCATTACAGTAAAAAAAATTCCAGCTGCACGGCAACAAAGGCTATGTGCGCGGGAGCGTTTCAGTTACTGCGTGGCCGCGCACCCGCGCAGCTTAGAGGAGACAGTGGAGGAGAGGCTTCTGAGATCCTGACATCCCGAGAGCGATACCGTCTGGAGTTTAGCCATCTGGCGCTTAGCTCCTGGTAGGATCTCCCATCGCGGTAAAATCAAGAGAGAGGTTCTGGACAAATAGTGATCCAACCAAGACCTCAACGGTAGAGCAGCGTGAGACGATGACACGTCACAACGGCAGAGGAAGGCTACAGCAGTGAAGGGCCCCCAGTATACTATGCCACTGTAAACGTGAGGACGCACCGATAGACAAGCCCTTTGGAGAATATCGTACTCGGCTCGAGCGATCGCAGTACCCTACATGACCCACATCAGCAACCTCTGTAAGGTCAATAAGGTCACTCCTCCGCCTCCGTGGCTCCGGGGAAAACTGTGCCAGCCTAAACAGTCTCTCCGGGTAATATGCTCGTGGATCTTCTCTCATAACCTTTCTAGCTTAACGATGCCCTTCCACGATGTGTAAATAAATTTCCCGTCCCGATTTTCGCTGGATCGAAGTACTCTAACTCCCGTCCCAACAGCACAGTGGGAACACCTTCACCAGATGGACGTTTGCGGTTCAAGGAGAAGGCTCTCCCCCCCGAGCCTTCTCAAAGGCAAACAGGAAATGAGCAACGAAAGCTCATTTTGATTGACGACCTGTGTCTAATGTTGGAGCCATTTCGTTGGCTGCAGGTAGCTTTGGATCGATTTGAGACTTCAAAGGTATTAGATTTTAAACAGCACTTGGAAAGTTAAAATTGAAAACGGAGAGGGAAGTAGGATTGCAAACACACATCATTGAACCTATTAACCTCTCTTGTGCCGTATCATAGAACAATTGAAAAGTTAATATTATCAAGGACGTCACGTTTATTTTTAACCTATTTAGCAGTTTAAGGAAATGTTAAACACCTCAGATCTGGTACGAAAACGAATAGAGAGATATAAACGAACCATTTAGCTTTCACTGGGATCTGTGAGTTGTGTCGAGCGTTAACTATAGTTAATCTGAACAACCACCCCCCGCCCCCCGCCACCCCGCTCCTTGTTTACTTTCTCAGTTAATATTAATGGGACAGTTTCACGCGAATTTCACGCGAGTCACCGGGAAATTGAGAATGTATATTATTTGGGGAACTACATCCTCGGTTGACGTATAAAACAAATAAAATAGGCATCGTGGAGGCTTCTTAAGTGATATTAATGATTCACTTGCCCACACAAACGCATTTTGAAATAATGTGCAGAGGTCAGCGTGATCGGAAGGTATGGATGGTGAGTGCTGTATCGGAACTACTGACACAAACAGTTCTGTTCTCGTTGAAAAATGGACATAATTTTCTATCATTTACTCTCTGGGCAGCGCTTCTGGCATGATGCCGCGCTATATTTAGACGTGGTAGAGGGACAGAGGGTTTCAAACACAAGGTGAGTCCAGAATCAAAACAAAAACATCGCAGGTGCTGGAAATCTGAAATGGGAAAAAAAAAGAAAATAGTGGAAACACTCAGCAGGTCAGGCAGCGTCTGTGTGGAGAGAATCAGTTGACGTTTCAGCCCGGAGACCCCGTGGCGGGCAGGTAGGGAAACACAAACAGATGAGCGGGGAAAGTGGATAGAGTCTGTCGCCTCTCTGAGGGATTCGCCTGACTGACCTTCGCACTCTAACTGACCCTGTTGCTATAACTTCTGACCTGAAATTTTAAGTCAGTTTTCTCTCTCCCGCCGATGCTGCCCAGCCTGTTGAGTGATCCTGTTGTGACTCTGGATTATTTTCTTCTGCCCTGAGCTCTCCGCTGGGGGGGCGAATGGGTCTCTGAGCTGGCGTGAAGGCAGACGTTGCCGGCTCTTGCTCCATCCCACACCGGCACAAACGCATCTTCTCCGAGAGATGGGCGAGCGCAGATAACCGAGAAGTTGAGAATTTGAAAGTAAGTAAAACGAAGAAGAGTCTCTAGTCTAACTGGCGCCTCGAGGCTCACATTTTCACCTAGGGATTACTAGACTCCCCTCCTGCCGCATTAGTCCGACCATCTCTCGCTACACATTTCACTTGTTCCCTCTCTGATGTCATAACACCGACCAGAGCTGGTCCTCAATGCATTAGTCATCCGTGCTGAGGATTCGATTGGGCGCCGCCCATCATCCCCGGGAAGGTATAAAAAGAACAGAGCAATGAAGCAGCGAGACAGTACCCGGGAAACCGCGAGACGCTTTGCCCACCGGGAGAGAAAAGGAAAGGGAACGAGAGAGACAGAGTGTGAAGCAAGAATGACAGCTCTCTGCAGCCGCGAGATGGGTTACCTCAGCTTCCTCGCTTACCTGGTTGTGTTTCCGTACTTGTCCGTGTCCTCCGCGGTCAGACTCGATCTTACAGAAGCCAACAATGTTTCCAAGATCAAATTCAATCCGAGAGGAAATCTGTGGGCCACAGGTAAGGTAACGGCGTGTCCAGGGCAGTGAGTGTGGGTCTCGGGGAAGGGGTCTTATCTCCGGTCGGGCTCACATTTACAGTCGGAGGAAGGGTTGGGTGATGTTTCGGAGCAATGCTCAAGATGCTGGAGGAACTCAGCGGGTCGGGCAGCATCTATAGCGAGAAATCGACAGTGGACTTTTGAGGTCGCGACGCTTTGATGAATGTTGTGTCATGTACCTTGTGTGTTGACCCAAATATCAACATCCGAGGTCTTTTGGGTCTCCAAACTTTCCATGGTGTCGGGAATCAGTGCCTATCCAAACTGGGGATGGGGAAGGTAGATCATTTACAATTAACCATGTTTGTACGTTAGCAGTTTGAGCTTCTTAAAGTGACATACAGTCACAGAGCACAACAGCAAAGGAGCAGACCCATCGGCCCGTCTAGTCCGTGCCAATCTGTTATTCTGCCTAGTTCCATTGACCAGAGCTGGAGCATGGCCCTCCATCCCCTCCCATCCATCTACTTATCCAAACGTCTCCTAAATCGTGATTTAAAACCGTAAAACAGTAAGACACGGGGGCAGAATTAGGCCATTTCCCCTGTGGAGTCTTCTCTGCCATCCGATGGTATCTGATTTATTATTCCTCTCAACCCCATTCCCGTATCCTTCGACGCTCTTACTAATGAGGAACTTTCCAATCTCTGCTTTAAGTATACCAGATGATAAATATTGAGTTAAATATACCAGTAGTCAAACATTTTATCCGTGAAATAAAACAAGAATATTTTAGAGGCTCTTTTAATTTTACTATCATTGCTAATTCGCACAGCTAAGGGAATGGCCTGGTCCCGCCCTCGTTCTCTGGAATTGTACCATCTCTTCTCTTCATTCCTCTGCCTGTTATCCGTTTCCACCGCCCAGGTGAGTGTAAGGAGTCCGTGTACGAATGTTGCTGTCAGTAGATGGCAGTGTAGGCGATATGAGGAGAGGAAGCAGTCAAACCTGTGGTACCTCATCCTCCAAACCTGTAAATAGGCGCCATGTGGTGAACAAGGTTCCGCCAGGGAAACTGACCTCTCACCACGGAGGTGCAGCGGAAAGAGCAACTGTCTCGCCCCTCCAGATCCGGGTCCGATCCTGACCTCCGGTGCTCTCTGGGTGGAGTTCGCACGTTCGCCTTGTGATCGCGCGAGATTCCTTGGGTTAACTGAAGGCTGCAATGTGATTCAAGTGTGTAAACGACAATAAACTATGCAAATACAAAAACAGAAAAAATAATAATAAATAAACAATAAATATCGAGAACACATTATTCCCACCCCCCACCCCCCGCCCAAGCGCCTTATGTTTGATGAGTAATAACTTTTCCTGAACCTAGTGTTGTTGGACCTGAGGCTCATGTACCTGCTTCTTGATGGGAGCAGCGACAAGAGACATTGGCCTGGGTGGTGGGGGTCCTCGATGATGGACGCTGCGACGGCGTCCTTTGTAAATGCAATGTCGGAGAACGCAAGGTTAAGATATGACTAGCATAAAGATAGGAACTTGATGACGGGCCGAAGGGCTTGTTTCAGTCTCTGTGACTCTACTGGGTGGCTGCTTTGATACGATGCATTTGACAACACACCAGATGTTCGCGGGGGCACAGCCCAGATGACTCCGCTGTGACGATCTCTATTGTTGGGTCGCAGGACACTTTATGGGAAAGAAGAGCATGTCAGATTATCCAGATGGATATGACGATACTCCGGCGCTACTCCCTCTCACCTCTCCCAAAGACAGTAAGACTATCGGGAGCCTGCTGAGCCGGAGGATGCTGGAAGTCGCCCTGGCCCAAGAAGCAAAGGGGAAGCGAGTGAGATACGGCTCCGGAGCCCAGGTAACGCCGCGCGTGCAAGTATATTTCAGGATACAGCGGACAGTGCGGACGAAGGTGGTGGTATGAACGGTGCCAGTCCACCCGCCCGTTCTCCTGTATTCAATATATTTTCCTGATCGATGTATACATGTTGGGTACTTCCTTTAGGAGAGACAAGAGATGCGAGACAGCTCCCTCGAGTCCGCAATAACCATCAAACATACATCTTCCTCCCGTTTGATTCTCAATCATTTAATTCCCACCAGCTCTCCCGGATTCTACCGCTCACCAACTCGTTAGGGTCAATTTAAATCGCACAATTAACTTCTCATCCCGCGTGTCTGAGAGACGTGGGAGGAAACTGCAGCACAGGCGGGAAGTCTGTACTGCACTTTCTCTGTAGCTGTTACACTTCATTCTACTTCGTTTTTGTATTACCTTGTTCTACCTCAATGAACCGTGTGCTGGTTTGATCTGTATGAACAGTATGCAAGACAAGCTTTTCACTGTAACTCGGTACACGTGACAATAATAAGCCAATACAAGTACCAATAACCCACCTGATCAGACGGAAACGTACAAAATCTACACTTTAAGCGCCCGAGGTCAGGATCGAACCTGCGTCTGTGGATTCTGCCAGCTCTCAGATGGTCAGTCAGCGTTACCGGGCACCTGCCTTCAAACATTCTTCAGACACCCCCCGGAGTTCTCCGACTGCCGACCCACTCTGGCTCCCTCAGAGGTACACGACGATTGGCATCCGCCCGATTCGCAAGCTCGAGGTCTTCCAGCCCAGAGGGAAAAGCCCAGACGTGGACGAACCCGCCCTTTCACTGGATTCCACATTACAGAGGCCTTTAGTGATTGTGTGTGGAAACAACAGACAACCAAATGGGTTGCTGAAAAGACCAACTAAATTTCACGTCATCTGAATCAGTGATAATACATTTGATTCTGATTTTGTACCATGTGTTAGAAATATCTATTAAATAAACCACATATATTTCCTGTCTGAGGCTGGTCTGTTTCAGCCACTTGAGGTCAAAGTCAATGTCCGAAGTCCGGTTAATTGTCACAGGCTCAAGTTCATGTCCAGTACATCTCCCCTGCTGGTACACAGACTGCTGACGGCAGCCCACCAGAGTGCACTATCCTGGCCAGTCCCTCAAGCTGTCCCCATGTGTAGCCCATCTTCCAAGACCTTTCCTCTTCCCTGAATGAGGTCTTTGGTGCTTCTGTTGGTTTTTGCTGTTGCTATGTTTTTCTTATGGATGGAGTTACTGGCCCCATGTTCAACCCTCCTCCTTTGGCGTGATACACGTATGCACAGGTGCAATGAGAAACTTAGTCAATCCGTGTCACGGGCATAAAAGAAAGTTAAATGATAGGTAAAGTGCATTTTAAATTGGAGTCAAACTAAAACATTACATCACAGTACAGGCCCTTTGGCTAACCTTTTAACCTACTCTAAGATCAATCTAACCCTTCCCTCCTACATAAAAAGGCATCCGTTAGTCTTGCGAGACCATGCATCTGTGCCTGGGTGCAGGCCTGGGGAGGGTTGTATGGAAGACCAGCAGTTCCCCATGCTGCAAGTCTCCCTTCTCCATGACACCGATGTTGTCCAAGGGAAGGGCATTAGGACCCATACAGCTTGGCACCAGTGTCATCACAGAGCAATATGTGATTAAGTGCTTTGCTCAAGGACACAACACATTCCCTCGGCTGGGGCTCCAACTCACGACCTTCAGGTCGCTAGTCCAATGCCTTAACAACTTGGCCACGTGCCCACCCTCCTACATAACCCTCCACTTTTCTGTTACCCACATGCCTATCTAAGAACTTCTTAAATGCCCTCGTGTATCTGTCTTTACCACCGCCCCTGGCAGGGCATTCCACGCACTCACCACTGTCTGTGTAAAGAACGTACCTCTGACATCCGGGCTATCCTCACTCCAATCACCTTAAAACGCTGCCGCATCGTATTAGCCCTTTCTGCGTTGGGAAAAGTTTCTGTCTATCCACTTTATTTCTGCCTCTTCTCATCTTTCACACCTCTGTCAAGTCACTTCTCATTCTCCTTTGCTCCAAACAGAAAATCCCTCACTCACTCAACCTATCTTCAAAAGACATGCTCTCCAATTCAGGCAGCATCCTTTAAAAGTTTTGGATATATTGCATTAAAATAACTACTTTATGTGAGAAATGTAAGATGTGCAATGCAACAGGTCTATTGTATATTTGGGGAATATTGTATGCCACTTGTATAAAACGCTAAAGGCAGTTACACTGCACATTGCCCACACCCGCAGTGGGTGCATCATGTCTGTATGTAGAATGTGACACCTTCACTCCATTTTTCTTTCCAGGAAACAGGACTAATAACGAAGATTATTGAGAGATATGGTAAAAGTACAAAGAAATGATGAACATCCAGGAAAATGGTTGGTGAAGATGTGAGCAAGGTGACCCGAATGGTGAATGTGGACATTTTATTGTAACAATAGTGTATTTCCATCACATATTTTATGTTTTGCTTCTGTACACTTATCCATATCTATTAAAGAAGGAGCAAGGATTGTTCTATATTTTTCTGACATTTTTGCATTGTTAAAACACATTTAATGTAACCACAAGGTTATGCTTGGCAAATAAAGAATATATTGTTTAAGGAACTAGTACTTCCAATTTAATCCCATGAAGATGGACTGAGAAATGGGATCACAGCTGCAGATTGTGGGAATGGGATTGCTAACATAGCCTAACCAGATTAAATGGTGTCCTTTGTCCTGATAATATAAAATTACAGTGTTGTTGTGAATTTCATTGCGGTGACTCCAGATTCCTCCACGTGAAATGTGCCAGTTGTGAAACACTGCTCCAGCCTCGATAGATGAAGTAGATTTTCCTTTTTACCTCTCCCGTCCACTCTGTGGTCCGTGATCAGCTGCATGGACCATCTGCCTTTGTTCTGGATGTTCATTGTAATTCTATATTGCACTGTTTTCTCCAAACTTAATAAATCAAAAAGGGGCACACATGCACACAATTACAGATAGATACACACAGAATGTATTTCACAGAGGCACACTCACATATACACAGATAGACACACACACACACACACACACACACACACACACACACACACAAAACAGGCCAACTAGCTCTTGACAGCTGTTGATTTGGAGGCCATCTCTAGATGAAATGTGAGATCTGCCATTCCCTCTCCAACTTCACCCCCCTGACATCCACCTACCTCTAACTCCCAAATCCCCCTCCCTTCCTCTCCCTCGTTTGAACCACCCAACTTCCTTCACCACCCCCTCACCAGTCCACTAATCACCTCAGAACCCTGCCTCCTCTCCTCCTTACTCTGGCTAATCCCCCTCCATTCTCACACCCATTTAAGGCTCCGATCCATCCCACCCCGCTCACCCCACCACAAATGCTACTCGACCCACTGCTTTCCTTGGACTGATTGTTTGTTGCCCCATCCTTATATTGCTTTGCAGACTCAGCATTTGCCAACAGAATCTGCTTAACATCAAATCGCAGATTTGAATTCTCAGTGCAGATTCATATCTTCTTCCAGCTTTATCTCCAGCACAGGGTCATTGTCTTTCTGGTTACAGGGAAACTTTTCATAAATAAGGCAACATTATATCCCGATGTGCTTTCTATAAAATGAAATGTGATGCTTACAGTACACGTGTACATATTCAATAATGTGTGTGTGTGTGTGTGTGTGTGTGTGTGTGTGTGTGTGGGCCCTTAACTCCTGGTGGAGTCGTCGGGGCGCTGTGATGACAAGCTTTTTGCACAGATCTTTTTTCATATGCTCTTTGTACGCCATGTCTTGGGCATCTGAAACCTGGCAGTGCCCATTCATCTCCAGGTTTTTTTTTACGAGGTCGAGTTGTTAGCTCGACACTCATCCATGGCACAGATGGAGATCATGCAAGGGAGCTGGCCGGATTTGAACTTGGGACCTCTCACCCCGAAGTCCAGCACTGAAGCCACTATGCCTCCAGCCGGTAATATTCAATAATGTATGGGTCCAATTACAGTGTGTTTTCTATACATCATAACGTACATAGACTGAAATTCAAGTTCAAATATATTTTCATGGGCATACATACCCAGGATATAATTGCCATGACAATTAGCTCTTTGCAGCAGCAGCAGCACAGTACAATACAGAATCATTGAACATCAACTCCAAAATAATTAAATTATTATAAAGTATACATAACTTACACAACAAAATAAACAGCGGTAACACTATCATGTTAGTGCAACAGATTTTCAGAAGTATTGCTCATATAACCTTTGACTTCTGCCCAGCTTCTCATTTTGTGCATGCGTGGTTGAAAAATTTCAGCATGGCCAGAATATCCCACAGAACAACCATTGCAGCGCCCATTACAACCACCTGCCTCATGGGAGTTGTACGGCAAGCCATTCTATACACACAGTGCCTCCTGTATCTAAGAGAGTGGCCAGTGAGTGTATGTGTGTGGTCTGCCACTGTAGTTCACAATTCAAGCTCGGCACATTTTGCATTCAGAGATATTCTTCAGCACGTCACTATTGCAATGTGTGGTTATTTGAGATACTGTCACTTTCCTGTCAACTGAAGCAATCTGGCCATTCTCCACTGACCTCTCTCATTATCAAGGCATTTTCACCCACAGAACTGACAATCACTGGGATTTTACTGTTTTTTTTTTTTTGCACAATCCTCTGCAGACTCTCCAGACTGTTGTGTATGAAAATACTGGGAGATCTGCAGTTTTTCAGGTCCTCAAACCACCCCATCTGGCACCAACAAAATATTTCACAGTCAAAGACACAGATCACATTTCATCTCCATTCTGACATTTGGTCTGAACAACAACTGAACTTCTTGACAATGTCTGCATGCTTTCATGCATCGAGTTGCTGCCACGGGACTGGCTACATAGACATTTGCATTAATGAGCAAGTGTACAGGTGTAACTAATAAAGTGGGAACTAACAGTATGTGGACAGTCAAATGTACAAAAGACTATAATTTATGCACAAGACTAAAACATGTGAGTTGGCATGTGGCCAAGTGGTTAAGGCATTGGGCTAGTGATCTGAAAGTCACTAGTTCGAACCTCAGCTGAGGCAGCGTGTTGTGTCCTTGAGCAAGGCACTTAACCACTCATTGCTCTGCGACGACACCAGTGCCAAGCTGTATCGGCCCTAGTGTGTCAGAAGGAAAGTGTCAAGATAGTTATGGGGGATTTTAATATGAAGGTGGATTGGAAAAGTCAGGAATGTATTGGATCTCAGGAGGGGGAGTTTGCAGAATGCCTAGGGAATGGCTTTTTGGAGCAGCTTGTCCATAAGCCCACCAGGGGATCGGCTGTTTTGGATTGGGTGCTGTGTAATGAACCTGAGGTGATTAGGGAGCTGGAGGTAATGGAACCCCTTGGAAGTAGTGATCATAACTTGATTGAGTTCAGTTTCAAATTTGAAAAGGACAAGCCGGTATCAGGTGTATCGATATTTCAGTGGAACCAAGGAAATTATAGTGGTATGAGAGAGGAACTGGCCCAAGTCGATTGGAAAAGTAAGGTAGATGGAGGGACAGTAGAGCAGAATTGGATGAAATTCCTACAAGAAATAAAGAAAGTGCAGGAAAAATATATCCCAAGAAAAAAGAAAATCATGAATGGAAAAATGGCACAGATGTGGCTAACAAGAGGACCATGAGGCAGCGGGAGTATCTAAAAGAGAGCAGAGTAATGGAGCAGGCGATGTTGTAGTGGGCGACGGAGTCGAGGGAGACAGAGTAGGAAGGCTTCGGCAAGCAGAGGCTGAGGAAGAGCTTCACTCCAAGTGAGGTAAGGTTGGGTAAGTTCCTTTAATAGATCTAATTACCTTAAGGGTAGGTAATGGAGGCAGCAGTTAGGGCAGTTGAGTGCACTGTTTGCAGTATGTGGGAAGTCAGGGCGAGCACAATCGTCCCTGAAAACTACACCCGCACTAGGTGCATCGAGCTGCAGCTCCTGACAAACCAAGTTAGGGAGCTGGAGCTGGAGCTGGAGCTGGAGTTGGATGAACTTTGGATCATTCAGGAGGCAGAGGCAGAAATAGAGAGCAGTTACAGGGAGATAGTCACCCCTAAGAGTCAGGAGACAGGTTGCTGGGTGACTGTCAGGAGAGTGAGGGGGAATTGACAGAATGAGCAGAGCACCCCTGTGGCTGTTCCCACCAATAATAAGTACATCGTTTGGATACTGTTGATGGGGACGACCTACCAGGGACAAGTTGCAGTGGTTGTTTCTCTGGCACCGAGATGGGAACCTCAACTCAGAAGGGAAGGAGGGAAAAGAGGAGAGCAGTAGTGACAGGGGATTCGATAGTTAGGGCGACAGATAAGTGGTTCTGTGGAAGAGATCGAGAATCCCAGATGGTCTGTTGCCTCCCTGGTGCCAAGGTCCGTGATATCTCGGATCGAGTTCTCGGCATTCTCAAGAGGGAGTGTGAGCAGTTGGATGTTGTGGTTCACGTAGGGACCAATGACGTGGGTAGGAAGTGTGAGGAGGTCCTGAAAGTTGAGTTTAGGGAGTTAGGTGTCAAGTTAAAGGACAGGACCTCCAGGATAGCAATCTCAGGATTGCTACCAATGCCACATGCAGGCAGGATTAGAAATAGTAAGATAGCACAGATCAACATGTGGCTGAAGACATGGTACAGGAGGAAGGGCTTCAGATTTATAGATAATTGGGCAGTTTTCCAGGGAGGGTGGGACCTGTTCCAGCGGGACAGTCTACATCTGAACTGGAGGGGGACAAATATTCTTCCAGGTAGGTTTGCTAGAGAGGCTCCGGTGGAATTAAACTAGATACGAGGGGGGAGGGGAACCATAGTGTAGGAACAGATGTAGGGAAGAAGGAAGAAAAAGAAAATAGTAAAGTTGTTTGCACCGATAGTGATAAACAGAGAGTAAGAGGTGGAAAATTTCTTAAATGCATTTATTTTAATACTAGGAGCATTATAAGAAAGGTGGATGAGCTTGAAGCATGGATTGATACCTGGAAGTTTGATGTGATAGCTATTAGTTAAACATGGTTACAGTGGGGTGTGATTGGTAGCTAAATATCCCTGGATTTAATTGCTTCAGGTGTGATAGAATCGGAGGGAAAGAGGGGGAGGTGTTGCATTGCTTGTTAGAGAAAATATTACAGTGGTGCTCTGGCAGGATAGATTAGAGGGCTCATCTAGGGAGGCTATTTGGGTGGAATTGAGGAATGGGAAAGGTGTAGTAAGTCTTATGGGGTGTATTATAGACCACCAAATGGGGAGCAAGAATTGGAGGAGTAAATTTGTAAGCAGATAGCAGATATTTGTAGTAAGCACAAGGTTGTGATTGTGGGAGATTTTAATTTTCCACACATAGACTGGGAAGCCCATACTGTGAAAGGGCTGGATGGTTTGGAGTTTGTAAAATGTGTGCAGGATAGTTTTTTGCAGCAATACATAGAGGTGCCAACTAGAGAAGGGGCCGTTTTGGATCTCCTGTTAGGGAATGAGATAAGTCGGGTGACAGAGGTTTGTGTTGGGGAGCACTTTGGGTCCAGTGATCACAATGCTATTAGTTTCAATATAATTACGGAGAAGGATAGGTCTGGACCCAGGGTTGAGATTTTTGATTGGAGAAAGGCTAACTTTGAGGAGATGTGAAAGGATTTAGAAGGAGTAGATCGGGACAATTTGTTTTATGAGAAGAATGTAATAGAGAAATGGATGTCATTTAAAGGTGAAATTTTGAGAGTACAGAATCTTTATGTTCCTGTTAGGTTGAAAGGAAAGTTTGAGAGAGCCATGGTTTTCAAGGGATATTGGAAACTTGGTTCAGAAAAAAGAGAGATATCTACAATAAATATAGGCAGCATGGAGTAAATGAGGTGCGCAAGGAATACAAAAATGTAAAGAGAATCTTAAGAAAGAAATTAGAAAAGCCAGAAGAAGATATGAGGTTGCTTTGGCAAGTAAGGTGAAAATAAATCCCAAGGGTATCTACTGTTATATTAATAGCAAAAGGATAGTGATAGATAAAATTTGTCCCTTAGAGAATCAGAGTGGACAGCTATGTGTGGAGCCAAAAGAGATGGGGGAGATTCTGAACAATTTCTTTTCTTTGGTATTCACTAAGGAGAAGGATAGTGAATTGTGTAAAATAAGGGAAACAGGTAGGGAAGTTATGGAAACTATGATGATTAAAGAAGAGGAAGTACTGGAGCTTTTAAGGAATATAAAGGTGGATAAGTCTCCGGGTCCTGACAGAATATTCCCTAGGACCTTGAGAGAAGTTAGTGTAGAAATAGCAGGGAGTCTGACAGAAATATTTCAAATGTTATTAGAAATGGGGATGGTGCTGGAGGAATGGCGTATTGCTCATGTTGTTCCATTGTTTAAAAAGGGTTCTAAGACTAAACCTAGCAATTATCGGCCTGTGAGTTTGACGTCAGTGGTGGGTAAATTGATGGAAAGTATTCTTAGAGATGGTATTTATAATTAACTGGATAGACAGGGTCTGATTAGTCAACATGGATTTGTACATGGAAGGTCATGTTTGACAAATCTTATTGAATTTTTTGAAGAGGTTACTAGGAAAGTTGATGAGGGTAAAGCGGTGGATGTTGTCTATATGAACTTCAGTAAGGCCTTTGACAAGGTCCCACATGGAAGGTTGGTTAGGAAGGTTCACTCATTAGGTATTAATATTGAAGTAGTAAAATGGATTCAGCAGTGGCTGGATGGGAGACGCCAGAGAGTGGTGGTGGATAACTGTTTGTCAGATTGGAGGCCGGTGACTAGTGGTGTGCCTTAGGGATCTGTACTGGGTCCAATGTTATTTGTCATATACATTAGGATGATGGGGTGGTAAATTGGATGAGTAAGTATGCAGATGATACTAAGATAGGTGGATTTGTGGATAATGAAGTAGGATTTCAAAGCTTTCAGAGAGATTTAGGCCAGTTAGAAGAGTGGGCTGAAAGATGGCTGATGGAGTTTAATGTTGATAAATGTGAGGTGCTACATTTTGGTAGGACTAATCAATATAGTACATACATGGTAAATGGTAGGGCGTTGAAGAATGCAGTAGAACAGAGGGATCTAAGAATAATGGTGCATAGTTCCCTGAAGGTGGAATCTCATGTGGATAGGCTGGTGAAGAAAGCTTTTGGTATGCTGGCCTTTATAAATCAGAGCATTGAGTATAGGAGTTGGGATGTAATGTTGAAATTGTACAAGGCATTGGTGAGGCCATATTTGGAGTCTTGTGTACAGTTTTGGTCACCGAATTATAGGAAAGATGTCAACAAATTCGAGAGAGTACAGAGAAGACTTACTAGAATGTTACCTGGGTTTCATCACCTAAGTTACAGAGAAAGGTTGAACAAGTTCGGTCTTTATTCTTTGGAACTAGAAGGTTGAGGGGGGACTTGATAGAGGTATTTAAAATTATGAGGGGATAGATATAGTTAACGTGGATAGGTTTCTTCCATTAAGAGTGGGGGAGATTCAAACAAGAGGACATGAGTTGAGAGTTAAAGGGCAAAAGTTTAGGGGTAACATGAGGGGGAACTTCTTTACTCAGAGAGTGGTAGCTGTGTGGAATGAGCTTCCAGCAGAAGTGGTTGAGGCAGGTTCGATGTTGTCGTTTAAAGTTAAATTGGACAGCTATATGGACAGGAAAGGAATGGAGGGTTATGGGCTGAGTGCAGGTCGGTGGGTCTAGGTGAGAGTAAGAGTTTGCACAGACTAGAAGGGCTGAGATGGCCTGTTTCTGTGCTGTAATTGTTATATGGTTATATGAGAGAGTTTAAGGCTAAAATAAAAGCAAAAGAGACAGCATAGAAGGAAGCAAAATTAGTGGGAAAACTGAGGACTGGATGACTTTTAGAAACTTACAGAAGGAAACTAAGAAAGTCGTTAGGAAAGAAAAGATGAATTATGAAAGGAAGTTGGCAATTAACATAAAAAGGATACTAAGAGTTTTTTTAAATATATGAAGAGTAACAGAATGACAGATAGATATAGGAACGAGTGAAAATGATGCTGGAGAAATTATAATGGGTAACAAAGAGATGGCAGAGGAACTAAATGAGCATTTTGCATAAGTCTTCACAGTGGAAGACATTAGTAACATACCTGATAGCCAGAGGTCTCAGGGAATAGAATTAGGTACAGTCAAGATTACTAGTGCTTGGGGAGCTAAATGGACTAAGAATAGATAAGTCTCCCGGACCAGGTGAGGTGCACACATGGATTCTGAAGGAGGTGGCTTTGGAGATTGTGGAGGCATTGGAAATAATCTTCCTTGAATCAATAGACTCTGGCATGGTTCTGGAAGACTGGAAGGTCTCAAATGTAGTTCCGCTGTTTAAGAAAGGAGGGAGGCATCAAAAAGAAAATTACAGACCTATTAGTCTGACATTGGTCATTGGAAAGTTATTGGAGTCGATTCTCAAGGACAAGGTTATGAAATACCTCGAGGTGCATGACAAGATAGGCCCAAGCCAGCAAGGGAAGATCCCGCCTCACCACCCTTTAGGAATTTTTTGAGGTAATCTCAAATAAGATTGACAAGGGAGAGGCTGTGGATGTTGTGTATTTGGATTTTCAAAAGGCCTTTGATAAGGTGCCGCATAAGAGGCAGCTCAATAAGATGAGAGCCCATGGAATTTCAGGAAACATATTGGAATGGGTGAAGCACTGGCTGATGGGCAGAAAGCAAAGGTTGGGAATAAAGGGATCTTATTCTGATTGGTTGCTGGTTACTAGTGGTGTTCCGCAGGGGTCGGTGTTGGGGCCGCTTCTTTTTACAATGTATATCGATGATTTAGATTATGGATTAAATGGTTTTGTGGCTAAGTTTGCAGATGACACCAAGATAGGTGGAAGAGCAGGAAGTGTTGAAGAAATGGAAAGGCTGCAGAGAGACTTGCTCAGTCTAAGAGAGTGGGCAAAGAAATAGCAGATGAGATACAATGTTGAGAAATGTACGGTTGTACATTTTGGAAGAAGAAATAATCAGACAGATTATTATTTAGATGGGGAGAAAATTCAAAAATCGGAAGTGCAAAGAAACTTGGGGGTCCTCGTGCAGGATATCCTAAAGGTTAACCACCGGTTTGGATGGGCAGTAAGGAAACCGAATGCTACGTTGGCATTCATTTCAAGAGGAATAGTGTATAAGAGTAAGGAGGTGTTGATGAGGCTCTATGGGGCACTGGTGAGACCTCATTTGGAATACTGTGTGCAGTTTTGGGCCCCCTGTGTTAGAAGGGATGTACTGATATTGGACAGAGTTGAGAGAAGATTTACGAGGATGATTCCTGGAACGCAGGGGCTAACATATGAGGAGCATTTGTCAGCTCTTGGACTGTATTCATTAGAGTATAGAAGAATGAGAGGGAATCTCATAGAAACGTTTCGAATGTTGAAAGGGTTGGACAGAATAGATGTGGAAAGGCTGTTTCCCTTGGTGGGTGAGTCCAGAACAAGAGGCCACAGTCTTAGAATTAGAGGGTACCCATTTAAAACAGAGATGAGGAGAATTTTTTTTAGCCAGAGGGTCGTGGATTTATGGAATTCATTGCCACACACAGCTGTGGAGGCCCAGTCATTGAGGGCATTTAAGGAGGAGATTGATAGGTATCTATGTAGTCAGGATATCAAGGGATATGGGGAAAAGCCTGAAATTGGAACGAGATGGGAGAATAGTTTAGCTCATGGTGGAGTGGCGGAGCAGACTCGATGGACCGAATGGCCTACTTCTGCTCCTTTATCTTGTGATCTTGCGAACATGATAGAACTAGATAAAATTATTTAAGGTGTATAAAGTGGGAGTCTTTTACCCAGGATGAAAATGTCAAATACTGAAGAACATTGATTTAAAGTGACAAGGGGAAATTTTAAAGGACATTTGCAAGACACGTTCTTTACGCAGAGAGTGGTAGTTTGTAGATAAATAGCATTGTTCAAGAGGCATTTAGACAGACAGAAACATAGAAAACTACAGCACAATACAGGCCCTTCATCCCACAATGCTGCGCTGAACAGGTCCTTACTTTAGAAATTACCTAGGGTTACCTATAGCCCTCTATTTTTCGAAGCTCCATGTGCTTATCCAGGAGTCTCCAACAAGACCCTATTCTATCCTTGTAAAACTCCTCTGCACTCTTACTATGGTTTCCACATCCTTCCTGTAGTGAGGCTACCAGAACTGAGCACAGTACTCCAAATGGGGTCTGACCAGGGTCCTGTAAAGCTGCAACATTACCTCTTGGCTCCTAAGCTCAATCCCACAATTGATGAAGGCCACTGCACACATGAAGGCCAGGAGCTGGGCTTGGCTTTCAGAGGCTACTTGAGAGGCACACCATTGCCCCATTAATCCATCAAATATAAGATCTTTCGAAAATATCTGAATTGATAAGGGGGCCAAGAATGGGGAAAAAGAATGGAGATACAAAAAGCATCTCTGCGGAACCTATGGACCAGAGAGGTGCAATGCGCAGCTCTCCTACCCGAACGCGTGCTAGCGAGGCTGACGATGGGCCTCGTTCAGGCGAAGCGGCAAATATGATAAAAATTCTGGAAGGGATACGGGGATTCCAAAATGTTATAAAACAGCAACTCAATGATATCAAGTCAGACCTCACCAATGTCAATCAAAAAATAGTGGTGGCAGATACTTGAACTGAGAAGGTAGAAGATCAGATTCGGTACTACTTCCTGAGGATTGGAGAGTGGCTAATGTAACCCTGCTTTTTTAAGAAAGGAGGGAGAGAGAAACCGGGGAATTATAGACCGGTTAGCCTAACATCGGTGGTGGGGAAACTGCTAGAGTCAGTTATCAAAGATGTGATAACAGCATATTTGGAAAGCGGTGAAATCATTGGACGAAGTCAGCATGGATTTGTGAAAGGAAGATCATGTCTGACGAATCTCATAGAATTTTTTGAGGATGTAACTAGTAGAGCGGATAGGGGAGAACCAGTGGATGTGGTATATTTGGATTTTCAAAAGGCTTTCGACAAGGTCCCACACAGAAGATTAGTGTGCAAACTTAAAGCACATGGTATTGGGGGTATGGTATTGATGTGGATAGAGAATTGGTTGGCAGACAGGAAGCAAAGAGTGGGAATAAATGGGACCTTTTCAGAATGGCAGGCAGTGACCAGTGGGGTACCACATGGCTCAGTGCTGGGAACCCAGCTGTTTACAATATATATTAATGACTTAGATGAGGGAATTAAATGCAGCATCTTCAAGTTTGCGGATGACACGAAGCTGGGCAGTAGTGTTAGCTGTGAGGGGGATGCTAAGAGGATGCAGGGTGATTTGGATAGGTTAGGTGATTGGGCAAATTCATGGTAGATGCAATTTAATGTGGATAAATGTGAGGTTATCCACTTTGGTGGCAAAAACAGGAAAACAGATTATTATCTGAAAGATGGACGATTAGGAAAAGGGGAGGTGCAACGAGACCTGGGTGTCATTATACACCAGTCATTGAAAGTGGGCATGCAGGTACAGCAGGCGGTGAAAAAGGCAAATGATATGCTGGCATTCATTGCAAGAGGATTCAAGTACAGGAGCAGGGAGGTTCTACTGCAGTTGTACAAGGCCTTGGTGAGACCACACCTGGAGTATTGTGTGCAGTTTTGGTCACCTAATCTGAGGAAAGATATTCTTGCCATAGAGGAAGTACAAAGAAGGTTCACCAGATTGATTCCTGGGATGGCAGGACTTTCATATGATGAAAGACTGGATCGACTAGGCTTAAACTCGCTGGAATTTAGAAGATTGAGGGGGGATCTGATTGAAACGTATAAAATCCTAAAGGGATTTGACAGGCTAGATGCAGGAAGATTGTTCCCGATGTTGGGGAAGTCCAGAACGAGGGATCACAGTTTGAGGATAAAGGGGAAGCCTTTTAGGACTGAGATGAGGAAAAACTTCTTCACACAGAGAGTGGTGAATCTGTGGAATTCTCTGCCACAGGAATCAGTTGAGGCCAGTTCATTGGCTATATTTAAGAGGGAGTTAGATATGGTCCATGTGGCTAAAGGGATCAGGGGGTATGGAGAGAAGGCAGGTACAGGGTTCTGAGTTGGATGATCAGCCATGATCGTACTGAATGGCGGTGCAGGCTCGAAGGGCCAAATGGCCTACTATGTTTCTATCACGTGCAAAACGTGGAATGGATACTGAGTAAGACGATAAAAATATTACATCAACAAGAAAGTAAACTGATTGACCAGGAGGGAAGATTACGATGGAAAAATATCAGGATATACAATATTCCCGAAGGAGCGGAGGGTTCGTCTATGATGGAGTTTGTAGGAAAGTTGCTGCAGAACGCGCTAGAGATTCCCTCCACTATGGAGCTTGAAATTGAGAGGGCGCATCGTGCGCTCGTCCCGAGGCCTACTGGAGACAGAGGAGATAAGCCACTCTCAATAGTAATTAGATTCTTTTGATACAATACCAAGGCGGAGATTCTACGAAAGGCCAGGGGTAAGAAAAAGATGTTTTTGGGTGGGAAATTAATATATTTCAATCAAGAATACCCCCCGGTGGTTCTGCAAAAACGTAAAGAATACTCTGCAGTAAAGCGAATATTAAAGCAAGGAAAGATTAGATTCCAAGCTCCATACTTTGCTAAACTGTGAGTGTTTTATGAGGATGGTATACAACTGTATCAGTGGAAGAGGCGACTGCAGACATGAGGAACAGAGGGCCGCCCATCAGCGTGATCAAACCGAAGGAAAACCTGGCTGAGCAGTTATCCCGATCTGCTTGGGAAATAGTAAAAGAACTGAGAAAGCAGGGGACGGGAGGGGGGCGAGAGAATATCAGGAAGAGACTGTGAGTTTTCTGAAGACAGCCCTCACCCCCTCCAAAACAGCCATAAGGTTTGGCTAACTTTCAAAGTGCTGATAGGATAAACGGAAGCAAAAATAAACGGTGCTACACCTATTTCAAGAAATAATTATTATAATGTGGATCTTATATTACTCAATTTTTTTTATTCATTCATTCACTCCTTTTTCCCTACCTAAATGAGAATATATATATGGGAGGAATACACAGTGAAAGCTTTTCTGTGTAATGGACATAGAACTTGTTCACTTACTTTTACGGGTACTGGAATGAGGGCCCCCAACTCACAGGGAAGAAGGGCTATCCCCCACAGCTAGACGTTTCCTCTAGCTCAACCCAGGGTCATCTACTAGAGACCACAGTCTTGGAATCACACTTTCGCTGCCCTTTTTTTTATTATTTGCGTTTCTTGGTTCTTATTTGTTGGGGGAGTAGATCGATTAAGTTTTATTCTGCTAATTTCAATGATACATTGACAGATAAATACATATGGCTAAGGACAAAGTAATATTCATTTCTTTTAATGTCAATGGGCTGTTAAATCCAATTAATCGCAGTAAAATTCTATCCAAAATGAAAAAAGAACAAGCCCATGTAGTATATTTACAGGAAACTCACTTAAGTGATAATGAGCATGGAAAACTAAAGAGAATGGGCTTCACTAAATTGTTTTTCTCCTCATAAATCAGGACATAGGAGAGGAGTTGCTATTCTTATCTCAAGCAAGCTAAATTTTGAAAAGGTATTCGAAACGGGAGATAAGGAGGGCAGATATATTCTCGTAAGGGGGAATATAGATGGAAAATCAGTTACTCTATTGAATATATACGCACCCCCAGGAAGTGATATTAGTTTCTTTCAGAAAATTACTAATATTATGGTAACGGAAACAGAAGGTCTCCTGATATGTGGGGGAGACTTAAATTTACAATTACAACCAAAGTTAGATTCCTCCAATAGAAAAACCTATGAAACAAACCCCTTACATAAGAAAATTAACACACTTTTTGTGGATGTCGGTTTAATTGATACATGGAGGGACCTTTTCCCCAACAGAAGAGATTATACTCATTATTCTGCCCCCCATTCTGTATATACAAGAATGGACTATTTCATAACATCTGGAAAAGACAAAGGCAAAATAATCACCTGTGGAATTGGGACAATAGATGTAAGTGACCATGCACCTATATATTTATCTGTTGATTTTGACCTACAACCAAAGAATACTATTTGGAAACTAAATTCAAGTCTACTCAATGATCCCTACTTTAAGCAACAAATTAAAAAAGAAGTTGTTCTTTACTTAGAATTTAATGATAATGGAGAAGTTTAACATCTCATTCTATGGGATACTCTGAAGGTTGTCTTAAGAGGGAAAATTATAGCGATATCTTCATATAAGAAAAAATAAGGACTAAAACATTAGAGGAATTACAAAATAGGCTGAAGGAACTAGAAAAAAACAGAAATTGAATTTGGCACAGGACACATTAGAGGAAATTTTAAAAATTAGGAATGAAATTAATAGTTTGGCTCCGCAAGAAATCAGGAAAAATTTAATGTTTCTGAAACAGAGACATTATGAAAGTGGATCTAAGTCTTTGAAAATACTGGCGTGGAAGATAGCAAAATATACAATTCATAGAATTGGTGATCCAAGAACAAAATGATAAAAAAAATAAGCTAAGTGAAATTCAAGCAGCTTTTGAAGTGTTTTACAAAGCTCGATATTCCAAAGTTCCAGGGGGAAGCATAACCCAAATTGACACCATCCTGAATTCTCTAGAGTTACCCACTTTAAGCGAAGAACAAAATAGAACAATGACTGCTGACAAAACTGAAGTTGAACTAAAAGTTGCAATTAGTAGGCTTAAATTAAGCAAGTCACCAGGTTCAGATGGGTATATGGCAGAGTGGTACAAAGAATTTTAAAATGAGTTAATTCCTCTCTTACTCCCCACACTGAACTGGGCTCTAAAAAAGGCACAAATGCCACCCAGCTGGAAGGAGGCGATAATCTCAGCTGTACCGAAAGAAGGCAAGGATAAAATGGAATGTGGGTCATTTAGACCAATATCTGTTCTTAATGTGGATTATAGAATATTTACCTCCATCATGGCCAAATGATTAGAAAAGTTTCTACCCATACTGATACATAAGGATCAGACAGGTTTTATACCACAACGCCAAACACAAGACAATATATGAAGGACACTTCACATTATGGATCATATACAAAAAAAATAAAATCGAAGCAATAGTGATAAGCGTGGACACTGAAAGGGCATTTGATTCGATTAATTGGAATTTTCTTAACAGAGTTTTACATAGATTTGGTTTCCATAACACAATTATTAAAACTATACAGGCACTATATGACAACCCTACTGCCAGGATTAAAATCAATGGATATTTATCAAATAGTTTTACCCTAGAAAGGGGCATGAGAAAGGGTTGTTCATGGTCACCACTACTCTTCGCATTATATCTGGAACCATTAGCTGAATACATCAGAGAAAATGAAGCTATCAGGGGATTTACTATTAAAGGGACAGAGCATAAATTGGCCTGTTATGCAGATAACATTTTGACCTATCTAGGGCAACCAACATACTCTTTACCTAATTTGATGCAATCCTTTGAACAATATGGTCAATTATCAGGATACAAGATCAACATGGATAAAACCCAACTACTTTCATATAACTATAGCCCACCAAGAGAAATTGGAAGTAGATATCCCTGAGCATGGCAAACAGAGTCTTTCAAATATTTGGGCATCATTATGCCAAAAGATTGGTCAAAATTATCAGAATGCAATTATCAGCCTATATATAAAAAAATTAAGGAAGATATAACATTTTTCCCAGTATGAATTAAATTGTTCCAACTTATGATTAACAGATGCTGTTATCTTCTCCATTTTGTAAATGTCCATTGTGATTTCCATCCCTGCATTTAAAGTTGGGCTCTGCTGTGATAACCATTTCCTGGTAAGAGTCTTTTTACCAGCCACCAGCAAAAAGGAACCTAATTCCTTTTTTTAGTCTCAGTTCAAGGATTGAATCAATTAAAATGAATATATTGCCCAAACTATTATATCTCTTTCAGACCCTACCAAAAGAGACGAACCAAAATCAATTCAATGAATGGAACAAAATGTTATCAAGATATATATGGCAAGGTAAAAGGCCTAGAATTTGTCTCAAAACTTTGCAATTAGCCAAGGAAAAGGGGGGATGGGGCTTACCTTCTCTTAGAGATTATTATTTTGCAGCATAGTTGAGAGCTGCGATATGTTGGTGCAACCCATCATATGACACTCAATGGAAAAACATTGACGAGGGGATACTTCCCATCCCCATACAGGTAATTTTGGCTGATAACAACCTACAAAGGTACATAAATACTATTGATAATCCATGGGTGAAATGGACTCTTAAAATATGGAAAACTATTATAAAAGAATGTAAACAAGAGGGAGATATTGCAATTCTTAAATGGTGTGCATAGGACTCTGATTTTACACCAAATAAACTGGATGCTAGATTTAAGGACTGGACAGCTAAAAGAATAACAGTTCTTTGCAATATAATGAAAGAAGGAACACTGTTCAGGTTCAAAATGCTTAAAGAGAAACACTTATTAGAAAAACAAGACTTTTATCGGTATCTACGGATGTGACAGTATGTTAATAGGAGGGTTAAAATGTAACCAAGGCAAGTACATTTTTGATAGAGCTATTTAGAAAAGCATATAATTCAGATAATGGTAGTAGAATCATTTCAAGTGTGTATAAGGGTTTGTCAAATCTTAAAACACATTCGACTTCATACCTTAAAACAAAATGGGAGAAGGAAGGAGGGATAATAATATCTGAGGAAGACTGGACAATAATATGAAGGCAAACAACAGGAATTCTGAAGATGCTGGAAATTCAAGCAACACACATCAAAGTTGCTGGTGAACGCAGCAGGCCAGGCAGCATCTGTAGGAAGAGGTGCAGTCGACGTTTCAGACCGAGACCCTTCGTCAGGACTAACTGAAGGAAGAGTGAGTAAGGGATTTGAAAGTTGGAGGGGGAGGGGGAGATCCGAAATGAATAATATGAAGGTATCAATGGAAGTGTACCAGTTCACAGAACTGGAGGGAGCTTGGATGGAAAAACTTGATAAGATATTTTATTACACCCTCTCAGAAATCCCATTATGATAGTAACCTCCCTGTTTGCTGGAGAAATTGTGGCAATCAAAATGTAAACCATTATCATATTTTCTGGGATTTCCCCGTTATCAAAGGTTATTGGAGTGGGATACACAATACCCTACAAGACATTTTTAAATGTGAAATACCCTTAGAAAGTAAGACCATATATTTTGGGTACGTACCTCAAGAATGGTTGTAAAGAGATAAATATTTAATGAATATACTGCTGGTGGCTGGTAAAAAGACTGTTACCAGGAAATAGTTATCACAGCAATGAAAATTAGAATGGACATTTACAAAATGGAGAAGATAACAGCATCTGTTAATCATAAGTTGGAACAATTTGATTCATACTGGGAAAAATGTTTCAACTACATAACACCTCATAGGCCTTATTTTATTCTCACAAATCAATGAATATGTTGTAAAAAAAAATCACTCCCTACTTGTACATAGTTTTCTCCTTTTGCTTGTTCTTTCTTTCTTCTCTTTTCTATAGGTGTATACCTCAGATAGATATTATGTGGAGATTTGTGGCAAGTATGAATATCTGATATATATATGTAGCCCCCCTGGCCAGCCTCAGGGTCGCTCGGCTCGCTGTCGTCTAGGGAAACAGCCCTCGGCCCCGCCAAACTGGGTATTTAGTTTGTGTGGATGCTGTGTGATGTACCCCACCCCACCCAAATAACAGACAATACACCAGATACGATTAAATGATTTACAGTTTATAGATATTACTGGAACTATATAATTAAGAGAGAATAAAATATAAAAGGAAAATAAAAGGTGCCACACTTATCAAAGTTCAAAATCTTCGTGCACAAGCAGTTGGAGCTCTGGACCCTTCTTCTTCACCCTGTGACTCCTCGGACCACCTCGACCATCCCCCTGGGACCAGCAACGGTTGTCGACCAGATGCTCCGCACGAGTCCGTCTCCATCTCCTCACCGTATGCCCCGCTCGGGGTCCGACCCCGTTAGCAGACTCAGAGCACCAGCTCCATCCTCTGTCTCTCACTCCCACCTTCTGCCTCAAAACCCTGTGCATACAAATCTTCCAGATACACCAAAGTCATAACAACTATCCCAATTGGTTCATTCATCCTCATATCAATAGATGATACAAAACAAACTGCTAGCAGGAAGGATTTTCTCAGCGTTTAACATAACAAAGAAACATTCCCAAGTATAACATAACAAAGAAGCCATTTTAAATTTAACATACAAAAAAACCCTGTATATATATATACAATATCTGAAATACATCTTATGGAAATATTTGTTTGATGATGAACTTCAATAAAAAATAAATTACAAAAAAAAGAAAAGGATTGAATCATGGAGCTGTCCATTTGTGTTATGGTCTTATGGTCCACAAATGCTGCTTAAATGGCTGAGTTCTTCCAAGATTTCTGTTTGGTTTAATACCACTTGAAAACAAGCAGTAGAGATCAGCACCTTACCGAAAGAAAAAGATCCCTGAAATATAATGAAAGGGACATAATATACTCAAGACATGGAGTGGGGCTTGAACCCATAACCTGATTCATGTGAGACACCAAGTCCATCTGCTGCCTTTCACTGACATCCATTCAAACAGTTTTACATTTAAAACATGGGGGGATTAAACCTTCAATTTCATAATAATGTTTTCACCTTCTTTTTATCCTGTTGGTCTCTCATATTTAAGCATTTGTGAGTTCTCTACCAAATAGAAGAGACTCACTTAAATTCTCTGCACACCATTCCATCCTATTATGTTAAAAACTGTCAGAAGGCTATAGGAAGCAGTTCATGTTCAAGGTTATTATTGTCATAGGCATATATATACCATATAGAATAGTCATGAAAATCAGCTTTTTGCAGCAATGGCAGAACATGCTACAAGACATTCTGTTCATTTAAATTGCCATATTCTCAAAATTAGCAGACGTTATACATAAATTAAACAAGTATAAAATACTTCTGCATGTATATGTATAATTTTTCTTCCACAAGATAAATAGAAACAAGAGGAGATCATTTGACGCACCTGGCTGTTCTGCCATTCAATAAGATGGTCCTTGTCCTCAGCGCCTCTGATTGCATGTCCTTGATGTGCTTCGTAGCTCAAAACCTGTGGTCTGCTGTCTTAAGTACGATCAACAACAAGCACCCGATAGCCTTTTGGGGAGATAATACCAAAGGTTCAACATGCCTCGGGTGAAGACATTTATTCTCATCTCTATTGTGAATGTTCAACCTCTTTCTGTGACCCCTGATTCTAATGATCCCAGTGAAGGGAAAGGTCCACCCCATAAGAATTTTATAGATTCCAAGGAGATGATAACTCTTTCTTCCAGATTCAGGATCATATCAATCCAATCTGCTTAACCTTTCGTCAATCTGCTGAACCTTCTGTATTCTTTTCCATTCCAAGGACATCCTTCCTTAGGTAAAGAGCAGACATAATAGCTGAGCTCCCCATAAGTAACATAAAAGGAAATAAATACTTCTCAGGCTTCCATAAAAGCACACCCTGTGTATACAACACACACAAAATACTGGAGGAATATTTTATTTCTCTGGCCTGTTGTGTGTGTTGCTTTAGGTTTCCAGCATCTGCAGATGTTCTTGTGTTTGTCCTCCCTGTGTATTCAAAATAAATCTCACAGCTCTAGAGCGATTCCTTTGAGTTTGATACAAACATAAGCTGAACGTTGGAAACACTCAGTAGGTTAAGCAGCGTCTGTGGAGGAGGTGGAGTATGTCCATGATTTGATTCAAGACCCTGCATCAGGAGTTATTCCAGGATTCTGTTCGTTGTTCTCATGTCTCTTCCCTCTCATCTGATATTTAGAGAACAGTTGGCAGGCATAAGCTGTTTTTATTTTGTTTGGAAAAATCTCCAAAACCACAAGAGGGTGATATGTTAAGATTTGGTGCAAACGCGATGCAGTGCACGCAGCTTTCTGGTGAAATGATATCGTATTTGTAAGTAGGATGCCATGCACAATTCTGATTTGATGGAGACAGACGTGAGAAGCAGAGGAACATCTGGAGAAATTTCTGAAATGCCCGGTTCGCTGCCGCTGCAACTGTGCAATCAAGAATCTCCGGAGGGAAGGCCCCAAAATCCCCGGCTTTGCCTGTTGCTTTCAACCGAGGCTGGGGTCGAAGCACTCAGCAGATATGGTGCGCGGTACTCGGTGTTGGAGGGCTGGTTGGAGGCTCGAAGTTTTCAGACGACTCAGAGTAAGATTGTGGTTGGGCATGGCAGGAAGAGTATTTGCCCTTCTCCCGTCTGCGTGAGATGTGGGTCTTTCAAGAGACTTTGAACTTTTTTACTGTGCCATGGCCCGTTCTTCATCAAGTTATGGTATTGTTGCACTGTTGTGACTATATGTTATAATTTTGTGTTTTTTTTTTGTTTTTCAGTCTTGGTCTGTCCTGTGTTTCTGTGATATCACACCGGAGGAATATTGTATCATTTCTTAATGCATGCATTACTAAATGACAATTAAAGAGGACTGCATGTCCTCATAATCTAATCTAATCATCTAAAATGCAGTTTGAATTGAGTTTGATTCTGGGCACCACATTTTGAAAAGAAGTATTAATCTTGAAACAGGTGTAAGACAGATTTCAAATGACGCTAAGATTATAAACATGAGGACAGATAGGCTTGTAGTCTCCATAATTCAGAAGACAAAGAAGTCACAGATTCAAGGTTGAAAATAATGAGAAGGTGACACAGAAACTGGGTGCTGGGATGGAGATCTGTCTCTACCAAAGGACGGGTGATAAGCTGCTCCTTCCCTCTGCCAGCCTGCGGGTCACCCTTGGGCAAGGGGTAGCACCTGCTTAGACTCTCGATCAGGGTCAGGTGAAGGCGCAGAAGCAGGTCCTAGATGGTTGTATGAGCAGCTGGTGTATGTTACAAATCCTGGTTATGTGACCACTGATGCCAGGCAGAGAATCGCTGAAGAGTATTGCTGATGATTGGGGTCAGCCATCTTGTAAAGACACTCTCCAGAAGAAGGTAATGGCAAATCACTTCTGTAGAAAAAATTTCCAAGAGCAATCATGGTCAAGACCATGATTATCTCCGTCATACGACACGGCACTTAATGAATGAATGACACAGAGGTGCAGAGGTGCTATCTCACAGCACCATAGATGACGGGTTCAATCCTGACCTCCAGGGATGTTAGCTTGCACGTTCTCTCTGTCATTGGGTGGGTTGAGACCGTGTGCCCCAATGTTATCCGGCAACTCAAAGGCATGCAGGTTTTTGGTTAATTGAACAGCGTCCAATGTCCCTTGTGCATGGTGGAATCCATTCATGAGAATGTCGGATTAACATAGAATTAGGGCAAGGGGTGGTTGATGGTCAGAGCAGCCTCCAGGGGCCAAGGTGTCCACTTCTGTGCTGTCCCCTTATGAGTCTTTGGTTCAGTATTCCTTGGGAATTCCATGCTTTCACCTGGGAATTGGTTTTTTGAAAGGAACCAGAGAGAATTGCATGTGGGCCAATCCAAATGAAGTTAGGAAGGGCAAGTCACAGAAAGGGTAAGTGAAATTTGGAAAACTCAGCCCCACCCAAATAAGTCTATACATTTAGGGTCATTTGAAATCTTTGAGCCTTGAATTCACAGACTTCCTTATTAGCTAAAACCACCAAGAAGGTGCAGGAAAAAGCAAGTGAATGGAACTGAGGTTCGGATCTAATTGAGCAGTCGACCAGGTTCAAGGGTGTGAATAGCCTGCATCATTATCTTTCATTCATTATCCACCATATCATATGATGAGAGTGATCATTGCCCCAAGACCATGATTGTTCTTGGCAAACTTTTCACCAGAAGTGGTTCGCCATTGTCTTCTTTTGGGCAGTGTCTTTACAAGATGGGTGACCCTAGCCATTATCAGAGATTGTCTGCCTGCACCTGTTCCATACTGAGTACATACCTTACTAGGATCATCTTTACTGGGCACAGAATAACTATGTAAATGAAATATATTAGCTATGAGAAATTGGAATTGAGTTGCAACTCATTTGTGTTCCAAATAATTCATTCATAAACTGAAAGATTAAAACAAAGAATTTGCATCTGTGGCATGATGCTCATAACCACAGAACACCTGAATTTCCCAGCATCCAATGGAGAGTGGACACTGAGGAAAATCTTCCAGCTCATTTTCAAATAGTGTTATGGGTTCTTCCACGTTCAGTTACCATTGGTAAGTGTTTTAGCTGAAAGGCAGCACCTCTGACAGTGTCACGGTGCCTCAGCATAGCACTAGGGTGTCAAACTAGATTTTTGTCACTATACCTTTGGAATTGCATAAGCACAGACTTTCTGAATTAAAAGTGAAGTGCATTTGTCACTCCCAAGATCAATAGGGAATATCTGCAATCTTTGTTCAACATTTAGTCACATTTTTTTTGCAGCAGGCAGAAGAGGCAATTTACCTCTAAGTGGTGGAAAGGCTGAATCACAAATTTCCAACATTACGTTTTGAATGTCATAGAAGTAGGCATTGCTATTATACTCTTAGCATAATCTCTAGGTATGACAAATGTTACAAGAACTTCGACAACAGAATACAGGTGTGACAGGAAAGGATCTCACAATAAACTACATACTTGTTTACAGAATTGTAATGCCCCAGTTAAGATTTCTACTGCTATGCAGAGAGGTACTTTATATTAGCCGTTTAAAAGCAGTGTGCCATGCTGGAAAGAATGTTTTGGCTTTGGCTAAAGAAAACAAGCCATGTTGTCTAACTTAGGAATGTGTGTCAGCCATTCAGGTCCCTGGTTCTAGAGAGCCGTGGAGAAGAGTTTTCTGAAGGTCTTTTGGCGGGAGCTGAGGAGCAGGGCACAAGGGAAGATGCCACTGAATGCCATTGGAAGGAGAGACCCTGTTGCAAGAAGCGCTTTGTGCAGATGAATGTCTCCAAGCAGGAAGGGCCAATCCTCTTGTGAGAGCCAGTTCTTTCAAGATCATCTTCGAGGGGAGTTCAGAATGTGGCAGGTTCCTTCAGGCAGATGGTGGGTCCAATGCTTGAGTAAGAAATACACCCTGACTACTCCAGTATGATCTCCAATATTTGTGTGCACATTGGACTGTTTTAACTATAATGGACCATCTTAATTTCTTTTCTTTACACAGCATTTTCTCAAATCAAGGTTCCATTTATTGATCTATCATGACATTCCTGCTTGGTTGAACCCCAAATCGTACCAAACCCAGACCCGTACATATTCGTCAGAGGTGGCCTTCTCACTGCTGAGCCACAGAGCTTTAAGCAGAGTTGGCTAGCAAGCCAAGTGTGAATGGGCCCTGGTGAGAGAGTTACAGTAGTAAGTATTATTTCTCTCTGTCATCCAGTGTTTAGTCTCATGCTAAGGGTACAAACAATCCCATCATCCTCTTGTGCACCAAAGAAAATATCTCTCCACTCAGTTGTTGATCATTCTTATCTATAGCACCTGACACCAGCTCTGCTGTCTCTTAATTCCATACCTAATTCTTTCTTTCATGTTCCCACCAACCTCCAACCTACATCCTTCCACAAGCCGTCCCCTGCTGGGACATCACCCACCTATTGTATTACCCAGTGCTGACTGGCATCATCAATCACTTCAGTCTTTCAGATAGCAATGTTTAAAGTAAGTTTATTATTGAAGTACCTACATGCCACGACATACTACCCCCACCAAGATTCATTTTGTTGCAGGCATTCACAGTGGATACCAAGAAAAACAATAGGGTTAATCAATGAAAAACTATGCACAAACAAAGACAGACAAATAACCAAAGAGCAGAAGAAAACAAACTGTGCAAATACAAAATTCACAAATAAACAAACAAACACATAAATAAATAATATTGAGAACATGAATTGTAGAGTCATTGAAAGGCTTGGGTATGGACTCTGAGCCAGAGACTGGGCAAGGACCCAGAACTTGGGACTAGACTCAGGCTCGGACTCCAGAACTAGGCGAGGGCAAGACGTGGCTACAGGACGAGGAAAGGCAACAGGACTGGACATGAGACTCCTGGATAGGACAAGGGATCTCCAGCAAAGGACGGGGGAACACCAGCACCGGGTGGGCAAGGTACTCCTGGGCTGGGCGAGACACATGGACAAGACGAGAACACAAAGCCTTGTCTTGATCGAGGGAGACAGGAACGCAGAACACAGAGCCTTGGGGGACAGGAATGCAGAACCTTGGTCGAGGGAGGACAGGAATGCAGAGACATGGAACACAGAGCCTTGGTCTTGGGAGAGACAGGAACATGGAACACAGAGCCAGAACCCCTCCTTGGGTTCAGGACGTAGGGCCGGGACTCATTACACAGAATGCAGAATACAACAAGACGGTTTACAACACAAGGTAGCAGCAGATGACCAGACCAACCTGGTGAAGGTGTGCTTACAGAGACAGTTCAAAACAACGACAGACAGTTCCTTATCTTGCTAAGGGGAAGGAGACAGGGACAGGGACAGGGACAGGGACAGGGACAGGGACAGGGACAGGGATAGGGATAGGGATAGGGATAGGGATAGGGATAGGGATAGGGATAGGGATAGGGATAGGGATTCAGATGGGAGGTATGGACAGGAACAATCCAGCAGCCAGAGGCTGAATTCTGTTGGTATTTATAAAGCCAGCCCAAACGACAATCAGCTGCCTCAACAGAAACTGGGGGATACAGGAAAACCTGGAATAAGGAACTGGACCGGACCGTGAACCAGAATGCAGATTTCATGGACTGGACCATGACATTCACGGCTCTTTGGGGACAGAATTCAACAGAATTGTGACCTTCTGAGAGAAATTGATCTCTTATTTTCATTGGGCAATCCATTATTCTGAAATTGTGTCCTCACATCAAGTTCAAAATAGCCCCACCAGGAGAAACATCCCCTTCACCATCAATTTTGTCAGTACCCCTGGGGTTTTCCTTGTTGAAACAATCGTACAGTTCATACTAATCTCAACTCGCTGTGTTTTTCAATTTATTTCTAGTATTCCACCCAGCGTCTTCCTTCTGAAAGGTCCTGTTTATCTCCAGCCACCTCCCACAAGTCCCTTCAATCTGCTTTTAATTTCAATAAAACAATTGAAATTGGCTTGGATTAATGACATTTGTTATTCTGTGACTGTCTTTTGAAACCTGTCAGATAATTAACCACCACCACCTTTCTTTAATGGTCCAAGGCCACACACATGGGACCATTCCTCCTTACCAGGGTCTGTGCTCACTTATGTACCCCTGTTAAACTGAAGGATCTATCCTATTTACACATTTATTCCTCATTCCTTGGTGAAACAAACTTCTGTGCCTTCTTCCTGGTCATTCTCAACTCAGTCTCAATCCTTAATTCCATGGCTGTTGCCTTGTGGAAAGGCTCTCTATCTGATAATAAACTTCATCTGGTAGGACATTCTCTTACTCACTAACAGTAAGTCGCTCCTTCCCTCTGCTAGGCTGCAGGTCACCCTTGAGCAACGTATAACACGTGCTTAGCCACCCACCCCCCACCCATCAGCGTCAGGTGAAGTCATGAGAGCTGGTGGTTGGTGATATGAGCAGCTGGTGCATATCACAAGTCAGGCAGACAATCTCTGAAGTGTTTTGATAATGGCTGGGGTCATCCCTCTTGTGAAGACACTGCCCAGAAGATGGCAAAGACAAACCACGTCTGTAGAAAAATTTGCCAGGAACAACCATAGTCAGGACCATGATCGCCCACGTCATATGACACGACAAATAATGAATGAACGAGTGATCTTATGAAACCATAAATCATAGGGGTAGAATTAGGCCATTCGGCCCAATGAGTCTGTTCCTCGGTTCCACCATGGCTGCTTTATTATCACCATCCTCTTGCCTTCATCACATAACCTTTGACACCCTTCCTAACCAAGAAGCTATCAACCTCTCGTGGCACAATATACTAAAAAAAAAATTCCTGCTGCACGGCAACAAAGGCTATGTGCGCGGGAGCATTTCAGTTACTGCGCGGCCGCGCACCCGCACAGCTTAGAGGAGACAGTGGAGGAGAGGCTTCTGAGTTCCTGACATCCCGAGAGCGATACCGTCTGGAGTTTAGCCATCTGGCGCTTAGCTCCTGGTAGGATCACCCTTCGCGGTAAAATCAAGAGAGAGGTTCTGGACAAATAGTGATCCAACCAAGACCTCAGTGGTAGAACAGCGTGAGATGATGACACGTCACAATGGCAGAGGAAGGCTACAGCAGTGAAGGGCCCCCAGTATACTATGCCACTGTAAACGTGAGGACGCACCGATAGACAAGCCCTTTGGAGAATATCGTACTCGGCTCGAGTGATCGCAGTACCCCACATGACCCACATCAGCAACCTCTGTAAGGTCAATAAGGTCATTCCTCAGCCTCCGTGGCTCCGGGAAAAACTGTCCCAGCCTAAACAGTCTCTCCGGGTAATATGCTCGTGGATCTTCTCTCATAACTTTTCTAGTTTAACGATGTCCTTCCATGATGTGTAAATAAATTTCCCGTCCCGATTTTCGCTGGATCTAAGTACTCTAACTCCCTTCCCAACAGCACTGTGGGAACAACTTCACCAGATGGACGTTTGCGGTTCAAGGAGGAGGCTCTCCCCCCGACCCCTCTCAAAGGCAAATGGGAAATGAGCAACGAAAGCTCATTTTGATTGACGACCTGCGTCTAATGTTAGAACCATTTCATTGGCTGCAGGTAGCTTTGGATCCACTTGAAACTTCAAAGGTACTCAATCTTAAACAGCACTTGGAAAGTTAAAATTTAAAACGGAGAGGGAAATAGGATTGCAAACACAAATCATTGAACCTATCAACCTCTCTTGTGCCGTATCATAGAACAATTGAAAAGTTAGTATTATCAAGGACGTCACGTTTATTTTTAACCTATTTAATAGTTTAAGGAAATGTTAAACACCTCAGATCTGGTACGGAAACGAATAGAGAGATAAAAACGAACCATTTAGCTTTCACTGGGATCTGTGAGTTGTGTCGAGCGTTAACTATGGTTAATCTGAACAACCCCCCTCCCCTCGTCCCGCGTTTAGTTTCTCAGTTAATATAAATGGGGCAGTTTCACGAGGATTTCACGCGGGTCACCGGGAAATTGAGAATGAAATTTATCTGGGGAACTACATCCTCGGTTGATGTGTAAAACAAATAAAAATAGGCATTGTGGGGGCTTTTAAGTGATATTAAGGATTCACTTGCCCACACAAATGCATTTTGAAATAATGTGCAGAGGTCAGCGTGATCGGAAGATATGGATGTATCGGAACTACTGACACAAACAGTTCTGTTCTCGATGAAAAATGGACGTAATTGTCTATAATTTACTCTCTGGGCAGCGCTTCTGGCACGATGCCGCGCTATATTTAGACGTTGTAGAGAGACAGAGGGTCTCAAACGCAAGGTGAGTCCGGAATCAGAACAAAAACACCGCAGGTGCTGGAAATCCGAAATGGGAAAAAAGAGAAAATAGTGGAAACACTCAGCAGGTCAGGCAGCGTCTGTGTGGAGAGAATCAGTTGACGTTTCAGCCCGGAGACCCCGTGACGGTCAGGTAGGGAAACACAAACAGATGAGCGGGGAAGCTGGATGGAGTCTGTCGCCTCTCTGAGGGATTCGCCTGAATGACCCTCACACTGTAACTGACCCTGTTGCTATAACCTCTGACCTGAAATGTTAAGTCAGTTTTCTCTCTCCCGCCGATGCTGCCCAGCCTGTTGAGTGATCCTGTTGTGACTCTGGATTATCTTCTTCTGCCCTGAGCTCTCTGCTGGAGGGGCGAATGGGTCTCTGAGCTGCCGTGAAGGCAGACGTTGCCGGCTCTTGCTCCATCCCACACCGGCACAAACGCATCTCCTCCGAGAGATGGGCGAGCGCAGATAACCGAGAAGTTGAGAATTTGAAAGTAAATAAAGCGAAGAGGAGTCTCTAGTCTAACCGGCGCCTCGAGACTCACATTTTCACCTAGAGATCACTAGACTCCCCTTCTGCCTCATTAGCCCGACCATTTCTCGCTACACATTTCACTTGTTCCCTCTCTGATGTCCCAACACCGACCAGAGCTGGTCCTCAGTACATTAGTCATCCGTGCTGAGGATTCGATTGGGCGCCGCCCATCGTCCCCGGGAAAGTATAAAAAGAACAGAGCAATGAAGCGGCCAGACAGAACCCGGGAAACCCGGAGAGGCTTTGCCCACAGGGAGAGAAAAGGAAAGAGAACGAGACAGTCGGAGAGTGAGGCAAGAATGACAGCTGTCTGCAGCCGCGAAATGGGTTACCTCGGCTTCCTCGCTTACCTGGTTGTGTTTTCCGTGTCCTCTGCGGACGATCCAAATCCTACAGCCAATCCTCATCCCAATGCGGCATCCAAATGGGGAGAAGCGGGACCTAAGTTGTGGGCCACAGGTAAGGGAACAGCATGTCCAGGGCAGTGAGTGTGGGTCTCGGGGAAGGGGTCTTATCTCCGGTTGGGCTCACATTTACAGTCGGAGGAAGGATTGGGTGATGTTAAGGAGCCTCTTGACAGAACAATGCTCAAAATGCTTGAGGAGCTCAGCGGGTCGGGCAGCATCTATGGCGAGAAATCGACAGTGGACGTTTGAGGTCGAGGCGCTTTGGTGAATCTTGTATCGTGCACCTTGTGTGTTGCTCCAGATTCCAGCATCCGCGGTCTTTTGGATCTCCAAACTTTCGATGGAGTCGGAAATAAAGACTCGGAATCCACACTGGGGAAGGGGAAGATAGATCATTTAAAATTAACCATGTTTGTACGTTAGAAGCTTGAGCTTGTTAAAGTGCCATAGAGTCACAGAGGACTACAGCAAAGGAGCAGACCCTTCGGCCCATCTAGTCCATGCCAATCTGTTATTCTGTCTAGTTCCATTGACCCGAGCTGGAGCATGGCCCTCAATCCCCTCCCATCCATCTACTTTTCCAAACTTTTCGTAATTCGTGATTTAAAACCGTAAGACAGTAAGACACTGGGGCAGAATTAGGCCATTTCCCCTGTGGAGTCTTCTCCGCCATCAGATGGTATCTGATTTATTATTCCTCTCAACCCCATTCCCGTATCCTTCGACGCTCTTACTAATGAGGAGCTTTCCGATATCTGCTTTAAGTATACCAAATGATAAATATTGAGTTAAATATACCAGTAGTCAAACATTTTATCCGTGAAATAAAACAAGAATAGTTTGGAAGCTCTTTTAATTTTACTATCATTGCTACTTCGCACAGCTAAGGGAATGGCCTGGTCCCGCCCTCGTTCTCTGGAATTGTACCATCTCCTCTCTCCATTCCTCTACCTGTTATCCGTTTCCACCGCCCAGGTGAGTGTAAGGAGTCCGTGTACGAATGTTGCTGTCAGTAGATGGCAGTGTAGGCGATATGAGGAGAGGAAGCAGTCAAACCTGTGGTACCTCATCTTCCAAACCTGTAAATGGGCCGCATGTGGTGAACAAGGTTCCGCCAGGGAAACTGACCTCTCACCACGGAGGTGCAGCGGAAAGAGCAACTGCATCGCACCTCCAGAGATCCGGGTCCGATCCTCACGTCCGGTGCTCTCTGGGTGGAGTTCGCACGTTCGCCTTGTGATCGCGCGAGATTCCTTGGGTTAACTGAAGGCTGCAATGTGATTCAAGTGTGTAAACGACAATGAACGATGCAAATACAAAAACAGAAAAAATAATAATAAATAAACAATAAATATCGAGAACACATTATTCCCACCCCCCACCCCCCCGTCCAAGAGCCTTATGTTTGATGGGTAATAACTTTTCCTGAACCTAGTGTTGTTGGACTTGAGGCTCATGTACCTGCTTCTTGATGGGAGAAGCGACAAGAGACATTGGCCTGGGTGGTGGGGGTCCTCGATGATGGACGCTGCGACGGCGTCCTTTGTAAATGCAATGTCGGAGAACGCAGGTTTAGGGTATGACTAGCATAAAGATAGGAACTTGATGACGGGCCGAAGGGCTTGTTTCAGTCTCTGTGACTCTGCTGGGTGGCTGCTTTGATACGATGCATATGACAACACACCAGATGTACGAGGGCGCACAGCCCAGATGACTCCGCTGTGACGATCTCTATTGTTGGGTCGCAGGACACTTTATGGGAAAGAAGAGCCTGTCAGATTATCCAGATGTATATGACGATACTCCGGCGCTACTCCCTCTCACCTCTCCCGAAGACACTAAGACTATCGGGAGCCTGCTGAGCCAGCGGATGCTGGAAATCGCCCTGGCCCAAGAAGCAAAGGGGAAGCGAGTGAGATACGGCTCCGGAGCCCAGGTAACGCCGCGAGTGCAAATATATTTCAGGATACAGCGGACAGTGCGGACGAAGGTGGAGGTATGAACGGTGCCAATCCACCCGCCCGTTCTCCTGTATTCAATATATTTTCCCGATCGATGTGTACATGTTGGGTACTTCCTTCAGGAGAGCCAATAGACGCGAGACAGCTCCCTCGAGTCCGCAATAACCATCAAACATACATCTTCCTCCCGTTTGATTCTGAATCATTTAATTCCCACCAGCTCTCCCGGATTCTACCGCTCACCAACTCGTTAGGGACAATTTAAATCGCACAATTAACATCATCCCGCGTGTCTGAGAGACGTGGGAGGAAACTGCAGCACAGGCGGGAAGTCCGTACTGCACTTTCTCTGTAGCTGTTACACTTCATTCTACTTCGTTTTTGTATTACCTTGTTCTACCTCAATGAACCGTGTGCTGGTTTGATCTGTATGAACAGTATGCAAGACAAGCTTTTCACTGTAACTCGGTACATGTGACAATAATAAGCCAATACAAATACCAATAACCCCCCTGATCAGGCGGAAACGTACAAAACCTACACTTTCAGCACCCGAGGTCAGGATCGAACCTGCGTCTGTGGATTCTGCCTGCTCTCAGACGGTCAGTCAGCGTTACCGGGCAACTGCCTTCAAACATTCTTCAGACACCCCCCCGGGGATCTCCGCCTGCCGACCCATTCTGGCTCCCTCAGAGGTACGCGCGATTGGCATCCGCCCGATTCCCAAACTGGAAGCCTTCCAACCCAGAGGTAAAAGCCCAGACTTGGACGAAATCAGTTAGTCCTGACGAAGGGTCTTGGCCCGAAACGTCGACTGTAGCTCTTCCTAAAGATGCTGCCTGGCCCGCTGCGTTCACCGCAATTTTTATGTGTGTTGCTTGAAATTCCAGCATCTACAGATTTCCTTGTGTTTGCGAGAATACATTTGATTATGATTTTGTACCATGTATTAGAAATATCCATTAAATAAACCAGATGCATTTCCTCTCAGGGGCCAGTCTGAGGTCAAAGTCAATGTCCAAAGTCCCGTTAATTGTGACAGGCTCAAGTTCTTGTCCAGTACATCTCCCCTGCTGGTACACAGACTGCTGATGGCAGCCCACCAGAGTGCACTATCCTGGCCAGTCCCTCAAGCTGTCCCCCTGTGTAGCCCATCTTCCGAGACCCTTCCTCTTTCTTTGATGTATTTGGTGCTTCTGTTCGTTTTTTCAGTAGCTATGGGTTTTTTTATGGATGGAGTCACTGGCCCCATGCTCAACCCTCCTCCTTTGGCGTGATACACGTATGCACAGGTGCAATGAGAAACTTAGTCAATCCATGTCACGGGCACAAAAGAAAGTTGAACGATAGCTGAAGTGCATTTTAAATTGGAGTCAAACAGAACATTACATCACGGTACAAGCCCTTTGGCCAACCATTTAACCTACTCCAAGATCAATCTAACCCTTCCCTCCTACATAACCCTCCACTTTTCTGTTATCCACGTGCCTACCTAAGAATTTCTTAAATGCCCTCGTGTATCTGTCTTTACCACTGCCCCTGGCAGGGCATTCCACACACTCACCACTCTCTGTGTAAAGAACTTATCTCTAACATCCCGGCTATACCTCACTCCAATCACCTTAAAATGACACCCCATCGTATTAGCCATGTCGGCGTTGGGAAGAGTTTCTGTCTATCCACTTTACATGCCTCTTATCATCTTTCACACCTCTGTCAAGTCACTTCTCATTCTCCTTTGCTCCAAACAGAAAATCCCTCACTCGCTCAACCTATCTTCAAAAGACATGTTCTCCAATCCAGGCAGCATCCTTTAGAAGTTTTGGATATATTGCATTAAAATAACTATTTTATGTGAGAAATGTAAGGTGTGCAATGCAACAGGTCTATTGTATGTCCGGGGAATGTTGTATGCCACTTGTATAAAATGCTAAGGGCAGTTACACTGCACATTGCCCACACCCGCAGTGGGTGCACCATGTCTGTATGTAGAATGACATGTTCACTCCTTTTTTCTTTCCAGGAAGCAGGACTAATAATGAAGATTATTGAGAGCTATGGTAAAAGTAAAAAGAAATGATGAACATCCAGGAAAATGGTTGGTGAAGATGTGAGCAAAGTGACCCAAATGGTGAATGTGGACATTTTGTTGTAACAATAATGTATTTCCATCACATATTTTATGTATTGCTTCTGTACACTTATCTATATCTATTAAAGAGGGAGCAAGGATTATTCTATATTTTTCTGAGTTTTTTGCATTGTTAAAGCACATTTAATGTAACCACAAGGTTATACTTGGCGAATAAAGAATATATTGTTTAAGCAACTAGTACTTACAATTTAATCCCATGAAACATAGAAACATAGAAAATAGGTGCAGGAGTAGGCTATTCAGCCCTTTGAGCCTGCACCGCCATTCAGTATGATCATGGTTGATCATCCAACTCAGAACCCTGTACCTGCCTTCTCTCCATACCCCCTGATCCCTTTAGTCACAAGGGCCATATCTAACTCCCCCTTAAATATAGCCAATGAACTGGCCTCAACTGATTCCTGTGGCAGATAATTCCACAGATTCACCACTCTCTGTGTGAAGAAGTTTTCCCTCATCTCAGTCCTAAAAGGCTTCTCCTTTATCCTCAAACTGTGACCCCTCGTTCTGGACTTCCCCAACATCGGGAACAATCTTCCTGCATCTAGCCTGTCCAATCCCTTTAGAATTTTATACGTTTCAATAAGATCCCCCCTCAATCTTCTAAATTCCAGCAAGTATAAGCCTAGTCGATCCAGTCTTTCTTCATATGAAAGTCCTGCCATCCCAGGAATCAATCTGGTGAACCTTCTTTGTACTCCCTCTATGGCAGGAATGTCTTTCCTCAGATTAGGTGACCAACACTGCACACAATACTCCAGGTGTGGTCTCACCAAGGCCTTGTACAACTGCAGTAGTACCTCCCTGCTCCTGTACTCGAATCCACTTGCTATGAATGCCAGCATACCATTCGCCTTTTTCACCGCCTGCTGTACCTGCATGCCCACTTTCAATGACTGGTGTACAATGACATCCAGGTCTCGTTGCACCTCCCCTTTTCCTAATCGGTCACCATTCAGATAATAATCTGTTTTCCTGTTCTTGCCACCAAAGTGGATAACCTCACATTTATCCACATTAAATTGCATCTGCCATGAATTTGCCCACTCATCTAACCTATCCAAGTCACCCTGCATCCTCTTAGCATCCTTCTCATAGCTAACACTGCCGCCCAGCTTCGTGCCATCCGCAAACTTGGAGATGCTGCATTTAATTCCCTCGTCTAAGTCATTAATATATATTGTAAACAACTGGGGTCCCAGCACTGAGCCTTGCGGTACCCCAGTAGTCACTGCCTGCCATTCTGAAAAGGTCCCGTTTATTCCCATGCTTTGCTTCCTGTCTGCCAGCCATTTCTCTATCCACATCAATACCATACCCCCTGAGACTGAGAAATGGGATCACAGCTGCAGATTGGGGGAATGGAATTGCTGACATAGCCTCACCGGACTAAATGGTGTCCTTTGTCCTGAAAATATAAAATTACAGTGTTGTTGTGAATTTCATTGCGGAGACTCCAGATCCTTCCACGTGAAATGTGCCAGTTGTGAAACACTGTTCCAGCCTCGACAGATGATGTAGATTTTCCTTTTTACCTTTCCCGTCCACTCTGTGGTCCATGATCAGCTGCAGGGACTGTCTGCCTTTGTTCTGGATGTTCATTGTAATTCTATACTGCACTATTTTCTCCAAACTTAATAAATCAAAAAGGGGCACACATGCACACAATTACAGATAGATACACACAGAATGTATTTCACAGAGGCACACTCACATATACTCAGAACAGACCAACTAGCTCTTGACAGCTGTTGATTTGGACGCCATCTCTAGACAAGCTGTGAGATTTCCCATTCCCTCTCCAACTTCACCCTGCCGACATCCACCTACCTCTAACTCCCAAATCCCCCTCCCTTCCCCTCCATTGTTCAATCCACCCAACTTCCCTCACCACCCCCTCACCAGTCCACTAATCACCTCAGACCCCTGCCTCCTCTCCTCCTTACTCTGGCTATTCCTCCTCCACTCTCACACCCATTTAAGGCTCTGATCCATCCTACCCCGCCCACCCCACCACAAATGCTACTCGACCCACTACTTTCCTCAGACTGATTGTTTGTTGCCCCATCCTTATATTGCTTTGCAGACTCAGCATTTGCCAACAGAATCTGCTTAACACCAAATCGCAGATCTGAATTCTCAGTGCAGATTCATATCTTCTTCCAGCTTTATCTCCAGCACAGGGTCATTGCCTTTCTGGTTACAAGGAAACTTTTCATAAATAAGGCAACATTATATCCCGATGCGCTTTCTTTAAAATGAAATGTGATGCTTACAGTACACGTGTACATATTCAATAATGTGTGTGTGTGTGTGTGTGTGTGTGTGTGTGTGTGTGTGTGTGTGTGTATGTGTGTGTGTGTTGCCCTTAACTCCTGGTGGAGTCGTTGGGGCGCTGTGATGACAAACTTTTGCACCGATCTTTTTTGCTCATCGTATGCCGTGTCTTGGGCATCTGAAACCTGGTGGAGCCCATCTCCAGGTTTTTTTTTTACGAGGTCGAGTTGTTAGCTCGACACTCAACCCAGGCACAGATGGAGAGTGTGCAAGGGAGCCGGCCGGATTCGAACTCAGGACCGCTCGTCCCGAAGTCCAGCGCTGATGCCACTACGCCATCAGCGGTAATATTCAATACTGTGCTGGGTCCAAATACAGAGTGATTTAGATACATCATAACGTACATAGACTAAAGTTCAAGTTCAAATATATTTTCATGAGCGTACATACCCAGAATATAATTCTGACAATTCTGACATGACAATTAGCTCTTTGCAGCAGCAGTAGCACAGTACAGTACAGAATTATTGAACATCAATTCCTAAATAATTAAATTAATATAAATTAATAACTTATACAACAAAATAAACAGCAGTAACACTATCACATTAGTGCAACAGATTTTCAGAAGTATTGCTCATATAACCTTTGACTTCTTCCCAGCTTCTCATTTTGTGCATGCGTGGTTGAAAAATTTCAGCATGGCCAGAATATCCCACAGAACAACCTATTGCAGCACCTATTACAACCACCTGCCTCATGGGAGTCGTACGGCAAGCCATTCTATACACACAGTGCCTCCTGTATCTAAAAGAGTGGCCAGTGAGTGTATGTGTGTGGTCTGCCACTGTAGTTCACAATTCAAGCTCGGCACATTTTGCATTCCGAGATATTCTTCAGCACGTCACTGTTGCAATGTGTGGTTATTTGAGATACTGTTGCCTTCCTGTCAGCTTGAAGCAATCGGACCATTCTCCACTGACCTCTCTCATTAACAAGGCATTTTCACCCACAGAACTGACTATCACTGGGATCTTTTGGGTTTCTTTTTTGCACAATCCTCTGTAGACTCTCCAGACTGTTGTGTATGAAATTGCTCTCCCACTGAGAGATCTGACAGCTGACCAGGTTCATTTCCCAATACCAGATCAAGTACAGGATGTATGAACAGGCAGAGGGTGGGAGATATAGACAATGTGCAGGTAAGGGGGATTGGTTTTGATTGGTATCACGGTTGTAACAGACATTGTGGGCTGAAGATCTCAATCCAGTCTATGTGCTACTGGCAGATACGTGACTCCAATGAATGATCCTTGTCTAATTAATTGTCAGGAATAACACAACAATACCTACAACCCAATCTTGGTCTCCGTTGGTCAAAGTCAACCATGGATGTAGCATCCCAGCTATCTACATGATACATAAGCCCAGGGCAGTACTACAAGGACAGGAAGCTGCTGCCCTGAAACAGGCTCCCTCTCTCCACGCATCTGATGAGACCACAGGTACAGCAGAGACTGATACAGTTTGGCACCAGCAGCATCACAGGAGTTGCCAGTCAGCATTGAACTCAATGTAGGACTGCCTTAGGGAATCCAGCCCCGGACTGTTCCTCAGGGATTAGTCCCAAAGCCGTCCCCATGAGTGGGTACAGCCGCAAGGCAGCAGAGGTTTAACATCAGAGTTTCCTTTCTCCTGGGTGAGTTGCCAGCCATGGCTGATAAGCCCCACCTGCTCAAAGTGACTGGTTTAAGGCAACAGTAACCCCGCTTTGCCCCTTCTCCTGTCAGTAGAAACGGTTCTGTCAGGCTCAGTAACTAAGCACACGTGAAGGCCAGGAGCTGGACTTGGTTGTCAGAGGCTACTTGAGATGCCTGCCATTGGGAGCATTTTGTAGGAAGTGGGAGTTTATCCCCACTACAAACCCCGCTACAAAAATGTAAAGGAACCCTGTAAATCAAACTCAATATAAAATACATTAAAAAGCAGTGGATATTTCTCTCTTCCTTGAGTGCCTATACGTTATGGGATATTGGGACTGCTGAATGCAGTGAATGGGAATGAAGGGAAAGAGCTGAGCTGCATCAGTTGTTTATTGAAATATGAGTTGAAGGAACAAATCTGACTCTTGGAACTTCCTATCTCCTTGAACACTTGAAGAAAGATGCAGGTGGTAGTATTCAAAGACGTGGACATCTGTTGTAGGAGGATGTGAAGTGACCGATTTTTCATGTGGAATCAAAGTCTGAAAATTCAACTGTCAATACAAATCCTGGGATAACAAGTAGAGAAATGAGGTGCCTCATGCAACAGGTCATACTGAGTGAGTCAATGTGGTGGACTTGGCATCACTTAGCATCTCTGATATCCAGGGCAGGTGGCTTCATCTTTGAGTACAACCATCTCTGAGCTTCCCCCGTTCTCAGGAAGGGTTGTTAGCCATTGTTTCACCAAAGCTGAGTGGGTGTAACTGAAATGTGTCTGTATATGTAGCCTTTGATGGTTAGCAGCTGGAATGTTCTTTTATAAAATATTTTATAAAATATATATTATATTCTTTTATATAATGTTTTATGTTCTCAATGGTGGGGAGGGCATTTCCTGTGATGGATTGGGCTGCATCCACTGCTTTTCTGCTTATGGGCAATGGTGTTTCCATACCAGGCCATGATGCAACCAGTCAGAATACTCTCCAGTCCGTGTCTGTAGAAGGTCAGAAGTTAATTCCCTGCAGAGTCACCCAGCTTCAGCACCCCCCTCACCACTTCCAGAACTGATGTCAGAAACAGAACAAGGCCACCACCCCCTTCATCCTGCTGCAGCACTCAGTAAGATGATGACTGATCTAATCCTGTCCTCGACACCATCATCCTGCTTGGCCCCTATATCTCTTCTTGGCTTTGAAGCTGATATATCTGGTCATATCTGTTTTTTTGAGTTTATTTAATGACTTTGCCTTCACGGCTCTGTGGGGTAAAGAATTCAAGAGAATTGTGACCCTCTGAGAGAAGTTGGCCTCTATTTTCATTGGGCAACCCATTATTCTGTAATTGTGCCCTCACATCAAGTTTAAAATAGCCCCAGCAGGAGAAACATCCCTTTCACCATCAATTTTGTCAGTACCCCACAGAACTTTATATGTTTCGGGGGTTGATCTGCACTTCATTCTTTTTCCTTGTTGAAACAATCGTACAGTTCATCCTAATCTCAACTCGCTGTGTTTTTCAATTTATTTCTAGTATTCCACCCAGCCTCTTCCTTCTGAAAGGTCCTGTTTATCTCCAGCCACCTCCCACAGGTCCCTTCAATCTGCTTTTAATTTCAATAAGACAATTGAAATTGACTTGGATTAATATCATTGGTTATTCTGTGACATTTCAGCTGCTGTATACCATCTTTTGAAACCTGTCGGGTAATTAACCTCCACCACCTCTCTTTAGTGGTCCAAGACCACCCATATGGGACCATTCCTCCTTACCAGGGTGAGTACTCAATTATGCACCCCTGTTAAACTGAAGGATCTATCCTACTTACACATTTATTCCTCATTCCTTGGTGAAACGAACCTCTGTGCCTTCTTCCTTGTCATTCTCAATCCTTAATTCCATTGCCGTTGCCTTGTGGAAAGTCTCCCCATCTGATAATAAACCTCAGCTGGTAGGACATTCTCTTAATCACTAACAGTAAATATAAAACCACCCGACCAGAAATTTCACACCTTGGACACTGGCTTCATCTCTGTCCCTAGTTGCTTACTCACATAACTGGCAGGTAGGTTGTCTCCATTGCTATGTCCATTCTTAAGCTATTTTTAGACTTCATATTTAGTCTAGTGACAGGTCCGCTTCTATGTACAGTATATAACCAGAGCATTGCATAGGATGAAGAGCACAGAAAGTCCATGGGGTTCCCTCCCGTCCATCCTCATACAATTTTATCAGCTTAATACTTGCTCAATGTTCACCAATATCTCCCTCCACCACCTCCAGCTCTTTACAATAACTATTTACTGTGCTAAAAGTAGGTTGCTGTAGGATGCTTCTGGCTCCAATATGGCAAGCATGGTCTAACCAATGTTCAGGACAGGTCCACTGTAATTTCTCTGTTTTTTAATTGTCTCTCTGTAGCAATAAACTATGGTTTGCCTATTTTTTTTTGACCCCTTAACCAGGATTGCTACTTTTGGTGTTTTCATAGTGATCTCCTGCCTGCCAGTTATGTGAGCAAGCTGCTAGGAAGGGAGATGAAATCAGTGTTCAAAGTGAGGCATTGCTAGTTGGATCCAAACTGGGGCTGGGTTGTTGGGGTGGGTTGGACAGTGGCAAAGTGGTTAGTGCATCGCTTTACAGTGTCAGCAATGACCGATCAAAGTTCAATTCCCGCCACCGCCCTTAAGGGGTTTGTACATTCTCCCCTTGACCACGTGGGTTTCCACTGGATGAACCCGTTCCTGCCCTATTCCACGACGTACAGCTTGGGGTTACTAGGTTGTGGGCATGCTATAATGATGATGGAAGCAATGGCAACACTTGCTGGCTGCCCAACACAATTCTTACTGATTTGATTTTGTACAAACAACACATTTCACGGTATGTTTCGATGTTTCAATGTACATGTGACAGACCTAATCTTTAAAACCTTTTCTGCTGGCTTGAGGAAGAACCTCAACAAGGGCCCTTGCATCCTTTTCCAGACCCTCTTTGTAAATTGACAGACCACAAAGAGGTAAACAATTGTCACATCCTTATCACTTCCATCTTGGGGGCCCTTGGGAAAGCAACATTTTTAAATTTCAAAATTAAACTTTATTCATAAAAATATATACAAGTACAGACAAATCCATCACATGGCTCTTGCATTTGTAGCATACTTGAATTTGGTTATTGTCATCATACGTATTGAGATTTAGCAAAAAGCTTTTCCTGGCATATTATTCAAAAGATTAGATCGTTACACAGTGTATTAAGGTAGAACAAGGTAAAACAATAACAACGCAGAACAAAGTGTAACAGCTACAGAGAAAGTGTAGCTCAGGTAAACAATAAGATGCAAGATAGTAATGAGGTAGGTTGTGAGGTCGAGAGTCCAATGTATTGTACTAGGGAACTATTTGATAGCCTATAACAACAGCAAGGTAGAAACTGTCCTTGAGCCTGGTGGTACAGGCTCTCAAGCTTTTGTATCATTCACAGTGTCATTGATGCTATTCACTGGTGTTCACATATTTTTTGTACAGAGCACCACAGTCACTCTTGTGGCCTCTGGGCATGAGACAAACTTTAAGACTTTAAGGAGCTTCTACCCTGGACATAACACTCAGTGTCTGGTGTTAGAAGGACCGTAGACTGTGGTCCTTCCCCCACAGAGTCTCTGCATTGGCTGCACTGAGCTTCAATGCATCCCTCAGCATGTATTCCTGCAGCCTGGAATGTGCCACTTGGCGGCATTCCCCGCGGACAATCTCTCTACCGGCATCTTAGTCCAGTTGCTTGGCGGAGGGGTAGTTAAGAGTGAGTTACCTTGGGATGGATGTCTGAGATCACTAAAAGTCCAACAGTGGCTCAAGCAACAAATTTCCCACTCTGGAGGACCTTAAATCGTTTATGCCATGACTCAATTATATTTCATGGGCTCCCATTGATTATGCTTTCTTTAAAAAAATGATCTAGATTATTAAATTCACTTCTAGTCCCAAGAAATGCCCATCTTTGATTTGTAGCTGTGAGAGGAATCAAAGGGGAAGTTGTTCAGGGCTAGGGTTAGTTCTGTATAAATTCCTCCAGGTGGTGGAATGTTAGTAGTGAGGAATTTGCTGGATTCATTTTCTAGAAAAAAATAGACCAGGCTTAGTCCTTCCTGATGGGGAATGGAAGTGAATAGGAACTGCAGGTTCTTTCAGAACCTTGTTTTTTTTTACTCATTTTGATAATTCCCACTTCTTTGTATTAGAACATTGAACATAGAACATAGAAATCTACAGCACATTACAGGCCTTTCGGCCCACAATGTTGTGCCGACCATGTAACTACTCTAGAAGCTGCCTAGAATTTCCCTACCGCATAGAAAAAATTCTAGCAAGTTTCTACCGATGTACCGTGGAGAGCATTCTACTTGGTTGCATCACCATCTGATATGGAGAAGCCACCTCACAGGATCGGAAAAAGCTGTAAACGGTTACCAACTCATCCAGCTCCATCATGGGCATGAGCCTCGACACCATCAAGGACACCTTTAAAAAGTGATGCCTCAAAAGGGTAGCATCCAACATGGTGGTTGGCCTGATCAGAGGGGAAGACGAGACGGCCTACAGGGATGAGGTCCAGCACCTGGCCGCGTGGTGTGCCAATAACAACCTAGCCCTTAACATCCAGAAGACCAAGGAGATCATTGTGGACTTCAGGCATGCTAGGAGTCACACTCATGTCCCCATTTACATCAACGGAGCTGCAGTGGAGCGTGTATCAAGCTTCAAATTCCTTAGTGTTCACATTTCCGATGATCTCACCTGGTCCCTGAACTCCTCCATCCTGATCAAAAAAGCACAACAGCGCCTTTATTTCCTGCGGAGCATCAAGAAAGCTCACCTCTGTACCAAGATACTGACGGACTTTTACCGCTGTACCATTGAGAGCATACTCACCAACTGCATCTCAGTGTGGTATGGCAATTGTCCCGCATCGGACCGTAAAGCACTCCAGCTTGTGGTGAAAACTGCCCAGCGGATTATCGGCACCCAATTGCCCACCATTGAGGACATCTACCATAAACGCTGCCTGGGCAGGGCAAAAAGCATTATCAAGGATGCATCTCACCCTAACTATGGACTTTTTACTCTCCTCTCATCTGGTAGGTGCTACAGGAGCCTCCGCTCCAGCACCAGCAGGCACAGGAAGAGCTTCTTCCCTGAGCTTGTGACCCTGCTGAACCTCACATCACAGCATTAAGCAGTATTGCACCCATATTGTACTGTCTCAGTACTTTTATATTTGTGTGCTGTAGCACTTTTTATTTGCAGTTATTTTGTAAATAATACTATTCTTTTGCACTTCTGGTTAGATGCTAGTCGCATTTCACTGGCTTTATATCTGTACTCGGCACAATGACAATAAAGCTGAATCTAATCTAATCTAAGGACCCCCACCACCCAAGACATGCTCTCTTCTTATTACTACCATCAGAGGGGAGGTACAAGATCTTGAAAATTCAAAGTTTTAGGAACAGTTTCTTCCCCTCCACCAGCAGGTTTCTCAAAGGACAATGAACCAACCTACCCGCTTCACTATCTTTGCTCTCTTTATGCGCTACTTACTTATTTTAATTTTAAAATATATATTTTGTTGTAATTTATAGTTTTTAATGTACTGCTGCCCAAATTTCACAACATATGTCAGTGATATTAAACCTGATTTTGATTCTGATTTCTAGTTTTGTGAATCGTAATCCAGTTCTCTGGGTTATCAGGTCTATAACATCACAACTTTCAATATAACTCAATTACACGCACTGAAGTTGTCAATGTTTCCTTGCGTTTGCAGCATTTTCTAACTTAACACACACAAACAGCTGGAGGAACGCAGCAAATCTATGGAAAAGAGTAAACAGTTTAACCTCACTTTGGAGGTCCTACTGTGCGAGAGCAGATCTGCAAAGATCGGAGGACGCGGCCACGCATAGATCCCTTTAGTGAGCCGACAGGAAACAAGAAGTGCCGCCGCACCTTTAGGGTGGCTCCAGAAGAAATATGCCCTGATTATGTGCTTCTGTGCTCTGATTCGTTCTCACGTTTGACATCGATTAAAACAGGTCTTTCAAATTGTAGGCCAGACATTCTCCTTGAGATTCGACCACATCTGTTGAACCTGCAGGGTCTAGGCTTATGCATCCATTCCCGTCCATGAAGGAAACGAGGTGGACGATATTTTTGCCAATAAATCACTTAACATTAAGAATATAAATATAGTGGTGCTTTTGCATAAAGGGGAGGAGAAAATCATAATTTAAAAAGTCTATTTGATCACCGTGGCAAAAAAGTTGGGGTAAGGAAAGGAAAGGACAGTGTTTATATAAAATTCTGAGGATGGTGGGAGATGGGTATAAACGGAGAGAAAAAGTTATACTTGCACGTTTACGCATTGGATGTAGTAAGTTGAATAATTAATTCATTGTTCAGAATTAATATGCATGATACTAGCATTTCAAGTCAAGTCAAGTCACTTTTTATTGTCATTTCAACCATAACTGCTGGTACAGTACACAGTAAAAACGAGGCAACGTTTTTCAGGACCATGGTGCTACATGAACAATACAAAAACTACACCGAACTACGTAAAACTACACTAGACCCCAGACCTACCCAGGACTGCATAAAGTGCACAAAACAGTGCAGGCATTACAATAAATAATAAACAAGACAATAGGCACAGTAGAGGCCAGTAGGTTGGTGTCAGTCCAGGCTCTGGGTATTGAGGAGTCTGATGGCTTGGGGGAAGAAACTATTACATAGTTTGCTTCGGTACCTTTTGCCAGATGGCAGGAGAGAGAAGAGTTTGCATGGGGGGTGCGTGGGGCCCTTCATAATGCTGTTCACTTTATGGATGCAGCGTGTGGTGTAAATGTCTGTAATGACGGGAGGAGAGACCCCGATGATCTTCTCAGCTGACCTCACTATCCGCTGCAGGGTCTTGCGATCCGACACGGTGCAATTCCCGAACCAGGCAGTGATGCAGCTGCTCAGGATGCTCTTGATGCATCCTCTGTAGAATGTGGTGAGGATAGGGGGTGGGAGATGGACTTTTCTCGGCCTTCGCAGAAAGTAGAGATGCTGCTGGACTTTCTTTGCTCTGAAGCTGGTGTTGAGGGACCAGGTGAGATTCTCCGCCAGGTGAACACCAAGAAATTTGGTGCTCTTAATGATCTCTATGGAGGAGTCGTCGATGTTCAGCGGAGAGTGGTTGCTCGGTGTCCTCCTGAAGTCAACAACCATCTCTTTGGTTTTGTTCACATTCAGAGACAGGTTGTTGGCTCTGCACCAGTCTGTTAGCCGCTGCACCTCCTCTCTGTATGCTGACTCGTCGTCCTTGTTGATGAGACCAGCTATTTGTCAAGAAACAGTTTGGGATGGAAAGTGTGTTAGGATATCACTGCCATCATAATGTATACAAGTGCGTTTTTGACTTTAGGATACAGTGGTTGCGATGTTGGGGGGAGTTCCCGTCTCTTTGGTCCACACTCCGGATCGGTAGGTGGCGGTAATGCGCCTTATGTTGGTCTGCCGTCCACCATTAAACCCGAAGAGGAGGCCGGTGGTTCCAGGCTCGGGTCTCCGTATCGGCTGCGAGCGTTCGGCGATGCCCCTGGTGCTTCTGTGCGGCCTTCCCTGCAGCGGGAAGAGCCGCAGGGCGGCGGAGCTGAGCGAATATCTGCGGGAGGCGACGGACAGGAAGGTGGTGGAGGTGGGAGACCGGAGCCTGGGGGTGGAGCGCAACGAGGTCTATGCGGGTGAGAGGGGCCGGGGCAAGGAGGAACGGGGTGTGGGCAAATGGAGGGGCCGAAGGGGAGACAGGGTAGAGAGTAAAGGGGGACAGAGTAGCAGCAAAGAGAGGGGATAAAGGGGGAGGGTGTGGGAATTGGGGGCAGAGGGAGAATGGGGAGGGACGGGAAAGACTGGGGTAAAAGGGCGAGGGTGCTAATGAGGAATGTGGAAGGGCAGAGGGGAAGGTTCCAAGGGGATTGGGTAAAGGAGGGTATAGAGTTGGGGCAAAGGGAGTGTGGGAAAGAGTAGAGGGGAAAAGATAGGTAGCGAAGGGTTACAGAAGGATGGCAAAGGGTAGTGGTTGGATGGCAAAAGGGGGTGAGGAAAATGGAGTGTGGGGGTGTGGTGTAAGAAGGGAGGGTTGTAGGAGAAAGCAATGGAATATTGGGGGTATTATGAGAAAACTATAGGGTATTATGGGGATTTGATGCGGATTATGGGAGTGGGTTAATAGGATGGTGATTCAGTGGAAGGTAAGAGATGTGTGTGAAGGGAAGGGTGAGGGGGGCATTCATAAAATTTGAGTGAGAGATTAGATGCTGCTGGGCCTCAGTTTAACATTTTAGCTAAACGATGATACTTTAGCATCTGTTCTGTGCTGATTTAGAATAGTTGTATTTTCTTTTGTTGTGTTTCTAAGTCTTTGGGGTGGGATTTCAAATAACCCTGTGACAGGAAGTAGCACCCCTAGGCACAAAGTATGGAGTCAAACGAAATGGCAGTTCTGGTAAGGCAGTTCTGTTGTTAACAGAATGAAACCGGCTTTCAGATGTTGTGCCAGAGTGACACTGGGGAGCTTACAAGTTTGTATGAGCTTTGACAGAGTTGAAAACTTCAGAGGTCGATGTTGGGGCCACTTCTTTTCATGTTATATGTCAGCAATTTGGCTGATAGCATTGGTGGCTTTGTGGGTAAGTTTGCAGATGATGTAAAGATAGGTGTTGAGGAAGCAGGCAATCTGCAGAAGGACAAACAAATTAGGAAAATGGGCAAAAAAGTGGCAGATTGAATACAATGTAGTGAATTGTATAGTCATGTACCTTGGTAGAAAGAATAAAGGCATAGACTATTTTCTAAATGGGGAGAAAATACAGAAATCAGAGGTGTGAATGGACTTGGGAGTCCTCATGCAAGATTCCCTAAATGCTACTCACTGGAACTTAGAAGAATGCGGGAGGGATTTCATTAAAACCTACCGAATTTTGAAAAGACTAAATAGGATGGATGTGGAGAGGATGTTTCCTGTGGTGGGGGTATTCGGATCTAGAGGGCACAGCCTCAAAGTTAAGGGGTGACCTTTTAGCAAAGAGGTAAGGAGGACTTCTTTCAGTCAGAGTAGTGAATCTGAGGATTGCTCTGCCACAGACTGCAGCGGAGGCCAAGTCCGTGGGTATATTTAAGGCGGATGTTGATAGTTTCCTGATCAGTCAGGGCATCAAAGGATATGGTGATAAGGCAGGTGTGTGGGGTTGAGTGGGATCCGGGATCCGCCATGATGGAATGACAGAGCAGGCTCGATGGGCTGAATGGCCTAATTCTGCTCCTATGTCTTGCAGGTCCAGTCAATGGTAAGGAAGGCAAATGCAATGACTGAAATATAAAAGCAAGAATGTAATGGTGAAGCTTTGGGGCATTGGACAGACTGCACTTGGAGTATTGTAAGCAGTATTGGGCCCCTTATGTAAGAAAGGATATGCTGACATTGGAGAGGGTACAGAGGAGATTCACGAGAATAGTCTCTGTAATGAAAGGGTTAATGTATGAGTTGCATTTGATGACTCTTGCGTTGGTAGAAAAATGGGGGGGGGGGAATCTCATTGAAACCTATCAAATTGAAAGGCCTAGATAGAGTAGAGTGGACAGACTACAGGGAGTTAGGAAGGAAGTTGAGAAGCAGGACTGCAAAGGTAGTAATCTCGGGATTACTGCCTGTGCCACATGACAGTGAGTATAGGAATAGAATGAGGATAAATGCGTAGCTGAGGGATTGGAGCAGGGGGCAGGGATTCAGATTTCTGGATCATTGGGACCTCTTTTGGGCAGGTGTGACCTGTACAAAAAGGATGGGTTGCACTTGAATCCTAGGGGGACCAATATCCTGGCAGGGAGGTTTGCTAAGGCTACTGGGGAGAGTTTAAACTACAATTGTTAGGGGGTGGGAACTGAACTGAAGAAATTGGAGAAAGCTTGGAGACAGCGTGTTCGAAGGATAGGTAGGTGATAGAGAAGGGATGCACTCAGACCGATGGTTTGAGATGTGTCTATTTTAACGCAAGGAGTATTGTGAACAAAGTGGATGAGCTTAGAGCGTGGATCAGTACTTGGAGCTATGATGTGGTGGCCATTACAGAGACTTGGATGGCTTAGGGACAGGAATGGTTACCTCAAGTGCTGGGTTTTAGATGTTTCAGAAAGGACAGGGAGGGAGGCAAAAGAGGAGGGGGCGCGGCACTGTTGATCAGAGATAGTGTCACGGCTGCAGAAAAGGTGGGCGTCATGGAGGGATTGTCTACAGAGTCTCTGTGGGTGGAGGTTAGGAACAGGAAGGGGTCAATAACTCTATTGGGTGTTTTTTATAGGCCGCCCAATAGTAACAGGAATAGCGAGGAGCAGATAGGGAAACAGATCCTGGAAAGTTGTAATAATAAGAGTTGATGTGGGAGATTTTAATTTCCCAAATATCAACTGGCATCTCCTTAGAGCGAGGGGTTTAGATGGGGTAGAGTTTGTTAGGTGTGTTCGGGAAGGTTTCTTGACACAGGATGTAGATAAGCCGACAAGAGGAGAGACTGTACTTGATTTGGTATTGGGAAATGAACCTGGTCAGGTGTCAGATCTCTCATTGGGAGGGCATTTTGGAGATGGTGATCATAATTCTATCTCCTTTACAATAGCACTGGAGAGAGATAGGAACAGACAAGTTAGAAAAGCTTTTAACTGGACTTTGGTTCTGTCTTCACTAAGAAGGATATAAATAATCTTCCGGAAATAGTAGGAGACCGAGAGTCTAGTGAGATGGAGGAACTGAGGGAAATACATATTAGTAGGGAAGTGGTGTTAGGTAAATTGAAGGCATTAAAGGCAGATAAATCCCTAGGGCCAGTTGGTCTGCATCCCGGAGTGCTTAAGGAAGTAGCCCAAGAAATAGTGGATGCATTAGTGACAATTTTTCAAAACTCTTTAGATTCTGGATTAGTTCCTGAGGATTGGAGAGTGGCTAATGTAACCCCACTTTTTAAAAAAGGAGTGAGAGAGAAACCGGGGAATTATAGACCGGTTAGCCTGATGTCGGTGGTGGGGAAAATGCTAGAGTCAGTTATCAAAGATGTGATAACAGCACATTTGGAAAGCGGTGAAATCATCGGACAAAGTCAGCATGGATTTGCGAAAGGAAAATCATGTCTGACGAATGTCATAGCATTTTTTGAGGATGTAACTACTAGAGTGGATAGGGGAGAACCAGTGGATGTGGTATATTTGGATTTTCAAAAGGCTTTTGACAAGGTCCCACACAGGAGATTAGTGTGCAAACTTAAAGCACACGGTATTGGGGTAAGGTATTGATGTGGATAGAGAATTGGTTAGCAGACAGGAAGCAAAGAGTGGGAATAAACGGGACCTTTTCAGAATGGCAGGCAGTGACTAGTGGGGTACCGCAAGGCTCAGTGCTGGGACCCCAGTTGTTTACAATATATATTAATGACTTAGATGAGGGAATTAAATGCAGCATCTCCAAGTTTGCGGATGACACGAAGCTGGGCGGCAGTGTTAGCTGTGAGGAGGATGCTAAGAGGATGCAGGGTGACTTGGATAGGTTAGGTGAGTGGGCAAATTCACGGCAGATGCAATTTAATGTGGATTAATGTGAGGTTATCCACTTTGGTGGCAAGAACAGGAAAACAGACTATTATCTGAATGGTGGCCGATTAGGGAAAGGGGAGGTGCAACAAGACCTGGGTGTCATTGTACACCAGTCATTGAAAGTGGGCATGCAGGTACAGCAAGCGGTGAAAAAGGGGAGTGGTATGCTGGCATTCATAGCAAGAGGATTCGAGTACAGGAGCAAGGAGGTTCTATTGCAGTTGTACAAGGCCTTGGTGAGACCACACCTGGAGTATTGTGTGCAGTTTTGATCACCTAATCTGAAGAAAGACATTCTTGCCATAGAAGGAGTACAAAGAAGGTTCACCAGATTGATTCCTGGAATGGCAGGACTTTCATATGATGAAAGACTGGATCGACTAGGCTTATACTCGTGGGAATTTAGAAAATTGAGAGGGGATCTTATTGAAACATATAAAATTCTTAAGGGATCGGACAGGCTAGATGCAGGAAGATTGTTCCCAATGTTGAGGAAGTCCAGAACGAGGGGTCACAGTTTAAGGATAAAGGGGAAGCCTTTTAGGACTGAGATGAGGAAAAACTTCTTCACACAGAGAGTGGTGAATCTGTGGAATTCTCTGCCACAGGAAACAGTTGAGGCCAGTTCATTGACCATATTTAAGAGGGAGTTAGATATGGCCCTTGTGGCTAAAGGGATCAGTGGAGAGGAGGCAGGTACAGGGTTCTGAGTTGGATGATCAGCCATGATCATACTGAATGGCAGTGCAGGCTGAAAGGGCCGAATGTCCTACTCCTGCACCTATTTTCTATGAGTAAGAGGAATTATGAGGCTATCAGGCAGGAACTTGGAAGCTTAAATTGGGAACAGATGTTCTCAGGGAACGGTACGGAAGAAATGTGGCAAATGTTCAGGGGATATTTGTGTGGAGTTCTGCGTAGGTACGTTCCAATGAGGCAGAGAATTTATGGTAGGGTACAGGAACCGTGGTGTACAAAGGCTGTAGTAAATCTAGTCAAGAAGAAAAGAAAAGCTTATGAAAGGTTCAGAGGGCTAAGTAATGTTAGAGATCCAGTAGATTTTAAGGCTAACAGGAAGGAGCTTAAGAAGGAAATTAGGAGAGCCAGAAGGGGCCATGAGAAGGCCTTGGTGGGCAGGATTAAGGAAAACCCCAAGGCATTCTACAGGTATGTGAAGAGCAAGAGGATAAGATGTGAAAGAATAGGACCCATCAAGTGTGACAGTGGGAAAGTGTGTATGGAACTGGAGGAAATAGCAGAGGTACATAATAAGTACTTCAGTATTCGCTATGGAAAAGGATCTTGATGATTGTAGTGATGACTTGCAGTGGACTGAAAAGCTTGGAGCGTGTAGATATTAAGAAAGAGGATGTGCTGGAGCTTTTGGAAAGCATCAAGTTGGATAGGTCGCCGGGACCGGATGAGATGTACCCCAGGCTACTGTAGGAGGCAAGGGAGGAGATTGCTGAGCCTCCGGTGATGATCTTTGCATCATCAATGGGATCGGGAGAGGTTCTGGAGGATTGGAGGGTTGCGGGTGTTGTTCCCTTATTCAAGAAAGGGAGTAGAGATAGGCCAGGAAACCTGAGACCAAAGATGAATGTAACTTCTAACTTGAAAGATAGTTTTTCTTGTGGTAATTACAGTTTGGATCCTCCATTTTGAGTATTTGTTTTGGAAGCAATGTGGCCTACTCACTGGAGTCTGGTTAGTATAATTGGACAGAGAAGCAGAATTAGGCCATTTGGCCCATTGAAAGCCTCAGTGCTGGCAATGTAGGCTCAGGGAGGATGCTGTCATGGGTTTGCTTTGAATTTAGAGGGATTTATAGTGGTACCTCTCTAGTTAGTGGTTAGTGTTAGTGATAGTGGTTAGCATTAGTGGTACCTCTCTCGTGTTTAATGTGGCTGCTTTAGATAATCTATGTCTATGAAAGGTATAGAAAGGTGGGATCACTGCTACATGTTAGATTGCCAGAATTGTACTGTTGTTACTTAAGAGTATGCTAATAAGAAAAGTCCTCATCCAAGTCTGAGGATCCCATGTAATTTTACCACTGCACTATGGTGGCTAGTGGTTAGCACAACACTTCACTGTACCAGTGACCAGGGTTCAATTCCTACTGCTGCCTGTAAGGAGTTTGTACGTTCTGCCCATGACCACATTGGTTTCCTCCGGGTGCTCCGGTTTCATCCTGCAGTCCAAAGAAGTACCAGTTGGTAGGTGGATGGTCGTTGCAAATTGTCCTGTGATTAGGCTGGAGTTAAGTTGGGGGTTGCTGGCCCAAAGAACGTTATGGACCTGTTATTCACTGTATCTCAATAATTAAGTAAGTAAAACCAGCATCTGCAGTTGCAGTAAAACGTTTGAACCCTTTGTAATTACCTGATTTTCTGTATTAATTACTCATAAAATGTAGTCTGATCTTCATCTAAGTCACAATAATAGACACATCTGCCTAAACTAATAACTCACAAACAATTGTACATTTCATATCTTTATTGAACACATTAATTATTCACAGTCCAGGCTGGAAAAAGTATATGAAGCCTTGTACTTCTTAATTGGTAGAACCTCCTTTAGCAGCAATAACTTACACCAAGTGTTTCCTGTTGCTGCTGATCAGATTAGCACCACAGTGAGGAGGAATTTTAGACCATTCCTCCATACAAAACTTTCGGTTCCTCAGTATTTCTGGAATGACATTTCAGGTCATGCCACAGCACTCAATTGGGTTAAAATCTGGGACTCTAACACTCCAAAACAAATTTTCTTCTTTTTAAACCATTGTGTTTTTGATTTACTGGTGTTTCAGATCATCGTCTTGTTGCATTGTCCAACTTCTATTAAGCTTCAGGTGATGGACCGCTACCCTGATAGTCTCCTGTAAACTGTCTTGATACAATTTTGAATGCATTGTTCCTTCAACGATTACAAACTGTGCAGGCTCTGAGGCAGCAAAGCAGCCCCAAACCATGATGTGTTTGCCACCATGCTTCACAGTTGGGATGAGGTTTTGTCATTGGTGTGCAGTGCCCTTTTCCCTCCAAATATAGTGGTGTGCATTTCTGCCAAAAAGTTCAACTTCTGTTTCATCTGTCCACAGAATATTGTCCCAGAAGTTGTGGAACATCCAGGTGATCTTTTGCAAACTTGAGACAGAGAGAATTATTATTTTTTGTTCTGGAGAGTAGTGGGTCGCTCTGAGGTGTCCTTCTAGAAACACCATTCTTGTTCAGTGTATTGCTTATAGTGGACACATGAACAGAAACTTGAGCAAATTCTAGAGATTTCTGCAGGTGTTATTGATGTTATCCTTGGGTTCTTTTTCACCTCATTCAGCATTGCACGTTCTGTTCTTGGTGTGATTTTGCAGGCCGCCCACCTCTAGGGAGAGTAGCAACAGTACTGAATTTCTTCCATTTGTAGATTATTTTTCTTATTGTGGACTGATGAACACTCAGGTCTTTAGAAATGCTTTTGCAGCCTTTTCCAGCTTCATACATCTCTACAATTCTTTTTCTAAAGTCCTCTGAAAGTTGCTTTGATTGAGGTATGCTGCACATAATCAAATCTTTCTTGAGAAGAGCAGGCTCTGTCAGTAACCTGACTTTGTGTGTCTTTTTTATAGGGCAGGACAACTCTACAACCCACACCTCCAACCTCCAATCTCTATCCCATTGATTGGAATACCTGACTCCAAATAGCTTTTGTGGAAGGCATTACCCCAGAGGTTCGCGTACTTTTTTGAACCTGGACTGTGATTGTTTAAATGGTGTACCCAGTATTATGAGAAGAAGTGCAAATGTCTGTGCGTTATTAGTTTAGGTGGATTGTGTTGGTCTATTATTGAGACTTAGATGAAGATCAGACCATATTTTATGACTAAGTAATGAAGAAAATCAGGTAATTGCAAAGGGTTCACAAACTTTTTCTTGCAACTATACATGCTTTCTTAAAAAATCTTTTTTTTGTGCCTTGGTACTTGATATTGTTAGCTTGGGATATAAAGAATAACATATCATCAGTGTATTCTGTTGGAAAAAGCACCGTTTGATTTAATACATGTATAGTTTTAGTATGATCAAGAGAGACCTAAATGGTGGTCATTTTTTATTTTGCATTGCAGATTCTCGGAAGGAGAAGGAACTCAGGGGAGCATTGAAAGCAGAAGTTGAAAGGTAGCACGACATTATTGCTCTGCGATTAGGATATAAAAATGGTCTAATCTGAAAACTGTAGCTTTTGGTTTTTTTTTGTAAAGCGTTTTTTTAAAAAGTGTTTGCAATTTGTATTTTTTCGGGTATCTGTACATTTTGGTTGCACTGCAGTGTAAACCAAACTTTGCCCATGCCAAGGAGTAAATTCTCTTTGCCTTTTCTATGTACATGCCAATTCTATACAGCACATGCATGTATCTCCTGCTGTAATATTCCTTCTGTCTCTTGGCTTGGCATCCATTCGCTCCACTTCTCTGCAAACTGGTCCTTGCAATTACTGGCATTTTTCAGAGAGCACACACTAACACAGTTACTTTTAAAGGAGCAATACAGTAGCATAGTGATTAGTACCCACTTTGCAGTACCAGTCACTCAAGTTCAATTCCCACCGCTGTTTGTAAGGAGTTCATACTGTGACCACTTGGGTTTCTTCCGGGTGCTCCGATTTCCTCCCACAGTCCAAAAGTGTATTGGTTGATAAGTGAATTGGTCATTGTAAACTAAGTTATGGTGAAATTTGTGGTTGGTATGCGGCACAGCTCAAAGAGCTGGGAGGGGTTATTCCAGTTACAAAATACAAGTGGACTAAGATGTTACCTGTCCTGTGCTATCACCAGTGGAATCATCAGTTGATCTGCCACCTGTCTTCAGGAGTTTCGGCCCGCTTATGATCAAGACTCCTGAGGTGGTGGGCCAGCAGTGCTAAAGCATCACCCCTCACTGGTGAGCTTAAAAACTTGGCATCTGCCTCTGTCAGATTTGTTGGTCACTTCCATCTAACAGATAGTCTGCTCTTCAGGTGTCTATGCAACTACTGAAGGGTTTGCAAGATATGTATACACTGACTATCTGCCCCTCTGGACATACTTGGTCCACACCCATGCTGATCCTTTGTGTGTCTTGGGATGCCCATGCTCTAGCTCAATAAGTAAATTATTTTTCCTAAGAATCTAAGAGCACTGTGAATTGTGACATGAGTGGTTCAGCAAAACATACAAATGTTTTGCTCTACTCTGCAGTAAAAAAAAAAGGATCAGAATGCAGGAGGAAGATGACAAAGTTGGTGGTGTTGATTGTAAGCAGAGTAGGTTTAGGCGACAGGATTAGGGTTGATGGGTTGATTAAAAATGCACATTGCAATGATGATAGAATTAAATATGGTTAAGTGCACAATGATGCACTTGCTTACAACTATTAAGGGAGAACTGAAGAAACTTTGGTGTTCAAATCTGAGGATCTCTGGAAGTTGTGTTACATTGTTAGGGAAATTAATTTGCTAAGGAATATCGATTAAAGTTGGTCACTAATAAATTGGACACAGACTGAAGTGAGTAGAGAATACCTTTATTCATGAATAAGGGAAGAATGATTCGCTAATAGTGCGATCGTCAAGTCTTCTAAAGAACAATAGTCACAGCCTTTTAAAAACAAGTCAATCCTATGAAGATGCTAGAGGCAGTCTCTTTTCTGCCCACAATACACAGAGATAGGTTGTGAGATCATCCTTGAAACTAAGGCTACGTCCACACTAGACCGGATAAATCTGTAACCGAAGCTTTTTCTCTTCGTTTTAACCCTCCGTCCACACTAAAACGGGGTTTTCATCCCTCGAAAACGGAGATTTTCGGAAACCGTCTCCAGAGTGAATAAATCTGAAGACGCCTAATATCTGGTGTAGTGCGTACGGGGTAACCGGAGAGATTTAAAAACGCTGTCATGACAACACCACAACAACAATGCTTTTTCTGCTTCTGCTTGGTACTGCACAAGCACTGCCGGACGGCTGTTATAACGCACAGTCGGTGTGAATGGCGTGAGAGTTAAATTGTAAAGTGGGCTTTTTCGACTATTTAAAACCGCTGTCATGACATGTCGGGACAGATGGCGGCAGCGCGGCATTTCATTGTTTTCTTGAACGCAACCCCCCACACAACCTAACAATTTCAGAACAGACGGCAACGAGACTGAAGCCAGAAGAGTTAGAAATGTACTCACCAAATACTTTGACCCATAGCTTACTGAATAAATAAGTATACTCACTTTGCCCTGTTTTCTGTCCTTGCTTGTATGAAGGTGGTTTCCCTGCAAGTACTTCTCTGACAATAGATGTGTAACAGACTAATGTAACATTGTATGGAAATACAAGATAACACTGATGCAGACATGTTTTATCCATTTAACATGGTGCTTTATTAATGCAACAGAGTTAGTCAGTTTTTCAATATTGGTTGTCAGCCGGGTCATACTGCCTGTGAACTCTCCGTCAGTTGCCTCCATACACTCCAGTATTTGTTGTTTTTTAGTTTTAAGTCCTCCTGCGCGAGAGCCAACAGCAATTCCTTTTAAGTTTTTCTAGTCTGTAACTGGACAAACGTGCACCAAGTATACTGTTTCCTCTTTGTTTGTTTTCATGTGTCCTGCGCGTGCCCAGTAGGAGGAGATTTAGCCAAATATCCGTTCTAATGTGGATGGAGATATTTTGAAAAACGCTTGGTGTGGACACCTGTCGTTTTTACTCGAAACCGGCGTTTTCAGAGTTATCCAGTCTAGTGTGGACGTAGCCTAAGATAGATTATTGCAAGTGTGCTGAGAATCCAGGCCAAATGGCGAGTCTTCATTTATGATATAAAGAAGATTCATTAAATCCTTAGATCCTGTAAGTCATTAAAGTACAAAAGTATAATTTGTTTTATATGTTAGTACCAGGCAGGTGAGAAACATGACGGCCCACAGGGTCTTCACTACAATTTATGACCTTCAGTGTATCCATCTTGTTTATGCTGCTGAGTTATGCACTAAGATCAGCACTAAGTATATTGTTAATTAAAGGTAGGTGCAGGGTGTTAGCAACTCAGATAATTTAACCCTTCAGAAACTTCTTCCACAATTAAGTCACATACCCTTGTGTTAAGTAGTAAGCTAGAGTGCAGTACCACGTAGTCTTGTGTTTACTGCAGTAGGTTAAGGGGCAGCACCACGATTCTGTGCGGATCTAGGCATTAAGCAATACAGACGCACAATTCTATAGTCTTGCAAAGGTGTTTACCCAACCCAGTTGGCCAGAATCCTCCTTATACATGTAGAGAATATGGTTACGAAGACATAAGAGATGCTTGCCTTCATTAACTGGGGCATAGAGTAGACCAGAGATGAATGGAACAACAAAATGGACTCACTGGGACTGAGACTGCACAGAAAGAGATGAGAAACTGCTGCATTCTGGTTTTCACCGAAATGTGGCTAAACAACAACATGCCTGACTTGGCGTTTCAACTTGACTAGGTGACTCTGTTCCACGCAGACAGAATCTCCCTGTCAGGGAAATCCAAGGAAGGTGGAATCTGTGTGTACATTAACAAAGATTGATGCACAAACTCATCTGTAATTAGCTGTCACTGTTCTTGTGAAATCGAGTATCTTACAATGACATGGCGGTCACATTACCTGCTCAGGGAGTTTACTGTTGTGTTCATCACCCAAGCATGAATACATTTTCCCGAGCATGAATGCCAAGGACACACTGGGAGAGCTTTATGGTATCATCAGCTGTCTACAGAACAGGCATCTCAACGGTCCCTTCATAATTGTTGGAGACTTCAATCATGTTAACCTGTAGGACATTTTACCCAAATTCCACCAACACATCGTCATGGCTACTAGGGAAACAAACAGATTGGACAATGTTTATACAAACAGACGTACTTACAAAGCCATCCCACGCCCGCATCTGAACCTGTCTCCATAATGTTAATCCCAGCATAGTGACCACTGCTGAAAATGGAGAAACCAGTCAAGAGGACCATCACAGTATGGTCTAATGAGGCAATCCCTATGCTTCAGGACTGTTCTGTATGGACTGACTGGCAGATGTTCATGAAGGCCACCACAAACATAGGAGACACAGACCAGTGCTTTATCTGTCATTGACTGGATCAGTAAGTGTGTAGACGATGTTGGTACCTCAAGAACAGTCATCTCACAGCCCACCCAGAAGCCCTGGCTGAATGCAGAGGAGCACTCCCTACTAAAATCCTGCGATGCTGCCTTCAAGTCTGGTGACAGACCAGCTCTCCACAGCCAGCAGAAACTTCATCTTGGGCATCAAGAGGGCAAAGACAGCCTATACTCAAAAAATTCAGGAACACCTGTCTAGTAACAATCCCTGGCACGTGTGGCTGGGCATGAAGGGCATACTGACTACACAAGGTAAAAACTGCAGCGACTGTACCAGTGATGCCTCTCCCTGAAACTCTAAACAACTTTTATGCACGCATTGAGGAAAGCAACATCACAAGGGCCATGAAAGCTTCCTCTCTCCCAGGTGAGCAGCCACTGTCTGTAACAGCAGCAGATGTGAGAAGGACTCTGCAGAGTATCAACCCCCATAAGGTGGCTGGGCCAGACAACATCCCAGGCTGAGTACTCAGGCAATGTGCACACCATCTCACAGACACCTTCAATATATCACTCATCCAAGCTGCTGTCCCCGTAAGCTTCAAATCAGCCACCGTCATCCCTGTATCAAAGAACTCTACACCTTCAGATCTAAATGACTAACACCCAGTGGCACTGACACCGATCATCACGAAGTGCTTTGAATGGCCGGTAATGGTAATTATCAAAAACTGTATTCCTGCCACATTGGACTCTCACTAATGTGTTCACCGACAGAACCGCTCTACAACAGATGCCATAGCATCGGTCATGTACCTGGTCCCTGACACACCTAGAAAACAAGGACACTTGCGTCAGAATGCTGTTTCTGGATTTCATTTTGGCACTTAACACTACTCTCCCATAGACCTTGGTGAACTAACTGCTACTCCTCGGTCTAAATGCACCACTATGCAACTGGGTGTTGGACTTCCTAACCGATAGACCTCAGGTAGTCAGGATGCACAACCACTCCTCCCTCCCCATCACCCCTAGGGCTGTGTGCTGAGGCCGTTGCTGTACAGTCTGCTCACACGTGATTGCATGGCCATACACCCAACCAACCACATGGTTGTATTTGCCAATGATACGACAGTGGTGGGGCTCATCACTGCCAATGATGAGATAGTCTACAGAGAGGACATGGAAGAGCTCGAGGCCTGTAGCCTTGCAAATAACCTCTTCCTCAAAGCCAACAAGATAAATGAGATGGTCATTGACTTCAGGACAACTCGCACCACTCGCATCCTCTTTACATCAGCGGCATCGCAGTGGAAACTATGAACAATTTCTTCAAACTCCTGGGAGTGCTCATCTCACACCATCTCTCATGGTCCCAGAGCACATTATACCCGATCAGGAAAGCTCGCCAATGCCTCTACTTTCTAAGGAGGCTGAAGAGAGCTGGACTTTCCACATCCATACTCATGTCCTTCTACAGATGTGCAGTGGAGACCATCCTAAAAGCTGCTTCACTGTAAGGTGCAGAGACTATCTTATGTATTTATATGTATTGCTTTTTATTATTATTGTGTTTTTTTTTGTGCTGCATGGGATCCAGAATAACCATTATTTTGTTCCCCTTTGCACTTGTGTACTGGAAATGGCATTAAACAATCTGGAATCTTTATAAAACATTGGTAGATGTAGCCACAATGCTGAGCACTGCACTATAGAAAGGATGAAATTCACTTGGATGTTGCTTGAGATGGAGTGTTTCAGTTATCAGGCAAATGTAGAAAGACTGGGTTTGTTTATCATGAAGTGAACAAGCCCAAAGAGGGAACCGAACTGAGCTGTACATAGAGCAGATAGTACATTTTCCCAGAGCAGAGGTCTAAAACTAAAGGTACTAGGTTTAAAGTATGAGCAAGAGATTTAGACAGAATTTGAGGAAGATATTTTCTTATCCAGAGGATAGTTGGAGCCTGGAGAACACTCCGTTATGGTATAGTGGACGCAGACACTTGAAACATTAATAATCATCTCCATGAACCTCCATGTATACTGGATTTCAGATATTCCTGAGATTATGCTTTATTTGTGCAACATTCAGTTCCTCTTCAAAATCAAAGTAATGGCTTAACAGTAGATAGGCTAATTACCCCTGTCAAAATAAATAAAGTAGCATCTGCCTGCCAAAGTTGCCAAAATTCAGCATCTACTGCCTGTTTCAATGTCTAATGTTTGGAATACAAACCTCCAAAATGTTAAGTAGTATTTGTGATTGAGTGTGACTCAAACCTTTCTCGATCTTTATGGTCAGAACTGTTTCCTTTAACAATCTAAAAGCAATACTTCTATCTGTGCTTGGTCCTGGTACTCTGTGTCATTTTGACATCAGTCCTTAGCATACATTTGAGTTGTAAAAGACTTTGGTTATTTTTGTCTCCTACTATCAGACTCATAGTAGCACTGGGGGCATTTTTACAGTCTTGCTGCTCTCTGAGCTCAATTTCCTTGTGGTTGCACACTTCTTGTTGGTCAGTGTGACAAGCATCTTTCCTGGCTAAAATAACACACAAGTAATGAGCGTCGCTAATACCTGCACTATGTGTCATTTAATGTCTCCTGGTTTTCTATATCGTAGATGTCTTGTTCTCCCTCTTCATGCCAAAAATTTAACACTTGTTTACCTCTAACTTCTCCCCATTCTGATGCAAGGTCCAAAGTAAATTTATTACCAACGTACGTACATGTTCGTGGTCATCTGCTGTAGCCCATCCATTTCAAGATTTGATGTGTTGTGCATTCAGAGATGCTCTTCTGCACACTAGTGTTGTAACAGGTGGTTATTTGAGTTGCAGTCGCCTTCCTATCAGCTTGAACCAGTCTGGCCATTCTCCTCTGACCTCTCTCATTAACATGGTATTTTCACTCAGAATTACTGCTCACTAGAATTTTTTTTTTTGTTTATCGCACCATATTCTGTGAAGTCTGGAGACTGTGGTGTATGAAAATCCCAGGAGGTTAACAGTTTCTGAGATGCTCAAATCACCCCACCTGGCACTATCATGGCCAAAGTTACTTAGATCACATTTCCCCATTTTGATGCTTGGTCTGAACAACTGAACCTCTTGACCATGTCTGCATGCTTTTATACATTGAGTTGCTAACACATGGTTAGCTGATTAGATGTTGGTACTAACGAGCAGTTGTACCTAATAAAGTGGCCACTGAATGTATTTCACCATGTATTACCCTGAGATTCACTTTCTTACGGGCATCAACATTCGCAATGGAATAAAGAAATACAAATCAGTAAAAAAAGTACGCACAAACAAGTATGACAAACAATCTATGTGCAAAAGAAAATACAAAAAGTATAATAACAAGTAAATAATACTAAGAACATGAATTGCAGAGTCATTGAAAGTATTTCAATTTGAAGCACTAACTCTGCTTGTCTCTCCACTGATGCTGCCTGATATATTGAGTATTTTCAACATTACTATTTTTTGTTCAGATTTCTGTCATTCGCAGTTCTTCGCTTTGGAATTAATGACTGTCCAAATTGGTAAGATACTTAATAAGATGGTAATATTGTTTTAACTTGATAATATACAGCGTTGCCATGTTCTGTTGTATGCCTAGACACAGTCTTCACAATAAAGCATAACAATTGAGTAGGGCTTGTACACGCCTTGATATTCAGAGCATTATTAGCATTTGGAAGCAAGTCATACTCAACCCAGCGAGCAGGAAAGGAAAAGCAAAAACAGACTTATTTTCTGCCTGGCTATTACAGTGGAATTTCGGATGAGATTCAAAATATGCCTGATACTTGTACTATCTAGTACAATTTCATATTTTTCTTTAAACTTGTGTATTTTTATTCTCAGAAAAATCAATAAAGAAGATGTTGTAATTCTGGATTCTCTAAACTACATCAAAGGTATGGAGTGAGTCTTTAAATTAATTCAATGATGTATGGATGCCGTCTCATTGTTTTGAGAGCAGTGGTATGTTGGGTGATGCAGTAGCCCACCCATCCTATGCTTGATGGCCTGAGATTAAGGATGGAGACCAGCTGATTACTTTCTGAAGGCTGGAAGGCAAAGAGCATGTGGTCATGCAGCTCTAAATTTAAAAATCAAAATGCTGAAAGTATTTGGGTTGGGCAGCAGCTGTGGAGAAAGAAACAATTCAGGACATAAAAAATGGGAGCATAATTAGGCCATTCAGCCCATTGAGTGTGCCCCTACCATCCATTGGGGACATTTATCAGCAGTGCTGCGTACACAAGGCCCTTAGTATTATTAAGGATCCCGCCTATCCATCCTTTGACTTTCCACCATCAGGCAGGAGACTCCGATGCATAAAAACAAGAATGGTCGGGATCAGAAACTGTTTCTTCCTTCAGGCCATTAGGCTTCTGAACTCCCTGCTGCATCATATTCAAAGTGTCACTGGTTAATCTGTTCGGTACCTTATAATATTTAATTTGTGCACTTGAGTTTGTTTATTTATGGGTAATTCATTTGATGATTTCACCCTTCCTTTTATAAGTTATTGTGTGTTATGTGTACTGCAGTGCTTTACACCCTGGTTTGGAGAAACGTCGTTTTGTTTGATGGTATACTTGACTTTCCCTATCAATCTTATTTTCCTGCCTTCTCCCCATCAACTTTGACACCCTTACTAAATATCAAACTCTGCTCTAAATATACCTGATGAATTTCCTCCATAGCCATCTGTGGCAATTAATTCTACAAATTCACAAATTCCTCATCTCTGTTCTAAAGGCACATTCTCCATTCTGAGGCTATAACCTTCATGAGGTCCAAATGTTACCCTGATACAAAATGTTAACTGTGAATAAGAGCTAATTAGCTCACATGCGTGTCATTTGACTAGGATTTGTGATGTGTCTGTGTATACAGTGCCTATGAAAAGTATTCACCCCCCAACCCCCAGAAGTTTTTGACACTGATCAACAGGACGACTCTTTGGTATCAGAGTGAAAACAGATCTCTACAAAGTGATCTAAATTAATTACAAATATAAAACACAAATAATTGATTGCATACATATTTACACCCTTAGATATGATGCACCAAGTCATCACTGGTGTAGCCATTTTAGAAGTCACATAATTAGTTAAATGGAGATCACCTGTGTGCAGTCAAGGTGTTTCAATTGATTGTAGTAAAAATACACCCGTATCTGGAAGGTCCAACTGCTGGTGAGTCAGTATCCTGGCAAAAACTACACCGTGCAGACAAAAGAACACTCCAAGCAACTCCGTGAAAAGGTTATTGAAAAGCACAAGTCAGGAGATGGATACAAGAAAATTTCCAAGTCACTGAATATTCCTTGGAGTACAGTTAGGTCAATCATCAAGAAATGGAAAGAACATGGCACAGCTATAAATCTGCCTGGAGCAGGCCGTCCTGAAAATTGAGTGAACGTGCAAGAAGGGGACTAGTCAGGGAGGCCACCAAGAGACCTATGACAGCTCTGGAGGAGCTACAAGCTTCAGTGGCTGAGATGAAAGAGACTACACATACAACTGTTGCCCGGGTGTTTCACCAGTCACAGCTTTATGGGAGAGTAGCAAAGAGAAGGCCACTGTTTGGGGGGGGAACTCCTGGCTAGAGTTTGCCAGAAGGCATGTAGGACCCTCTGAAGTCAGTTGGGAAAAGGTTCTATGGTGTGATAAAACCAAAATTGAGCTTTTTGGCCATCGGACTAAACACTATGTTTGGTGTAAGCCAAATGCCGCACTTCATCAGAAACACACCATCCCTACCGTGAAGCATGGTTGTGAGCAGGTATGCAATCAATTATTTTGTGTTTAATAATTGTAATAAATTTAGACCAATTTGTAGAAATATGTCTTCACTTTGACACAGAAGAGTCTTTTCCATTGATCAGTGTCAAAAGGCCAAATTAAATCTATTGTGATTTAATGTTGTAAAACAATAAAACATAAAAACTTCCGGGGGGGGGGGGGGTGTGGTCGGTGAATATTTTTTATGGGCACTGTATTTTAGAATGGTGCCAACGTATTACTTGTCTGAAAAAGCTGTATTATGTATTGTATGCGTCTACTGTTCACAGCACCAAATTGTAATTTCCTGAACTATTTGCTGTACTTGAGCCATTTAGTTATAAGAAGAAGGTCAACTATTCGGGGCTGTAGCAAGGAGTCTGTGAGTACCTGCTGCAGCAAGCCATTAGCAATCGGCCAGAAAGTCAGATCAGACTCTGTAAGAACTTACCTACTTGCAATGATTACTGTTTGCTGTAATACAGTCAATGTCCTTGTAGTAGGTCATTCTGTAAGTAAGTTGTGTAATATTGCAAGGTCTGAGGTCTTGGGCTTGGTTTAGTTGTAGTCTATTTCCTTTGTTAGAAACATGTGGCTTAGGGTCCCACTCCACTAGTTACACTCAAGTCTAAGACCAGTGGAGTTCAGTGCCATAGCTTGGATGAGATAAATTATAGCAAGGCAAATTATACCAATGGGCTAAGAGTCTGTTCCTGGGCCTTCACAGGTAAAGGTAATGGGTCTGTCCCTCTTTAGTGATATATCCATGTCCAGGGAAGGAGCAATGAGTATCTCCTGGCTGGGCTTGGCGGGTGGCATGGCCTGGATTTCATCCAACCCCTCTTATCTCCTGGAGAAGTTCGGGGAAGCTGCCCAAGGTCCCTGAATAAGCAGTTGATCTATATTTGCAATGTTGTTGCAATGAAATACATTGGTCAGGAGATCAGTGATAGTTCCTCTGCTGTTCTTTCAGATTGCTGTCATCCTTTTGTATCTCCCTCTGAGAGCTGATGGGACTTTTATTTTGTGTGATCTCAGCGAGTGCCTGTGCAGCTTTCTCTCTGCTGCACTAAAGTGCAGCCCGGGTTAAATATTCTTGAACCACGTGCTCTGAAGGAGCATGGATTTGGATAATTAGGGTTCTGCAGTTCTCTCCAATTGCTACTTATATTATCGTTACGAGTGTGCTCAATCGGCAACAACTAATTCCTGTTCTCACTTGAGCTGGTGTGCCTTTTTCAGATAATAAGCTTTTCTAAGAGTGTTGCTGACTGCAATCCATTGTGTTTAGAATGTCAGTGTGATGAGCAATTTGCATTCAGGATGCTACTAAAATGCTTAGCTCTAATTTTGTAAAATAGAGCTTAAACAAAAGAAATCTGTGGAAGGAAAAGTACTTTTCACAATTTCCGCTTTTTTTTTTACCTATTCTGTTCTGAAAGATAATGTACCTGCAAATATCCTTATATTAAATGTTAAACTGAGCTAATGGTGTCTCCTGCTGGATTGTAGGAAATGTTCAAAATGCTTTCATGGGTACTGACATCTCCGGCATAGTTAACAAAGAGCTGTCATCTTTGAGAATGGCTTTGTTCTGCTGTGGATTTGTAGGTTCTCTAGGAGGCTGGTGAGGTAAATAGGGGAACTGAAGACCCCCCCCCCCCCAGCCCACCCACCCACATAGAGGGAGGAGATGCCTGACAGATAGGCTTGTGAGGTGGTGCACTCCTAGAATTAATAAAGCGTTTCCCTGTGCCTTTTGTACATGTCTTTTGCATGTATTAAAGGTCCTAGATATGTTCTTTTGCTATCCCTGTACCCACGTGTTCTCAAAAGCAAATGGTTTAGTGTGGAGCGATGAACAGTCTGTAGAATCGTGCCAATCGGCATGGGAGCCAGGTGGGAATTGTAAAACCAAGGCTTCCCTTCCCTCCACAATTGTGAACATCAGCAGTAATTCCATGGCTTTAACTGCTGGAATTCTGCTAATCATTCCAGCCACTTCCACGTGTTGCATAGGAAGTGTTCAAATCCCCTTGGCATTTCCAGCTTGCCAGATTCCATGAATAAGTCTTGCTGTTTGGTCACCTGGGCTGCAGCTCAAACCGATACCAGTGTCCGATCAAGTTCATTGTCAAGAAGGTCTGGAAGAGGATATCTTGGGGCCCCATAGAGGTCCATCACAATCGGCTGCATTACAGAGGACTGTCTTATAATTTCCAAAAGGTACACACTGAGGCAAACATCAGCTCTGAGAGGGGTACACCTTGGTCTACGGGAAACTTGTTGGTCTTTCAGTATGAGGAGATGCCTGCAAGCAAATGCTGCCACCCGGCACACTCCAGGGTGCAGAAGTCCGTGCTGAGTGATGCACTGAAGCTTGGTGCAGCCACTGCAAAGGTTGTTTGGGCAAGGACCACAATTTTAGTACCTGTTACCAGTGGCATGCAGGGCCTCTTAACTGTTTTATTTGCGAATTGCTTAAAGAGGAATCATCAGTGGCGATGATGTGTAGTAATAAAATCTATTGCTTTGACAATCCAATCAATGTAGAGGAAAACATGAACATATTATATTGTTTCTCCTGTATATTAATGAATAAAGTAAATCATCCATCAAGAGGAGTTAATATTTTAGCTAAAAAGGGGAGAGTGGTGGTGCTGTGGGTTGCTTTTTAAGCACAGATGCACTTATTTTCAAACTCATTTACAATTTTGTTAGGATGAAGTGATTTTACCTTGCGTTCTCTGGCCCTCTCAGTAGCCTTTAATGCATGTGGGAAGCTCTTTGCCAGCTGGATACATGGAAGTAATAAGGGAGGTGTGAGACAGCAGTTGGTACAGGCGACATCTACACATGTATGTTTAAGCCTTGTGAAGAAGCTGCCAATTTAGCTTATCCGTGCTGAGGAGTCAGGTTGACAGAATCTTGCTATAAATTAGCAGCTGGGCTGATAATGGGGCTAATTAATCAAGAGGCCAGATCAGAATGACTTTTGATTTAGCATTTCTTCTTGAGATGTGAAAATATTGACTCACTGTGTCTAATTTTGTTGCGAATATGTGAATCCAGCTGACTGTTCTCTTGAATATAGGTTACAGATATGAGCTGTTTTGTTTAATAAAGCATGCACAGACTCCACATTGCTTGGTAAGTAGCCATTAAATCTTCCTTTTGTAACGAAATGTGAAGGATTGCAGGTTTTGTATGTATTTTTTTTACTAACACGGCTGTTAGCTCAGTTTGGTTTTAATCTGAGACCCTCATAAATTCTCGCCACTTTTCTGGGCCTCTTACTAAACCATGCACCAGGCTACCTTCGTGCACAAATGTTAATCGCAAATAACTGCACTTAACCCCTTGTTTGTTAAATCTGAAGTATTCCTAGTATGATTTCTGCTTAAAACCAGGTTTTTTCCAATTACATTTTCCTCATAATTGCTTTCTCTCCCCTACAAAGAACTACTTTGCAATATCCATTTTCCCCACACACGTAGTCTGAAGTTGAGTTTGATTCCTTTTGTGTCCTCCAGACATGCCAAAATGATTAACAGGCAGTAACTTGCTTTTCCATTGTGAGGTTTACTTATTGTTGTGCAGATACATTGGCAGCAGTTTGTGTATAGCAAGCTCCAGCAACCAGCGTTGACCTGCTTTGCTTGTGTTATAGAGTCATGGCACACGACAGCACAGATACAGGCCCCTCGGCCCATCTGCACTGTGCCAGACCATTATTTTGCCTCATCCTGTCAACCTGCACCAAGAACATAGTATCCTCCCATCCATGTACCTATTCATTTTTCTCTTGAATGTTGTAATCGAATTTGCATCCACCACTTATGCTTGCAGCTCCTTCCATGCCCTCTGAATGAAGATGTTTCCCTTAAACATTTCACCTTTCGCCCTTAACCTTTGATGTCTAGTTCTAGTCTCGCCCATCTCAGCGGAAAAAGCCTGCTTGCATTTACCCTATCTATACCCCTCATAGTTTTGTATACCTCTATTAAATCTCCCCTAATTCTGCTATGCTCCAGGGATTAAAGTCCTAACCTGTTCAACCTTTCCCTATAACACAAGTCCTCAAGTCCTGGCAGCGTCCTTGTTAAATTTTCTCTGCACTCTTTCAATCTTATTGATATCTTTCCTGTAGGTTCAGTGACCAGAACCTCATACAATACTCCAAATTAGGCCTCGCCAAGGTCTTCTTCAATTTCAACATAACATCCCATTTCCTGTACTCAATGTTTTTTTTGATTTATGAAAGCCAATGTGCCAGAAACTCTCTTTACAACCCTATCTACCTGTGACGTGACTTCAAAGGAATCTTGGATCTGTATTCCCAAATCCCTCGGTCCTTCCGCACTCTGCGGTGCCCTCCTGCTCATGGTGTAAGTCCTCGCAAAGTGCAACACCTTATAGTTGTCTCCATTAAATTCTATCTGCCATTTTCAGTCCATTTTTCTAGCCGGTCCAGATCCTGCTGCAAGCTTTGATAATCTTCCTTTCTGTCCACTACACCCCTAATCTTGGTGTCATCCACTAATTTCCTGATCAAATTTACCACATTATCACTCAGTTTGTTGATATAGGATGAAGGTTGGCCAGGGGACTGGAGAACTCTGACTATTTTCATAGGAATTATTCATCTCTAAGAAGCGGGGAGAACATTGATCACCTCACCTCAAAGGCTAATCCTCTAACAGTGAGTGTTTTGAAAGTTCTGACCAGACCAATTGATCAAATTATGGAGTTAGGATCTTACCTGTGACATTTGTTCTGGTGACAAACAAGAGGAAATCTACAGCTGCTGGAAATCCAAGCAACACAAAATGCTGGAGGAACCCAGCAGGCCAGGCAGCAACTATAGAAAAGAGTAAACAGTCGACATTTTGGGCCGAAGCATCGATGGTTTACTCTTTTCCATAGTTGCTGCCTAGTCTGCTGAGTTCCTCCAGCGTCTTGTGTGTGACATTTAGCCTGGTGGTTAGACGTGAGTCATTAATAACTGTTCGGACATTTTGACTGTTTGGACATTTTGACTGTCCAGTCATTCACATGGGCATTAGGTGAGTTTTTGGAAGTCTCCATAAACCTGTGGAAGTGTGTCCATTCATTTCCAACTTGTAAGAGAATTTGGGAGTAGGTAGTACAGATAATACAGTATAAAAGGAGCTGTTTCATACTTAAGGGTGTTATTCCTTTTGATGTGTTGGGATGAAGACTACTAGACAGCTAATTTGTACACAGAAAGATTTTGAACACCAATGTAAGGTAAATTAGTTTGAAGTGAATGATTGCATGGCAACACAATGCAAGGAAAAATCTGGATGCTTAATCTTCTCATTGCAAATTCCTGGCACGACCAGTCATGTCAGTTCCTCTCCTCCCCTTATTCATCCCAGCTTTCCTTTCTCTAAACTGCATTCAATCATGCTCCTCCCTAACATTATCATTAAAACTGTTGTTAAAGACACTATGACTCCTGTGCGGATAGAGCTTTGTTGTTTGCTGAATGGAACACCAGTGCTCTGTCCCCTTCTGTCTCTCCCTGAACCATGCACTTGCACTGAACATTGACTAGTTTTGCCGATCATCGTCTTGACTTCCAATCCCAGTGTTTCCCTAATCTGTCAGAGACTTCCACCACCTCCTACTTAACATCAACAAACAGGCCAGAATTAGCAAAGGTAGACATCACAGTTGGTATGGATGAGTTGGGTCAAAGAGTCTTTCTGTGCTGTACAGCTCTGTGTGACCGTGGATTTAACAGTTGCCTGTAGGTCTCCATCCCTTGTTGGAACAACCTGCTTTTCCTATCCACCACGGACTACCTGGCCAAATCTGCTTTGTACTTAACAATCCCCAAGTTCTTGAGATAACTTCTGTTTCTATGTTGAGATGGGATCTTTTATGTCTTTGTTGCTGTTGTTTGCAGATTCACTGTGAGACTGCAGTTGATATATGTTCATCATGGAACCAAAGCAGAGAGCAGGAGCAACAATACTCCCAGACAATGTAAGCTCATTGGTGCCCTCTACAGCCCCTCTTAGTTTTAGCGTTATGTGGGCAGCATCCAGCCTGATAACTTCCCAACAACCGGGCTCATTGATGGTCCAGCTAGGGAACTACTGCATTTGACTCATTGCGTGTGCAGTGTCAGTTCTACGCTGTTTCATTTTGTTGAAACTTCAAGTAGTTCTGGGGTAAGGTTTCACTGGCTCTTTATTGTGATTAGTCATGATGTTTGTTCTAGCGGTGACGCCTGCTTATTGGGTGATGGGCTCTGGAGGCACTGATCCTGATCTGCGTCCCAGAGCCTTGGTGCCAAACTGGGGCAAGGCTGTTCAAAGGAGGCCATTGAAGGTTTGAACCGTACTTGGGTCTAGGAATTTTCTTACAGGCACAAGTAGCTGGCCTCAAACTTGTTCCACCATTCAGTAAGATCTTGGCTGATCTGTAATCAAACTCCATATACCTGCCTTTTTATTATATCCCTTTAAACTAATTTAGGTGCCAGGACAGATTGTCGGGGGGAGATGAGGGACAATGTTCAGCTTACTGCTCCACAAGGTTTACTAATCTCTGCTGAACTGAAGCTCTAGCCTATGACGAACAGGCTCCTGGTCCAGCTGCAGTGATGACTGGCTTCATGGCTGTGGACTCCCTTTCAGAAATTTCAGTTCTGAATGTTATTTGCTTGCTTTTATTGTTTGCACGATTTGTTTTATTTCTGCACATTGGGTGTTCGGTGGTCCTTTTTTAATGAGTCTATTAAGTTTCTTTGTTTTGTGGCTGCCAGCAAGGAGACGAATCTCAAGGTTGAATATATTTATACGTACTTTCATAATAGTTATACTTTGAACTTTATACCTTTTTGATAGATTTTGTTTATTGTAAAGTTAGAAGCAGACACCAACCATTAATTATAAAAGTGTTTTCTTATGATATTGCCAGTTTAACCAGATCTAATGAACTATGTTCCAAATTTGACAGTGGGAGACATTCTGTTGGCTCCAATGACATTTGACCAATCGCCATCATGTTATCTGTTTTTCACCAACCCTGACTTTTAGACGTTATCACTTGTGCATAGCCAAGGCAGTTCAACAGCACTCTGGTGTAGCAAACTTGGTAAACAGGGAAGGAAGACGGAGACAAGGATCGAAGAACCAAAAGTGTTTAGTTTTGCTTGCTACACTTTGCCTGAACATTATGCAACTATATTTAAAATGAAGATATAATCTCATAAACCCTTGGATGTTTTTTGTTTAAGTAATGGGTTAAAATGTCCTGGGTATGACTCTAAACTGCAACTGGTGATGAGGCTCTGATTGGGGACTTTCAGAGCTTTGGGGAAAGTGGAGTTACCCTTCAGTCATTCATTGCTCCCAGGGCCGCTCTGACCCGGAACAGTAGCACCTACAAGGGTTCCTGCTCAGGATACGAGCGAAGGCTAACGGCAGCTTCAGTAACTGAACTTATGACAAAGAAGGCGGATGAGCTAGAACCTCAAATGTCAATGGCTATAGTACAGGCGGATGAACATTTGGGAAGGGAAATGGTGATTTCTTTAGTTCGCCCAACAGAAGACAATAGCAAACCACCGTTGCTAGATACTAGGTTTCCTGGAATCTATTTGCTAAGAAAACCAGGGTCAAATCCACAAAATGTATAGCACAACAACAGCATCAAGAGGATCTTCAAGACAATTCTGAAGATGCTTCACTCGGTAGGGTTGATTTTGGGCAGCAGGGGATTCCCTCTTCCCCCCCCCCCTCTTCCCCCCCCTCTTCCCCCCCCCTCTTCCCCCCCCTCTCCCCCACCTCTCCCCCCCCTCTCCCCCCCCTCTCCCCCCCCTCTCCCCCCCCTCTCCCCCCCCTCTCCCCCCCCTCTCCCCCCCTCTCCCCCCCCTCTCCCCCCCCTCTCCCCCCTCTCCCCCCCTCTCCCCCCCTCTCCCCCCTCCCCCCCTCCCCCCCTCTCCCCCCCTCTCCCCCCCTCTCCCCCCTCTCGTTTTACGGCGGTTGGCACCCAGCTTAATGCTGCATTACCGCCACCTTCTGCTCCGCAGTGTGCAGTACACTTACATTCTAAATCCCTTCACCCAGTCACACACCCACACACACCCTAACCTACACTTTATCCTCTCATCTTTGGCCATCCTAGTACCCTATCCTGTTTATCCATCATATCCTATATATATATAAAAAAGAACCCTGTACCCCTTAAGAAAGCTAAAAATACCCTAACCTGTGCTTTCTCACCCCTGCCCAGCAACCATGTCAGAATAGAAATAAAACACTAATTTATTCTTGTGGAACATCCCATACTAATGGAGTAGGTGCTGATGGAAATACCATAGGAAAACTTGGACTAGGGGAAAGAAATGAAAGAGGCGAGAAATGGATAGAATAGTGCAAGATGAATAATCAGGTCATTATGAATACCTACTTTAAAAACCATCCAAGACACTTGTGGACCTGGAAAAGTCCAGGTGATAACACAAGAGATCAAATTGACTTTATTACTATAAACCAAAGATTTCGAAACTCAGTGACTCAATGCAAAACGTATCCAGGTGCAGACTGTAATAGTGACCATAACCCAGTAATATGTCATGTAAAAGTAAAACTTAAAAAACTAAAGAAGCAAAAACCTGAACAATCCCTTGACTACTCGCAATTAATTAAAGAAGAAAACTTAAGACAAAAAGTTACAATTGAAGTAAGGAATAGATTTCAAAGTCGAGAAATAGAATCTGTTGAAGATGATAGCAATCATGTAGAAATGAAGTTTAAATCTCTAAAGGATCTTTGGTAGAATCAGCAAAGTCAGTGATTCCTAAAAAAGCACAAAGAATAAATGAATGACAGATGAAATCAAAAATCTAATGGAAGAAAGGAGACTAAAGAAAGCAAATCCTATGGAATGTAAGTTCTTAGATTAAAAAAAGTTAAAAGCTTATGTCAAAAAGCCAAAGAAGAATGGTTAAACCAGGAATGTGAGCAATTAGAAAGAATCCCTATTACTGATCCAAAAAGGTTACATCAACAAATCAAGAATATCACTGGTTAAAAAGCTCCTCTGTTCTTCAGGTGGATGTTTGAAAGCAAAGGACGGTACCATTATCATGGAAAAAGATGAGATTATGAGCAGATGGACTGAGTCTATTCAGGAATTGTTTGAAGACAATCGAGGCAAAAAACCAGAAATTAAGTACATTGAAGGTCCAAGTATTTTAAAATCTGAAGTTCGTAATGCAATAAATAAGATGAAGAAAGGAAAGGCAGCAGGTCCTGATGAATTAGTAATAGAACAAATTATTGCCCTTGAAGATTATGGAATTGAAAAATTTACTGATTTAATCAATGACATTTATGAGACTGGAGTAATACCAGAAGAGATGAAAAATCAGTATTTACCACTCTTCCTAAGAAACCTGGAGCAATAGAATGTGAATTACATAGGACCATAAGTTTAATGAGTCATATCACCAAGATACTTCTAAGAATTTTGATGACAAGAGCTAAAAGTAAGATATAAGCTGAAATAGGTAAAGAACAATGTGGTTTTGTGAAAGACAAAGGTACAAGAAACGCAATATTGATGTTAAGGATACTATCAGAAGGAGCTATTCAATTCCAAAAAGATTTGTTTGTTTGTTTTTTTTATTAACTACACAAAAGCATTTGATAAAGTGAAGCACAAAAAGTTGTTTGAAATATTACAGGAATCTCTAGATCTAGATTCGAAAGACCCCCACCTAATCAGAAATCTGAACTGGGAAAAAACCGCAGCTGAGAGAATAGATGGAGAAGTGAGTCAGTTTACAAAAATCAAGAGAGATGTTAGACAAGGGTGTGTTTTCTCCCCTGATTTGTTTAATGTGTACAGTGAAACAGAAAGTAAGAGACATCTTGGAAATCAAAGTTGGCGGTGAAAACATCAATAATTTAGATTAGATTAGATTATGAGGACACGCAGTCCTCTTTTATTGTCATTTAGTAATGCATGCATTAAGAAATGATACAATGTTCCTCCAGTATGATATCACAGAAACACAAGACAAACCAAGACTAAAAAAACTGACAAAAACCATATAATTATAACATATAGTTACAACAGTGCAAAGCAATACCGTAATTTGATAAAGAACAGACCATGGGCACGGTAAAAAAAAATGTCTCAAAGTCTCTCGGAGGTCCCATCATCTCATGCAGATGGTAGAAGGAAGAAAACCTCCCCCTGCCATGAACCTCCAGCACCGCAAACTTGCTGATGCAGAACCCTGGAAGCACCCGACCATAGCCGACTCTTGAGTCCGTCCGAAAACTTTGAGCCTCCGACCAACCCTCTGACACCGAGCACCATCTCTGCCAAGCACTTCGACCCCGGCCCCAGCAACAGGCAATAGGCAAAGCCGAGGATTTGTGGCCTTCCCCTTTGGAGATTCTCGATCGTACATTTAGCAGCGGCAGCGAAGCAGGCATTTCAGAAGTTTCTCCACATGTTCCTCCGTGCTTCTCACGTCAGTCTCCATCAAATCAGGATTGTGCACGGTACCTACTTAGCAAATACCGATATCATTTCGGAGCGGCCACGCGTGCTGCGTCGCGCCGCCATCTTCTCCTCCCCTTCTTCAGGTATGCAGATGATACTGTTAATTGCAAGTACAGAGGAAGAACTACAAAACTTAATTGATATAGTTGTTGAAGGAAGAAAGTGCAAAAATGGGTCTATCAGTTGCAAAAAGACAGAATGTATGGTGATATCCAAAAAGAAGGAGAATCCTATCCGCAGGCTGAGAATAAACGGGGAAGACATAAAACAAGTACAGAACTTTTGCTACTTAGGAAGCTGGGTGACATCAGATGGCAGGTGCAATATGGACATCAAATGAAGAATAGGGATGGCAAAAGACACCTGTATGAGAATAAAGAGTATACTGACCAACACTAAACTAGGCATGACAACCCACCTCAGAGCACTGAAATGTTACATTTACCCAGTTATATTACATGGCTCAGAATGTTGAACAATATCTATTAACATGAGGAAATGAGTTGAAGCAGCAGAGATGTGGTTTTCGAGGAGGATGCAAAGAATATCATGGACGAAACGAATATCTAATGAGGGTGTTATGAACAGAGCAAGCACAAAAAGAGAAATAATGTATGAGATCATGAAAAGGCAACGTGACTTCATTGGACATGTTATTAGGAAAGAGGAGTTAGAATGCACAGTAATTATGGGACAGATTGAAGTAAAGAAAGCAAGAGGAAGGCAAAGACAAATGATGATGGAGGCAGCAGCCAGAGAACTGGAAATGAATACCAATGAATTGATCCACTTGACCCAAAACGGGAGTGTGTGGGCCATGGCAGTCAAAGCTCAAACTGGGCACAGCACCTGATGATGATGAATGTGTGAAAGGATCCATTCATTCAAGTTTGCCTAACAGAAGGTGGCTCATCTACTTCATTTTGTCTGCCAGCATTAATACATAAAATTAACATTCTAGAAACTTGTCATTTGCTCCAATTGTATTTGATCATACATTATCTTGATACAGGGGACTGTTCAGCCCATTGAATCTAAAGCAGCCCACAGAATAATGCCTTTTCCCCTTCGCCAATTATTTCCCTGTAACCTATTCTCTCACAAGCCAATCAACTTCAGCCTGACTTTTATTTCCACTATCACCCACTCTGCTGGAGGTAAATTAACCTACCAGTAGCCCTTCTTTGGAATGGGAAAGAAACGTACACAGTCACGGACAGGTAGGCATGCGTGTAGCAACAGAGGCTGGAATTGAACACGGGTTGCTGTAGCTGGGATGCAGCAGCACTACCACACCACCGCCTGCACCAGAGCTTATGCTTCACTATTCTCCAGTGCCCTTCATCACAACCTGTCGGTCTGACCAGCTTTCCAACAAGCACCTCTGTAGAGGGATGGGTATGTATCATTTCCTGCTCCAGTGAAACAAACTTGAGCTGCCCTCATTGCTACTCTTGTTCCTTTCTTTATGTGTTACAGCTGCTTGAGAAACATAGGAAGCCCCTTGGCATGTTGTACAATGTCCTAGTCACGCCTATTTCCGTAATCTCCTTCCCAAGCTCTCCTCTTCCTTTGTGGCTCATTTTCATTAGTCTGCCTTCAGCTGGACCCTCAACTTCCCAACCTTTGAGCTCAGGAATTTCTTTTTAATCCTTTGAAGATGATTTTTAAAAGCCTGTTCAACCCAGGTATTTGTTTTTGATCTTAATCTCTGCATGACTGTTGGATTTCATTTGAAAATACAACTGAGATCCTTTAGATATTACTATATTCAAGGTGCTGCATAAATTATTCCTGTAAATCCCTCCCAGTTACCTATTCAGCTGATGCTATAACACCACCTGGTGTGAATGAGTTCTAACTTTGACTTATCTGTAATTCCTTCAGCTTTGATGCACTGGTGATGAGATTTGAGGCTCCTGATTCCAGGAACCGATGGGACAGGCCGTTGTTCACCATTCAGAAAGATGATACCCTCCCGTTTGAGGCAATAAGCGCTGCAATCTTCCACAGGAAAGCCCCACCACCCAACCAGTCAACGTTAAGTGTAAGTGAGGACAGTGAGAAAACGTGTACAATGGAATGTATATCCAGTGTTGGCTTGGACACCCCTTGAATTCTAGATTCATTTCTAGAAAACTGTTACATGCAAACCTAGAATATTCATTAGAGTATTGGAGTGTTCTCATTTTCTTTGAGTACTTTTGTGAATAAAACATAAAAATATTGATGAGCGGAGGAAGAATGATTAAAAGGGAGCTTGACCACTCATTTGGCTAATTTCCTTCAACCGTTGAACAACAGTTACAACTCATGTTAGATGACCAGTGTTTCCAAAGCTGGGGTGAAGGTAGTGAGGGTGTCGCCTGATGTGAAAATGATTATAGCAATGAGATTATTCTCAAAAATAGTTATTTGATAGAAGTATTCTTAGATTAGAAGTTTGACCACAGGGCGCACATTTAAGTAACTAGCAAAATTATCCAAGGGTGGATTTGATTTTTGACAATATGAGTTTTGATCTACAGTTTATTGCTTGAAATCTAGTAATTTTATTTGTAATTGGATACAGAAGTAAAGTGGGGAAATATTCTAGACCCACAATAAAGAATCTTAAACTGTAGTAAATTTTTCCCAGGGTGAAGGTTTAAAAGTGAAACCTTTTGCAGATTAAACATTCAGTTAGGGCAGAAGAGAGGCCTGTCGATACTTGGGTCCAGTACTCAAGTAAAATTTAATGTCTTCTGCAAATTTTTTTTTAGCAACCACTTTCCTCTGCAAACTTCATGTACGAGTTGGACAGGGTCACACAGGAAATACTGATGGTGAGTTATTGTCTTGTTCTCTGGTCGGAAGGGACTTAGTGTCATAGTTTCTTGCACAGAAACCGGCCATGAGCCCATCTCATCCACGTCAGCACATAATATCCTGATTCCATTTGACCGTGTCTTTACACCTTTCCTGTTCAAGTGGCTGTCTAAATGTCGTAATTGTATCTGTCGCCATCACTTCCTCTGGCAGTCTATTCCATCCTCTTGTGGAAAAACATTGTTTTACAATATTATCATACCCCTTTCTAACTCGCCATCCTTCAAAACCTGGTGAATATTTATTTAGCGATACAGTGTGGATTCAGCCCTTCGAGCCACGACGCCCAGGCAACGCCACAACCCTGATTAACCCTATCTCAATCACAGGACAATTTACAAAACCAGTTAACCTTCCTGGTGCACCTTTGGACAGTGAGAGGACAACAGTGCACCTGGGAAAACCCACACATTTCACGTGGAGGACGTACGGAAACTCCTTACAGAATGGCGTAAGAATTGAACTCTGGAACGCCCCAGACTATAATAGCTTCACGCTAACCACTACGCTACCTTGGCGCCCAATACTGACAAAATACTTCATCAATACTAAATGCCAATATCCGACGTATACTTTCTTATTTCTGATTAAACCTTAATTCTTCTGTTCACCAAGATTCCCTAAACTCTCCATTACTTTGTTTCTTACCCTTATGGGGACATACTGACTCTCAGCTCCTACTACACCATTTTTAAACACTTCCCATTTATTGGCTATTGTTTTTTCCTCTAAAAGCTGCTTTCAGTCTATTTTTGCCACGTCCTGTTTTGTGAAATTAGCCCTCAGCCCCGATTTAAGACTTTAACTCTAGGGCCAATCTGATCTTTTTCCATGATACTTTGAAACTTGCAGAACTATGGTCTCTGTTACTAAAGACACTCGCACAGCCTGTCCGTCCTCATTACCAAAGATAAGACTGAGTGCAGCCACTTCCCATGCAGGACTCTCTACTTAATGCCTTAAAACCACCCCTGCTGAATACGGGTTAAAAAATCCTTCCCTTCTGTGGCCCTTACACGAAGACAATCTCAGTCAATGTAAAGGATGTTATACTATACTGCACTGTGGTTTAGGCATTCCGACTGTGATTGCCTACATGTGTTGTAGTATTTCCCGCTGACTGTTGGGAAGCCTATTGTGTAATGCCGTCCAAGTGATCACCTGTTTGTTATTTTGAAGTTCTAGTTGTATATAATCTCATTGGCCAATCCCTCCATGATGTCCTACCTGAGAACTGTCGTGATGCTGTCATTGATCAGCAGTGCAAAGTCCCCTCACCTTTTGTACCCTCCTCTGGCACCTCTGAAAAATTTGCATCTGGATCACAGAGCTACCAGTACTTCCCTTCCCTCAACCACATTCCTGTGATTGCAACAATATCATCATCCCCCATGCTGATCCGCACTCTCAGCTCAATCATTTTATCTGTGCAGATCCTTGCAAATGTGGTCACACCTATCGCCACTCCCACCTATCTCTGCCCACTGGACTTTCCTGTTCTATTTCCTCTACTTACCTTGTTATTCTGGGTCCACCCACCGTCTCGCCAGATATAACTCTCCTGGATGGCACTAGCAACCTTGCAAGGATGTTGATCCTTCCATTTTAGGTGCAACTTGTTCTTCTTCCACGGCTCAGCCTGCCCCAGAAGAGATCCCAGTGATCAAAATACCTGAAGCTCTTGCCCTTACTCCAGCTTCTTGGGAGACACTAATTCAGCTGTGTTCCTGTTTCTGTACTCTCTAGCACCCATGGGGAGGGACCGGTGATTGTGCATCCTGACTGTCTGAGATCTGATGGGTAGGCAATCTGATGCAACACCCCATTGCACAATGGTGTATTCAGACTGAGCAGTAGGAGTTTGTTCACCAAGATCTGTGGGACAATAGTGTTCAAAGCTGAACTGAAATCTAGAAACGGCATTCTGACATGTGTCCTTTTCTAGGTATATCAGGGCCAAGTGCATGACAGATGCTACGGCATCTGTTGTAGAGCAGTTCTGTCAGTAAGTACATTAGTGAGAGCCCAATGTGGCAGAAATGGAGTTTTTGATAATTACCATTACCAGCCATTCAAAGCACTTCGTGATGATTGACGTCACTGCTTCTGGGTGTTAGTCATTTAGATCTGAAGGTGTAGAGTTCTTTGCTAAAGAGATGATGGTGACTGATTTGAAGCATGTGGGGACAGCAGCCTGGATGAGTGAAGTGTTGAAGATGTCAGTGAGCACACTCGGTCTGGGATGTTGTCTGGCTCGGACACCTTATGGGGGTTGACTTTCTGCAGAGTCTTTCTCACGTCTGCTGCTGTTAGACCATGGCTGCTCACCTGGGGGTGGTAAGTGGTGCCTTTTGTGGCCAGTGTTGTGTTGCATGTGTCGACGTGTGCATTAATGCTGTTTAGAGCGCTAGGAGAGAGACGTCACTGGTACAGTTGACCCCTGTTTTCTTTGCATAGTTAATAATGTCCGTAATGCCCAGCCACATACGCCAGAGATAGATAATGAACAGGTGCTCATGAATCTTTTGTTCTTAGGCAGCCTTTGCCCTCTTGATGTTTAAGATGAGGTTCTTCCTGGTTGTTCTCTCACCGGATATGAAGTCCCAGGCTTTTGTTAGGGAGAGCACCTATGCTTTCAGCCGGGGCTTCTCGTTGGGCCATGAGATGACCATCAGTCTGTTCAAAACCGTCCTGAAGCATAGAGATTGCCTCGTTAGACCATATAGTAATGATCTTCTTGACTGCAAGTGCGCAGCAGTGATCAGGGATAGTTGACCCCTCCCTGATCTCTCACATTTCACAAGAAAAGTACACCATTCCACTGACCGTCATCCACCTGGAGTCTGGCCATCGGTATTCTGGTTCCACCGCTGGTTCAGACATAACTTTTGTCAGCCTAATTTCAAATTTCCTGTGTCGCTGCAGCAACCCATCGCCACTGTTTTGGTGGTACCATTAGCAGAATTGGCTGTTGGCACGGTCTTTAAAAGAATTTATTTTTCTAACCTGTGCTTATCTAGCCCCGGTCATGTCTTCATTGAATAAAGGAAGGGCTTCTTCTGTAAAGTGTAAACATCATATGTCATCTATACAAGATAAAACTCAACAGTGGCGTGTCTGTAAAAAGGATATGCGCCTTGTAAAACATTGGTTCTTCCACAGTTTATGATACGATGTTGAAGAATTATCATGATGTAGCACATAAGACTTGAAAAAGGATTTTGTCGCCAATTTACTGTAAGAGACTTTACTCTTTAAGGAACAGAAATAAAAACATGTATTAACCCTTTAGTACGTGATCACGGGGAGCTGTTGTCTTACAACTCGGCCAATGTCAGGTTACATCTTAAATTTATACAGTAAATTTTGGGCAATAGCCAACAGCTATTACATACTTGGTCAGCGATTTCAAGAAGCACTTGTTGGGTATCAGTAAGTCTACTGATGTTCCTGTGTAATACACAAAATTAGAAATGCATGTCTACAGTTTCTTTTTGCTATTTGCTAGACAATCTCGGGAAAAGGTTAACAATACCTCAATGCTGGCATGATCTACATCTAGCTATTGTTAGCTTGCACAAGCAAGGCAGTGTCTGCCTCTTATCCTGTCACCCTCATGATCCAAGTCTTGAGCAATAGTTAAGCTTGACAACAAAATGTAATTCAAAATTTTATTTTCTTAATTTTCTTCCACATATGAAGAAACAAAAAGAAAAGTTGCTCCAGTTCTTTGCTGACAGTGAATCAAAAAAGCAGGTGTGCATAAAGAAAACCATGAAAGCTGGAAGATGTTCACAACTAGATAAATTTCTCTAAGTGATTTAAACTCTCTCAGCAAAGGTGTAGAACTGTCAGGAGAAATGGTGAAGGAACAAGCAAAATTATTTCATGAAGAATTAGGGCTGGATTATGAGTGTGAATACAGTGAAGGGTGGCTTCACCGTTTCAAGCACAAAATTTCGTGCAGTCGGCATATGGTGAAAAAAGGGTCAGCAGACAAAAAAGCAGTTGCTGAGATTGATGAGTTTGCTAAGTCAGTTTCTGATGAAAACTTAAGTCCTGAGCAGGCCTACAATATGGGCAAAACTGCCTTGTATTGTCGTTGTACTCCAAGATAAACACTGCAGAATCACCAACGGGTTAGAAAGCTTCAAAAGATCGTGTCACTGAATCGAGCTGCTCCAACACTTTTTTTTCTTCATTATCCAACTTGTACTATTTACAGGGTACTTTAAAGGTAGGGTGAGGTGATCATCAAGTGGGTTAGAGGTGTTTATTTAATCCTAACCTAACCACTTGCGATTCGACAGATTCACTGCACAGGTCCCAATCACTCTGGATTTGTGGTGGCCAATCTGTATTATGCTTAGAAGAAAAAACCTTATCTTGATTTAATCTTGCCCCTTGACATTTTTGCTGAATTCTCCTTCGTAAAATATTTTGCACTTCAACCTCAAAACAGCCTTTCTCAAGGTGGCCACTCCCAGTAGTGATCGCCTCCCTTTGCGGCGACACCAGACTGTCAACAGGAAGAATAAGTTATATGTTCTTTTTAAACTCCTCAAACTCCCTTTTAATGAGTGTTGCTCCTACATTAGTGACTGCTTTTCCATAAGTGCTTTGGCTGTAAATTGCTCAGGGACTTGCTGGGCCGTGAAAGTCAATACATAATAATTGTCATATTCTTTCACAGTCATACGCACTGCCTCTGTGCTGTCCCCAATACTGTTTGTAACACCCCCCTCAACTATTCTGTTTTCTGTCCTGTGGGAGTTGGATTAAATCTTGAGGCAGGCACAATTATAGCATTTAAAAGACAAGTTTAGAGGAACAAGAGCCAAACACAGACAAATGGGACTGGCTTAAATAGGCACATTAGTTGGCATGGACAAGTTGGGCAAAGCCCCTGTATGGCTCAGTGACTGAATTCCATTGCCTAGTAAGCAAGTGGATGTCAGAGGTGAAATCAAGTATTCTTCACTTGGCCGTTGATTTGCACACTCTTAGAATTCTAGTTTCGGTTAATAAATGACTTCCATTCAACAAGCAAGTTTCTTCTTAGGGTGGGTGTCAGTGGGAGACAGACACAGAGCAAAGCTCTTGGCCCAAGGTCAGAGTTCATGCCCTCCCGACTGTACTGATGTGCACACTTTCCCATACTGTCACTATCTACATTTCACGGATGTCAGAGCAGGATTACAAATCAGTGGCAATTCTGGGGCAGTGTTGTGCAGAAAGCCAGTGCTCAGACTACCCCCCTGCTAATATTACAACATGCTACTGGCTGGGCAGAGGAGAATAGGATCTGTATTTAATGCAGCCCAGGATGATGGGGTAAAAATGTAACTTGTATTCTACCCAACCTCTCCCCCAACTTCCCAAAACATTTATCAGTACTGTGGTTTAAAATGTGAGTTTTCTTAAAACCTAACTTTAAAATATTGTTCATGTACTTCAGGCGGTATTAAATGCACAGAAGACAAGTGTACCAGGAGACCTGATCACTGTACCGGGAGCCAACATGAAAATATCCTTTTAAATCTCAAAGGTTGGCCTAAATAGGGAGCAGTTGTATTGCTGTTCAAAAGGTTGGACTTGGTATGCTGATACTCCCTTGAATCCAGGGATGGTGTAATTGAGCTGTTGAGGATTTGATGGAGAAATTTTCTCTGGTAAGTGAGTCTGAAACCTAGTCATTACCTACTGAATATTTAAAGGTTTGGATATAGAGTAGAAGTGAAGAGGATGTTTCCAATAGGAGAGTTTAGGACCAGAAGACACAGCCTCATATAAAAGGCTATGCCTTTAGAACTGAGATGAGGAGCAATTTCTTCAGCCAGAGGAATTCATTTCTACATCTGAGTGGAGACCAAGTCATTGGGTACACTTAAAGCAGAGGCTGATAGGCTCTGGATTGGTAATGACAAAAAGAAAGGTTATGGGGAGAGACAGGAGAATGGGGTTGAGAGGGGAAAATAACTCACCAATAATCAAATGGCAGAGCAGACTCGAAGAGCCAAAAAGCCTAATTCTGGTGCTGTCTTATGGCCTGAACCATAGGTGAAGGCTGAAATGAGACAAAAAGCTGAAATACTCAGCAGTTCAGGCAACCTCTGTGGGAAGGAAAACTATTAATATTTTACATTTGAGAAGGGTCTTCAGACTGGGACAGTAACAATTTCTCTCTCCATAGATGCTGCCTGACTTGCTGAGTGTTTCCAGCATCCTTTATTTTTACTTCAGATTTCTGTCATCGGTAGCTTGCTTTGATTTTGCTTTCAGTTAAATGAAGGAATTCCTAATTGCCAAAGGGTGGGGAAACTCTGAAGGATGTGCTGTAAGCACCATTGTTACTCTCTTTCAGCGGTGTTGCTTTGGAAGACATTTATATTCATTTGAATACTCAGTGATTCTGTTAAATGTCCTTAACTCTGAACACATAGAACTGACACGCAGCCTTCATATGGCAGAGCTGCGCAAACTGAGACGCCAGTTCATCAGCTACACCAAGATGCACCCCACTGAAAACATTGGGCAAATTGCAAATATGTTTGTACAGTATATTAACCGAAGCTTGCATTGACAAACAATTGAAAGCTATGAATTGTGACTTGCATTTTTTAAATTAAAAATATTTTTGTCTTGAGCCTTTTGTTTCTGGCTGGTATCTTGCGTGGCTAAAGGAAGATCATAGGAATAGGCCCTTCAGCCCACTAAATCTATGCCAGCCATTACACTCTCCCTCGATGTCTAAAAAAACAAAAGAGCTGATTGTGGATTACAGGAGGAACGGAGACAGGCTCACCCTGATCAACATCAATGGGACTACAATTGGGAGGGTGAGCAGTTTCAAGTTCCCAGGTATATGCATCGTTGATGATCTCACCCGGACTGTACACCCTGGCTTTGTGGCAAAAAAAGCACAAAAGTGTCTCTTTCACCTCAGGCGACTGAAGAAGTTCGGCATGAGCCCCCCAAATCCTCAAGACCTTCTACAGAGGCATCATTGAGAGCATCCTGACTGGCTCTGTCATTACCTGGTACGGGAACTGCACCAACCTTGATCACTGGGCACTGCAGAGAGTGGTACGGACAGCCCAGCGAATCTGTGGATGTGATCTTTCCTCCATTGAGGACATTTACAACAGCAGGTGCAGAAAGAAGGCCCGGAAGATCATCAGGGACACCAGTCACCCCAACCATAAGCTTTCAGCTGCTTCCGTATGGCAAACAGTACCGCAGAATTAAAGCCAGAACCAACAGGCTACAGGACAGCTTCTTTCTAGAAGACATTAGACTTCTAAATTCATATGTCTGTACATTGCAACGGAGTCATAACGCAAAGATTTTTACTCACTCGCGTTGTGGGATGGATGTAAGGTTTAAATAAATTTAAATTCAACATTCATCCCCAACTTATTCCTTTCACAGGGGCAATTTACAGTGGCTAATTAAGCCCACGTTTTTTGGAATGTGGGAAGAGACCCGCACAGTCACGGGGAGAGTGTGCGGGCACTGCACGGTCACGGGGAGAGTGTGCGGGCACCGCACCGTCAATTAACACTTTTTGTTTGCAAATCTCATCTTTTGCACTGTTTTGGATGTGGTCATTTGCAACACAGGCACTCTGTGAATTTCCACAGAGAATCTATTTCATCCTGACAAAGGGTCTCGGCCTGAAACGTCGACTGTACCTCTTCCTAGAGATGCTGCCTGGCCTGCTGCATTCACCAGCAACTTTGATGTGTGTTGCTTGAATTTCCAGCATCTGCAGAATTCCTGTTGTTTGAATCTATTTCGGTTCTGTGTTCCACCTCAGGGGTGACAGAAGTCCCAGACAGCCTGGCTCTGGTTCTAGGATGGCTCAGTGCAACCTGTCACTTCATTCAGTCTCCCAGCCTGGCTGGTGCTTGTGGAAGTCGTTAACACCTTTTCAGAGATGAAACAGTATCTTGAATTGTTTTTCTTCTTCTGTAGTGAGAGTAATTCAGAAATAACATTCTAAAATTCCATGATCTCAGACACTGCAAGTGCAACAGTTTAAAGGCCACTGAAAACTTGTGCATTCTCCTTTTATTCTTACTGTCTCTAAAAGTGTTACAGCCCCTCTGACCCATTCCAATACAATTCTAAATTGTTACATTATTAATTTAGAATTTTGAGTAGAATTATTGAAAAAATATTAAACTGCTGATTCAAAAAAGAGGCTCAGCTTCCAACTGTTGGTCTGCCCCCTTTTAGGTCATAGCTCTCAGGTTAACTTGGAAGTTTTCTTTCACAGAAACGTATGGCATAGAAACAGACCCTGCAGCACAGTGAGTGCTCTGACCATCAACCAACCAGTTTGTTTCATAATGGGAGCAGGAGTCGGCCATCTGGCCTGTTGAGCCTGCTGTGCCATTCAATAAGATCATGGCTGATCTGGCCATGGACCCAGATACCCGCCTTTTCCCCATAACCTTTAGTTCCCCTGCTATGTAAAATCTGTCCAACCTTGTCTTAAATATATTTACTGACGTAGCCTCCACTACTTCATTGGGCAGAGAATTCTACAGATTCACTACCCTCTGGGAAAAACAGTTCCTCCTCATCTCCATCCTAAATCTACTTACCCGAATCTCGAGGCTATGACTCCTAGTTCTAGTCTAACCTACTGGTGGAAACAACTTTCCTGCCTCTATCTGATCTACCCCTTTCATAATTTTATGTTTCTGTAAGATCCCTCATCCTTTCCTCTCCATTACCATCAGCTAGCCCCAGATTTGACCACTCACTTGCGCACTAGGGGCAATTTACAGTGACCAATTAACCTTCTGACCTATGCAATTCACGCATGTGCCACCCCCTCCCCATTTGCTGGAGTCCAGGATTGAACCTGGGTACAGCTGCCCTCTTCCCCAACCCTCTCCCCTAATCCATTTGGTTTAAATTTTCTTGACTTCTCTAAGGGAAACAGGACTTTTCCATTTTAGGCTTCAATTAGTCTCATCAGTTTAAAACAAACCCCAGTGCAACTTCAGCAAATATTTTCGCCAATCTCAGCATGTTCAACAGTGCAGCCACATTGTTCTCATCAGATTACAAGATCCATATGCTGCTCAAGCTACCTGGTTATGGTTTTCACTCCCCTGCTCTTTTATCTCCCTGTAAATAAAAGAAAGAAAATTGTACAGGTTTCTAGTTTCAGGGGGATTGAGTTCAAGAGCCACGAGGTAATGCAGTTGTATACAGCTCTGGTTAGATCACACTTGGGGTACTGTATTCAGTTCTGGTCATCTCATGGGAAGAATGTCGAGGGTGTAGAAGAGATTTACCAGGATGCTGTGAACTGGAGGTCATGTCTTAGGTTGGGTGAGTTGGGGCTCTTTGGAGCGAAGGAGTATGAGAGGCAACTCGACAGAGGTGTACAAGTTGATAAGAGATCAGGTGGACAGCAGAAATGGTTAATACAAGGGGAGGTCATTAAAAAGTGATTGGAGGAAAGTAGAGGGTGAATGTCAGAGATACAGGGCAAAAGTATAAGCACATATATATAGCTAGTTTTTTTTTATACAGAGAGTAGTTGTAATGAACACCCTGCCAGGGATGGTGGTAGAGGGCAGGTACACCTGGGACATTTAAGAAGCATGGATGATAGAAAAATCGAAGGCTATATAGATGGGAAGGGTTAGATTGATCTTAGAGTCGTTTATCAGGTCAGCACAACACCGTGGGCCGAAGGGCCTGTACTGTGCTGTAGTGTTCTATGAGACGCACCATCTGGGACATGTCCTCTTGGTACTGGCATCAGGGAGGAGATACAGGAGTCTGAAGACCCACATTCAGTGATTCAAAAACAGCTTCTTCCCCTCCTTCTGCATGGTTCATGAACACGGCTCTGGGTTTTTTTTGCACCATTAATTTTTTAAAAAAATTATAGCAACCTTATGTAATTGTTATGCTGCTGTAAAAGAACAAATTTCATGTCATATAAATCATGACAATAAATCAGAGTCAGATTCCCTCAGTTCTTTTCATCATGTCTTGAGAACAGTCACAGTGTTTCCATACATCTACAGATCCTCGTCCGTTCCAGTAAATCTGCTGAGCAACTCTCTGAAGCTTTTACACCTGTTCCTCCACACTTTCCCCATTGCAATGCATGCGCTTCCTTCCATTACTTGTACATCTGATCAGGCTTTGGTCAGAACGCCTCATAAGCCTTACATCTGGAGTATTGTGGGCCGCTTTGGGCCCCTTATCTGAGAAAGGATGTGCTGACGTTGGAGAGGGTCCAGAGAGGTTCACAAGAATGAGCCTCGGAATGAAAGGGTTAGAGTATGAGGAATGTTTGATGTATCTGGGACTTCACTTGTTGGAGTTTAGAAAAGTGAGGGGGTTACCTCATTGAAACCTATTGGATATTGAAAGGCCTAGAAAGAGTGAATGTGAGAGGATGTTTCTGATAGTGGGGAAAGACTAGGACCAGAGGGAACAGTCTCAGAATAGAAGGATGTCGCTTTACAACAGAGATGAGAAGGAATTTCTTCAGCCAGAGGGTAGTGACTGCGGAATTCATTGCCACAGACAGCTGTGGAGGCCAAAGGGGAGTTGATAGGTTCTTGATTAGTAGGGGTGTCAAAGGATGCCGAAAGCAGGAGAATGGGATTGAGAGGAATAATAAACCAGCCATGATGGAATGGCAGAGCAGACATGATGGGCTGAATGGCCTACTTCTGCTCCTACGACCTTTGATCTTATCCTTTGGAAAGTTGCAAATGGGTCTGCTTCCATGGCCCAACCCCGACTCCTTGCTTCTGACTGTGTAGGAGCCGAAGAAGGCCTACACGTCAACATCGAAACCTGATTGTGGTTGAAAGCTACTGATGAAGGGGCAATTTCACTCATTTCATTCTCTGCACTCACACATTGGACAAGATCATTCTAGCAAAGGACTAGAAAGCATCAAGAACCTTGTACAGATGGGATTGGGGGGGGAGGGGCAGTAGTGTAGCAGTTAGTGTAATCGCTTTTCAGCAATCACTGAATGGGAATCAAACATACTGGAAATACAGTAGCGTGATTCTGATTCGTGCTGCTGTCTGTGAGGACTACGTGTATTCTCCCCGTGACTATGTGGGTTTCCTCCGGGTGCTCCGGTTTCCTCCTACGTTCCAAAGACGTCAGGGTTCGCAAGTTGTGGGCATGCTATGTTGGCACCGGAAGCCTGGCACCTCTTGTGGGCTGCCCCCAGCGCAATCCTTACTGATTTGATTTCAAGGGGGCGACGCATCTCACGGCGTGTTTCGGTGTACGGTTGAGGAGCAGAGCTGATTTTCACCTCTCCAGTGTCGTCACCGATTACAAGAGGGCAGCGCAGCGGCATACGTGTTAGAGCCGCTTCCCCGCCGCGCCAGTGACCCGGGTTCAATCCTGACCTTGGGGCAGTTTGCACGATATCTCTCTGTTTCCTCGGGACGCTCCAGTTTCTTCCCGCGTGCCAAGAATGAGTGGGTTGGTGGGTTTCCCGCAGATGCTGGTGAGAGGTAAAATCAAGTGGGATTTGATGGGAATGAGGGGCCAACAGAGGAGATTGTAGATGTTGGATACTGGACTCCAGAATTTCACAAATGGTGACGGAGAGACTCAGCTTGTACTGCTGCCACAAAAGATCAAATCTCATGTCATATAAGACAGTGATAATAAACCTGATTCTGATTCCGAGGCAGCATTTAGGAGGGAAATGGGCCATCGGCAGCTGAATGGAAACGTGTGATTTGTGGTTGGTGTGCACTCAGTCCTCAGGACCCATGTCCGTGCCGTATCTCTGCGAATCTTTAAAGGGAAGAGGTGAGAGTGACGATTTAAACATAAGTAATGAAGGGTTCCAGCCCAAAACGTCGACCGATCTTTTCCACGGATGCTGCCCGACCTGCTGAGTTCCTCCAGCATGATGTGAGTGTTGATTTAAACAGAGGTGTCAAGTAGAAAATGCATCCCTTCCTTTAATGGCTCTTCAGCGCCACCTGGCGTCGGCCGATTTTAAAACAGGCTCAGAATCTGCAAGGAAATGACCTGAGTCCGGTGAAGAAGAGACATTGTGCATCACGTCAAACTGCTGAATAACTTGGCCTGTTCGCCCTTGTGAAAATGGAAACCGTCAAACTCCCTTCCTCAGGAGGTTTCATGAAGTTGTTGCATTTGTGTATTATCTGGCTAAAATTGGGGACTGGGAATTTGAAATTGTAATTTATTGTTGCATGTAATACGCTACAGTAAAAAGTCTTTCATACTGATCAATGCAATGTATTGAAGTAGAACAAGGTAAAACAATAACAATGCAGCATAGAGTGAAACAGCTACAGCGAAAGAGCAAGTGAATAATAAAAGTACAAGATCATAATGAGGTAAATTGTTCAAGTTTGTTTCTGTTTGTTCAAGTTTGTTTCAAGTTCATTTGACTGTACAACCAAATGAAACAATGTTCCTCTGGGCCACAATGCACATATAATACACACAGCACATAAAACAAACTATTACCATAAATACATTAACATTTCTACAGATGTACCATGGAGGGCATTCAAACTGGCTGCATCACTGTCTGGTATGGGGCTGGGAGGCATTGCACAGGATCAAAATAAGCTGCAGAAAGTTGTGAATTCAGTCAGCTCTATCATGGGCACTGGCCTTCCCAGCATCTGAGACATCTTCAAGGAGTGGTGTCTCAAAAGAGGTGCGTCCATCATTAAGGACCCCAATCACCCAGGACATGCCCTCTTCTCATTGTTACCATCAGTAAGGAGGTACAGAAGACCTGAAGGCACACACTCAGCAATTCAGGAAGAGCCATCCGATTTTTGAAAGGATATTGAACCCATGACACTACCTTACTACATTTTTTCTCTGCCTGCACTATTTATTTAATTTAGCATTTTAATATATATAATTACTGTAATTTACAGTTTATGTATTTCTGCCACATAACAAATTTCATGACATATGCTGTTGATATTAAACCTGATTCTGAAGTATGATTCAGGTCAAGAGTAATTAGCACAGTAAGCAGCTCACTGACCTAGTGACCAGACCTCGGTGGTGGCAGGGTATTCGTTCGTCTCACAGACTGAGGGAAGAAGCTGTTCCCCAGCCTGGCAGTCCTAGTTCTGATGTCCCTGTACCTCCTTCCTGATGGTAGTGGGTCAAAGAGATTGCGGGATGGGTGGTAGAGATCCTTGCCAATGCTTTGGGACCTTCGTCTACAATGTTCCTCGTAAATGTCACAAATTGAGGTGGGCAAGGATGATCCTCTCGGGCCTTTTGATCTGACGCCTTATAGCTTCCGTACCACGCAATGATGATAAGAGGCTCTGAATGGTGCTCCTGTAGAAAGTTATTAGAATGGGGTGAGGAGCCTGGCACAACTCAATCTCCGCAAGTGCCTTCTTGACTAGTGAGGAAGTGTTGTGGGTCCAGGTTAGATTGAAGTCAAGGGTCCATCTGATCATAATTGTCTATAAAGTGGGGTGGAAGCTGTCTTTAGCCTGGAGGAATGGGTTTTCAGGCTTTTGTATCTTCTGCCCGATGGAAGAGGACAGAACAGAGATTGTCCGGGGTGGGAGGGGTCTTTGATTATGCTGGTGCTTTACAGAGGCAGTAGGGAGTGTAGACAAAGTCCATGGGGGTGGGGGGGGCTGGTTTCTGTGATATGCCAAGCTGTCTCAACAACTCTACCGATCCTTACGGTCACTGGCAGAGCAGTTGCTGTATCCTGTTGTTATGCATCCAGGTAGGACACTTCTATAATACATTGACAAAAATTGATAAGGCAATTTAATGAGGTAATGTGAGGCACGACACAAGTTACATCAGCCTTTGGACAAACCATTTATACACCCTGTTGCTTCACCAAATGCCTTTTGAATCCATATAAATATCATCTCCTATATTACCTCCTACACACACTATTTTTTTCAAAGAACCTAATCAAGATAAGGCAAACATTATTATTCTTAACCACCTCCTCTTTAATCCATACTTTTCTAACTGAGGATTAGCTCCTTCCTCGATTTGTGTCCAGGGAGTACTTTGTTTGCCAATCTCAGCTTTAACTATGAAAATAAATAGTAAATGAACAAAGTGCAGTGCCTAGATTAGTTGGTGTGTGAAACTAGAAGACATGTCTAGAATGAGGCATGGGAGGATTAGGTAGGTTTAGGATGAGGTTTAGAAGAGATCTGCGGAAGATTTGTTCTTTTTATTATGATTTTAATGCTCACTGGTTGAACGCCCAAGTTGGTGAAGTCTTTCATTGATTCTATTATGGTTATCATTCTACCATGGATTTACTGAGTATGCCTGCAAGAAAATGAATCTCAGGGTTATGTCCGGTGATGTATATGTTTTTTGATTATAAATTTAACCTCTTTCAGTCCTAAAAACTTCCAAAATCATTTGACTGTTTTTCTAATCATTAGATAGCAGAGAAGTGTGCATCTAGAAGACATGGGTCTAGAGTAGGGGTTCCCAACCCTCTTTATATCATAGACCCCTACCATTAACTGAGGGGTCTAGAGACCCCAGGTTGGGAACCCCTGGTCTAGGATGAGGCATGGGAGGATTAGATAAGTTCAGAAGGGACCTGAGGAAGAATTGAGTTTTTTTTTTTACCTGGAGTGTAGTTAGCGTCTGAATCACACTGTCTGAGTAAATGATGGAAGTAGAGACTCTCACAACATTCAACAAATATCTAGATGAGCACTTGAATTGCCAAGATATGTAAGGCTATAGATGAAGGAAAGTCAGTCGGATTAATGTTAAGGGTTGTCACAGACATAGTGGGCTGAAGGGCTTCTTTTCTACCCTCTGTCTCATCTTCACTCCACTCCCAGCATTGTCAGTTTTGTACACTGCATTCATTCTGAGGACTGTTGTCAGCCACCCGAAGCCTCCACTCTAACCTTTTTACCTCATCCTCACCATTATGAAGCTCCTTAAAATCTATCTCATTGATCAAGAGTTTGAGAATTTATCCCTGTGAATAGTTCAGTGTTGAATTGTGCCTGAGAATGACCTTGAGGTGGATTTACTGCGACCAAAATAATCAGAATGCTTCTGTGAGTGCATGTTGTCCTTAACTGACGTGTTGAATTATTGCTGTCCTGAATTGACTTGCCATCTCCAAGTCTGAGCGAGCTAACTGCACAATTTGTTGATCTCCCCTGCCACCATGTGGCTGCAACTAAACATTACAGTGTTCAGCAACTCAGCAAGCCAGGCAGCATCTGTGGAAAAGAGTAAACAGTTGATATTTCAGGCTGATGAAGCGACTCAGCCATAAATGTCAACTGCTTACTCTTTTCCATAGATGCTGCCTCGCCTGCTGAGGTCCTCCAGCACTTTGTGTGTATTACATTGATTTCCAGCATCTGTACATTTTCTCTTATTACAGTACTCAGTAAAAGTTGCATGAAAAAGTACAAATGGTGCAACACAGTGGTGCATCAGATGCCTGACTTGTGCCTTGTGGAAAGATTTCACCCTCACACTTCACCACAAGAAAATCTGCCACAAGTTTCCAAAAACCTGAGATAGTTGTAAAAATTGGATGCCAGGACAGTGACAAATGGGTGGTTTTGTCTTAAGGACATCAGCAGGTGAGGCTCTCACTGCTGTATCCCTATCTTCTGACCTGCTCTTGTAGTCATGGTATTTATGGAGGGTCAAGTTCTGATCAACAGTGACTGTATGAAATGTTGTTGAAGATGAACTTGGCGATAGTCATACCATTTAATGTCAAGTCTTGTTGCAGTAGTCGTAGTCTGGCACTTGAATGTCACTTGCATGTCACTAGCCACTTATCAGCTCATGCCTAAACATTGTCTGGGTCTAGCTCAAGCAGGCATTGGCTGTTACTTTTTTTGACTAGTTGCGAAGGGATTTAAACATTGTACGTTCAACATGAACATCTCTACATTCAACAAAGAACATCTCAACATCTCCACATTCAACAGCAAACATCTAAACATCACCACTTTCAACAATGAACATCACATCTCCACTTTCAACAGTGAACATCACAACATCTCCACACTCAACAGTGAACATCTCAACATCTCCACACTCAACAGTGAACATCTCAACATCACCTTCAACAGTGAACATCTCAACATCACCTTCAACAGTGAACATCTCAACACCTCCACTTTCAACAGTGAACATCTCAACATCACCTTCAACAGTGAACATCTCAACATCACCTTCAACAGTGAACATCTCAACATCACATTCAACAGTGAACATCTCAACACCTCCACTTTCAACAGTGAACATCTCAACATCTCCACACTCAACAGTGAACATCTCAACATCACCTTCAACAGTGAACATCTCAACATCACATTCAACAGTGAACATCTCAACACCTCCACTTTCAATAGTGAACATCTCAACACCACCACGCTCAACAGTGAACATCTTAACATCACATTCAACAGTGAAGATCTCAACACCTCCACATTCAACAATGAACATCGCAACATCACATTCAACAGTGAACATCTCAACATCTCCACATTCAACAGAGAACATCTCAACATCTCCACTTTCAACAGTGAACATCTCAACATCTCCACTTTCAACAGTGAACATCTCAACATTTCCACTTTCAACAGCGAACATCTCAACTTCTCCACATTCAACAGCGAACATCTCAACACCTCCACATTCAACATTGAACATCACATCTCCATATTCAGTGAACATCTCAACATCCCCACTTTCAACAGTGAACATCACATCTCCACATTCAACAGTGAACATCTCCAACATCTCCACATTCAACAGTGAACATCTCAACAATCAACAGTGAACATCTCATCTCCACTTTCTACAGCGAACATCTGAAAATCACATTTAACAGTGAGCATCTCAACATCTCCAATTTCAACAGTGAACATCTCAACACCTCCACTTTCAACAGTGAACATCTCAACATCACCTTCAACAGTGAACATCTCAACATCACATTCAACAGTGAACATCTCAACACCTCCACTTTCAACAGTGAACATCTCAACATCTCCACACTCAACAGTGAACATCTCAACATCACCTTCAACAGTGAACATCTCAACATCACATTCAACAGTGAACATCTCAACACCTCCACTTTCAATAGTGAACATCTCAACACCACCACGCTCAACAGTGAACATCTTAACATCACATTCAACAGTGAAGATCTCAACACCTCCACATTCAACAATGAACATCGCAACATCACATTCAACAGTGAACATCTCAACATCTCCACATTCAACAGAGAACATCTCAACATCTCCACTTTCAACAGTGAACATCTCAACATTTCCACTTTCAACAGCGAACATCTCAACTTCTCCACATTCAACAGCGAACATCTCAACACCTCCACATTCAACATTGAACATCACATCTCCATATTCAGTGAACATCTCAACATCCCCACTTTCAACAGTGAACTTCACATCTCCACATTCAACAGTGAACATCTCAACATCTCCACATTCAACAGTGAACATCTCAACAATCAACAGTGAACATCTCATCTCCACTTTCTACAGCGAACATCTGAAAATCACATTTAACAGTGAGCATCTCAACATCTCCAATTTCAACAGTGAACATCTCAACATCTCCACATTCAAAAGTGAACATCTCAACATCTCCACATTCAATATTGAACATCTCAACATCTCTACTTTCAACATTGAACTTCTGAACATCACATTCAACAGTGAGCATCTCAACATCTCCAATTTCAACAGTGAACATCTCAACATCTCCACATTCAAAAGTGAACATCTCAACATCTCCACATTCAATATTGAACATCTCAACATCTCTACTTTCAACATTGAACTTCTGAACATCACATTCAGCAGTGAACATCTCAACACCTGCACTTTCAACAGTGAACATCTCAACACCTCCACTTTCAACAATAAACATCTCAACATCTCCACATCTCCACATTCAACAGCGAACATATCAAAATCACATTCAACAGTGAACATCTCAAAATCACATTCAACAGCGAACATCTCAACATCACTTTCAACAGCGAACATCTCAACTCCTCCACATTCAACAGTGAACATCACATCTCCGTATTCAACAGTGAACATCTCAACATCTCCAATTTCAACAGTGAACATCTCAACACCTCCACTTTCAACAGTGAACATCTCAACATCACCTTCAACAGTGAACATCTCAACATCACATTCAACAGTGAACATCTCAACACCTCCACTTTCAATAGTGAACATCTCAACACCACCACGCTCAACAGTGAACATCTTAACATCACATTCAACAGTGAAGATCTCAACACCTCCACATTCAACAATGAACATCGCAACATCACATTCAACAGTGAACATCTCAACATCTCCACATTCAACAGAGAACATCTCAACATCTCCACTTTCAACAGTGAACATCTCAACATTTCCACTTTCAACAGCGAACATCTCAACTTCTCCACATTCAACAGCGAACATCTCAACACCTCCACATTCAACATTGAACATCACATCTCCATATTCAGTGAACATCTCAACATCCCCACTTTCAACAGTGAACTTCACATCTCCACATTCAACAGTGAACATCTCAACAATCAACAGTGAACATCTCATCTCCACTTTCTACAGCGAACATCTGAAAATCACATTTAACAGTGAGCATCTCAACATCTCCAATTTCAACAGTGAACATCTCAACATCTCCACATTCAAAAGTGAACATCTCAACATCTCCACATTCAATATTGAACATCTCAACATCTCTACTTTCAACATTGAACTTCTGAACATCACATTCAGCAGTGAACATCTCAACATCTCCACTTTCAACAGTGAACATCTCAACACCTGCACTTTCAACAGTGAACATCTCAACACCTCCACTTTCAACAATAAACATTTCAACATCTCCACATCTCCACATTCAACAGCGAACATATCAAAATCACATTCAACAGTGAACATCTCAAAATCACATTCAACAGCGAACATCTCAACATCACTTTCAACAGCGAACATCTCAACTCCTCCACATTCAACAGTGAACATCACATCTCCGTATTCAACAGTGAACATCTCAACATCTCCACATTCAACAGTGAACATCTCAACATCTCCACTTTCAACAGTGAACATCTCAACATCTCCACATTCAACAGCAAACATCTCAACATCATATTCAACAGAGTGAACATCTCAACATCTCCACATTCAACAGTGAACATCACATCTCTACATTCAACAGTGAACGTCTCAACATCTCCACTTTCAACAGTGAACTTCTCAACATCACATTCAACAGTGAAACTCTCAGTACCCCCACATTCAACAGCAAACATCTCAACATCTCCACTTTCAACAGTGAACATCTGAATATCACATTCAACAGTGAACATCTGAACATCCCCACATCTCCACATTCAACAGTGAACATCTCAACATCTCTACTTTCAACAGTGAACATCTCAAAATCACATTCAACACTGATCATCTCAACATCACATTCAACAGCGAACATCACAATATCACTTTCAACAGCGGACCTCTCAACATCACTTTCAACAGCGGACACCACATCTCCACATACTACAGTGAACATCTCAACATCTCCACTTTCAACAGTGAACATCTCAACTTCTCCACATTGAGCAGCAAACATCTCAACATCACATTCAACAGCGAACATCTCAAAATCACATTCAACAGCGAACATCACATCTCCATATTCAACAGTGAACATCACATCTCCACATTCAACATTGAACGTCTCAACATCTCTACTTTCAACAGTGAACTTCTGAACATCACATTCAGCAGCGAACATCTTAACATCTCCACTTTCAACAGTGAACATCTCAACACCTGCACTTTCAACAGTGAACATCTCAACACCTGCACTTTCAACAGTGAACATCTCAACACCTCCACTTTCAACAATAAACATCTCAACATCTCCACATCTCTACATTCAACAGTGAACATCTCAAAATCACATTCAACAGCGAACATCTCAACTCCTCCACATTCAACAGTGAACATCACATCTCCATATTCAACAGTGAACATCTCAACATCTCCACATTCAACAGTGAACATCTCAACATCTCCACTTTCAACAGTGAACATCTCAACATCTCCACATTCAACAGCAAACATCTCAACATCATATTCAACAGAGTGAACATCTCAACATCTCCACATTCAACAGTGAACATCACATCTCTACATTCAACAGTGAACGTCTCAACATCTCCACTTTCAACAGTGAACTTCTCAACATCACATTCAACAGTGAACATCTCAGTACCCCCACATTCAACAGTGAACATCACATCTCCATATTCAACAGTGAACATCTCAACATCTCCACATTCAACAGCAAACATCTCAACATCTCCACTTTCAACAGTGAACATCTGAATATCACATTCAACAGTGAACATCTGAACATCTCCACATCTCCACATTCAACAGTGAACATCTCAACTTCTCCACTTTCAACAGTGAACATCTCAAAATCACATTCAACAGTGATCATCTCAACATCACATTCAACAGCGAACATCACAACATCACTTTCAACAGCGGACCTCTCAACATCACTTTCAACAGTGAACATCTCAACTTCTCCACATTGAGCAGCAAACATCTCAACATCACATTCAATAGCGAACATTTCAAAATCACATTCAACAGCGAACATCACAACATCTCCATATTCAACAGTGAACATCACATCTCCACATTCAACAGTGAACTCAACATCTCTTCCAACAGTGAACTTCAGAACATCACATTCAGCAGCGAACATCTCAACATCTCCACATTTCCACATTCAACAGCGAACATATCAAAATCACATTCAACAGTGAACATCTCAAAATCACATTCAACAGCGAACATCTCAACATCACTTTCAACAGCGAACATCTCAACTCCTCCACATTCAACAGTGAACATCACATCTCCATATTCAACAGTGAACATCTCCACTTTCAACAGTGGACATCTCAACATCTCCACATTCAACAGCAAACATCTCAACATCATATTCAACAGAGTGAACATCTCAATATCTCCACTTTCAACAGTGAACTTCTCAACATCACATTCAACAGTGAACATCTCTGTACCCCCACATTCAACAGCAAACATTTCAACATCTCCACTTTCAACAGTGAACATCTGAACATCACATTCAACAGTGAACATCTCAACATCACTTTCAACAGCGGACACCACATCTCCACATACTACAGTGAACATCTCAACATCTCCACTTTCAACAGTGAACATCTCAACTTCTCCACATTGAGCAGCAAACATCTCAACATCATATTCAACAGTGAACATCTCAACATCTCTACATTCAACAGTGAACATCTCAACATCTCCACTTTCAACAGTGAACATCGCAACATCACACTCAACTGCGAACATCTCAACATCTGCACATTCAACAGCGAACATCTCTACACCTCCACATTCAACAGTGAACATCACATCTCCACATTCAACATTGAACATCTCAACATCTCTACATTCAACAGTGAACTTCTGAACATCACATTCAGAAGCGAACATCTCAACATCACCACTTTCAACAGTGAACATCTCAACATCTCCACATTCAGTGAACACCTGAACATCACCTTCAACAGCAAACATCTCCACATTCAACAGCGAACATCTCAACATCTCCACTTTCAACAGTGAACATCTCAACATCTCCACATTCAGCAGTGAACATCTGAACATCACATTCAACAGTGAACATCTGAACATCTGCACATTCAACAGTGAACATCTCAACATCTCCACTTTCAACAGTGAATATCGCAACATATCCACATTCAACAGTGAACATCGCAACATCTCCACATTCAACAGTGAACCATCTCAACATGACATTCAACAGCGACCATTTCTACATCTCCACATTCAACAGTGAAGGTAACATCTCCATATTTAACAGTGAACATCTCAACATCTCCACATTGAACAGTGAACATCACATCTCCACATTCAACAGTGAACATCTCAACATCTCCACATTCAATATTGAACAGCTCAACATCTTTACTTTCAACAGTGAACTTCCGAACATCACATTCAACAGTGAACATCTCAACATCTCCACATTCAGCAGTGAACATCTCAACATCTCCACTTTCAACAGTGAACATCTCAACATCTCAACATCTCCACTTTCAGCAGCAAACATCTCAACATCTCCACTTTCAACAGTGAGCATCTCAACATCTCCACATTCAACAGTGAACATCTCAAAATCACATTCAACAGCGAACATCACAACATCACTTTCAACAGCAGACACCTCAACATCACTTTCAACAGCGGACATTACATCTCCACATACTACAGTGAACATCTCAACATCTCCACGTTCAACAGCGAACATCTCAACATCTCCACTTTCAACAGTGAACATCGCATCATCTCCACATTCAACAGTGAACATCTCAACATCTCCACTTTCAACAGTGAATATCGCAACATATCCACATTCAACAGTGAACCATCTCAACATCACATTCAACAGCGAACATCTCTACATCTCCACATTCAACAGTGAAGGTCACATCTCCATATTCAACAGTGAACATCTCAACATCTCCACATTCAATATTGAACAGCTCAACATCTTTACTTTCAACAGTGAACTTCTGAACGTCACATTCAACAGTGAACATCTCAACATTCCCACATTCAACAGTGAACATCTCAACATCTCCACTTTCAGCAGTGAACATTGCAACATCTCCACATTCAACAGTGAACCATCTCAAAATCACATTCAAGAGTGAACATCTCAACATCACATTTAACAGCGGACATCACATCTCCACTTTCAACAGTGAACATCTCAACACCTTCACATTCAACAGCGAACATCTCAACATCTCCACTTTCAACAGTGAACATCTGAACGTCACATTCAACAGTGAACATCTGAACATCTGCACATTCAACAGTGAACATCTCAACATCTCCACTTTCAACAGTGAACATCGCAACATCACAATTTAACTGCGAACATCTCAACATCTCAACATTCAACAGCGAACATCTCTACACCTCCACATTCAACAGTGAACATCTCAACATCTCTACTTTCAACAGTGAACTTCTGAACATCACATTCAGCAGCAAACATCTCAACATCTCCACTTTCAACAGTGAACATCTCAACATCTCCACATTCAGTGAACATCTGAACATCACCTTCAACAGCAAACATCTCAACATCTCCACATTCAACAGCGAACATCTCAACATCTCCACTTTCAACAGTGAACATCTCAACATCTCCAATTTCAACAGTGAACATTGCAACATCTCCACATTCAACAGTGAACCATCTCAACATGACATTCAACAGCGAACATCTCTACATCTCCACATTGAACAGTGAACATCACATCTCCACATTCAACAGTGAACATCTCAACATCTCCACATTCAATATTGAACAGCTCAACATCTTTACTTTCAACAGTGAACTTCTGAACATCACATTCAACAGCAAACATCTCAACATTCCCACATTCGGTAGCGAACATCTCAACATCTCCACATTCAACAGTGAACATCTGAACATCACATTCAACAGCAAAAGTCTCAACATCTTCACATTCAACAGTGAACATCTCAAAATCACATTCAACAGTGAACATCTCAACATCACATTCAACAGCGAACATCACAACATCACTTTCAACAGCGGACATCTCAACATCACTTTCAACAGCGGACATTACATCTCCACATACTACAGTGAACATCTCAACATCTCCACTTTCAACAGTGAACATCGCAACATCTCCAAATTCAACAGTGAACCATCTCAACATCACATTCAACAGTGAACATCTCAACATCTCCACTTTCAACAGTGAACATCTGAACGTCACATTCAACAATGAACATCTGAACATCTGCACATTCAACAGTGAACATCTCAACGTCTCTACATTCAACCCTGAACATCGCAACATCTCCACATTCAACAGTGAACCATCTCAACATCACATTCAACAGTGAACATCTCTACATCTCCACATTCAACAGCGAATATCTCAACACCTCCACATTCAACAGTGAAGGTCACATCTCCATATTCAACAGTAAATATCTCAACATCGCCACATTCAACAGTGAACATCACATCTCCACATTCAACAGTGAACATCTCAACATCTCCACATTCAACAGTGAACATCTCAACATCTCCACTTTCAACAGTGAACCATCTCAAAATCACATTCAACAGTGAACATCTCAACATCACATTTAACAGCGGACATCACATCTCCACATACTACAGTGAACATCTCAACATCTCCACATTCAACAGCAAACATCTCAACATCTCCACTTTCAACAGTGAACATCTCAATACCTCCACATTCAACAGCGAACATCTCAACATCTCCACTTTCAACAGTGAACATCTGAACGTCACATTCAACAATGAACATCTGAACATCTGCACATTCAACAGTGAACATCTCAACGTCTCTACATTCAACAGTGAACATCGCAACATCTCCACATTCAACAGTGAACCATCTCAACATCACATTCAACAGTGAATATCTCAACATCTCCACATTCAGCAGCAAACATCTCAACATCTCCACTTTCAGCAGTGAACATCTCAACATCTCCACATTCAACAGTGAGCATCACATCTCCACATTCAACAGTGAACATCGTATCTGCACATTCAACATTGAACAGCTCAACATCTCTACTTTCAACAGTGAACTTCTGAACATCACATTCAACAGTGAACATCTCAACATCCCCATATTCAGCAGTGAACATCTCAACATCTCCACTTTCAACAGTGAACATCTCAACATCACCTTCAACAGCAAACATCTCAACATCTCCACATTCAACAGCGAACATCTCAACATCTCCACTTTCAACAGTGAACATCTCAACATCTCCATATTCAACAGTGAACATCTGAACATCACCTTCAACAGCAAACATCTCAACATCTCCACATTCAACAGCGAACATATCAACATCTCCACATTCAACAGCAAACATCTCAACATCATATTCAACAGTGAACATCTCAACATCTCCACATTCAACAGTGAACATCACATCTCCATATTCAACAGTGAACATCTCAACATCTCCACATTCAACAGTGAACATCGCATCTGCACATTCAACATTGAACATCTCAACATCTCCACTTTCAACAGTGAACTTCTCAACATCACCTTCAACAGTGAACATCTCTGTACCCCCACATTCAACAGCAAACATCTCAACATCTCCACTTTCAACAGTGAATATCTGAACATCACATTCAACAGTGAACATCTGAACATCTGCACATTCAACAGTGAACATCTGAACATCTCCACTTTCAACAGTGAACATCTGAACATCTCCACATTCAACAGTGAACATCGCAGCATCTCCATATTCAACAGTGAACCATCTCAACATCACATTCAACAGCGAACATCTCTACATCTGCACATTCAATAGTGAACAGCTCAACATCACATTCAACAGCGAACGTCTCAACATCTCCACTTTCAACAGTGAACATCTCAACATCTCCACTTTCAACAGTGAACCATCTCAAAATCACTTTCAACAGTGAACATCTCAACACCTCCACATTCAACAGCGAACATCTCAACATCTCCACTTTCAACAGTGAACATCGCATCATCTCCACATTCAACAGTGAACATCTCTACATCTCCACATTCAACAGTGAAGGTCACATCTCCATATTCAACAGTAAATATCTCAACATCTCCACATTCAACAGTGAACATCTCAACATCTCCACTTTCAACAGTGAACCATCTCAAAATCACATTCAACAGTGAACATCTCAACATCACATTTAACAGCGGACATCACATCTCCACATACTACAGTGAACATCTCAACATCTCCACATTCATCAGCAAAAATCTCAAAATCACATTCAACAGTGAACATCTCAACACCTCCACATTCAACAGCAAACATCTCAACATCTCCACTTTCAACAGTGAACATCTCAATACCTCCACATTCAACAGCGAACATCTCAACATCTCCACTTTCAACAGTGAACATCTGAACGTCACATTCAACAATGAACATCTGAACATTCAACAGTGAACATCTCAACGTCTCTACTTTCAACAGTGAACATCTCAACATCTCCACTTTCAACAGTGAACATCTGAACATCTCCACTTTCAACAGTGAACATCACATCATGTCCACATTCAACAGCGAACATCTCTACATCTCCACATTCAACAGTGAAGGTCACATCTCCATATTCAACAGTAAATATCTCAACATCGCCACATTCAACAGTGAACATCACATCTCCACATTCAACAGTGAACATTGCAACATCTCCACATTCAACAGTGAACCATCTCAAAATCACATTAAACAGTGAACTCTCAACATCACATTTAACAGCGGACATCACATCTCCACATACTACAGTGAACATCTCAACATCTCCACATTCAACAGCGAACATCTCAAAATCACATTCAACAGTGAACATCTCAACATCTCCACTTGCAACAGTGAACATCTCAACATCTCCACTTTCAACAGTGAACATCTCAACATCTCCACATTCAACAGCGAACATCCCAAAATCACGTTCAACAGCGAACATCTCAACATCTCCACATTCAGCAGTGAACATCGCAACATCTCCACATTCAACAGTGAACATCGCAACATCTCCACATTCAACAGTGAACCATCTCAACATCACATTCAACAGCGAACATCTCTGCATCTGCACATCTCCACATTCAACATTGAAGGTCACATCTCCATATTCAACAGTGAATATCTCAACATCTCCACATTCAACAGTGAACATCACATCTCCACATTCAACAGTGAACGTCTCAACATCTCCACATTCAATATTGAACAGCTCAACATCTCTACTTTCAACAGTGAACTTCTGAACATCACATTCAGCAGCGAACATCTCAACATCTCCACTTTCAACTGTGAACACCTCAACATCCCCACATTCAGCAGCGAACGTCTCAACATCTCCACATTCAACAGTGAACAAATGAACATCACCTTCAACAGCAAACATCTCAACATCTCCACATTCAACAGTGAACATCACATCTCTACATTCAACAGTGAACATCTCAACATCTCCACTTTCAACAATGAACATCGCAACATCACATTCAACAGCGAACATCTCAACATCTCCACATTCACCAGTGAACAGCTCTAACATCTCCACTTTCAACAGTGAACTTCTCAACATCACATTCAACAGTGAACATCTCAGTACCCCCACATTCAACAGCAAACATCTGAACATCTCCACTTTCAACAGTGAACATCTGAACATCTGCACATTCAACAGTGAACATCTCAACATCTCCACTTTCAACAGTGAACATCGCAACATCTCCACATTCAACAGTGAACCATCTCAACATCACATTCAACAGCGAAAATCTCAACATCTCCACATTCTCAACAGCGGACATCTCAACATCACTTTCAACAGCGGACATCATATCTCCACATACTACAGTGAACATTTCAACATCTCCACATTCAACAGTGAACATTTCAACATCTCCACATTCAACAGCGAACATCTCAAAATCACATTCAACAGCGAACATCACATCTCCACATTCAACAGTGAACATCTCAACATCTCCATTTTCAGCAGTGAACATCTCAACACCTCCACATTCAACAGTGAACATCTCAACATCTCCACATTCAACATGCGAACATCTCAAAATCACGTTCAACAGCGAACATCTCAACATCTCCACATTCAACAGCGAACATCTCAACATCTCCACATTCAACAGTGAACATCTCAACATCTCCACATTCAACAGCAAAAATATCAAAATCACATTCAACAGCGAACATCTCAAGATCACATTCAACAGCGAACATCTCAACATCACTTTCAACAGCGAACATCTCTACACCTCCACATTCAACAGTGAACATCACATCTCCATATTCAACAGTGAACATCACATCTCCATATTCAACAGTAAACATCTCAACATCTCCACATTCAACAGTGAACATCGCATCTGCACATTCAACATTGAACAGCTCAACATCTCTACTTTCAACAGTGAACTTCTGAACATCACATTCAACAGTGAACATCTCAACATCTCCACATTCAGCAGTGAACATCTCAACATCACTTTCAACAGTGGACATCTCAACATCACTTTCAACAGCCGACATCACATCTCCACATACTACAGTGAACATCTCACCATCTCCACATTCAACAGTGAACATCTCAACATCTCCACATTCAACAGCGAACATCTCAAAATCACATTCAACAGTGAACATCTCAACATCTCCACATTCAACAGTGAACATCTCAACATCTCTGCTTTCAACAGTGAACATCTCAACAGCTCCACATTCAACAGTGAACATTGTATCTGCACATTCAACATTGAACAGCTCAACATCTCTACTTTCAACTGCGAACATCCCAAAATCATGTTCAACAGCGAACATCTCAACATCTCCACATTCAACAGCGAACATCTCAACACCTCCACATTCAACAGTGAGCATCACATCTCCACATTCAACAGTGAACATCGTATCTGCACATTCAACATTGAACAGCTCAACATCTCTACTTTCAACAGTGAACTTCTGAACATCACATTCAACAGTGAACATCTCAACATCCCCATATTCAGCAGTGAACATCTCAACATCTCCACTTTCAACAGTGAACATCTCAACATCACCTTCAACAGCAAACATCTCAACATCTCCACATTCAACAGCGAACATCTCAACATCTCCACTTTCAACAGTGAACATCTCAACATCTCCATATTCAACAGTAAACATCTGAACATCACCTTCAACAGCAAACATCTCAACATCTCCACATTCAACAGCGAACATATCAACATCTCCACATTCAACAGCAAACATCTCAACATCATATTCAACAGTGAACATCTCAACATCTCCACATTCAACAGTGAACATCACATCTCCATATTCAACAGTGAACATCTCAACATCTCCACATTCAACAGTGAACATCGCATCTGCACATTCAACATTGAACATCTCAACATCTCCACTTTCAACAGTGAACTTCTCAACATCACCTTCAACAGTGAACATCTCTGTACCCCCACATTCAACAGCAAACATCTCAACATCTCCACTTTCAACAGTGAATATCTGAACATCACATTCAACAGTGAACATCTGAACATCTGCACATTCAACAGTGAACATCTGAACATCTCCACTTTCAACAGTGAACATCTGAACATCTCCACATTCAACAGTGAACATCGCAGCATCTCCATATTCAACAGTGAACCATCTCAACATCACATTCAACAGCGAACATCTCTACATCTGCACATTCAATAGTGAACAGCTCAACATCACATTCAACAGCGAACGTCTCAACATCTCCACTTTCAACAGTGAACATCTCAACATCTCCAATTTCAACAGTGAAGATCAGATCTCCACATTTAACAGTAAACATCTCAATATCTCCACATTCAACAATGAACATCTCAACATCTGCACATTCAATAGTGAACATCTCAACAGCTGCACATTCAATAGTGAACATCTGAACATCAAGTGTTTAGCGCTAACAGTTCATCTGTTTAGTCCTGGGAATTACATCAGGGATCATCCTTTCTAACCAACACAAAATGGTGCAGAAACTCAGCAAATGAGGCAGCATCAATGGAGGTAATCAGCAGTCAACTTTTTGGGCTGAGAACCTTTAAATCTCAGTAATGCAAACTAATTATCCATGATACCACCCAGTACACATTATTAATGTCAGAGTCAGTAGAAGTATATGTCATATATACCCTTTATGTCAACTTGTACATCTTCAGAATAGTTTTTATTATTTGCTAATATTATTTTGTGTGCTGTATGTGAGATTTGTACTGTGTTTTTCCCCTTGGTTTCAAAAGAACATTGTTTCATTTAGCTGTATACAAGTGTACTGCTGAGTGACAATAGGTTTGAACTTGAACTTAAGATGAACATTCATCTATTGCCTTCCCCTGCATGGGACAGAATCAGAATGCCACACACACAGCGATTTGGCTTCAACAGCCTTAAAGTATTAGTTGAAGTTAAATTGTGAACAGGCTGTGAACGTGAAGACTGACTCCCATTTTAATTAATATCAGCAATCCATAATTTCATAACTCCAGAACAATCCATTTCAGCTGGAATAGTTGGATTGTTGGATATTATTCCAATTGATTCTCCAACACACTTATACATTTTATTTTTTTTAGAAGTAGTATTACAAGTTTTCCAGCAAACAGATGAAATTTTAAAAACCTGGGAGCTAGCTGAGAGGAGCATGGGAACCAGAATAACACACATAAAATGTCGGAGGCTCTCAGCTGATCAGGCAGCATCTACGGTGAGGAATAAACAGTTGACGTTTCAGGCCGAGACTCTGACTGGACTATCTTTCCCTCTGCATATGGTAGATACTGCCTGACCCACCGAGTTTCTCCAGCATTTTGTGTGTGTGTTACTCTGGATTTCCAACATCTGCAGAATCTCTTGTGTTAATGCGAACCAGAAACCGGGTGTGTTCAAGGGGCTGTGAAGACTGGGATCCAGTGTGTTAAAGGGGCCACAAGTATCAGCACACATTCAACTGAAAGCTGTACCACTGGGATTTTTGAATGACCAGATGACGTATAATTCTGAAGTTATTGATGCATTGGAAGAGAGAAGAAACCCCCTGAACTAGAGCTCAGCCACTGTCCCTAACATCAGGTGTGAATATGAGAAGGGACTGTAATCTCTCAGTGTCAGGCAAAGGAACATCAGCAGAGGGCAAGAGATTTTATTCATTTATTAAGATACACCCTTCTGGACTTTAGGGCCGCATCGCACGGCCACCTACCAATTTAATGCCACCTAATCGGAGGAAATTTTACAACGACCAATTAACCTACCAGTCTTTGGACTGTGGGAGGAAACCAGAGCACCCGGAGGAAACCCACGTGGTCACAAGGAGGATGTACAAACTCCTTACGGGCAGCAGTGGGAATTGAACCCAGGTCACCTGCACTGTAAAGCATTGTGCTAACCACCATGCTACCGTGCCACTCTCCGGTCGTTTATTGAATCGCCAATCAAAGCTCCAGCACAGTTGCCTGCTATTCAGTGACTGCCTCATTGTTAATGTAAATGGGTAAGGGAAAAGTCATGGAGTCATGGAATCATACTGCATGGAAACCGGCCATTCAGCCCATCCGATCCATGCTGACCAAGATACCGCAACCAAGCTGGTCCTATTAGCCAGTGTTTGCACTTTAAAATACCCCTCCGATGTATTTTAAAAGTTATGTTTTTAAAAGTTGTTATTGTACCTTCCTCAACCAGTTCTTCTGGCAGCTCATTCCACATAGATACCACCCTCCATACAAGGAAGTTGCCCCTCAAATTCCTATTAAATCTTTTCCCTCTCCCCTTAAACCTATGCCCTCTAGTTCTTGATTCTCCAATCCTGGGGAAAAAAAAGACTGAAAATAAAAACCCACATTGGTCCTACAAGCTAACAGATGGGATAAAACTCATTAGGCAACACTCAAAATGCTGGAGGAACTCTGTAGGTCAGGCAACGTCAACGGAAAAGAAATAAAACGACATTTCAGGCCCATAGCCCTCCTCAAGGCTCAGAAAGTGGCAGTGTCTCCTGTACAGGTTGGGCATGTGGTTTAGGGAGCTCCTATAGAAACAGTCTGCTAGAACCAATCAATCACAGGGCACTGCAGAGAGTGGTGCAGACAGCCCAGCGCATCTGTAGACATGAATTTTCCTCTGTTCAGGACACTTACAGCAGCAGGTGCTCAAAAAGGGCCCGGAGGGCCATCAGGGACTCCAGCCACCCCAGCTACAAACTGTTTCCGCTGCTACAGTCCGGCAAACGGCACTGCAGCACTGAGGCCAGGACTGACAGGCTCCGGGACAGCCATCAGACTGATCAATACACATTGATCTGATTGTATGTCTGACTGTACATTGTTCTGATTGCATACCTGACTGTACACACGTATACAAAACAATTATGTGTACAATTTTAGTGTGAGGGCAACACCCTCCCACATTTCCCTTCCTTATTGCTTGTACATTGCGATGGAGATGCAACATAAAGCGTTTCACTCCTTTGGATGTAAGAAATAAAAATAAAAACAAATATAAATACAATCATTCCTTAGAAGCTGGTGGGTAAACTGTTGTTGGGTCTCAACACCCTTCTCTGTAACTGGACCTTGGACTTTTGACAGACACTCCACGTTGGCAGCACCACCTTTAGCTCCAATATGCTGAGCACCTTTGTGCCCTCCCCAGCCCAGGCTGCGTGTTCAGCCCAACACCATTCACATTGCTGATGCATGACTGTACCACTAGATCCAGCTCTAACCACATCAATATGTCCACTGAGGACACAGCAGCAACAACGATGAGTCAGTATACAGAGCAGCTTGAGGACTGGTGTGAACACAACAAGTTGAACCTCAGTGTGGACAAGACTAAAGAGATGATTGTGGACTTTAGGAAGGTGCAGGCCCCACTGCACATCAATGGCTCCTCCCGTGGAGAGAGTCCGGAGCACCCAGTTTCTAGGACTGCTCTTCATGGATGATTTCAGCCGGCTCCCCAATGCCACCTCTTTTCGTCGAGAAAGGACAGCAGAGCACCCCCACTTCCTGAGGAGACTGAGGTGAATGAGGCTTCCTGCCCCCATTCCAACCGGAGTACCATCGGGAGCGCCCTGGCCAGCCGTGCATGAGAATTGCAAAGGAACCTGACCGCGAGACCCTGCAACGGGTTGTGAGGACTGCTGAGAGAATCACCTTTCAGCACCCACCCAACATCCAGGACACGGCTTTCACAGAGCACTTGGTATTGTCAGAGGCCTTTCCCATCCACCCCACAATCCCTGTGACCTCCCGTCAGGCAGAAGATACCGCAGAACAACAGCATGGACTGTTAGTCTGGGTAACAACTTCTTCCCCCAGGATGTGAGACTTCTGCTCACCCTACCACTGACCAGTACACATTATTTATGATGGTGCCAGTAACATTATACTGTTGCATATTTATCTATATATCATATATTCACTATATGTCAACTATACGTTGAGCACTGGTGCCCACCCCCCATCTACAGAATATTTTCTGTCTCTACAGAATATTTTTTATTATCCGTTCATATTATTTTATGTGCTGTATGTGATATATGTACTCTGTCTTGCACCTCAGTCCCCGAGGAATATTGTTTCATTTAGCTGTATACATGCGTACGGTCCAATGATAATAAACTTAAACAATAAAATGGGGGGGGGTTGATGCTTCTTCTGCTGCTCATAGGAGGGGGAAGGGGTGACTTTGGGGTTCTGCTGCTTCTATCATTCATTCTTTGAGTTTTTCCCTGTTTCGTGGGCACCTGTGAAGAGTAAGAATTTCAGGTTGTATGCTGTATACATTCCTTGATATTAAATTGAACCCTTTATTGTTACATGTACTAAGATACAGTGAAAATCTTGTCTTGCACACAGTTCGTACAGATCAAATCATTGTACAGTGCATCGAGCTAGAATAATGTCAAACGATAACAATGTAAAATAGAGTGTAAAAGCTACCGATAGAGAAGTGCAGAGCAACACACACAAAACGCCGGCGGAACTCAGCAGGTCAGGCAGCATCTATGGAAATGAATAAATAGTCCACGTTTCGGGCCGAGACCCTTCTTCAGGACTGGGAAGGAAGTGGGGGGGGGGGAGCCAGAATAAGAAGGTGGGGGGTGGGGGAGGAGAATAGGACATGCTATAAAGTGATGGATGAAGATAGGTGGGTGGGGGAGGGGTGTTGAAATAAGAAACTGGGATGTGTGAAGTAGCAAAGGTGAAGGGCTGGAGCACAAGGAATCTGATAGGAGAGGAGAGTCGACCATGGGAGAAAGGGGAGGAGGAGCACCAGGGCAGAGGTGACAGGCAGGTGAGGGGGAGAGGTCAAAGGGGAGCTGGAGGGAGGAATTGAAGAAGGGGAAGAGGGAGGGGAAAATTACCGGAAGTTGTAGAAATCAATGTTCATGCTATCAGGTTGGAGGCTACCCAAACGGAATATGAGGTGTTGCTCCTCCAACTTGAGAGTGGCCTCATTGTAGCAGAGGAAGAAGCCATGGGCTGACATGTCGCGGTGGGAATGGGGAGAAGAGTGCAGTGCAGATAAACAATAAAGTGCAAGATTGTGAGGCCAAGGGTCCGCCTGGTCTGTTCAAGATTCTGATAATAGAAGCTATCCCTGAGCCTGGTGGTAGGTGCTTTCAGGCATTTGTCCAACGGGAGAGGGACGGGTGGGGCCTTTGATAATGTTGGCTTCTTCACTGAGGCAGCGAGAAGTGTAGACAGAGTCCATGGAGGGGAGGCTGGTTCCTGGATCTGTGTCCTATAGTTTCTGGTGGTCATGTGCAGAGTAGTTGATATCCCAAGCCATAATGCTTCCTATGACTCATTGCTAAAAATTGGTAAGGGTCAACGGATACATGCCAAATTTCCTTAGTCTCCTGGGGAAGTAGTAGCATTGGTGAGCTTTCTCGGCCATGACATCAAAGTGATTGGATCAGGACAGGCTACTGGTGATGTTCACACCTAGGAACTTCCAAGCTGTCAGTCCGCTCGACCTCAACACCGGTGATGTAGACAGGAGCTCGGGCACTGCCCCAGTCAGTGACCAGTCCTCTTGTTTTGCTGACATTGAGGGAAAGGTTGTTGTCATGACACCACATTACTAAGCTCTCAATCTCCTTCCTATACTCTGACTCACCGTTATTTGTGATACAGACCGCTACAGAACTGTCATCAGCAAACTTGTAGGTGCAGTTAGGGCAGAATCTGCCCATGTAATCACGAGTGTACAGGGAGTAGAGCTGGGGCACGTGGAGCACCAGTATTCAGAACAGTCTTGGTGGAGGTGTTGCTGCCTTTCTTGAATTCAGCCCCCAAGGCCTCACGGCATCCATACCTTACGTCTTGAGGCAAGCTTTTGGTCATCCTCCCAGAGGTTATAGATAGATAGACGTATTTTATTGATCCCGAGGGAAATTAGGTTTCGTTACAGTTGCACCAACCAAGAATAGAGTATAAATATATCAATATAAAACCATGGATAATTAAATAATAATATGTAAATTATGCCAGATGGAAATAAGTCCAAGGACCAGCCTATTGGCTCAGGGTGTCTGAACCTCCAAGGGAGGGGTTGTAAAATTTGATAGCCACAGGCAGGAATGACTTCCTATGACGCTCTGTGCTGCATCTCGGTGGAATGAGTCTGTGGCTGAATGTACTCCTGTGCCCACCCAGTACATTATGTAGTGGATGGCCAGTACATTGTCCAAGATGGCATGCAACTTGCACAGCATCCTCTTTTCAGACACCACCGTCAGAGAGTCCAGTTCCATCCCCACAACATCACTGGCCTTACGAATGAGTTTGTTGATTCTGTTGGTGTCTGCTACCCTCAGCCTGCTGCCCCAGCACACAACAGCAAACATGATCGCACTGGCCACCACAGACTCGTAGAACATTCTCAGCATCGTCCGACAGATGTTAAAGGTTCTTGATTAGTAGTGGCATCAAATAAAGGGTTCATTTATCAAAGTATACAATTCTGAATTTTTTCTTCTCCAGATAGCCACAAGACCAAGAAAGATAAAAAAAACCAGCAGCATGATCATCAACCCTTAAATCCCTCCTCCCTGCACAAAAAGACAAACAAAAACAGAACAGGCACATCGACACCAAATCCCTCTCCCCCCGCACACACACAAAAAAAAAGGGAAGATCCGGTGAAAAGCACAGAATACAAAAAAAAACATAAGACTGAAAAAAAAAGCCCACAGTCCAAGTCCACATCCAAATTGCAGAAAATCTGGGCAATATTCTCCCTCTCCGTAGCAGAGCGATCTCACCAGTGTTAAAAAGGCAGGCAGCCAGCACTTCAATCACCCTCATCCCTTTAATTGGCGAACTACAGAAGTTTTAATCAGTGAAATGGAGTCCAGCATCAACTCGCATCCTTCTCTCCACGAGGTTCCCGCACACTGCCTTTGCCTCCCGGAATCCCCTCGGAGACTGCAGGGCGCTGAAACACTCAAACCATCTCCAAACCGCAAATCCCAGGCTCCAACAGTTCCAGAATCACATTCAATTAATGAAAAACAAACGTAAAAGACATAAAGGAAGTGATCTATCCTGAAGATCATCGGCCAAAGGGGCAATGTACACAGCATCATCTTGACCGGATTCTTGAGTAGCCAGGAAAAAAGGCCGGAGAATGGGATTGAGAGGGATAATAAATCAGCCATGATGGAATGGTGCAGCAGGCCTGATAGCTAAATGGCGTAATACTACTCCTACGTCTTATGCAGTTTGTCACAAAAATCTATTGCAATTTGTTACCCAGTGAGAACTTCACTATGAAGAGATACTGTTCATGTTTGACTAAAACCCATTTTGTCACTCTATAAATGTAATAATTCCCATGGGCAGTAAGTTGAAGGCCAGTGGAGCTATCCGCAGAATAGTACCCAATATTCATCCCTCATCAAAAAAAAACCAAATTCAGCGGAACAGGCAGTAACTTCGAAGGAAACTGGACAGTTACCATTTCAAGACTGGAGATCTGCACAGTCTCTTGTGTCTTTGTTTATCCTCCAATCAACTTCACAGGAAGAAACCAGATGATCACAATCATATTGTTGCTTCTATGACTTTGCGGTGCACAATTCATCTGTCATGATTTCATCCATAAAGCACTTCATAAAGTGCTTCATTGGTTGTACAGTGCTTTGTTCTTCAAGTTGTGAATAGTACCATAGAACTGTCTGCCTTCCTTTTCACAGTTCCATAAGCACCCAGGTGTTAAAAATATTTCATGAATCAAAAGAAACTGCAGTGGCTGGAAATCTGAAATAAAAACAGAAGATACTGGAAGTGCTCAGAAGGTCATGCCACATCTGTGGGGAAAGACAGGGGCAGGGGCTCTTCCTGAGAAAATTCTGTTTGAGGAACGCCCACTCTCTAAACGCAAGACATGCAGATGCTAGAAACCTGTGAGCAAAACCCAGAAGATGCTGGAGGAACTCAACTCGTCAGGCAGCATCTCTGGAAGGGAATAAACAGTCAACGTTTCCAGCACTGTCCACAGATACTCTGTAAATGTGATTCTTTACTTAGGAAGCTTTCATGGACCATAAAACGCAGCATTAACCAATTACAATGAACACCCATGTCCCCATTCAATCTACTCACCTGGACGCAGCGTTTAGTTATCACCATTTACAAGATTCCAGAAGCAACAATGTGATTGTTTTATTCTCTCAACTTGCACTGATATCATAATACTTATTTTGTCATGTATGTTGTATATAATCTATGTTAATTTCAGTCTAAGTTAACTTACTGTATGTGTATAATGTGCTGTGTTTCTGCTGTGATAAGTAAACTTTCATGACATTCATACCTTGTTGACAATAAACTTAAACCTGGCTCAATTTAACAAGTTGACTTAAGACATCTTAACAACTACGTACGCCTGTAGCTTAACAGTTACGGAAGTCTGTAGTAACAAATTTAAACTTAGCCAAGTTTAACAGCAACTACTGATCACTGCCGGCTGGACCCGTTCAGTAGACATGCGTATTTTGGGAGTGCATACCGGTTTTGCACAAACGTAGTGGCTATTGACGGCTCTCTAATTTTACGCAGGCGCATATGTTGCTGCCGGTCTTCTCCAGTGATACGCAGGTGCAGTTGCTGCCGGAGGGAGACTGGCCTCCAGCGCCGCGCAGGCGTACTCGCTGTCAGGGTGATTAGTCCGGGGGAAGGGTTTGTGGCGGGAGCTGGTCCGATGGTTTTGTCGTTCCGGCTTTAGAAGGTAAATGGCGGCTCTGCCCGCAGTACATGGGAGTGGCTTTAAATCCCGAGTCGAGGCGGGAGTGGGGGCAAGAGAAAGGGTCCGGCAGCTGCGGTGCGAGCGTTGCGCGTTTCGACGTAATTCCTGGCGGGGTCTGGGGCGGTGGATTCGTGGGGAGGAGCGGGAGTCCCTACAGCCCTGAGGAGCAGTGAGTCCCGTCACTCTGACTGGCCCCGAAGGGACATCTGAGCCTCGCCTCTGATCCCTGCACCTCTTGCGTCCAGTTCACTCCCTGCTGGGATATTTCCCACTGAGTTCTGGCAGGGGATTTGACCTGGTCACTGTCACCGAAGCATTCAACAGGTCAGGCAGGGGAGGAGAACTGCCCAAACTCTTCTGTCATAAATTGGATCTAAGAGTTTTCAGGCGCTTTTTTATGCTCCTGTTATTTGTTGCTGGTCTCAAGGATTTCTGGGTATGCACGTCCTAGACACAACGAAAGTTGAGCGAAGTTTTAGCTTTAATTTCTTTTTAGCTAGAATTTACTGAAGCAAAAATTCGTTTAATCAGCATAATATTTAAGTTAATGCAACTGTGCTAAAAACAAAATCTTGGGAGAACTCGGGTTAGACATCGTCAGAGGATCAAAAGAGATTAAATATTTCAGATCCATGATTTCTAAAGGGAAAAAATTATACCTACATTGGTTGATTTGCACGCCGTCCATACGGATACTTTCATTACAAAGGTGCACTAAATAGTACAAGGAAATCAAGCTTTACAGTTCCTGAGAAGGTGCAGTACAAGCAAGCATAAGGTTCAAGTCCATAATGAGGTAGATTGTGAGTTTAAGGGTCCATATTATCATACTGGGACTGTTTGATAGTTTTATAACAGCAGGTTGGAAGTTGTCCTTGAGCCTTACTGAATGTACCCTTTCAGGCGTTTGTATCTTCCGCCGGATGGGAAGGTGAAAAGAGAAAATGTCTGGGATAGATAGGGTCTTTGATTATATTGACTACTTTGCAGTGAGAAATATAGACAGAGTCCATGGAGGGGAGGATGGTTTCCGTGATGTGCTGAGATGTGTCTGTAACTCTGGGGTTCCTGGCAGTGGTCATATTAAGCTGTGATGCATCTGGATAGGATGTATTTTGTGGTAAATCAGTTAAAAATTGTGAGGGTCAAGGGGGTGGCATGTCAAGTTTCTTTAGGCTCCTGGTGCCATTGATCTTAGCCATTAACCTTTCCGTTGCTGCCGTGCTTTTTGGCCTACTGAGTGTTTACAGCCATTCTTGTTTACATTTCAGGCTTCCAATGTCTGCTGCTTTTTGCTTTCCTTTTTCAGGACCAGACCTTCAATGGTTTTTTACATCTGTCAGATTTTCTTCAGCTGCATGATGGCTATATCACCAGATTTCAAGGTTTAACCACTGCAGAAATGACCGCACACTACAGAAACATGGCCCCTTGATGTTGCCAAGTACTGAAACTAGATGTTTTGAGGTTGTGAACTGGGAAACTATGACGTGGTTTAAACCTTCAGTAACCTTGAACATTTGTAAACAAATATTCAGTTTATTTCAATGTCATGGTCAATGTACTGTTTTTAAAGTTTGCAAACAAGTTACTGAATAAATGTACAATGGGGTACATTTGCTGTTCTTTACAGAAAGCAGCCACACAAAATTCTGAAATTTAAATGTTGACAACAGGAGGGTTGCTATAATTGGATTTTGTGTCTTTTAATTGCTAATCCTGTAAACCTTGCTATAAAGCAGGGGTGGCCAATCTTTTACATTCCATGCGTCAATTTTTTCACTCATGAGTTCAAATGCACCATATAACTCTTGTACCCCCATTCAATTCTTGAAAATTATGTTAATATAGAACTCGTGCGTGAAAAAATTGACGCATGGAATGTAAAAGGTTGGCCACCCCTGCTGTAGGGTGTGTATGCGCGTGCACAGATGGTTTGGTGAAGATGTAATTGGCCATGCCTGTGATAGCTGCTAGGGCAATGAGTAAAGATGCATGTGACATGACTAACCAGTGTCAACTTCAAGTGCAGATTTAATCGATCTAGAGCAACATTTCTGAAACACTGCAGAAGCATTTATAATGCTCTCTGTAATTTAAAATTGTAATAGAGTGAATCAGACAGCATGATGGCTAGAGTTTGTTATAGATTAGAGAAGGCAGGAAATCCATTTTATTAATATTATCACCATTTAATCTGATGTAAAATCCTTTTACAAGTTCTTGTTGCCTTTTGAGGGGTGTGTACAAAACACAGAAGAAAAAGAAACTGGAAATCTTGCCGTATTTTATTTTTACTTGTTCCCGGAAGTTTCTTTTAAGCTAAAGCTTATCTGGCAATATTAAGCTGTGGGTCTGATTTTTGAGATGTTGTGTAAATCACCTTCCTCTCGTGATTAAAAAAATAAAATGTTGGAAACAGAGGCAATATCTGTGGAGATAGAAACAAAGGTACAGGTTTCAGGTTGACGAGAAAGTCAGAAAACCAGATCACAGTTCAAAGTAAGTTTATTATCAGAGTACGTATATGTTACCATATACAACCCTCAGATTCATTTTCTTATGGGTGTACTCAGTAAATCTGTATAATAATAATAATCATAATAGAATGACTGAAAGATCACCAAACTTGGGTGTTAAATCAGTGTGCAGAAGACAACAAACTGTGTGAATTGTGAAATAAATAAATAAGCAAGCAAGCAATAAATATCAAGAACATGAGGAAGAGTCCTTGAAAGTGAGTCTATAGGTTGTGAAAATGTTTCCGTGATGGGGCAAGTGAAGTTGAGTGAAGCTATCTCGTTTGGTTTAAGAGCCTGATGGTTGAGGGGTAGTAACTGTTCCTGAGGCTGGAGGCAGCAGCAAAAAAGAGCATGTCATGGGTGGTGGGGGTCCCTGATGATGGATGTTGCCTTCCTGTGACAGTGTTTCATGTACATGTGCTCAGTCATGGGGAGGGTTTTGCCTGTGATGGGCTGGCCGTATCCACTTCTTTTTGTAGGATTTTCTTTACCAGGCTGTGATGCAGATAGTCAATATACTTTCCACTACATACCCATAGAAGTTTGTCAAAGTTTTAGATGTCATGTTGAATCTCCACAAACTCGTAAGGAAGTAGAGGCGCTGCCGTATTTGTTTGTAATTGCACATACATACTGGGCCCTGGATAGGTCCGCCAAAATAACAACACCCAGGAATTTAAAGTTGCTGACTCTTGCCACCTCTGATCCTCCGATGAGGACTGGCTCATAGACCTCTGGTTTCCTCCTCTTGAAGTCAATAATCAGCTCTTTGGTCTTGCTGACAGAGATTATTGTTGTGGCACGACGCGGCCAGATTTTCAATCTCTCTTCTATATGCTGATTCCATCACCATCTTTGATTTGGCGTACAACAGTGGTGGTGTCAGCAAACTTGAATGTGGTATTGAAGCTGTGCTTAGCCACACAGTCATAATTATAAAGCGAGTGGAGCAGGGGATGAAGCACAGAGCCTTGTGCTGATGTAGATTGTGGAGGAGATGTTGCTGCCAATCGAAATTGGCTGGGGTCTGCAAAAGAGAAAATCCAGAATCTTTGTTGCACAAGGTATTGAGGCCGAGGTCTTGGAGCTTTTGATTGGTTACTGATGATATTAAATCAGAGGCTGCCCAAGCACAAATCTAGCATGTTTGCATTTAGTCTGTGATATGGATATTTCCTCACTAACTTCGGTTGCTGTTTCCGTCCACAGAACCTGAAAACAATGGAGGAAGGTCATTGCCCAGCGTCTGACTCTGTGTCTCACCCCGGTGACGTGATAGAAAAGACCCGGAACTCTGGAACCTCTCAGTCAAAACCCAGAAACATGAATACATACCCACCAGTGTGTCGTTTCTATTCTCGTGGAAGGTACTGTCAGTTTGGCCGGAGGTGCCGATTTCTGCACGAGCATCAGGAGCAACGAATTGCTCCAAGTGTGCCTGAAAGCCAGAGCAGTGGGGCTGCTGAAAATATCCCTCAGTGCCAGAGTGAAGCAGAATGTCCTGCAGGCAGTGGCCCAGTCAGGTTTGGTGAGGATGCTGCAGCACAGGGGCGAACTCGATTTGGAACACCCAAGATGACGGGTCCCAGAGAGAGAGTTAAGAGGCCGTGCCGTTACTTTCTGTCCGGCTATTGCGTGATGGAAGAGCGGTGCCGTTTTTGGCATCCCGAGCGGTTGCCTGTGTTGAGAGACCCTGTGGATCCTGAGCCCACCCGAATCAATCTGAGACCAGGACCAGGACCACTCATTCGACCTCCCCTCCCCCGGCCTGCTGTGGTCAAGGATGAAGTAAAGCTCACTGAGCTGACCCAAGAGGTTGCCCGGCAACTGCGAGAGACTGAAATCAACCAGCTGTTGAAACGCTTCCCAAAGGACCAGCTGATCATTCAGGAGAGTGAGGATGGGAAACAGACTTTTTACCGCATTGTGGTGGAGCCTACAGATCCAGACTGGGTAAGTCCTGGGGGACATGCTATGGGTTGGTGCAGAGCGAGACGCTATTGTCAGAATGAGCATATTGGAAATCTTATCATCCAGCTCAGAATCACAAATATCATACTGAGTGTACAGCACTGACATTCTTCAATTTCGTGGTCACAGGTTTCCTGTGGGTGCTCTGGTTTCCTCCCACATTCCAAAGACATATGGGTCAGGGTTAGCAAGTTGTGAGCATGCTATTTTGGTGCAGAAAGCATGGCGACACTTGCAGGCTGCCCAGCATAATACACACTGATTTGATTTGACACAACAACGCATTTTGCTCTGTTTCGATGTACCTGACAAATGGAACCAAACTAAAGGTTCAAGTTCTCATTTATTCTCATTCAACCATACACATGTATACAGCCAAATGAAACAATGTTCCTCTGGGACAAAGGTGCAAAACAATCTATGTATATCTGATACAGCACATAAAATAATATTAGTAGATAATAAAATAATATTCTGTAGATGTACAAGTTGACATACAGTGTATATACAACATAGTTAAATATACACCAATATAATGCTACTGCCACTATCATAAATGATGCATACTGGGTGGTAGCAGGGTGTTCAGAAGTCTCACAGCTGCTAGACTAGACCTAAAACTAATTTGATCATTAGTCCCTCCTTAGTTATTCATCTTCTGGCCTCTCCCACAATTCTAAGATATATTGGTTGGTAGGTTAGGTTAATTGATTATTGTAAATTGTTCCATGATTAAACTAAGGTTAAATCAAGGGATTGCTGGGTGACACGGCTCGAAGGGCCAATTCCACTCTGTATCTCAATAAAATAAAATGCATCAAAACTGTTCACTTCAAGAATCACAGAAATAGGCCATCATCCCATTGTTTTTCTCCAGCTTTTTAGTAAATAAATAGGATTAGGGGCCGGCTGGTTGCGCAATAACATTGGTGCCAGACCCGGGAGCAGAGGTTCCTGGGTTCGAAACCAGTCGGGTCCGCTCCCGGTTATGCTTTCCATCCATGCCAGGTTGAGTGTCGAGATCGCAACTTGATCTCGTAAAATAAAGGGAAAAATACTGCAAAAATGTCTGTGTGAGGAGTGGCGCACCACACAGTCTCTTTCGCTCCGCGCCTTGTTAAAAAAGCTATGAAAATGACATCATCACGGACACGCACACACACAGACTCGCACGCACGCAAGCACACACCAATAAATAAATAAATAATAAAATAATTAGGATTAGACCCACCTCCCTGCTGTTTCTTTGAAGCCATATAACCCTTTTCTCTTCAGGTCCATCTTTGAGACCGGAATGGACTGAAGGAAGAGATGCTTCACTTGTAAATTCTTGGTCCTAGCCCATCCAGTGTAATCAAACATTTAAAAAGAATGCAGGTGCTAGAATTCTGAAATGAAAATGGAAAGTGCAGGAAGCGTGTCATCTGTGGAAGAGAAACAGTTCTTGTTTCAGGCCGACACACTGCTTAGTTCTTCAGATCTGACCAGGTGCCTTTGAGCTGGAAGAATAATTCTCTTTATCTCTCTCTGTGTAAAATGGTGCCTGACCTACTGACTGTTTCTTGCGCTTTGTTATATCCCCATCTGTAGTGTATATTCAGTGTGTGCATTTTAGAGTAGAGAACATGTACTGTACTAGTGGAGTGCAAAATTAAAAATCCAGGGCACAAGTTAAATCTATATTAAAAGGATTCATAAGGTAGATGGACAAAATTGTCAATTTTTCAAATTAGAGCTCTGCAATTCATTTGAGATCAGGAAGCTTCTGTTACACAAAGTGGTCACTTGGAGCTACAAGATTGTAAGATTTTTAGATTAGGTGAAAATATAGTTGGAAATAGAGCAAAGACAGGAGAAGAGGGTTTAAGGAACAGATCATCCCTGATCTCATTGGGCGGTGTGACAGGCTTGGAGGGGCTAAATTATTTATTTTGCTTTTCTCTATGGCAGGTAACATTTACTGACATTAGGAGGAGAGAATCAAACTTTTCCCTAGTGCTCTTAAGGACAGTCACTTGCACTCGAGCAGAGTTCTATGAAGCTAGCTTGCTGCAGTCTCTAATTGAGTGGCCTCTTATGGATAGTACCTTGGAACTGTGCAGGATTTCACAACCAGATGAATTGCTATACTTGCCTGGCATCACTTGGCAATAGGGCTGGTTTCAGTTTCAGACTACAGGGAAAAATTACTTGAGGTTGTTGAGAGTAAGAAACAGCAGGGAGCTGGGTCAAAACCTAGTTATTTACCAAAAAAAGTTTAGTGAATATTCTCTTCCTTCAGTTAGTCCTGACAAAGGGTCTCGGCCTGAGACGTCGACTGCACCTCTTCCTACAGATGCTGCTTGGCCTGCTGCATTCACCAGCAACTTTGATGTGTATTGTTTAGTGAATATTGGTCACCTGCCTTTGATGGCACTGTCTTCCTACTTCACAAAACAGCTCCCCCTGAAACCCCTCTCTGGCCAGCTGCTGCCACATCAGTAACCTCAGTACGTTTTTGTATAATTTGTTTTTTTTTCTGAATGTTGTGTCCTGAATGGAGTTTACCTGTGATATTGTTGCAAAGTTTTCCTCACTTGTGTGCTTGTGCACATGACACAAAGATTGTGTTTGACTTGGACGTTTCATTTCCTTGTGGAATATTACGATCAAGGCCAATGTTTAATGTCCATCCCCAACTTGAGAAGATGGCAAGCCCAGATCAATCCTCGTTATAAGGTATCTTCTTTCAGGATTTGGGACCAGGCCCTTAAAGGTGCACCTTGCCATCAAATCCTGTACCCATTGTTCCCTCTAACCTGGACTGCAGTCTACTCAAGACGTTCATTGTTGACATCCTGTGTGACCTTAGGTGCATTCATATTGTCCTTGTCTCCCCTAGATCTTTTGAAAAATGCCTTCCGAGAGTTCTATCTTTATAGTTTCATCTGCCTCTGCTATTTAATCTTGTCTTTTATTTGTAAGGCCATTTTATGCTCTGTTCCATGTACCATGTATGTTATCTACCTGTGCCAGTATATTATCAAGTACTGGGTTACTACCATTATAGAGTACATATGGGATGATGGTTACTCATTGCTGAACGTAGCAAAACTATCAGTTCCAGTTAGGTCATTGCTGACAGCTTATACTGTGGTGCTGACTTTAATAATATCTCTTGTGCTTTGTTTAGGCTAAGCCTGCTTGTGCAGGATCTGAACTCTGGAACAATTGTTAACCTACCTTCTACACAAAATTACAGGTCATTTAAATGTTGTTTAGGTCCACAACTTGTTGTGTATACTTCTGAATACTATTTTCCAATGCTTTCTTTGACTGATCTTTGTCTCCATGCATCATCTAGATCAGGCAGCTTTCTAAAGCTGGTCTACCATCCCTATATAAGACCTACGTGCATTCAGTTGATTTACGTCATCTTACTCAATTTACTCAGCTTTGTCTTGTTGCAAGAATAATGAATCCTAATACTGGTTCATCTTTGGAGCCCTGTGTAGAGAATTTCCTCTAACCCTGCATAAGTCCGGTGAAGACTGGCCGTCAAAGGAGAGGTGAGAAAGTGGCTTGTTATCAAGTTCAGGTTTATTGTCTCCCCCCACCATTCTCACCACATTCTGCCAGAGCACCATCGAGAGTGCCCTGACCAGCTGCATCACTGTCTGCTATGGGAATTGTGTTGCATCAAATCGCAAGACCCTGCAACGGACTGCTGAAAACATCATCAGGGTCTCTCTCCACCCCATTCAGGATGTATATCAAAAGTGCTGCGTACACAGTGCTTCCAGCATTATCAATGACCCCTCCCATCATCTCTGACTTCCTGCCATCAGACAGAGGGTACTACAGCATAAGGACCAGAACTGTCAGCAACACACATAAACACCCTGTTTGAGTGCCCTGCTGACACCTCCCTCCTGAACTCCCCAACTTGTAGGCACTCAAGTCCTCCACTGGTCACTTTTCACCTTTATTGTTGCCGTTTCACATTTTTATACAACTGCTTATTTTATTATAATACAGGTGTCCCCCGCTTTTCGAACGTTCGCTTTACGAAACCTCACTGTTACGAAAAACCTACATTAGTACCCTGTTTTCGCTTTCAGAAGGTGTTTTCACTGTAGGGAAGAAAAACAGCACGCGATAAAAAATTCAGCATGCAAAAAAAAATCAGCGCTTGATAAAAGGCAGCGTGCACACTGAGCAGCCGCTCTCACCCGGATTCGGAATTGCATTCTAGCCGGCATTGCTTTAACACGTGCCTGTGAGCAGCCATTTGCAAGATGAGTTCTATGGTATCTGAAAAACCTAAAAGAGCTTGTAAGGGTGTTACACTTAGCGTAAAACTAGACATAATTAAGCGTTTCGATCATGGTGAACGAAGTAAGGATAAAGTGAGTTTGGCTTGTGGAAGCTGACGAAGATGATGTTGAAGAGGTTTTGGCATCCCATGACCAAGAACTGATAGATGAAGAGCTGATGCAATTGGAAGAGGAAAGGATAACAAACGAAACCGAATGCAGTAGCAAAAGTGAAGCAACTACGTGAGATTTTCACTGCAATGATAAAGTACGACTTTAATTTTGAAATGGTGGGGGCCACTGCACCAACCAACCTGTGACAACTCAGTCTAACACACCATCATCAGTGTGCTCGGCGCTGACTTCTCGATTCCAGTAAGTGATACTACACTGTACATACATTACTTCTACTTTATGTCGGCTGTGTATTTTTACATGTTATTTGGTATGATTTGGCAGCTTCATAGTTTAAAGGTTACTGGAGAGCGCTTACGCCGTGTTTTTGCCAACAGCGCTTGGGTGAGATTTTCTGCCGGCGGCACTTGCGTGAGATTTTCCGCCAACAGCGCTTGGGTGAGATTTTCTGCCGACGGCACTTGTGTGAGATTTTTGCTACAGAGAACAGTTCAGTAATGATTGGGGAAAAGTATTTCTACTTTATATAGGCTGTGTATTTATCATATCATTCCTGCTTTTACTATGTGTTACTGTTATTTTAGGTTTTATATGTTATTTGGTATGATTTGGTAGGTTATTATTGGGTCTGCGAATGCTCACAAAATTTTCCCATATAAATAAATGGTAATTGCTTCTTCGCTTTACGACATTTCGGCTTACGAACCGTTTCATAGGAACGCTGTACCTTCGGATGGCGGGGGAAATCTGTAGTGCCAGTAACATTATACTGTCTTACATAAACGTGCGCCACACCCTCTGTCACCCTGTCAATCTTCAGGCCATGTCCCACTCGAGGATTTGTGCTAATATTATTTTGTGACCGTATGTGCTAGATCATAACTATGTGCTGTCTGTGACAGAATATACTTGGTTTTGCACCTTAGTCCCAGAGGAACAGTGTTCCATTTAGCTATATACAGGGGTATGAAGAGGAAGAAGAGAAATTGCCTTTAAACTCACGAGAGAGCTTAGGCCATCAACTTTTGATGTTTCTGTAGCAGGCAACTTCTTTACGAGGCCGAGTTGCTAACTCGATGCTCAATCCAGCACGGATGGAAAGCATGCCAGGGGAGCCGGCTGGATTCGAACTCGGGAGCCTTCGCTCCGAAGTCTGGCGCTGATGCCACTACGCCACCAGCCGGCTAATACATGGGTATGGTTGAATAACAATAACTTGAACTTGATAACAAGCCACTTTCTCACCTGTCCGTTGGTGGCCAGTCTTCAGCTATAATGCTCTTCTGTAAGTATTCTAAAACAGCATTGGTTTCAAGGATTGTCTGAAGTCTGACACTTTCACATTTTCTCACAAATGAGAAAATCTGTAGATGCTAGAAATCGGAGCAACACACACAAAATGCTGGAGGAACTCAGCAGCCCAGACAGCATTTTGTGGGTGTTTCTTTCACATTTTCTGATTTCTTTTCCCATTAACCTACTCAAGGGTTGCATTCAACTCCTCCCCATCCCCATCTACATAAACAGCCTTTAGTTTTTCTCCGAATGAACTGCATAGATTTTTTTTTGCTTTCCGTGGCCAGCCCCTGAAATTGCAATGTTGATTCTCATTTTCTATCTCTCTTGCAGCCTTTTGACTTGAAGGAGATGGACATACAGATTTGTTTCCCGGACAATTATCCTTTGGAGGTAAGAGGCAGTACTCCCAATGGCACATAATGCAGGCTTTCACAGTCAAGAGTTATGTTCTGTACGTGCTTTATGGCATTATTTTACATTAAAGGTAAATTGTGGCTGAGCACATCAATCTATGACACAGACATATTGTGCATTATTTTTGGAAGAACATAAGTAAGACAAACCCTATCCTACAGTCAATAAGATCAAAGCCGATCTTGTTCATGGTGATCTACCTGCATAATGTTATATTTCTCAGTGAGAGGGTTCACAACCATGTACAGTACAGGAACTGAAGTGGAAACACATCCAAGTGATGGGTTATTTTTCTGAGGGGATTGCATTATGTTACAATGGAACTGTCAGCAGGAGTTCACTCTACTGTATCTTTTACCTCTATGTACATCCCAGACATTAAGGGAACTATGCCTACGGTTCCTACCTTGTTGAAAAATGAATTTACTAAACCTGTATTGTTTCCCTTTGTCCTGTCTCAAATACAGTAGGATGTTACTCGAGCATTTTATTTTTTGTCTTATTCTAAGGTGTTCACTTTGGATATCCCTGAGGATCAGGATCTGCCAGCATCCATGGGGAGGTAAGGAGAAATGATGGTAAAACATTGAACCATTGGAAATGGTTTGTCTCTGGTTTTAAGCTTAGACTGAAAAACCTAATGCTTCTTTCGTTCAAGCCTGTCCTACTTTCCAAAGATGAAAGACCTTGTTTATTTTCACTACTAAACCCTTTTGTGTTTCATCACAACTTGCATTTATATGTGGATAAAAGATGCAGGAATATAGGACAAAGAAAACTCAGAACATTTGAAGAACAGTACCTGTGGAACAAAAAAAAAGTTTGTCAGTGTTTTGCGTCAAGACCACTTCTGGTCCCATTCTATCTTCCAAGATTTTAACAATAACCCTAAGTGATGCTATGCTTTAACTTAAATAAAAGCAGTAAAATCTGGAAAAACTCAGCAGGTCAGACAGATTCTGTGAAATGAGACAGATTTAATGTTTTGGGTCTATTACCTCTCATCCAACGTGGTATGTCGATTATGTTTCTCTTTCCACAGATGCTGCCTGACTTGCCTAGTAGCCAGCATTTTATTTTCATTTCAGATTTCCAGTATCTACATTTTTTTTTTTAAATCATCTGTATTTTAGTTCTTTAATCTGAAAAAGTGTGAGTTGACAATTCTGGGAACGTTATTCTTCTGTCAGTACTGTTCATTGAAGGATTGAAGGTATCATTTTGTTATTCCCTGATCAACATGTATTTCAGGCTGTGATTAGCATTACAAACTGAGAGTGGCACAACTCCTGTTCTTTGTTTCCAAAAAGTAGAATGGGCTACTCGTATGTCCAGACTCAGGCTTGTTGCTTATATTTTCCACATTCCCATTTGAGATGTTTGGGCAGATTTGGATATTGAAATAATTTTCCAGGACCTGGAAAGTTGTTGGTCTTTTCTCGTAACCTGAGCTTCAAATTGGAGTTTTGGGACATAATTTTTATTTTTCCTTCTAATTTAGTAGTTATTGTTCCCTTTTCTTTCTGTATTTTTTTTTTGCACCCAGTGGTATCTGGTGATTAACCACTCTGTTTTAAAAATCCCTGTTGACAGTTGAAGCTCTAGTGATATGAAGTGTGGATGGGAGCTAGGAATAGAGAAGAGAAAGGTGGAGAGTGAGCAGCACTGGTTTGCATTGCATGTTGGAGGATATTTGAGCAGCAATTTTTGTATGTCTGGTGTTATAGCTAACATGGTGTTGAGTCATTTTTCTCCCTTTCCTCAGCTTTGTGCTGCTAGAATCACTGTCAATAGTGAATTTCCAGTCAATAGCGTCCGGTGGTGATTGGGCCACTTTCCCTATTAACTGCATCACTCTCAAAACCTTTCTGACCATTACTTGATTCTCTGTGGGTGTTGAAAGAGTCAAAGTGCATCTCGTACTTGCTGAGAATAAAAACTAAAGGTTCTCTACATCAGAAGGTTTGGAGGCCTGGCCATTAAGGATAAATTTTTGAGAGATTGGGAAACCAAGGGTTATGGGTTACTGACTACAGAAAAGAAGGTAAATAGAATAAATCAGCTATGATCTTGTTACATGATAGAGAATGTTTGAAGGGACAGATGGCCCATTCATGCTCCTATATATGTTTAGTGTCTTAGTTTCTTCATGGGAATATATTCACCAATTGCTTTTACTTCTTTGTAGCTAACGATATCTAAATACTTTCTGTGGATTATGTATAGAAGTAACAGCAACTGTGTAGTGCAGAAGAGAATCTGCATCACTTTAATCCAATGCCATTTGTATCACTGAAGGTTTTAGTGGTTCTGTTTTGTTATGCAGCATAGTCATTAGTCAATAAAAGTCAGTCAGGAAACATTTCCTGGCATAAGATGCACATCAGTCTTTAGAAGAGCAGCAAGACCTTTATCCCAAAAAGAAAGCAAAAACTTAACCAAAAGAATAAATGATAAAATTAAAATAAATTCCCATCCTAACCCCCTTCTCTTCCTTTAGTGGAAATGTGAACTAAGTGGTGCTGGTACAAGAGTGGAACCTAGCGTAGTCTTCCGCTACTGTAGCCCATCCTCTTCAAGGATCCACATGTTATGCATTCAGAGATGCTCTTCTGCACACCACTGTTGTAACATGTGGTTATTTGAGTTACCGTCGCCTTCCTATCAGCTTGAACCAATTTGGCCATTCTCCTTTCACCTCTCATTAACAAGGCATTTTTGACCACAGATCTACTACTCACAAGATTTTTTTTTTGTTTTGTTTTCCACACCATTTTCTGTAAACTCTAGAGCATATTGTGTGTGAAAATCCCAGGAGATCAGCAGTTTCTGAGATACTCAAACCACCCTGTCTGGTACCAATAATCATTCCACGGTCAAAGTCACTTAGATCACATTTCTCCCCTATTTTGATGTGTGGTCTGAACAACATCTGACCCTCTTGACCATGTCTGCATGCTTTTATGCATTGAGTTGCTGCCACAAGATTGGCTGATTAGATATTTGTATTAAGAGCAGATGCACACTGAGTGTGCAGTAAATCCACGCTCTGATTTTTTTGGAAGTACAAAAGGTTTGGCATCTGGTTCATCTTGAAATTCAGTGGGTTTATTAGAAAAAAACGTACTATTGTCTAATATCTTAAAAAGAGAAAAGAACCAACAGTGTGTATGTGATAATATTAATAGTCTGGAAAATCTATCAGTCTAGCATCAACAAGTCCCAAATGTGCTGCATTAATGGAGCTTTTCCTTGGTCTTCATTTCTCAGATGGTTGTTAATTTTCACTTAAAGTCCTAGTTTTGAAGATTGTTCTGTAATTTCACAAGGTTACACTCCATCCTCTCTACTTCAGGCATGTGTGTAATGCTTCAGAGGAATGGCTTCAGGCCAAACATGCCACCAACCGGCTTACAGGAAAACTAGAGCTATTATTTCGTCCTTACCTGCGGTGGCTAGATCGCAACCTGGAGAAGCTGTTCATTGAGGGAGCCAGAAAGGTAAAAGCAAGTTAACCTGATAAAGAAAATTTTACATCTGATGGTAACAAAGTAAGGCACTTAAGAGTCATAAAACACTATAGCACAGAAACAAACCTTTCAGCCTAGTACCATCGACCTGCACCCAGATGATAGACCTCTCATCCATATACTTATCCAAACTTCTTTTGAATGTTGAAATGGAATCCTCATCCATTGCTTCTGCTGGCAACTCATTCCACGATCACACCACCTTCTGAGTGAAGAAGTTCCCCCTCATTTCCCCCTTGAAAGTTCTACCTTTCAGCCACAACCCATGACCTCTAGTTGTAGTCTTTCCCAACTACAGTGGAAAAAGTCTGCTTGCATTTGCCCTTTCTATAACCCTCATAATTTTGTACACCTCTATTGAATTTCCCTTCATTCTCCTACATGCTTGAGAAGATATAAGGGGGGAAAAAAAGAAGTAAAACACTTGTGGGCCAGTCTATTCTCAGTGTTTCACTGTGTTAGAATAGTTTATTCCTTGCTGTTAGTTTGTCCCATGGTTAAGTGGTGTTTGTCAAACTGGACACTGAAAGGAATTCTGCTGAATAAATTGCTCCTGCTCTGTGTACTAAAATATAACCGACTGAAGTCATGTCTTCTGTTTCTTCTACTTGGTTGCTGCAGAACCAGTGCTGAGAGTTGTAACTACAGGGGTATCAAGCCATGTGAAAAAATATATTTGTCAATTCATTACTAGAATCAGAATCAGGTTTATTATCATCGGCATGTGTCGTGAAATTTGTTAATTTAGCAGCAGCAGCAGTTCAATACAATACATGGTAATATAGAAAGAAAAAAATAAGTCAATTACAATAGTGCAAAACAAATTTTTTTTTTAAAGTGAGGTAGTGTTCATGAGTCCAATGTCCATTTAGGAATCGGATGACAGAGTGGAATAAGCTGTTCCTGAATCACTGTATGTGTGCCTTCAGACTTCTGTACCTCCTTCCTGATGATAACAATGAGAAGAGGGCATGTCCTGGATCTTGGGGGGTCCTTAATAATGGACGGTGCCTTTCTGAGGGACCGCTCCTTGATGATGTCTTGGATGCTACGGAGGCGAGTACCCAAGATGGAGTTGACTGATTTTACAACTTTCTGTGGCTGCTTTCGATCCTGCGCAGTAGCCCATCCCCCACATACCAGACAGTGATGCAGCCTGTCAGAATGCTCTCCACGGTACATCTATAGAGGTTTTCAAGTGTTTTAGGTGACAAACCAGATCTCTTCAAACTCCTAATGAAATATAGCCACTGTCTTGCCTTCGTTATAGCCGCATTGATATGTTGGGACCAGGTTAGATCCTCAGAGATCTTGACACCCAGAAACTTGAAATTGCATACTCCACTTCTGATCCCTCTGAGGATTGGTTTGTGTTCCCTTGTCTTACCCTTCCTGAAGTCTACAATTAGCTCTTTCATGTTACTGACGTTGAGTGCAAGGTTATTGCTGCGACACCACTCAACTAGCTGGTATATCTCACTCCTGTATGCCCTCTCGTCTCCATCTGAGATTCTACCCACAATGGTTGTATCATCTGCAAATTTGTAAATGGCATTTGAGCTATACAGAGTCATGGGTATAGAGAGAGTAGAGCAGTGAGTTAAGCACACACCCCTGAGGTGTGCCAGTGCTGATAGTCAGCAAGGAGGAGATATTATTACCAATCCGCACAGATTGTGATCTTCTGGTTTGGAAGCTGAGGATCCAATTGCAGAGAAAGGTACAAAGGCCCAGGTTCTGTAGATTATCGATCAAGACTGTAGGAATTATGGTGTTAAACACTGAGCTATAGTCAACAAACAGCATCTTGATGTGAGTGTTTGTATTGTATTGTATTGACCAGGTGCTGTAGACCTATTGTGGTGATAGGCAAATTGCAGTGTGTCCAGGTCCTTGCTGAGGCAGGAGCCTTTATTAGGTCAGTTTTATTAATATCGTTTAAGTGTTAGCCATGTTTTAGTCAGTACTACTGTTGCTTCTTGAGTCAGAGGTTGAGAGTTTGTCCCATCACTTGAGCAGCGGGCAAGGTTGATACTCAATGTAACATTGAAGGAACGGTATGCCTTTGGAAGTGCAACCTTTTGGAGGAGGCAGAGGAGTTCTCCCTTACCCCCTGACCAATGTTCATGCATTAACCAACCCCACATAATTAACAACAGCATTTTATACATTGGGTCTTTGAATTTTTTTTTGTGAAATAGTGGTGTTTGGGATGGAGAGGGTGGTTTCCCCTCTTGTGCTAACATTGAGTACCTTGTGGTTATTACAGAAGACCTTAAACAAATGCATCAACTTCTGTGATCATAATTTGCAGCAAAGATGGCCACCATAATAAATAATACCTCCACATTCAAAGTCATCCATTCGTTTCTGCTTTTGTTTTTAACTAAAGCAGTTTTCTTACTGCAGCGTCACCATCACCACACCTCCACATTATTCACAAACAATTTAATCAGTAATCCAGACACCATTTCTTTGTTCTAAAAGCTGTTTTCTTAAAAGTAAAACTTACGTAATGCAAAGTTTTAGCAATAACCTAGTCTTCATATGTTTTTTTTAAAAAACGTTGTTAAATTAAAATGGAAATATTCAACCCCAATATGTATTAAAGCATTTCAAAATTGCTTCACAGGCTCTGACGTATTCTGAGGTCTTGCATTGGTGATACTTAAATCCAAGATGATACTCTTCCATGTTTATTTCCCGTATTTCATAGACATAGAAGGAGGCTATCTGGTCCAACTCTGAGCAATCCTGTTCCCCCACTTATAACCCTGTGATACATTCTCTCTTGTAGAATTCTTTATATTTAGGAGGTTGCATCTGGTATGAGTTGGGATGAGGGCTACTGCGCAGGATTGAAGTAAGCTGCAGAAAGCTGTAAAATTATTCAGTTCCATCATGGGTACTAGCCTCCGTAGTATCTAGGACATCTTCAATGAGTGGTTCCTCAAAAAGGCAGCATCCATCACCCAGGACATGCTCCCTTCTCGTTGCTGCCATCATGAAGGAGGTACAGAAGACTGAAGGCACACTGTGATTCGGTTCTTTTCCATATTATCATGTATTGCTGCAAAGTTAACAAATTACACAACATATTCCGGTGATATTAAACCTGCCTCTGTTCTATTGTTGAGGATAATGTTTTTTTTTTAAATTGAAGCTAACTTTCAGTCTTTTATTCTTTTCCAGATAAAGAGGGAATTGGACACAGAGAAATCGGGGATCCGTTTTATACCCTTTCAGGAGCTTAAGCCATGCCTACCAGATGCACAGGTTCTGCAGCCTTCGGAAGGTTCTCCATGCCCTCAGAATGAAGATCCTGTCAAAGGATTGTCGCAGCATCTTCAGCAGGCCAAGTTCACGGAATCAGAAAGTCCAGAGATGAGTGGCACAGCCAGTGAAGCCAGCTCTGGTGAGGAAGTTGATGGTTGTTCGAGGACTGATGCATCTGGCAGGCATAAACCCCTCCCAGCTGCCAATGGGAGTGGGCACCTGCCAATAGGCTGTAACAGCAAGGCTCTGCCTAAGGGAACAGCAGTGCGATTTCTTGGCTTTCAGCTGGGAGAAGGGACAGCGACACTGGCAGCTCAGCAGATCACTGTGTCACTGAACTGCAGCAGGTATGACGAGCGATAGTGGTGTGAAAGTGCATTGGGGCAGTCAGCCGTCAAGGCACACAATTGTGAATCAGAAGACCCTTCGGCTCATTGTGTAAGGCTAACCAAATGCATCTTTTCGCAAAGCCCGATAAAACAATCTTCCAGTAAGGTAATTCATTTGAGGTCACAGCAACTTAGTAAGAAAAATCCCCTCATCTCCTCACTGACTCTTCTTGCCAATTATTATTAAAAAAAAATAATATATTTGTGTGTGGGGGGGTGGGGCACGGTAGTGTAGCTGTTAGCGTAATGCTATTTCAGCGCCAGCATCCCGAGTTCAATTCTGCCACTGTGTAAGGAGTTTGTACATTCTCCCCGCAACTCTGTGGTCTTCCTCCAGGTGCTCCAGTTTCCACCCACATTCCAAAGATATTCAGGTTAGTAGATAACTTGGTCCCATGGGTGTAATTGGACAGTGCAGGCTCTTTGGACCAGAAGGACCTGTTACCATTTAAAAAAATATATATATTTTCTGATCAGTGGTGGATGCAGTTCCTATTCACTTAGCAAAATTCTTTCTAATTTTGAATATTTAAATCTTTTCATCCTCTCTGCTGTAAGGAGTACAATCCCAGTTTCTTCATACTATCCACACAATTAAAATCTCTATTACACTTCCTTGAATATTTCTGCTAGAAATTCTTCAGTGTTGCTCAGAATTTCAGGCAATGCTGCAGATACCCAAGGCAGTGATGTTATTGTGAAAATATTAGCATAGCTATTCTCTCTATTAATAAAGCCAAGGATCCGGTATCTATTTCTAACATGTGCATATAATTAGAGATAGATGTATAGGACTGTGCAAAAATCTTATACACATATAGTTGCAAGAAAGTTTGGGAACCCTTTGCAATTATCTGGTTTTCTGCATTAATTACTGTACTCAAAATGTGGTTTGATCTTCATCTAAGTTACAATAATAGACAAGCACAATCTGCCTAAACTAATAACACACAAACAATTATACTTCTTGTCAATACTGAGTACACCATTTAAACAATCACAGTCCAGAGTCAAAAATGTATGTGAACCTCAGGGGTAATGCCTTCTGAAAAAGCTATTTGGAATCAGGTGTTCCAATCAATGAGATGAGATTGGACGTGTGGGTTGTAGAGGGTTGTAGGTTGCCCTGTAAAAAAGACACATAAAGTCAAGTTACTGACAGAGCCTGCTCTTCTCAAAAGAGGTCTGTTTATGTGCATCTTGTCTTGATCAAAACATCTTTCGGAGGATCTTAGAAGAATAATTGCAGAGATGTGTGAAGCTGGATAAAGCTACAAAAGCACTTCTAAAGCCTGAGTGTTCATCAGTCACTCATAAGAGAAATTGTCTCCAGATGGAGGAAATTCAGTATTGTTGTTACTCGCCCTAGGAGTGGGTGTCCTGCAAAGATCACACCAAGAACACAACGTGCAATGCTGAAGGAGGTGAAAGAACCCAAGGGTAACAGCAAAAAACTTGCAGAAATCTCTAGAACTTGCTGAAGTCTCTGTTCATGTGTACACTATAAGAAAAACACTGAACAAGAATGGTGTTCTTGGAAGGGCACCACGAAGGAAACTACTGCTCTCCAAAAGAAAACATTGCTACATGTCTCAAGTTTTCAGAAGACCACTTGGATGTTCCACAACGCTTCTGGGACAATATTCTGTGGACAGATGAGACAGAAGTTGAACTTTTTGGCAGAAATGCACACCGCTATGTTTGGAAGGGAAAGGGACTTAGATGAAGGTCAGAACATGTTTTATGAGTAATTAGTGCAGAAAGCCTGGTAATTGCAAAGGGTTCACAAACTTTTTCTTGCAGCTGTAGCTAGGGTGCCTAAGACTTTTGCATAGTACTGTATTCGTCAATGTGGAGTGGAGAGTGAGTTTGTAAATTTGACAGAGGTAAAGGATGTTAGGAATGACAAGGCAGGAAGGGTGTGGGACAGGTGGTAGAGGAGGAGTGCCAGGGGCAAGGGGTGATACAGAGCAGACACACCCAGCCCTGAGACACCAGGCAAGGTCATTTGATTCCAAATATACAGTTTATTGATCATTACATGATGTCTCTCTGGTGCCTCCTCCTACTCCCTCCCATCTCACTTTCCCTTTTACCAACCATGATTCCCCTCTTCCTGTCCCCTTCCCACTCTTAGTCCACAATAGAGACCCATATCAGAATCAGGTTTATCATCACCCAGATCATGAAATATGTTTGTTTTGCAGTAGCAGTACAGCACAATAGATAAAATTACTACAAAACAATGCAAATGTCTTTGGCACCCTAGCTATACATATATGTGCCTAAGATTTTTGCACAGTACTATGCTAATTTTATCTAGTAATTACTGTAGTGATTTTGCACAGCAATTTGTAGCTATTGAAATATTTTTGAAACATTCAAACTGTTATGGATGAAATTACTGTACTATAGTATTAAAAGTTCACAAAAGTTTAAAAAAATAAAAAGAATATAAATAATCATTTGTAACATTCGGATAAGTACGTGGATAGCAGTGTTTTAGAAGGATATGGGCTAGCAGACGGCGCCAGCTTAGATGGATGCCTTAATCAGCATGGACCAGTTGGGCAGAAGAGCTGGTTTCTGTGCTCTGTCTAGATTTTATTTGTGTAATTTAAAAATGCATGCTTCCTTTAATAGCTGATGCTTAGAATATACGGTAACAAGGAGGTTGCACTAGAACTGTATAGGACACTAGTTGGGCCACAGCTTGAATGTATGCGGTTCTAGTCACCATATTACAGGAGAGTGTGCAGCCCATATCCATGAGACTGTTACTAGGATTGGAAAACTTAGCTACAAGGAAAGGTTGTATAGGCCATTTTTCTCCCTGTTGGACAGAGGAGGCTGAGGGGAGAACTACTAAAGGCTGAGATAATGTTTGCAAAAAATTTAAATTGGAGAAGGGTTGAAGAGCAGACAGGGAAAGGATTTTTCACTAAAGGAGCTCGTGCCTAAAGGGGTGGTAGAAGCAAAAATCCTCTCCACATTTTTTTTTGTGGACTTGAAGAGCACTGGCCTTCAGGGCTAAGTGGTTGGTGCAGGCAGCTGATATAGGGTCACCATCATCATTATGTGATGTGTCGTATGATGTAGGCAATCACGGTCTTTCCGTGACCATGATTGCTGTTGGTAAATTTTTCTGCAGAAGTGGTTTGCCATTGCCTTCTGGGCAGTGCCTTTACAAGGTGGGTGACCCCAGCCATTATTAATACTCTTTGGTGGTTGTTTGTCTGGTGTCAGTGGTCTCATAGACAGGATTTGTGATGTGCACCAGCTGCTCATACGCCCTTCCACCTCCTGCTCCCATGGCTTCATGTGGCCCTGATCGGGGGGCTAAGCAGGTTCTACATCTTACCCAAGGGTGGCCTACAGGCTAGCAGAGAGAAGGAACGCACTTCCTTTGATAGAGACAAGCCACCCTGCCACCTAGATATAGGTTATTTTAGCAGCATGGACACGATAGGTCAAATGATTTCCTTCCTCCTTCCATGACATACATTTTCTTTGATTCAAGCCCATTCTGTACTTCAGCAAGATCACAACTGATCTTCTACCTTAACTTGCTCTCCTGAATTATCCCTTAATTCATTACATCTCTTTAACTCCAAAAATCTTTTACTCAGCCTTGAATACACTAGAGGACAGTGAATCCCAAGGTCTCTGTGTGGAAAATTCTGATGATTTGCCTGAGTTTGAAATCACTGGGCCATTATTCTAATATCACGATTCCTAGTTCTGGTACCCCAGCATGGTAACATTGTCCCAGCAACTAGTATATTAAACTCCATAAGTTTTTTATGTTACAGTAAGTTTTACTTTTTTAAACTTGAAGGAACATTGAAATATGCATCTCTCACAGTTCAAATCCTTTTCCAAGAAAATGCTCTAAGTCAAGTACATATATTCTCCATTTGCCAAGAAGGACCCCAGGCATAGGTCAAGACTGTTCTCAAGAATGCCTCTGCGATTTAAATCAAAATAATGCGGGTGATTCTTGGCAGATGAGGCAGAATATTGTGGAGTGCAGAATAGAGGCATGTTACTGATGTATGACTCCTTAATATATGCCATCACTTCTATAACCTCATTACCAAACACACTTGAGGAAAATACCTTTGTCATTGCTGGGTCTACATCCTGGACATCCCTTCCCAACTGCACCTTAACTAGGACTGCAGCAATTCAAAGAGACATCTCAATGTTACCTTCTCATAGGCAATTAAGGGATGTGCAATAAATGCTGGCTTTAGCTGTGAGATATTGTTTAAAAATATTGATTTCTGAATTATTTGCTACACATTGCCTTTCAGTGATATCAACACTTTAAGCAGGTGTTTCATAATATGTGGTGGGCCAAGCAGGAGAAAAGATTGTTTTGCAGAGAGAGAAGTTGCCATAATTCAAATATTTCACAGTCAGATAAAGAAAAAAGAAACATTTGTCTTTTCTGATTTTCCTACCAAATTTGGTAACTTCATATTTCTTCCATATCCCCCACCCCCTCACCAGACTGCATGCATAGTTTTTCATTCTCCTCACTACTTGTTTTCCAGCTAAATTTACATCTTTTTTGGGTGAAAGAAAATAGAACGTTATGTTTGTCCTTTTAGTTGCCATTGATAAAAGTTACAAATAACTGAAACCAATCACACGTCCTTGTGTGCCATACTGGGTTGGGGGGGTGGGGGGAATCTCTACTTCTGCTCTATGTTCTGTCAACCATCTGGGCTAACAGTCCCAAGCCCATCAGTTTTAATTTAATGACCTCATATATAACACTTTATTGAATGCTTTCTGCAAGTCCAGTTCTACTACTTCCACTGTTTCCCCCCTTATATAAAGATTTTTTAAAACTCAATAGATTTGCCCAATGCTATTTTTCACAAATCCATGCTGCAACGTGGATTTTAATAGGGCCCTGTTACCACACACCAAAAGATGGATTCCAGCACTTAATGCAGAACTCTTCAAGCTAAAGAAGCAACCTGCTGGATAATCAGCGCATTTGGATTTGAGATTGGTGTAAAATTATCATGGAATGTCAGTGACCGTTCTCTGTCTAGGGTTGCCCCCGAGTATTTCCGGCATTTTCTGTTTTAATTTTGCACTTCAGGCTACAGTGTTTGCTTTTCAGTTACCATTGTGATTAATGTTTTAAATTACTACTGGATGAGTTTCCTTGTCTTTCTTGATGGCACACTCCTCTCTGTTCTCTTATGATTTGGGATGCAATCTTAACACCATGAGACATTGGAGCAGAATTAGGCCATTTGGCCCATTGCATCTTCTCCGTCCTTCCATCATGTCAGATTTATTATCCCTCTCAACCCCATTCTGCTGTCCTCTCCCTGTAACGTTTGATACCCTTACTAATCAAGAACCTATTAACTTCTGCTTTAAATATACCCAATAACTTGGCCTCCACAGCTGTCTATGGCAAAGAATTCCACAGATTCACCTCTCTCTGACAAAAGAAATCAGAATCAGGTTTATTATCACCAGCATGTGACGTGAAATTTGTTAGCTTAGCAGCAGTGGTTCAATAAAATACATAATCTAGCAGAGAGCAGAAAGAAAATAAATAAAACATAATAATAAATAAACAAGTAAATCAATTACAGATATTGAATAGATTTTTTTAAAATGTGCAAAAACAGAAATACTGTACATTAAAAAAAGTGAGGTAGTGTCCGAAGCTTCAGTGTTTATTTAGGAATTGGATGGCAGAGAGGAAGAAGCTGTTCCTGAATCGCTCAGTGTGTGCCTTCAGGCTTCTGTACCTCCTGCCTGATGGTAACAGTAAGAAAAGGGCATGCCCTGGGTGCTGGAGGTCCTTAATAATGGAGGCTGCCTTTCTGAGACACTGCTCCCTAAAGAGTCTTGGGTACTTTGTAGGCTAGTGCCTAAGATGGAGCTAACTAGATTTACAACCTTCTGCAGCTTCTTTTGGTCCTGTGCAGTAGACCCTCCATACCAGACAATGATGCAGCCTGTCAGAATGCTCTCTACGGTACAACTATAGAAGTTTTTGAGTGTATTTGTTGACATGCCAAATCTCTTCAAACTCCTAATAAAGTATAGCCGCTGTCTTGTTTTCTTTATGACTACATCGATATGTTGGGACCAGGTTAGATCCTCAGAGATCTTGACACCGAGGAACTTGAAGCTGCTCACTCTCTCCACTTCTGATCCCTCTATGAGAATTGGTATGTGTTCCTTCATCTTACCCTTCCTGAAGTCCACAGTCAGCTCTTTCATCTTACTGACGTTGAGTGCCAGGTTGTTGCTGCGACACCATTCCACTAGTTGGCATATCTCACTCCTGTACACCACCACCTGAGATCCTACCAACAATGGTTGTATCATCAGCAAATTTGTAGATGGTATTTGAGCTATGCCTAGTCACACAGTCGTGTGTATATAGAGAGTACAGCAGTGGGCTAAGCACACAACCCCTGAGGTGTGCTAGTGTTGATTGTCAGCGAGGACGAAGATCCAATTGCAGAGGGAGGTATAGAGACCCAGATTCTGCAACTTCTCAATCAGGATTGTGGGAATGATGGTATTAAATGCTGTGCTACAGTCGATGAACAGCATCCTGACATAGGTGTTTGTGTTGTCTAGGTGGTCTAAAGCCATGTGGAGAGCCATTGAGATTGCGTCTGCCATTGACCTATTGTGGCAATAGGCATATTGCAATGGATCCAAGTCCTTGCTGAGGCAGGAGTTCAGTCTAGTCATAACCAACCTCTCAAAGCATTTCATCACTGTCGCTGTGAGTGCTACCAGGCGATAGTCATTAAGGCGGCCCACATTATTCTTCTTAGGCACTGGTATAATTGTTGCCTTTTCGAAGCAAGTGGGAACTTCTGCCCATAGCAGTGAGAGGTTGAAAATGTCCTTCAACACTCCCGTTAGTTGGTTGGCATCCAAATCTCCATTCTAAATGCTTATTCTTCTATTCTGAGGCTGCGCCCCCGGTCCTAGACTCTTCCACTATTGGAAACATCTTCTCAGCGTTTGCTCTATTTAGACCTTTCAATATTCGATGGATTTCAGTGACATCTCCCCTCATTCTTCTAGGCTGAGAGGCATCAAACATGTCTCATATATTAACCTTTTCACTCCTGGAACTATTCTTGCGAAACTCCTCTGGACTCCCTCCAATACCAGCATATTCTTTGTTAAGTGGGGCCTAAAAACTGCTCACAATACCCTGTGTGTGTGATCTGACCGAAGCCTTATAAAGTCTCAGCACTACATCCTTGCTTTTATGTTCTGATCTCCTTGAAATTAATGCTACCATTGCATTTACCACTGACTCAACCTGTAAATTAACTTTTAGGGAATCCAGCATGAAGACTCCCAAACCCCTTTGGATCCCTGATTTCTGAATTTTCTCCCCATTCAGAAGTAGGCTGCTGAAGATTTGTAACATGCTTGGTGTCAGGTTGCATTACTTACCATTTTTAATCTTGTAATTGAGTCAAAACCAAACTGGCCGAAAAGATTCAGCAGGATTTTAGCATTTAGTATTCCTAATGAGTATCTCCTTTAGAATTGACCATTGTCCAATTTCTTTTCAAAGGTGCAAAATAACTGCAGATCTGACTGTGTCCCAAAATCACCCTTCTTCTGCAAGCTGTGAGAAGTGTAACAATGACATCAGTGTGGCATTCCAACCCGGTGTACTGCATGAGAATTCGAATGTCTTGGGTTACCTGGACCTGAATGGAAGTGTCCCTGTAGACTTGATCTTACAGGACAGTCACTTTACTGTGGGCTGTCTAAACTGCTCCAAAGAGGGCTCTCTGCAAGTGAGTAAAACAGGAGGCATTTTAAGTATCTGACCTGTTGAGATTCTAGTAGCTTTTTTGTCCCTCTGGCATAAAAGATTAGTTGAGATAAATCTTGTAATGTATATGTGTCATACTTACTGCCTGTTATGCCGTTGGCGTTTAGGGCAGCAATGAAGATCTTCCATCTCTAGTGGTGTTCAGGGATTCCTTCATCAAGTCAGTAGCTTCCACTTTTCTCAGTTTTCTCTACTGTCTGTCATGCAAGTCCCAGTTGGAGACTCAGGAATACCGTCACACTCAGATGTAAAAGGATTCTTCATTGCTGTTTCCATAACAGTTTTATTTTGTCACTCAGGGTTGTTAGCCCTGAGCTGAATCTGGTGGACCACTCTTAGTCAAGCCTCTATCCTTTGACCTGTTTGGCATGGGTGACTCTACTAAGAGCCAAAGCATAAAGCACTGACTCCAGCCAACGTAGTTCACTAGGTCATCGAGGCATGCAAGCTTTCAGCCCCCTACCGCAAGATTGTGGTCCTCTTGGAGAATATGTGTCATTGGACGGACAATATTACATTTGGCATCCTAGTAACTGGAGAATCCAAAAGGTTTTAAGCATCTAGGTGATTTTGTACATGTAATGTTAGTTCGTCAATAGAGAGATTGTTTCTGACTTCAGATTACAACAACTGGATCAGAGGATTCTAGGAAAAGGGTTTCCTCCATATTTCTCATTCTGTGCATCTCTGGATTTTTCTGTGTTTGTTTTCCAACTTTGACACTTTTACTTGGAAGGTTGCATTAAATTGTATGAGATAGCAAGCCGAAGAAAATGAAGGAGCTTCTGAAATGCATGGGGTTGATGATGCCACTCCATGCCCTAGCTCAAGGAAATGGCAAATGCAATTTTAAAATCTGCAACGGAATTTGAGAGACAACATTTCTGGCATATTTTTTCCCTTTTAATAAGTTCAATTATTGAGTTTTAAATTATAAGCAGTATTTGTATATAAGAGTATTGAGTCCCTTATAGAAATTGCTAACTGAGTGACTGCAGTTCGTAAACTTTCTCTTTTTATCCAGGATCTGTCCTATGGCCGGTACAAGGAGCTAAACTGTTTGCACTGTCATGGCAAACTTGGCGTTTTGGTGGAGGCAACACAGTTTTACCAGATGAACGTTCAATCACAGGATGAAATCGGTGAGGATGCCTAAATATACCTGCTTCCAGTGGCAAAAGGCTGCAGAGCTGGGAATAGTCATAGTCGTAGTCATAGTCATAGTCATACTTTATTGACCCTGGGGGAAATTGGTTTTCGTTACAGTTGCACCATAAGTAATTAAATAGTAATAAAACCATAAATAGTTAAATAGTAATATGTAAATTATGCCAGGAATTAAGTCCAGGACTAGCCTATTGGCTCAGGGTGTCTGACCCTCCAAGGGAGGAGTTGTAAAGTTTGATGGCCACAGGCAGGAATGACTTCCTATGTCGCTCTGTGTTGCATCTCGGTGGAATGAGTCTCTGGCTGAATGTACTCCTGTGCCCACCCAGTACATTATGTAGTGGATGGGAGACATTGTCCAAGATGGCATGCAACTTGCACAGCATCCTCTTTTCAGACACCACCGTCAGAGAGTCCAGTTCCATCCCCACAACATCACTGACCTTACGAATGAGTTTGTTGATTCTGTTGGTGTCTGCTACCCTCAGCCTGCTGCCCCAGCACACAACAGCAAACATGATGGCACTGGCCACCACAGACTCGTAGAACATCCTCAGCATCGTCCAGCAGATGTTAAAGGACCTCAGTCTCCTCAGGAAGTGGAGACGGCTCTGACCCTTCTTGTAGACAGCCTCAGTGTTCTTTGACCAGTCCAGTTTATTGTCAATTCGTATTCCCAGGTATTTGTAATCCTCCACCATGTCCACACTGACCCTTTGGATGGAAACAGGGGTCACCGGTACCTTAGCTCTCCTCAGGCCTACCACCAGCTCCTTAGTCTTTTTCACATTAAGCTGCAGATAATTCTGCTCACACCATGTGACAACGTTTCCTACCGTAGCCCTGTACTCAACCTCATCTCCCTTGCTGATGCATCCCACTATGGCAGAGTCGTCCAAAAACTTCTGAAGATGACAAGACTCTGTGCAGTAGTTGAAGTCCGAGGTGTGAATGGTGAAGAGAAAGGGAGACAAGACAGTCTCCTGTGGAGCCCCACTGTTGCTGATCACTCTGTCGGACACACAGTGTTGCAAGCACACGTACTGTGGTCTGAATGAGGAGAACTGATACAAAAACAACATTTGGTACATAGGTCTGGAATTACAGAGCGTGGAATCTGTGTTATCCATGCCTCCTTTAATGATTTTTTCCATCCTCCTGCCCTTACTTATCCAAATGTATCAGTAGACCACAAAATCCCATTTTTCTTCATTCCCTTAGAGAAACCCTTTCCCCAAAGGTGCAATTAACAGGTTCCAAATTCTTACCACAGCCTTCAGAAACTGAATTTCTTTTGAAATCTGTTTGTGGTTTACTAGTGAATACCTTGTCTTGACGCTGTCTGGGTTTGGTCTGCTGCCTCCCTCCCCCACTCCTTATTCGATTAAAATCTTTCATAACCTATTCTGAGTCACTCCTTGGCCTTCTAACTACACAAGAACAAACCAGCTGAGATTGTTTTCTGATGGGTTTTGACAATTTCACCTTTAAACCAAAGAAATTTTAGACTAATTAGCCATCTACATGTATTAGCTGTGATCTGATATGCGGAATGTACATCTGTTTAATAAGACAAATAAGAACTAAATGAGAGTTTCCTTATTACTAGACACTGAAGAAGTCCGGGCACAGTCCTAGTTGGGGAGAAGAGTTCTTCCCTGGACCATTTCCTCCTTTTTATTGTAGTTTGTATGCTTGACTATATGTGTCTCATACTTCAACCATCCAGTGACCAATTATTTGTTTTTATCTGTTGCTGAAGGTAATAAAAATTCAGTTCATCGGCATCAGAAGAGGCAGCCTCAAGTACCTACCATTCAGCTTGGTAAACCGCTGCCTGAGTTTGGCACTTGCAGCCATTACAAGAAAAGTTGTCGTTGGCTCAGGTAAGGGCATGCATTAAATTCAGGTTTTGACACTGAAAATTGTTTCTCAGTCTCTAACCCAGCCATGGCTTACTTTTAGCAGATGGAGTAGGGTGGTGAAATGGGAAAGAATCTGCATTAGTAAGAAAAGTATTGGTTAAATAATGATTTTCTATGACACTATTAGCTGTTGGAGAGGTCTGTTGTGTCCTCAAGAAGAAGGAGGCAACAGATACGGACCTTGGCGGGATTAGTTTAATTTGGCATCATAGTTGGTGCGGACATGGACAGAGGGCCTGTTCCTGTGCTGTATATTTTTTATTTAGATGTTCAGAAACATAAACAGTTAGCATGCAGTGCTAGTAAAGAAGGCAGATGAAATATCTGCCTTTATTGCACTGAGGACACAGTATAGAAATAAGAATGTCTTGCTGCGGCTATATAGTATGTGGAACAACATTGCAGTGCTTAATATTGTTTGAGTCTACTAATTTGCAGAAGATGTGCTTGCATGTGCGGAGATTTCTTGACCTAAGAAATAATTTAGGGAGACAGTACTGTGTAGAATGGATCTGCGTTTTCTGGAATTTAGTAGAATGAGAAATTATATGAAGTTCTGATGACAGATACTGTGAGGATGTTTACCCTCAGGAGGAGTATAGAGCTAGAAGACTTGTATAAGATGAGGAGGAAGTTCTTTTGAAGTTCCATACCCTAGAGAGTTGCAAAAATTACATTATTAGGTGGAATTGAGACAGAGATAAAAGTTTTTGGGCTGTAGGGGAATTGAAGGTTATGGGGGAAATCTCACAGGAAACTGAAGTTGAGGCTGAAGTTAAGATTGTTCATAACATTCAAAGATGGAACTGTCTCACTTAAATATGTGGTCTACTCCTACTCCAATTTTGTGTTTTGTAAACCTTAATTCAAGATTTTGATGCCCCTAGGCTTGATTCCTGGCTGTTGTCCTTGCTTTATCTTTCATAAAGTTGAAGTCATCCAAAGCTCTGTATCCTAATTTGCTGCACCCTTAACTCTCATTGTTTCTGTATTTGCTGACCCAGGTAAGCAATATTCTTCAGCTTTTAATCTCCTAAACTCTGGAATTCCTGCCATAAACCATCCTACACTCTACTTTTCTTGAACACCAACCTAAAGCCAAACTTTTTATTGCCTATTCGAATACCTGCTCTGGTGTGTAACAATACTTCTGGAGACACCATGGGATGTCTTATCATATTAAAGCTGCTTTCTCTGCCCTTACTTTTCAGTTGTTCCACCTCCCAAGCTTTTATTAATATTACTTTATCTTTACATTCCTTCCACACACCCTATCATGACTGAAGAATGATAAGCAATCCTGGACATCAACATCAGATGGATGAGTTGGTCCTGGGGAAGGTTCATCAAAATGATGCTTTAAATAGGTTTCATATCAATTTGGTTTGCGTATCCTTAGTGTGTAAAAAAAATAATGGGGCAAGTAAGATATTTAAGGTGAATTTAAAGACTGATGGGGTAGAAAGAGGGAAACTGTTTTCCATTGATATGGGAGACCAGTATAACGTCTTGTTGAGCACAACGATGCCAGCAATCACAACTTCACTCAAACAATGCAGGAGCATGGAACTCCACTAAAATACTACCAAAAACTGGGGGGTCAGTTGGCAATTCTGAAATTTTGGGAGGGTAGAGAAGTTATTAGGTTTAGGAGATGATTTGTGATCTATTTCTCTGTGAGGGCTGTATGCTCCAATTCTTGTATCTGACCGGACAGTATTCAACACTCATCTATAAATAATTGCTGTCTGTGGTTTTAGTGGTATTTTTCCTGATGAATCTCTGCAGTTAACCATATCACAGTTACTGAGGTGGACAAAAAAGGTTCTGCAGATGCTGCAAATCCAGAGTAACATACATAAAATGCTGGAGGAACTCAGCAGGTCAGGCAGCTTCTACAGAGTGGAATAAATAGACAATGTTTTGGGCTGAGACCCTTCAGGCCCTGATAAAGGGTCTTGGTTCGAAATGTTGACTGCCTGTTCCTCTCCATAGATGCTAATTGACCTGATTCCCTCCAGCATTTTGTAGGTGTTACCATGTTACTAAGATACTGTTTGTAGGGAAAAATCATTTTATCCAACACACAAATAAGCATAGTAAGTATATCAAAAGCAAGAGGCCCTCTGTTGGTCAGGGGCGACCATGGATGTTGCCTCTTGGTTGACTACATTATCGCCATCAGTTGATACACAAGCCTGGCCGGTACGATATGGAGAGCAGCTGTTGCCCATGCAACAGGCTCCCCCTCTTTACGCAGCTGATGAATCCAAAGGACTGCTAGAAACTGGTACAGAAGCAAGAGGTCAGCTAAGGGAAGAGTAGCCCCGATAGGGAACAAAGAGATCATCTACATGTAGAGCCGGTGATATGGATTCTTCTCATCGGTATTCACCAGCGAGGCTTGAGAATTAAGGAACAGATATGCTGTTTTTCTGGAACATGTCTGTATCAGGAAGGCGGAAGTGTTAGAAATATTGGCACACATTAGGGTGGATAAATCCCCAGGAACTGGTGGAACCTCTTCCAGGGTGGGAGGGAGGAACGGGGCTTGTTTTGCTGCTGTTGTTTAGTTACTGGTGTTCTGCTGAGCGTTATGAACAGACTGTGTTGACACCAGAATATGTGGTGGCACTTGTGGGCTACTCCCAGCGTATTCTTGGGCTCTGATGGCTGTTAACACAAACAGCCCATTTCATTTGTATAATAAATAAAATGAATCTAAAAAGTGCTAAGGGGAGCACCAGAGTTGGATTCTGGCATCTTTTTGCATCTTTGTTAACCATGGATGAAGTACCACAAGACTGGAGAATAGCTGCAGTACTGTGTAGAGGTCTTATGTATGTGTGTGTGTGTATATATACACACACACACACACACACACAAATATAGATGTATATATGTGTGTATATATATGTGTGTGTGTGCGCGCATGCGCACCAGGGGTGGAGGTGGCATGGGTGCAGACACACCCAGCTCCGAGATACCAGGCAAGGTCACTTTATTCCAAACAAACTAGTCTACTGATCATGACAGAATGTCTATCTCATTCTTCATGGTCCATCCTCTCTCCCTTCCCCCTTTCTCAACCATGATTCCCCTCTCCCTGCCCCCTTCCATTTCTCAGTTCCCAATAGAGACCCATATTAGAATCAGGTTTATCAACACTCACATATGTCAAGAAACTTGTTTTGTTTTGTGTCAGCAGTACAGTGCAATACATACAAATTACAACAATGTTCCAGGCACCCTAGCTATGCATATGTGCCTAAGACTTTTGCACAGTGCTGTGTGTACTTTGATAATAAATGTACTTTGAATGTTATGGTTTATTTCTTGAGCTTTACAATGTCATGGGTACATGCTTGAGATCCCCGGTCTCTGAGTTGTTGTGTTGAGTACTTAATCTGAAGGTTGTATCTTTTTTTTCTTTTCAAATCTTTTTATTGTTATATCCAGAAAAAATAACATGAGTACATCGAAGTAACAACACTTACAATGCCTCAAAAAAAAATTATCTTAAAGATTGAAAAAAAATTTTGTGATAACAAAAAAAAACCTACTAAGCAGAAAAGTGAGAAAAAAAAAGAACCCATTAGGTGTACAACCCCGGAGCCATGCGTCATACAAAAAGCTTCTAAAAATAAACATCAAACCGCCAGCAAGAAAAGAAAATATACTAAAAAAATTTACAATTAGATCATGGAAAAATTATATCAATTAACTCAAATGATAATAACGAGCAAATGAGCCCCATCTTTTCTCAAAATCAAAAGGTTGTATCAATGTCACATGGATTTTCTATTGTGACTGAGTAATTCTGTTGGTGGTTTCACAGAATTGTGTTGCCAAGTACTTGCAGTGCAGTTTTAAGCCAAATTATAAATGTAAATCTAGCCTGATTTTTTTTTTCTGTTAGCACAAAACGTTTGTGTCGTGTTGGCTATTAACTTGCCTACTTTACCCCCTCCTTTTCTTAGAGCCTTCGTTTGACTGGAATCAGACGTTTGGCTGATTGTCGCCCGTGCAGTGAGTTGGAGCAAGGTCCTTTCGGCTGCAGCACTTGGGCTCGCGTCAGTTGCTAGGATTACAGCCCACTTTCCCTGCTGTAAGGGAGTGATTTGGAGGATCTGCATTCCCTTCCCGATGGGCACAAACCCACCCAAAGTGGAGGCCGTTATTTAATGTTGTTGTGTTAAACTTCCCCCTCTTCCAGAGAGGGAATTCACGCAGGCAAAATTTCAATATTTCTGTGGTGTTTTATATATGTCTGCTCTTGCATTGTTATAAGCCTTGTTCCTTTTTGGTGGATTCTTTCAGGTTTCAGTGTTGTGGGAAAGCTTACCCATGTGACTTGTGTCATGATGACGACCAGGACCACGTAATGGAGATGGCCACTCGAATGATCTGTGGATTCTGTGCAAAGGAGCAGGTGAGCCCAGCTGTGTCAAAGTAACTTTGGATGATCTGAAACTCAAAACAACAAGTACCATGTAATGATGTATTAGTCACAGCAAAGCTATCCCAGGTGAGGACTGGGAAAGGAAGGGACAAGTGTAACCTGCCGATGGTTGGGGAACTAAAACCTAGTGTATGAGAATTTTAAAAATTCTCCCATGGGATGCCAATAATGAAAGAAAGCTCAGCATTTATTGTCCATCACTAATTGGCTTGTGAGAGAGAATGGGAGAGGGAAATTGTTGGGATTGCTCAGAGAATTCCCCGGATGAGTTGGGCTGAATGGTGTCCTGCTTCTTCTATGAAGGTATGAAAAAGAATCTGAATATGTGGTGGTAGTGATGAGCCACTGTAGCAAGTGTGTGAAGGAATACCCATATGTTTCGGGAGATGTGTGATGAAGAAGGCAATATGTTTCCAGGCCTGTTGGTGGGGTGTGACTTAATAGAGAAGATTGTAAGGGATGGGTTCCAGACAGCTCGTAACCATGATCCTTACAGGCATTTAGTGCTGTGTTTTTTCTTTGCAGACTACAACAGATGGTAGTGCTGAGGACACTACCAGCCGTGGTCATGTGGGTTACCACCTGATTAAGTGATGTAATGGGTGCACATTAAAGGAATATCTGATGTTGCTTAGTTAGTGCTGTTTTTAACTAACAAACCAGAGGGCTGTGGTTCAAGTTCCAATTCAGGAACCTGAGGACCAAAACCTTGAATTACTGCAAGAGTACTTGATTGTCGGAGCTGCTATTTTACTGGTGTGAGATGAGCCTGAGGCCCTCCCTGTTCCCAAAAAAAAAAAATCCCCGGTACTGTTTTGAAGAGTGGGGGCTTTCCCTGGTAACCTGTCCCTTCGATCTTTGATGTTTGTTTTTGTGCAATTTGGCTGCTGCCCTTTCTTGATACTGCAAGGATATGCAGGAAAGTTTATAATGTGCTTTGAGGCATGTATTCAAAATGCAGGTCTTTTTCTGCCCCGTGGAGGCGTAAGTGGAAATGGGTCACTATGTTTTGTACCTTGCATGTCAGCTTGTGATAGAACATAGAGATATGCAGCACAGGAACAGGCCCTTTGGCTCACAGTGTCATACCAAACTAATTAAAGGTCTACTAAGCTAGTTCTTTCTGTCTGCACATCAATATCCTTCCATTCTCTGCATATTTACATATCTATCATAGAGCCTCTGAAACACCTCTACCATATTCGCCACCACTACCACCCCTGGCAGTGCACTCTTAGCACTCAGCACTCTCTCAGTTTAAAAAAAAAACAGGAGTCCTGCGTGACTCCTTTAAAATTGGCCCCTTCACCTTAAATGCATGCCCTCCAGTATTGAGACATTTCAGCCCTGATACTGGCTGTCTATGTGATAATATCTCAACTAGGATTATGATCCAGTGAGACTAGTTTGCGAGCAGGGTTGAGTTTCAGTCTGGAAGGTGGCAGGGCTGTTTTGTCTCTGACTCACAAAGTGTATGTGTTTGCAGCCGTACAGCAACGGGAAACCCTGTGCTGCCTGTGGAGCTATGATGACAAAGGGATCCCACAGCAGCCACTGGGAAGGGGGCCGAGGCTGCCGGAACCAAGTGCGGATGAGTCGGTAAGTTACCAGTGACCTCAGCGTCCCCGAAATGCGGAGTCAATAGGAAGACTGGGGAGTCGGGATTTGTTCATTTATCAGAATAATTTTCTCAGGCCCTGCACTGGAATCCAAAATTACTTCACCTTGTTAGCGAACTTTCAGCTTTTATTTTACTTTATACACACTTGTCACCTGTTTCAATGGAAAAGGTGTAATGTTTTTTAAATCTCTGAATCCCAGTGCCTCTCACTTCCTAGCTTCATGGCTGTACCTTCGTGTGTTTACCCCTTGTCTGTAAGGCAAATCAACAAAGAGTATCAGGTATTGGGAGAGGCTGCACCTACATTAAATATGTTTATAACTTCAGAGGCAATCCCCCAGGATCAAAGATGATTTGCAGTCACTGCTGTTCTATCAGTTTGAGTGGCGGATGAGAGGTGTGGGAGCTGCAGACCTTTCCACATATAGGCAAAGAGGTAGTTGATGGGTCCAATGCGTAGATAGTTTGTGAGGTGGTGCATTCCTTCTACTGCCATATAAATGCCCAAATGCGATATTAGCATTCATTTCGAAATATAAAACCAGAGATATAATGCTAAGGCTTTATATTGCGTTGACTCAGACCATACTTGAAGCATTGTGAACAGTTTTGAGCCCCGTATCTAAGAAAGGATGTGCTGGCACTGGAGAGGGTCCAAAGGAGGTTCACAAGAATAATCCCAGGAATGAAAGGGTTAACATATAAGCATTTGGCTCTGGGCCTGTACTCATTGGCGTTTAGAAGAATGAGAAGTGGATTTAATTGAAGCCCATCGAATATTGAAAGGCCTGGATAGAGTGGACGTGGAGAGGATGTTTCTTATAGTGGGGGAGTCTACCAGAGAGTATGGCCTCAGAATAGAGGCATGTCCCTTTAGAACAGAGATGAGGAGGAGTTTCTTTGGCCAAAGGGTGGTGAGTCTATGGAACTCGTTGCCACTGGTGGCTGTGGAGGCCAAGCCATTGGGTATATTTAAAACAGAGGATAATGGTTCCTCATTAGTAAGGGTGTCAAAGGTTACAGGGAGAAGGCAGGATCATGGTATGGTGTTGAGAGGTTAAGAACTTTTGCCATAATGTGATGGTGGAGTAGATTCAATAGGCCAAGTAGCCTATTTCTGCTCCTATGTCTTATGGTCTTATAATTGTACCTACCTCCACCACTCACCAGCAAGGAGTGAGGAAGCATGTCTTTATTTGGTGCTTTATTCATGCCCTCAAGGGTGAGAGAAGCTGGAGTTCCAAGAGGATTGATTTTGAATGTATGGATCTCACAGCTGGATCTGACTTGCCTATGCCACCTTTTGCTCTTTGTGTTTCTTTTACAGCAAAGACAAACAGAAATACTCAAACAGTGTGAAGACCGTGTCCCGCCGCTCCCAGCAGCAGCACCGGAAGTGAGCAGAGTGGCCCTGCTTGGGATCCCTGACTGGGGAACGGTGGCCTTAGTAATGACTCTGTGAGTGGGTTTGGTGTGTGCGTGCTTTTCTTTTTCCCTGTTGTTTCTTTCTACCTCCTGTGAGGTGATGAAAGGATAAATGTTTTCAAATTTCAAGGATCTCGGGGAGAGGGGGTGAAAGAGTCCATTGAGGAATGGGACGCCGTTTACTGTATGACGCCATCCATGCCTTGGTCGTGCACGTGGGTTTGACGCATCTGATGACTGCCCTACGTTATTTACAGTGTATGAGAGGTGCAAGTTGGCGAAAGTCATTGTGCCCTGCTGGCAATCCACTCCAACTCTTCTGAGCCAGTCATCCAGTACCGGTTTGTCCTGTCACGTGGAAGTTCTGGGTGTGTTTGTACCAGTAGACACAGCAGCTAATGAAACCGGAACTGTGTAGTATGCAAAACGTCCACCAAGTTACCCGTATCGCATACAGTTTGAGTGAAGTGCTGCTCCTGCTGACAGCATTAGCCGAGTCTTTTCCTTTCTTCGCTGGAACACATGCCACAGAGCAGATCGTGCTGCTGCAGTTGTGTAGGAAGGATCAACAAAAGCTGTAACGTGATGCAGGGAAACTCTGAGAATTGATGGTGCTCTAACTCAGCCCAGCCTCCTGATCTGTGGCACCAGGAGCCTGCACGCAAGTACAATTGGAAGTTGAGTTCTTATTTGGCTTTGAATGTTAAAGGTTATCACTGTGTTGATTTACATTTAATTTGGTAATTTTATAAAATGCAGTCAAATCTTATTCTATGCAACACGTTGCCACGTCGACAATAAACAAGGAAATGGTTGTTGCCCTGTAAGTGAGATGGAAGAATGAACTAAAAAACCTCTTTTGGTGAACAACAGGCATCCACGTGGGTAGTAGTTTGTAAAATGCATGAGCATTACTGCTTCCACATTCTCCATCCCCGTCTCCTACTGATTCTGAATAAATGCTGTGCTAAAGAAAACCACCGGGTAGGATTCTCCACTGTCACTCCCATCTAATAACATGTATTTGTCCCTGAGCCCTGTGATTCATTCTGTGGTCTTGACTCTACTTGTGGAGCGTAGGACAAAAGCGTACTCCATTCCCTCACTTGATTCTGCTTTGTTGTTTGCTCTGCGAATGACTGATCAGACCCCCCAACCCCATCCACCAAAAAACTTTTCTAACAAAAATTTCTAAGTCTCTGAAGATCAAGAAACAGCTGAAAATCAAAAGTAAAAATGGAAAATGCAGGTCAGCCTGCGTCCGTGGAGAGAGAGATAGATAACATTTTAAAGTCCAAGGTCCTCTTTCAAAGAAGGAAGGTGAGAATACAAGTGGCGGGAAGGGATGGATACATTGTACATCAGGGGTGCTAGAACGAAGAGCTGTAACTCTTGTCAATCTCTATTCTTAACCCTCCCTTTCTCTATGCAAATAAGGCTATAGTGAATTGAAAAGGCACTTGGAATATTTGGTTAAAGAGAGTAGCAGAGTAGAGTGTCACCTTTGTGCGTTCCTGCAGATAGCAGGTACCCCTCCACTGGAATGGAAGAGTTAAAACACAGGCTCCCATGCTTGTGTGGGATCTATCTCCAAGCCTCCCAGGTTTGAGTACCCCACTGTTGCCCAGTTGGACAATGCCGGTTTCCACTGTATAAGTAATGGAGCTTCCCAGTACACCACTTCGTGTTTGCAGAGCAAAGTGAATTGAATTGCTGGAATGATAATAAATGTTTGCAGCCCAACCTGCAGAAAACCAGTGTTGGATTGTGGCCCTTCCGTCCCTGGCAGTCATATTTGCTCTGTCCTTCAGGAACTGGGAGCTATGGGCCTTCAGAAGCTTGGGTGTTGAGCATTTTGGATGGTGTAGGTCTAATTACTTGCATCCTGGCTCTTCACTCCCCATCTCACCACCAAATTTTATATGATGTCTGTGACTTCTGCATGTGTGCAAGCCATCCTTCATGCCCTCTTACCCCACCTTGTACCTCATTCAGATTGGCATCTCTCAGGGGCAAGCCTGGGAAGAGAACTGCCTGGCAAAACTCTTAGCCGACAGCCCATGTCTCCACAGAGGACTGTTGGCAGCAAGGAGTTTGACTGTCTCTCTGACTGCAGCTTGAGTTTCTAAGCTCAGTTGTATATTCTTATAATTGCCTGGAGTGAACTGAAGATACAGTACAATTTTCTTCGACTTGTTCATTGACTCTCACAGTGGTGCACAGGAACAGCATCCTGCTTCCAGAAACCTTGTCCATAGCTCAGTGTCTCCTATGCTCCTGATTACAAAGAAAACAAAGGTAACATATCTAGGCAGCAGCAGTGATGAAACTTGACATTTCAGGTCTGGGGACAAATAAACCTAATGAAAGATCATCAGTTTAAAACAACAGCTCTCGTTTCTCTCTCCACGTAGCTTCCCAACCTGCTGAGTATTTCTAATATTTTTTTTTAATTTTGGATTTCTGGTGTTAGACAGTTTTTATTTATTCTAGCATTTCTCCTCTTGCTCTTCCTGCGTTACTTTGTGTGGTTGTGCTCTTTGACCTGCTGACTATTTACTCCTGCTCCTCTTAACTCAACTGGTTCACAAGAGGAAAGTACAAAAATGAAACTTTGTAAGATTAAATCTGAATCTGATATTTAGCTAAGCACTGGATGCTGGTGCCAGTCTGAACATGATGCTTATGGAACTAAAACCCTCAGCTATGACCCATGGTAAGTAATGAAATGGCCCTCCTTTGTTTTGGAGTATAACTCCTCAAGGCCCTAATTGTCATGAGTTTTTTTTCCCCATGTCATGAAATGACAGATGTCACTTTCGTAACAAGAGTGTCTTTGGGTTTTGTTCCCCATCACCTCCACCAGCTATTACCACCTCCCTTCAGCAACTGTTCAGTGTAAAGGCGTGACTGTAGAGCACAGTTTCCCTGTGCTCTCATGACCTGACTGCAAAGAAGACCAAGACCATTCACTGGGCAGCCATGCAGTCAGGTCCGTCCATGGTCACATCAGCCTGTTAACGAGATACATCCGGTAGTTTGACCAAACCTGCTGTAGGGAGGAGTCTTGTCTGCCAACAGCATGGGTCAGGAGCACAGGCACTATAAGTACATTATCCATGGTAGCGTTCCATATTTCCAATTTGTACTACCAGTTACTGAGTCTTCTCTTTGCCTGGGTGAGCTTTGTAAACCCCTATTATCATTTGGTAAACTTCTAGTGATGCAGAGAGACATGCGGTAGTCAAATACAGCATTTTCTGGGAATAATAAACTTTAACCTGGTCATAGTTCTGAATTTTGGTGCAAAATTATAACTCTGAAATGGTTAATATGATGAACTGACAAAATATTTTAAAAATAAGAAGTACACATTTGCATGTATGTAGAGTTGACAGTATTTTAAAATAAACTTTAGTTTTGTCAGTTTTGAGATGTTTGTTATGGCGTAGTTGGAGTAAAAGTGTTTTATTTTGCTTATAATTTCATAGGCCTTTGTTAATTAATGAAGGTAGTTCACAAAATCACTGTGTGTGAAGTCATGAATGAACGCCTGATAGCTGTACCAGTGGCATCATCTGATAAAAGCACCAGAATCAGGAGAAATTGCAGATAAACATATTTCGTGTTAACATTTACTTAACTAGTTGTAACCAGAATGGAGAGCACTCTCTATTAACCTTCTGTTTTTCTTAACCTTTTCTGTAATAAATGCATCAACAGGTAATTACAATACTTATTCATAGTGCGCTGTAAGTATTGTGATTATGTTTCATCTAATGTTGTCACCCATTGTTATTCATCTGGATGGGCCATTGCTCATGCATGCCTCATGACTGAAGTATGGGCCAGCATTGACTAAAGACTATGGCCCAATGAAGATCAGTTATGGAACCTAACCCATGCTTTGTAGCTACCATCTGACTGCTTTGGGTACAATGTACAGTATGCTAGTGTTCTGCAGTTCTGTGTACTCTGAACTGCTGCTGCTTACCATAAGGTCTAGGAGCAGAATTGGGCTATTCAGCCCACCATTCAAACATGGCTAATATTTCTTTCAACCCCATTCTCCCACCTTCTCTCCATAACCCCTAACCCCCTTTATCAATCAAGAACCCCTCAATCTTAGCCTTAAATATGCAGTAACTTGGCTTCCACAGCCTGTTGGCCCTGGAAATATTTTGAACAAGAAGGTTATTTGAAAGTCAAGATGAGGCACAAAACTTAGTACATATATCACATACAGCACATTTGATAAATATAAACAGGTTTAAAAAGTTATTCTGTAGATCTACAAGTTGAAACAAATGACATAGTTAAATATACAACAGCGCGATGCTGCTGGTGCTGCCGTAAATGATGTGTACTGGGTTGTAGCAGGGTGCTCAGAAGTCTCACAGCCTGGGAGAAGAAGCTGCTACCCAGCCTAACAGTCCACGTTATAATTACTGTGGTACCTTCTGCCTGATGGTGGGAGGTTAAAGAAATTGTGGGATGGATGGGCAAGATCCTTGACAACACTGAGGGCTCTGTGAATGCAGCAACTCTGGTGTATGTCCTGGCTGGGTTGGGGGAGAGGGATTCTCTCAGCAGTCCTCTCACTCTGTTGCAGTCAAATACTTTGCAATCCCCCTATCAGTCAGTGATACAGCTGGTCAGGGCACTTTCAATGGTTCTCTGGTAGAATGGGGGTGGGGAGCCTCACTTGTCTCAATCTCACATAAATTTAAACAATGCTATTAATGATAGCCCTTATACAAGTAATTAGGATGTAAATAGTAATACAGCACACCATAGCAAATATTATAACACATAATATTGAGTAGCCCCAGCTTCCTAGCTTTGATTTGATCCAGTCAAAGTCATCCCACACATCAGGGTGATGTACTTAAGCTTCTTTGAGTATGATCAGCCATATCAGTTAAGGTCTTCAGACTGGTTAGGTATGTACAGTACATACAACACTCCTTGCCTATAACTACATTCTATATCCTCTCTTAACAGCTCAAAAAAGATCTAGCACCATAAGATTTTGGAGAACCATCTTATACAACCATTTCTGTTCTTAATTTATGTAAGCAACCAGCAGTGTAGGTGCTTACTCTTTCTAAAGCTGCAGCAATACATTAATTAGACAAGACTGGTCAAAATACAATAACAGAATAAACATGTCCAGTAGTTAATGATTGTTCGGCATCTTCTGGCTAATTATTGATTTACTCACTGTAACCCAGTGGCATAGGCACTGAGTCAGAAGTTACTAGCATATTACCCAGAAAGTGACTTCTGACACTATTGACAATATTCTGGTACCGCCTTAGCTCACTGGCAATGGTAGCATGTATCCACTTACTTTTTCCTTTGACTTACGGTTGGGTTGGTAATAAACAGCACTTGATAAGATTCTTCCCATTGAGTATCCAATGTCTATGTGGTTTCTTGATCAGGACCCACTCACCAGGAATCAAAGTATGACCTCTATTTGTTGGATCACCCCAAGCAGTAGAAACTTGTTGAGAAGACTGAATAGCTTGGGTTAGTTTCACACAAAAGTCAACTAAACTGTCATGACGTATATATCAGCCTCTCTGAGATCAATGACTCGAGGTAGCGATGTAGGTTGTCCTGTTACCATCTTGAATGGGCTTAATTTAGTCTTTGGAGTTTCTTTGATACTGCACAAGACCATGGGAAGAGCTGAAAGCCAAGGTATGCCCTCTTCATGGAAGTTAGTCACTGTGTAAGAATTCATTTCATTCGTTCTAATTGTGCTGATGACTCTGATGATCTGGACAATGGAAGCACCATTCAGTGTTCATCAGCAAATTCAATTCCCGACAAACACCTATGGCAGGGTGCTGTTCATTGACTGTAGCCCAGCATTTAACACCACCATTTCCAGTCCTGATCGATAAGCTACAGAACCTGGGCCTCAGTGCCTCCCTCTGTAAGTGGATCCTTGACTTCTTAACCAAAAGACCACAATCTGTGCAGATTGGTAATACTACCACCTCCTTGCTGACTATCAGCACTGGCGCACCTAGGGTTGTGTGCTTAGCCCACTGCCCTACTCTCTCTCTACCCATGACTGTGGCTGGGCATAGCTCAAATGCCATCTATAAATTTGCTGATGATACAACCATTGTTGGTAGAATCTCAGATGGAGACGAGAGTGCATAAGGAGCGAGATATAACATAGTGGTGTCACAGCAACAGCTTGCACTCAACGTCAGTAAGACCAAAGAGCTGATTGTGTACTTCAGGAAGGGTAGAATGAGGGAACATGAACCAATCCTCATAGAGGGATCAGAAGTGGAGACAGTGAGCAGCTTCAAGTTCCTGGGTATCAGGATCTCTGAGGATCTAACCTGGTCCCAACATGCCGATGCGGCTATGAAGAAGGCAAGGCAGTGACTATATTTCATTAGGAGTTTGAGGTGATTTGCTTACTTCTACAGAAGTCCCGCATAGAGCATTCTGACAGGCTTCATCACTCTCTGGTATGGGGGGATGGGGCGGCTACTGCACAGAAAGTTATTCAATTAGTGAACTCCATCTTGGGTACTAGACTCCGTAGTATCCAAGATATTTTCAAGGAGCGATGCCTCAGAAAGGTGGCATCCATTATTAAGGACCCCCATCACTCATTTTTACTGTCAGGAAGGAGGTACAGAAGCCTGAAGGCATACACTCAGCGATTCAGGAACAGGTTCCTCCCCTCTGCCATCCGATTCTTAACTGACATCGAACCCATGAACACTACTTCACATTTTTAATATTATTTGTTTTTTTTCCAGAATCAGAATCAGGTTTATTATCACCGGCATGTGACATGAAATTTGTTAACTTAACAGCAGCAGTTCAATGTAATACATAATATAGCAGAGAAAAGAAAATAATAATAATAAATCAAATTAAAATAATAAATAAGCAAGTAAATCAATTATGTATATTGAATAGATTTTAAAAAGTGCAAAAACCGAAATACTGTATATTAAAAAAAGTGAGGCAGTGCACTTTTTTAATTTAACTATTTAATATACATATATACTTACTGTAATTGACATTTATTTTTCGCAATATTATCATGTAATGCATTGTACTGCTGCCATTAAGTTAACAAATTTCACGACATGTGATGGTGATATTAAGCTTGATTCTGATCCTGAAACACTTCCAGTGAAATGTGCCCTTTGGTCAAAGTCAGCGTGACGTGGCAATCCCCATTTAGAAACGTAGTGCTTGATCAGAGTTCTTCTGTATGTGTGGCAGTGGTTTTCCTTGCTGGAATAGCCTCCAGTTCTCTTGAAAACCCGTCCACTATTACCAGCATGTCTGAGTACCCTAAGTAATGTTATCCACTTGCAGGCTCGACAGGGAAGGGTAAAGGGCAGTGTGGTAATTGTAGGAGACTCCATAGTTAGGGAGGCAGAAAGGAGATTCTGTGGCCGTAAAAGAAACATGAGGATGGTGTGTTGCCTCCCAGGTACTAGGGTCCATGATATATCGGAGCGGCTGCAGGATATTCTGAAGCTCTCAAGGGGGAGGAGGATCAGCCAGAGGCCATGGTGCATATTAGCACCAAGGACAGAGGCAGAAAAGGGAAAGAGATTCTATGCAGTGAGTATATAGAGCTTGGAAAGAGGCTGAAGAGATGGACCTCCAAAGTTGTAATCTCTGGATTGCTCCCTGTGCTGTGGGCTAGTGCAGGTTGGAATGGGGTGGAAGTACAGATGAATGTGTGGCTGAGGAGATGGTGCAGGGGACAGGGATTCAAGTTCTTGGATCATCAGGACCTATTCTGTGGAAGGACTGACCTGTTGCATCTGAACTGGAGGGGAACCAATATCCTGGCTGCGAGGTTTGCTGATGCTACTCGGAAGAGTTTAAACTAGTTTTGCAGGGGACTGGAAACCAGAGCCTCAGGTTTGTAGAGAAGGATCGGACCAGAAGGTATTAAAAGGCAAAATCAAATTAACAGGTATTACGGGTTGGATAGTTTGAAGTGTGTGTGTTTTAATACAAGGAGTATTATGTGTGAGGATGATGAACAGAGCACGGATCAGTACATAGAACTATGATGTTGTAGCCATTACTGAAACTTGGTTGAGCAAGGGACAAGAATGGGTGATTAATGTACCAGGTTTTCACAGTTTTAGAAAAGATAGCGGAGGAGGTAAAAGGGTGTGGAATTGCACCACTAATCAGGGACAATATCACAGCTGAACTCAAAGGAGACATAATGGATGGGTCAGACACTGAGTCCACTTGGGTACAACTCAGGAATAGGAAGGGTGCAATCACACTGATGGGATTGTACTGCAGACCCCCCCCCCCCAATAGCCACCTGTACATTGAGAATCAGATATGTAATTGGATTAAGGGAATGTGTAAAAATAATAGGGTTGTTATTTTGGGGTTGTCAACTTCCCTAATATAAACTGGGACCTTCTTAATGAAAGCGATTTAGATAGAGCAGAATTTGTTAAGTGTAGCCAGGGAGGTTTCTTAAATCAATATGTGGACAGTCCAGTGAGAGGAGGGGCTGTACTGGACCTGGTGTTGGGTAATGAGCCTGGCCAGGTGATTGACCTTTCAATGGGTGAACAGCTGGGGAACAGTGACCACAGCTCCTTAACTTTCAGGATAGCTATAGATAGGGTTAGGTATGGTCCTTATGGGAGAGGTTTAATTGAAGTAGGGCAAATTATGAGGGCATTAGGCAGGAACTAAGAAGCATTAATTGGGAACATCTTTACTCTGGCAACTCCACATCAGACATGTGGAGGGTGTTTAAAGATCAATTGCACAGAGTACAAGAAAGATATGTTCCTGTCAGAAGGAAGGAAGGGAATGGAAAGAAACTTGGATGTCCAGAGAGGTGATCAAGTTAGTAAAGAAGAAAAAGAAAAAGTATGTGAAGCTTCAGAGGGTTTAGGATCAAATGAAGCACCTGAGGAGTATTAAGACGCCAAAGAAGAACTCAATAAAGGGATTATGAAAGCCAGGAGAGACCATGAAAAGTCCTTGGCAAGTAGGATTAAGGTGAACCCCAAGGAATTCTACACAGACACCAAGAGCAAGAGGATAGCTAGGGAGCGGGTAGGACCACTCAAGGAACGTTTGCTTGGGTATGAGTGAGGTACTTAGAGGAGATCAGGTTTGGGTGAGGTATATTGTCTTGTAAGTTACTCTCTGTCCTTATTTGTTCATTCCTCATCTGTTAGGGCATCGTAAATTAGTGAGAATGGCTCCGGAGCAGTGTTTCGTACTTTGTGTGGGACATGGGAAGTCTGGGAGACCGCCACTGGAGGCTGAAGGGAGATCTGATAGAGGTTATAATGTTATGAGAGGCATAGCTAGAGTGGACAGGGAGTATCTGTTTCCCAGGGTTGAAATATCTAATACCAGGGGGCATGCATTGAAGTTGAGAGGGGGTAGGTTCAAGGGGGGTGTGAAGGGTAAGCTTTTTTTACTCAGAGAGTGGTGGATGCCTGAAATGTACTGCCTGATCTGGTGATAGAGACAAATATATTAGAGGCTTTTAAGAGATAGTTGGATAGGCACATGGATGTAAGGAAGATGGAAGGATATGGACATGGTGTAGGTAGGAGTGATTATTGTTTGGGTGTTCTTGGATTGTTTTTTAGCTGATTGGGCACAACATTATGGGCTGAATGGCCTGTTTCTGTTCCTATGTTCTATCTTAAAATGGTCCAGGTGGGGTCAGAAGCACTTAATTGTGATAGCTTTTCCACTGCTTCAGAATGTGTTTTCTGATTTGTTGTGCATCTTCCCAATATTTGTTGAGCTTTGGATTCCCCCACCACTAGGGAGTGTGTCCATTGTGCTAGATAAGAAAGCAATGTGGCTGGAACTACCAGTCTGTGACTATTGCCATATCTCCACACTCTGTCACGGTTAAAGTCTCCATCCAGAACCACTCCTTCATTAAAGCATCGAGCCTGCGTTTATTGAATATCCTGTATACTGCTCTGTGATAGAGAGTTCATGTTTCGTCCCACAGCTTTAGTTGTCAGATTCATTTTATATATTTCATTTATTCCTTGTAATGCTTCTCCTGAGAATGCATTTCCATGGCTTTCAATTGTGTTCATTTTGGAGTGACTTTCACATTTAAATACAGCTAATACTGGCGGCAATTGGACAACACCTGTTAGTTCTTGTACTAATTGACCATTCTTACAGCCATAAGAAATCCCCTTTACCTCCATAACTCTCCAAAATCATGAACTCAAATAGTGTAGATATTAGCTGATTTTCCTTCTGCCATTTTGTGGGCCTCAGTCAGGGCTTTCAGTTCTGTCTGTTGTGCGGAGAGTACAGGAGCTATGCTTCCTGATGGCAACACTTCAGTTTCAGAAACAATGGCCCATCCAGCCAATTTAACTCCTCCCTCGGCCACTGAGGAGCCATCAGTGAACAGAACCCAATCCTAGTTCAATAAATGAAAGTCTTTACAATGGCTTGCATCTTTTTGACATGTTATCGTCCATGTATGGTCATGGCCATGATAGTCCTCTGTGTCCATTGGCAACAGTGTAGCTGGATTCACTGGACTTGCTCACTGGATGATAATGTTAGGTGTCTCAAGAACAGTGGACAGTTTGAACCAGTGAGCAGCTGTTACTTGAGAGGCCCTATTCATTGTTAACTGAGTGAAGCCATTAAACGTTCAAAACCTGATCAAGTACGATACTGGAAACGACCATGACTGCCAGATAGGTTGCCTGCATTGCTCTCACACAAACCCCAAATAATAGCCGACTGGATGCTGTTAGTCTCCACGTTCTCGGTGAAGACCTCCGCCATGTAGCCACGGTTCCCGATGATATGCGGGATAAGCTGTTTACCTGTGTCAGGGATTCCTAATGTGGGTGCCGTGCATAATGTTGCCCTCATAAGTTGGGAATGTTCTTCAGTGAGAGCCACAGGGTTGTCTGAGCAGTTGCTGCCCTTCAATAGATTGTTGTGTGGTTGTACAATATCAGTATATCAATCCACCCATGCTGTGTTGTAGTTACACAAACTCAGAAATAATTGGGCTTGCTGAACTGTTGAGAGTGATTTTGCTGATTTGATAGCCTTCGTATGATCCTCAGTGACTTCCCACTTAGCTTGGGAAATATTTTAGTGGCGTGGTAGCAGGGTGGTTGGCGTAATGCTATTACAGCACCAGTGACCCAGCTTCATTTCTTGTCGCTGTCTGTAAGGAGTTTCTACATTGCCCCTGTGAATGCACGGGCTTCCTCCAGGTGTTCTGGTTTCCTACACACAGGTTAATATGTTAATTGGTCTCGAATGTAATTGGGCAGAATGGGCTTATTGGACTGGAAGAGACTGTTTCTGTGGAGTATCTCTAAACAAAATACATTAATTACTTTTTGTTGCCATTGTGCCCTTGGAGGATAAGTAACCGAGTAAATAAAACACATTGTGCTCATGCTGCTTTGCAGTGTCAGATGCAATCACAGCATCCTCCATATACTGTAAAGTGTTTGGATCAATGGCTGATAAATCCCTTAGATGTTGTTTCAGATCCATGTGGTAGACAGTTGGGCTGTTGTGGAGCCCTTGAGGTAGTCCCGTCCACTGATCTTGTCCATTAGCTGTGAAAGCTACCAATGGTTGACATTCAGGTGCCAGTGGTACAGAACAAGAATCCAATAACTGTAAACCACTTGTGTGATGGTTTCAATTTTGATAAAACTCTCTTGTCCCTCCAGCTGGTTGACGATTGACAAAATATCTTCCACTGATGTTCTGCTGAGAACGAACTGTTTAGTACGTGGGGGCACCTTTCCAGTAAACTTTACAGAGTCCAGTTCCAGCAGGCCACAGGCATTTTTGTCTTTTGACCATATTGGATGATTTGTTAATTCAGACTTGACAAACTATAAGAGCTTCCAGACAATATTACCCTTTAGAAACTCAAATGTGGGGTGTAGAGTCAATGGAGCATCCATTCCAAGAAGAGGTTGTGAGATGTTCCAAGGGTGCACTTTGACTGGTCTGCACTTTAAATGATTCCTCTCCTCTAACACATTTGTAAACTTTACATTCTTTGGCAATAGTTTTGGTTATACATGTTAGCTTAAACCCTGTAGTCAATAAGAATTCAACATACTTGCTTCCAATTAGTAGTTTAACATTTAAGCCATCCGTCCTTTGCTCTGTCAAGGCAAGCAAGCGTTGCGGGGATAGGCTAATCCTAGCAATTCCACAGATTCACCACCTCAGGCTGAAGAAATCCTTCCTCACCCCAGTTTTAAGGGAACTTCCCTTTGCCCTGAGGCAGCGCTCTTGGATTCTAGACTCTCCTACTTCCATATACAGAACAAAATGGAGGAATTCCCTAAGTGAAACACTTGCACGTTGTTATGAGGACAGCATTGCGAATCAGAGCATGTTTGGTTGGAGAGAGAGGCGACTACAAATGAATCTGATGAAGTAGAATTTGGAGAAAAGCCTTTGTTACTGGAAGCACCAGAGCCTTGACACTGGAGTTCCCTATTGGTGTGTTAAGGACTGACCCAATAAATCCCCTGGAAATGATTGGGTAATTAACCTAACTTACTTTAAGGATGGCATTGGGCTCCACTGAATGCAACTACTGACAATTTACTGCATACTCTTCTGAGAAAGGCTTCATTTAAACATAGAACCTGAAACAATGCAGCACAGCACAGGCCCTTCAGCCCACAATGTTGTGCCAACCCTTTGACCTACTTCAAGATCAATCTAATCCTTCTCTCCCACATAGACCTCCATTTCCTTTCTAACTGTCTGCCTATCTAAGAGACTTCTAAATGTCCCTAATGTAGCGGCCTCCGCCACCACCCCTGGCAAGGCATTCCATACACTTGCCACTTCCTGTATGTTGAAAAAAAACTTTAACTTTGACATTCCCCCCATACTTTCCTTGAAACACTTTAAAATTATGCCCTTCATATTACTCATTTCCGCCCTGGGGAAAAAGTCCCTTAGCATTTTGTATACCTCTATCAAGTCACCTCACACCCTCCTCCTAGAAAAGCCCTAGCCCGCCAACCTATCCCCATAAGACTTGCTCTCCAATCTAGGCAGCATCCTGGTAAACGTCCCCTGCACCCTCTCTAAAAGCTTTCACATTCTTCCTATAATGAGGCAAGTAGAGGTAACACAACACTCCAAGTGTGGTTTAAACAGAGCTTTATTGAACTGTACCATTACCTCGTGGCTCTTGAACTCAATCTGCTGACTAATGAAGATCAATACACCATATTCCTTCTTAACCAACTTATGAAAGCACTGCAACATTGAATGATCTATGCATGTAAAACTCAAGATCCCTCTGTTCCTCCACACTAGTAGAATCCTGCCATTAACCCTGTATTCTGCCCTCAAGCTTGATCTTCCAAAGTGAGACACTTCACACTTTTCTGGATTAAAATCCATCTCCATTTCTCAGCCCAGCTCTGCAGTCTATTAATATCCCATACAACAACCCTCCACACCGTCCACAACTTCAACCTCCGTGGCATCTGGAAGCTGCCTAGCCCACGTCCTCATGCAAAAATCAGTCGTCACAGAACAGATTCCAGCCAACCACCTCCAGACAGAATACATTCTATCCATTACTGCCCTCTGCTCTCTGTGGGTGAGCCAACTCAATCCAAGCTGCCTCCAGACTTTCTGAATGAGCCTCCTGTGGGGAACCTTGTCAAATGCCTTACTGAAATCCACATACACCACACTCACTCCTCTGCCTTCATTGGTGTGTTTTGTCATTTCCTCAAAGAATTCAATCAGGCCGGTGAGGCGGCCATGCCCCTCGCAAAAGCCATGTTGACTATCTCTGATCAGACTTTGTTTCTCCAAATGCTCATAAATCCTGTCTCTAAGAACCCTCCCTGAGAGTTTGCCCACTACTAATGTAAGATTCACTGGTCTATAATTCCCAGAGTTATTCCTATTAACTTTCTTAAACAAAGGAATAACATTTGCTGCCTCCAACCCTAATGCACTACTCTTGTGGCCAGTGCGGACACAAAGACCATTGCCAAAGGCGCAGCAATTTCTTCCCTCACTTCCCGTAGAAACCAGCGGTATTTTTATTTTATTGAGATACAGCATGGAACAGGCCCATCTGGCCCTTCGAGCTGGACAGCCCAGCAACCCCCGATTTAATCCAAACTTAATCACAGGACAACTTATCTCATCCAGGCCCGGGGGACTTACCTCTCCTAAAGTTCTTCAAAAGTTCTAACACATCCAGCATATCAACCTTTTGTGCTGACCTCACATTTGTCAATGTCCCTGCCACAGGTGAATACTGAAGCAAAGTATTCATTAAGGGACTTTAATAGGCATCTGTTAGTCTCATGAGACCATGGATTTGCACCTTGGAAGGTTTCCAGGGTGCAGGCCTGGGCAAGGTTGTATGGAAGACCAGCAATTACCCATGCTGCAAATCTCCCTTCTCCACGCCGCCGATGTTGTCCAAGGGAAGGGCATTAGGACCCATACAGCTTTGCACCGGTGTCGTCACAGAGCAACGTGTGGTTAAGTGTCTTGCTCAAGGACACAACACGCTGCCTCAGCCAAGGCTCGAACTAGTGACCTTCAAATCACTAGACGAACGCCTTAACCACTTGGCCACGCGCCAACACAGGTGAATTGGTTTATTGCTGTACTGGCATACAGTGAAACAACTTTGTTTAATGCTAACCATACAGATCATTTCACTGTGGTGGTACAAGGGAAAACAATAACAGAAAGCAGAATAGAGTGTCACAGTTACAGACAACGTGTAGTGCAGGCAGACAACAAAGTGCAAAGCCATAGTGAGTCTTTTACCCCAGGGTAGGGAGTCTAAAACCAGTTGGTGCAGCTTTAAGGTGAGGGGAGCGAAAGGGAATGTGAGGATAGGTTATTTATATAGACAGTGGTGAATATCTGGATTGAGCAGCCAGAGGAGGTGGGTTGTGGCAGGTATAATTGCATTTAAAAGGCATTTGGGCAGGTACATGGATAAGAAAGAGAGGGATAGAGACAATGCATACAAATAGTTTTGCTGAGAACTGGAGCACTGGGTCAGTAAGGGAAGGATTGGACCAGAAGGTAGATGTCGGGGTAAGTATTGAAAGGCAAAATCAAAATAGTAGGTAGGATGTGTTAGATAGTTTGAAGTTTCTATATTTTAATGCCAGGAGTATTATGCCAGGGTGATGAACTTAGAGCATGGATCAGTACATCATTATTGAAACTTGGTTGAGAGAGGGGCAGGAATGGGTGATTAATGTACCAGGTTTTCAAAGTTTTAGAAAAAAATCGTGAAGGAGGTGGGGGAGGGAAGTTGCACTACTAATCAGTTGCACTACTAATGTCACAGCTGCACTCAGGGGAGACATAATGGAGGGTTCAGACACTGAGTCCATTTGGGTGGAACTGAAGAATAGGAAGGGTGCAATCACACTGGGATTCCACTATAGACCCTCCAATAGCCACAGGGACATTGAGGAACAGCTATTGTAGTCAGATTAAAGAAATGTGTGAAAATAATAGGGTTGTTGTCATGGGAATTTCAACTTCCCTAATAAACTGGGACCTTCTTAGTGTAAGGGGTTTAGATGGGACCAAATTTGTTAAGTGTATCCAGGAAGGTTTCTTAAATCAATATGTGTGTAAGGGGGTTTCGTCTTTTATGTTACTGCATAGGCTAATTAAAATGGCTTCTTTGCTATGTTATACTTGGGAATGCTTCTTTGTTATGTTAAACGCTGAGAAAGTTCTTGCGCTAGCAGCTTGTTTTGGGTTAGAGTGTGATAAGAATATGTTACGAACCAATTGGGATAGTTGTTATGTTTTTGGTGTATTTGAAGATACTGTATGCGTGGGGTTTTGGAGGCAGAAGGTGGGATAGACAGAGGATGGACCAGGTGCTGTGATGTCCGCTAACGGGGTCAGACCCCGAGCAGGGTGTTCGGCGAGGAGAGGAGACGGAGACGGATTCGTGTGGAGTGTCTGGTCGACCACCGTTGTTGGTCCCAGGCGGCCGGTCGAGGTGGTTGGAGGGGTCGCAGGGTGAAGAAGAAGGGGCCGGAGCTCCAACTGTTTTGTGCACGAAGAGATTGAACTTTGATAAGTGTGGCGCCTTTTATTTTCCTTTTATATTTTATTCTCTATTAATTATATAGTTCCAGTAATATCTATAAACTGTAAATCATTTAATCGTATCTGGTGTAATGTCTGTTATTTGGGTGGGGTGGGGTACATCACACAGCATCCACACAAACTAATTACCCAGTTTGGCGGGGCCGAGAGCTGTTTCCCTAGACGACAGCGAGCCAAGCGACCCTGAGGGTGGCCGGGGGGGTTACATGTGGATGGTCCAATGTGAGGAGGGGCTATACTAGACCTGGTGTTGGGTAATGAGCCTGGCCAAGACTGACCTTTCAGTGGGTGAGCAGCTGGGGAACAGTGACCACAGCTCCTTAACTTTCAGGATAGTTATAGGTAAGGATAGGTATGGTCCTTGTGGGAGAGTTTCAGAAATTGGATTAGGGCAAATTATGAGGGCATTAGGCAGGAACTAAAAAGCGTTCATTGGGAAAACCCTCTTTTCTGGCAAATCCACATCAGACATGTGGAGGGTGTTTAAAGGTCAATTGCACAGAGTACAGGAAAAGTATGTTCCTATTAGAAAGAAGGACAGAGATGGAAAGACAAGAGAACCTTGGATGTCCAGAGAGATGATGAATTTAGTCAAGAAGAAAAGGGAAAAGTATATAAAGCTTCAGAAGTTCGGATAAAATAAAGCACATGAGGAGTATAACAAAGCCAGAAATAAAACATAGGACAGAAATCTCCAGCACATTACAGGCCCTTCGGCCCACAATGTTGTGCCGACCATGTAACCTGCTCTAGAAACTGCCTAGAATTTCCCTAGTGCATAGCCCTCTGTTTTTCTAAGCTCCATGTACCTATCTAAGAATCTCTTAAAATACCCTATTGTATCCACCTCTCCCACCGTCGCTGGCAGTACATTCCACGCACCCACCACACTCTGTGTGGAAAAACTTCCCTCTGACATCCTCCTTGTACTTTCTTCCAAGCACCTTAAAATTGTGCCCCCTCATGTTAGCCGTTTCAGCCCTGGGAAAAAGCCTCTGGCTATCCACACGATCAATGCCTGTCATCATCTTATACACCTCTATCAGGTCACCTCTCATCCTCCGTCGCTCCAGGGAGAAAAGACCAAGTTCACTCAATCTACTCTCATAAACCACACTCTCCAATCCAGACAACATCCTAATAAATCTCCCCTGCACTTTCTCTATAGTATCCACATCCTTCCTGTAGTGAGGTGACCAGAACTGAACACAGTACTCCAGTTGGGGTCTAACAAAGGTCTTATATTGCTGTAACATTACCTCACGGCTCTTGAACTCAATCCTACAGTTGATGAATGTCAACACAATTTGCACCTTCTTAACAACATTGTCAACCTGCACAGCAGCTTTCAGTGTCCTATGGACACGAACCCCAAGATCTCTGCCAGGAGTCTTACCATTAATATTATATTCTGCCTTCAAATTTGACCTACCAAAATGAACCACTTCATACTTATCCAGGTTGAACTCTATCTACTAAATGAACTAAAGAAGGTAATTAGGAAAATCAGAAGGGACCATGAAAGTCCTTGGCAAGTAGGATTAAAGTATTCTATATATACATTAAGAGCAAGAGGATAACTAGGGAGAGGGTAGGACTACTCAAGGATAAAGTGGGGAAACATTCGCTTGGATACAGAGAATGTGAATAAGGTACTAAATGAGTACTTTGCTTCAGTATTTACCAAAGGACATGGAGGACAAGGAGATAAGTGCTGAGTGTATAAATATTTAAGGGCATTTAGAGGTCAAGGAGGAGGAAGTGTTTGGCCTCCTAATGAGTATTAAGGAGGTAAGTCCCCAGGGCCTGATGGGATTCACCCCAGGTTGTTGAAGGAGACAAGATTGATGGGGCCTTGACCATTATCTCCATGTCCTCTCTAGACACAGGCGAGGTCCTGAAGAACTTGCCAGTGGCTGATGTTGTACCTCTATTTAAGAAGGAAACAAGGGAAACTCCTGGGAACTATAGACTGATGAGTCTCACTTCAGTTGTATGGAAATTGCTGGAGAAAATACTTAGGGATAGGATATTTGAGCATTTAGAAACTCATGGCCTAATTAGGGAGAGCCAGCACATCTTGGTGTGGGGCAGGTTGTGTCTTACCAACTTCATTGAGTTTTCTGACAAGGTGATGAGAGATTGATGAGGGCAGGGTAGTGGATATTGTCTACATGGATTTTAGTGAGGTGTGTGACAATGTCTTTCATGGGAGGCTAATCCAGAAGATTAAGATGTGGATTGTCTGTTTGGGCTCAGAACTGGTTTGTGCATAGAAGACAGAGGGCAGTGGTTGAAGGGACTTATTCTAGCTGGAGGTCTGTAATTAGTGATGTTCTGCAGGGATCTGTGCTGGGACTTCTGCTGTTTGTGTTGTATATAAATGACCTGGATGAAAATGTAGATGGGTGGGTTAGTAAGTTTGTAAATGATACCAAGATTGGTGGAGTTGTGGATAGTGTAGAAGGCTGGCAAGGAATAGAGTGTGATGTAGATCAGTTGCAGATATAGGCAGAGAAATGGTAGATGGAGTTTAACCCAGATAAATGAGGCGTTGCACCTCAGTAGGGCAAATGCAAAGAGACAGAACACTGTAAAGGACAAGATCCTTAACAGTGTTGCTAAGCAGAGAGATCTTGGAGTCCAAGTTCATAGCCCACGAAACTGGCTACACAGGTCAATAGGGTGGTTAAAAAGGCTTTATGGAATGGTTTCTTTTATTAGTTGAGGCATTGAGTTCAAAAGTCAAGAGGTTATGTTGCAACTTTATGCAATTCTCCAGATGTGGCCGAACCAGAGTTTTACACAGTTCAGGTTCCTCACTATAGGAAAGATGCTGAGGCTTTGGAGAGGGTGCAGAAGAGGTTTACCTGGATACAGCCTGGTTTAGAGGGCGTGTGATTTCATGGGAGGTTGGCTAAACAGGTTGTTTTCTCTAGAGTGTCGGAGGCTGAGGGGAGATCTGACAGAGGTTTACAAGCTTGTGAGAGGCAGAGATAGAGTAGATAGGGAACATCTTTTTCCCAGGGTAGAAATGTCTAATACCAGAGGGCATGCATTGAAGGTGAGCGGGGGTAGGTTCAAAGAGGATGTGAGGTAAGTTTTTTACTCAGAGAGTGGTGGATGCTTGGAATGCTCTGCCTGGTATGGTGATAGAGGCAAATACATTGGAGGTTTTTGAGAGACGTTTAGCTAGGCACACAAACGTAAGCAAGATGGAGGGATTAGTTTTGGGGGGTGAGGGTTTGATTTGTTTTTTTTTGGTGGTTTGGTACAACATTGTGGGCTAAAAGGCTTGTTCCTGTGCTGTACTGTTCTGTGTTCTATAACGAGGTATTTCCCCCAGCGTAAGGGGGTCTGAAACTAGTTGGTGCAGCTTTAAGGTGAGGAGGGGAAGGGTAGGATTTTCATACAGACTGTGGTGAATATCTGAATCGAGCAGTCAGAGGAGGGGGGATTGACAGGTATATTTGTGTTGTAGAGGCATTTGGACAGGTACAGGGATAGTAAAGAGAGGAATATGGCAATGCATACTAATTGGATTGATGTAAATGGGCATTGCGGTCAGCATGGAGAAGTTGGGCCGATGGACCTGTTTCTATTTTGTACAAAGTATTACTACTTCACTTGGATCCAAATGGTGCAAGCCAGAACAGCCCATTCAGGTTCAATTAATTGGCGGCGGTTCCATCAGATGAACTGCTGTACCCCATGACGCACACAGTGGGCCTTCAGCCTCGGACACCGGCAAGGTCCTGCAGACTTTGGCCGTCCCCACACCGTAACGGTACCATCCGTAGCACCACCACCACTCTCCATCATGTCCCAGTGTGCCACTACTAACCCGGGAAACTGGCGGTCCACTGATGCTCCAAAGGCGTCCTCTCCTTAGTAGGGTATGGAGACAATTGCCCAGTCCGGGAGGTGAAACACAACTCTTCCTCAATTGTCCTCGGATGGGAGGATCCTAGATGGGTAAAGCCGATTCTCAGTTGAACTCAGCTCCTGCCATCCCTTTTCATGTGAGCAGAAGTTACGGGGCTAGTGAACTGAGCCCGAAGCTACACGCACACAAAACGCTGCAGGAAATCAGAAGTTCAGGCTGCAGCCATGGACAGTCCACCTAAACATCAACTGTTCATTTCCTCCATTGACCCTCCCTGGCCCGCTGATTTCCTGCAGTCTGAGTTGCTCCAGGTTTCCAGCATCCTCAAGCTCTCAAGAGGTTAGCACAATGCCACACAGGTTCAATTCCTACCGCTGCCAGTAACGAGTTTGTACGTTCTCCCCGTGACCGCGTGGGTTTCCTCCCACATCCCAAAGATGCACTGATTGTCCCTTGTTAGATTAGGATTGAATTGGGGGGATTGCTGGGCAGCTCGGCACGAAGGGCCTATTCCACGCGGTTTCTTAATAAATGAGTAAAAATTTGAAGCTGTGGTTAAATATTCCCCAATCTAAATTCCACTTAAATTACACTTGAACTGTTCTTTTATTAAATGTTCTCTTCATAAATTTTGGAAATATAGTTGGAAAGTTAATTCTGCAACTCTTCGTGTACCGTTCACAGTCCGTGTCGCGACCCGAATGGAGGACGACCGGAAACCCCCCAACCCCCGACAGATGCCGCTCGACCCGCCGATTCCCTCCAGCCGAAGCTTTGTTGCTTCAGATTCCAGCATCTGTCTTCTCTTCTGCCCCATTCGCCCTGGCTGGACCGGTGAGGGCGCTGATAGAACTGCGGGGCTGTGTGGGACACTCGACCTCCGGTTCCCGCTGGGAACTGGAGGAGCGGAAGTTTCGAAGACTGAGTCAGAAATCAGCTCACTCGCCGCAGTCTTGAGTTGCTCCCAAACCAGAAGCTGCAGGTGAGAGAGTGACGCCGAGGAGTGTGTCCAGGCAAGAACGGGGTTGGTTCGCGGTTCTCCTGCACTGCCGGTACCGAGGTACCGAGTTGTGCGTTCGCGAGGGAGGGAAAGACTGCACAAACTGGGGAAAGGTGAGTGGAAACATTCTGCTTCCAAGCCTCCGGAACGCGGCGCCCCGATTTCATCAGGTCGCCTTTGAGCGATCTCAGCGCGAGGATCCAGTAAACTGCTGGAGGGACTCGGTGTGTCGAGCAGCGTCCCTGGAGGTGAAAATAATTGTCCAAACCATGAGATCGGGCTACCGGCTCCTCTACCGGCCCACTTCTTCCAGCAGATAGTTAGATCTCCCGTGTCAACAGAGTCGGGCTAACTTACTTCCACCAGATGCCCGAGTCAGTTCACTTGGCGAGAATAAAACGTAAGTTTATTCAGGATCGGACCCACAAACCCATTCGCGGGATCCGTGTCCAGCGGGGTTTGTGACTGGGACGATAGCGGTGCTCACCGGTAGAGTATAAAGTCACCGAGTCCAGGGAATGCTGAATAAGATGGGGCAGATTCCCACTGCATCCTACTGCAGCACCGCTTCACCTTGCAGGCGTCGGCCTGCCTACCCTTCTTCTCACCGCGCAAGGTGCAACGCAGCCGGCCCGGCCTGCTCGTGTTCGACCTGCAGTGTTACCTGTGGCACTGGCTCCACTTAGCAGTGCCCGCCGCCCGCAGGCGGCCTGGGCCACGCATCCCCTCGGCGGCTGGGAGCTACTGACGGTGGGCTTCCAGAGCACCACCCCGCTCTTGTTCGGGGGTCACCCCCGTAACACCTGGGTCCTCACGCTGCTCAGCATGTGGGGGCCACACCGGCTACGACCTACCCTGGAGCCTGTGCGGCGGCGCTGCAGCCCACAACCCCCACCATCTGGATCCCAGCACCAGCCTCGCCCCCTTACCCCACCTGGATAAGCATTTGACACAACCTGCCACGGCCTGAGAGAGAAGGGAACGGGCCCCAACCATCTGGTCTAAGTGCCCGAACATTGGCGGTCGGTTTTAACATCCGGCGGCGGGGCTGACCCCAGTGGCCGTTCCCCTGTACACTGGGGACCTGGGGTGGAAGTTGTTGCATTGGGCAACAGGGTTTTGAGTAGGTTCATGGACACCCCGTCCAGCTGTCCATTCTGTGGCCGGGAGGAGTCAGCGTACCACGCTTACATGGACTGTGAGAGGCTGTAGTCCCTCACAGTATCAGAAGCGGCTGCTGCTCCGGCTCTGGTTGCACTTCAGTCCCGCGCTCCTGATATGCGGGCACCCAGTACGGAAGGGGGTGGGTCGTGAGGAAGATTTACTGGTGGGCCTGGCCAAGATAGCCATTCACGCGTCCATGCGGTGGACAGTCGCGGGCTCTGCCAGCGCCGACAGCCTGCCCTTCTTCCGAGGATACACTGGTGATGGCCTGTCCTTGGAAAGGAGCGGAGCATGCGGTCACTATGGGTACAGTGGGGAATTTCTGGGAAATTGTTTTAAAGACAGTAATAGTCATATTTAATTTGAATGTTTGTACTTTGTGTGAATGATCTTTTGTAGCTTTGTTTAAAAAACGTTGGTGTGGATCAGCAGATCTTTAACAATGTCCGAATCATCGTCACCAGCAGCCCCACTCTGTACCGGGGAGGGAATCAGTGGAAAGTCGTGTCGAAGACCAGGAAGGTACGCGAAACGTAATGAATGAATCCAGAATCGGGAACACGGAGTGAGGAGTCACGAGGAGCTGCTGGAGGAACTCGGCGGGTCGAGCAGTATCTGTGGGGGAGAACTAATTTTAAAGTTTTGCTGAAATCCGCTAAAAAGACCCGAGCGTTTAGCGAAAACAAGGAGGCGGAAGCTGGGGGCCTTCGGCAGTTGTCAAAATAGCGGAGGACATGTGAGGTGTCCTGAACTATTTTTATATTAAGGTTCAGAGTGGAAGAAACCCTTCTGGCTGAACGAACACACGAACACCCCCCCCCCCCCCAGCCTAATCACGGGGCAGTTTGCGGCGGTAAGGAACTGGACAAGGGGGAATCTGGGACAAAATCAAGCAGAAGCAATGGACCTACAAGGGCAAAGTTGTGTGACGAACGCCTTTCACTTAAGTGTTTCGTTGTTCCAAAAGTTGTGAAAGTAACTGCCCCAATGGGCAAGAGGGTACGGGTGGTCATGGGGGGGGGGGGAGGAGAGAAGAGAGAGAGAGAGAACGAGAACGAACGTGTGAGAGTGAGAGAGAGAGAACGAGCGAGAGTGAGAGTGAGAGTGAGTTTGATCCCATCCTTTGTTCCAAGGAAGCACCTCATGCTGTGGCAGTTACTCAGCGTCCAGAAAGAGACTTCCGTTCTGGATTTGCGGTTAATGAGGGAACTGCAGGTTCATCCACAAACTAGGCAGGAGGTGGCTGTTGTCGGAGACGGTGCACACAGTTAACCCACCAGGGGAATTGAGACCTGGTGGGGATGTGGGCCCGGCTTCATTTGATCTTTCCGTGATAGCATTGGTGACGGTTTATGCGGAGCCCAGAAATGCCTGCGATAGGCAAGCCAGGTCTCCAAAGCAGAAGACAGGAAGAAATCCTCTGCCAGGTTGACCTCGAGTTTTGTGCCAGCGGTGAAGTTTTCAGTTACCCTTCTCCGTATTGCACCAAATGGCGTGTTGGTGCATTGAAGATGCTACGGAGTATGACCATCTGACCACCTTATCGTTGAGTTAATCACTGTTTCTCTCTGAGAACAGGATAGTTTTGTGATGTTGGTTATTCTTTTATTTAACACAAAGCTCCCACTATACAAAAGACTTCCATAATCTTCCTTTACTTCATGGAAAAAGTGGGAACAGGTCTAAAATCTTTTGAACTCAGCAGGTAGTGCTGCTGCCTCATTGCTTCAGTGAACCAATTTCGATCTTGACTTTAGATTCCCGTCTGTGTGGAGTTTGCATTTCTTCCTGACCATGTGGATTTCCTCCATGGAACAGAACTAGGCCATTGAGCCCAGCGAGTCAGCTCCACTATTTCATCATTTATCATCCCTCAACCATATATACCATCTCCTACTCCCCATAAGCTTTCATGCCCTGACTAATCAAGAACCTATCAACCTCTGACTTAAATACATCCAATGACCTGGCCTGGCACAATGAATTCCACACCCTCTGGCTAAAGAAATACCTCCTTATCTTCACCTCTAAATGGACTTCCCTCTATTCTGAGGCTGTGCCCTCTGGTCCTGGACTCCCACAGCAAAGGAAACATCCAATCAAGGCCTTTCAACATTTGAAATGTTTCACTGAGACTCCAAATTCATACAAGTTCCAACAAGTACAGGACCAGAGCCATCAAACACCCCTCATGTATAACCCTTTCATTCCTGGAATCATTCTTGTGAACCTCCTCTGAACTCTCTAATATCAGTACATCTCTTCATATGTCAGTACATAAGAGGCCCAAAACTGTTCACAATACTCCAAGTAGTGGCTAGCTTACCTTCATATTTCTTCTTTTCCTCCCTCATGGCTTTATTACTTGCCTTCTGTTGGTTTTTAAAAACTTCCCAATCCTCTACCTTCCCACTAATATTTGCTCTATTGTATATCCTATCTTTTGCTTTTATGTTGTTTTTGACTTCCCTCATCAGCCACGGCTGCAAGAGTCTGACTTTGGAATACTACTACTTCTTTGGGATGCATCTATCCTGTGCCTTCCAAATTTCTCCCAGGAACTCCAGCCACTGCTGTTCTGCTGTCAACTTTGTCCAGCTTCTCTCTCATGCCTCTATAATTCCCTTTACTCCACTGTAATACTGATACATCTGACTGTAGCTTCGCCCTCTCAAATTGCAGGGTGATCACCACCTAAGGGTTCCTTTACCTTAAGCTCCCTAATCAAATCTGGTTCATTACACAACACCCAATCCAGAATAGCCTTCCCCCTAGTGGGCTCAACCACAAGCTGAACTAAAATGCCATCTCGTAGGCATTCTCCAAACTCTCTCTCTCTTGGAATCCAGCACCAAATTGATTTTCCCAATTTACCTTGACTATTGAAACATTGCCGTTTTGAGAGGTTGGTAGATTAATAGGCTACTGTACATATCCCTAGTGTGTACATAGGCGAGTAGTAGAACCTAAGCAAGAGGCAGTTGGTGGGAATGTGGAGAGGATAAAAATGGGTTAAGTGTAAATGGCTTTTGGATGGTCAGCACAGGTGGACTGAGTGATCTGCTTCTGGGTTGTGCACCTCAGACTGCTCTCAAGGAATGTCAAACCAGACTCTGCCCCCAAGTGTCTGCGGAAATGTCAAGGAATGTCAAACCAGACTCTGCCCCCAAAATGTCTGCGGAAATGCTTGAACTTATGACCTTCCCACCATGGCTGAAGGTGGCATTGGAGTATTGATTGACAGCCTCCGAGATTGAAGGCACCAATAAGAAGCCTCTTACGTACCAAGGAAGGTTGGCGACCAAATACAAAGGAGGGCCATCAGGAGACAAAGCACATTCAAAAGAAAGTACCAATAAAAGTTGAAAGTATGCAAACACCTGAACAAAGATGACAGGAAAGAAGAATTCAACTCTGATGCACAGATGGAAAACAAATACAAGGGTGGTGTTAAAAGAACTAAAAGGTAAACATTCTGTATGCTTATTGAAGCAGGTTCAATAGATTTCATTTGCAGTTGACATCTACTTCATTTCTAGAAGTAGAAAGAAATAAAATTCCAATCTGATAAAAAAAATACAAAAGGAAGAGAACCAGGTTGAACCAAGTTATCCAGACAGCCGAGGCCTAGCAAACTGAAGGAGAGTACAGATAAACACGAGAAGCATTATTAAGAACCTTTTTACCAGGAATTTTTAAGGTGGCAATGAGAATCCAAATCTATGCTCGAGTTCTCTTTTTTCCCGCACTAGGGACACAAGGTTGAATTGTTTATTGCAAAACGGATAGACATCAATCTGAGTGCCAAAACAAATCCAAATACCAATTCCCCTGGAACATGATTTTACTATGTTGATACTTCTACACAGATGTGAACGGTACTGAGAATCAATGGCATGAAGTGTTTCAACTCTAGTTTTCGGGTCAGCTTATGAATGTACGCCTTGCTCCCAAGAAATATCTGGCCTGAAACAGCACTGTGTAACTGAGAAGTGGCATATTCATTGTGGTTTGAATGAGACAAAGAAAAACAAGTCTAGATCCAGCGTGGGGTAAGGGAAGGATTCCTAGCCTGTGCTTCAGTATGAATAACTACATTACAGGCACTGTGCCTACCATCGTTTGAGTGGCTTCCTTGCATTAATTAGTGGAATGAAGAGCCTGATGAGGGGTAATTGGGCAATTGAGACCACTCTCATTGGCCTTTAGAAGAATGAGGGGCAATATTATTGAAACATACAAAATTGAGGGCGTTTGACAAACCATATACAGACTAGAACCAGGGAATAGTTTCATAAGAAGGGGCAGCTGTTTGAGATGATGAGGCTGAAGAGAAACATCTTTGGTCAGGGAGTTGCAACCCTTTTGAGAGTTCACTATCTCAGAGGACTGGCGAGAAGTGTTACTGAATACAGTTTAGTTTGATTTTGGCATGGAAGGAGTCAAAGATTTTGGCAGAACATGGATTTGATGCCCAATCAGATCAATCTTAGTCTCAGTTAATTAAGTATCTTAAAGAGGAGTTGTGGACAACTCTTCCTCCTTATAAACACATGAATAGCCCCACACTGAGGGTCTTTTGAGCTCTCATAACCCACAAGGCTCCACAGTGGAGAGAGTGGAAAACATCAAGTTCCTTGGGGTGCAGATCTCGGACAATCTCACCTGGTCCATCAACACCACTGGGATTGTGAAACGGGCCCAGCAGAGACTGCACTTTCTCAGGAAGCTTAAACAAGCATCACTCGCCACTAACATCTTAACTACATTCTACAGAGGCGTGGTTCAGAGTGTGCTGATCTTTTGCATCACAACCTGGTACTCCAGCTGCAGTGCTGTCGACAAAAAAGTCTTGCAGAGGGTGGTTAGGGGAGCAGAGAAGGTTATTGGGGTCTCCCTACCTTCTGTCCAAGACCTCTTTCAGAGTCGATGCCTCCACATCATTGGTACATAATGGTACATCATTAAAGACCTCTCACACACTCTCCATGAACTGTTTGTTCTTCTGCCATAAGGCAAACGTTACAGGAGCATCAAAACTAAAACCACAAGGCTACTAAACAGCTTCCTCCCACAGGCAGTCAGACTGCTAAATAGCTGCTCTACCTGACTCTGCTTTGGACACTTTTAATTTGCACTGGACACTTATAACTGATTTTAACTGACATGTGGCTGTTGTGTTTTACTATTTATTGTTATGTTTATTATTTAGTGTTGCGTTTGTTATGTTATGATTTCACTGCCCCTGAGAAACGCTGTCTCATTCTGCCCTGCAGAGCTGATGTATGGTTAGAAAAAAGTTTTTTGAATCTTGAATCTTTGAAGATGATTGGGGGGGGGGGGGGAGAGAGAAAGAGTAGGTAGGGGAAATTCACCAGTCTGCTTTTCTCAAGACTGGTTGGACACTCTGCAAATATTGTCTACCTTGGGAGGAACCAGAGGCTTAGATCAAAGCTAAATGAAATCTGTCAACTGGCCTTCTTCACAAGGGCATTAATCAATGAAAATCATCTCAACCTCCAATAATCCCTTGAGATGTCGTTGAATGGATTACACAGTTTTTTGCTTGATCTTCTCTCCCCTAAAGAAACAAATGACAGTTGAGTTTCAGGTTTACAAAGTGAGGTACTGGATGTTATTTGCAATGTAAGATCATCACATAACATGCCTGCAATGTATTAAAATGTAGGCTCTCTTTGGCATTGTCTCCTCAGTTTCTTAAACTGCCTAATGTTTTGCTTTGGGGGATGTTCTGATAACTGTGTTGGTGAATACACAAACACAGATCAGAGCATCTTCCAAAGCAAAATGTTAGGTAGTTAACTTAAATAGCCAAAGAGGAGACTGGGTCCATATGAGCGGCAGGTGGCATAGTAAATACCTCACCTTCCCAATGGATTGGAACTTCTCCAGTTCAGGTGGTTTCAGCATCATCAAAGTCAGAGTGAAAGCATCGACGCAGTTACAAATGGACAGTCACTTCACAAAAACACAAAGGGCTGTTTGGACAAATTATATCGCAGCATGGTCTCAACTCCAACCCAGAGGGATTTCATGGTTGTACTAGATGACAGGACAGCAAGGCGGCCATGTGGAGAGAAGGCTGTGAATGATAAAGCATGAAAACTGACGGAGAAGGGAGATAAATGATACACAAAAATATCATAATGAAGGATGAGAGAAGTGATTCAATCTCCAAAGGTCAATGCTCAAACTTGCTACATCACCGACTGTATATAGAGCACCTCACCATCTGGTTACCAGTCTGAGTAAATATGTATCTACTTATCATTTTAAGTACACACTTTAAATTCATATGGCATGGTTGTGTTGGAATAAACTAATACTAAGTTCAAATGATCAAAATGGTTTTCAGACATTATTTTTGTTCCATTTCCACTTGCATCTTCATTGTTCCAATGGAGAAATGATTTAATCTTTTCCCTTTCCCTTCATAATTTCCATTAAAAAGAAACCAATTTTTGTGATTAAGATTTTCTTTAAGAGGGTGCTGCTGAACTGAGGGCTGAGGATTTGGAAGATTATTGTCCAGAGGGGAATATTTTAGACTTCCAGGGCCCCTGTGAAATCCATGATGCATATTGTCTAACAAATACATGCTGACAAACATTGGGTGTTTGGACGGTCTTCTTTTGTTTTTACTGAGTCTATTGGGGTCCTTTGTTTCATGGCTGTCTGTAAGGAGATGAATCTCAAGGTTATATAAAGTATACATACTTTGATAATACAATGAACTTTGAACATTATTAAAATCATGATTAGCAGAAGGAAGTAGGAGCTCAAGTGAAATATAATGGGGCAGCAAGTTCTGGCGTGTGAAAGTGCTTTGATTTTAGCTTCTCACACACAAGCACTAAGGGAAAATAAAGGGAATCTCAGAAGTTGTGGTGGAGGGTGAGAGAAAAGACCTTGCAATCTCTTAAAGATTTGGAAGAACAACCTATGTAATATCATAAAGGGGAAGGCATTTAGTGTTTTAATTTCCTTCCTTATCATCTCATGTGCCAGCAGAAGGCAGAGCAACTTTTTTCCAAACTCTCTTGTTCCTGGTGACTCCGTTAAACTTACAGTAACATGGACCAACTTAAAGTGGAAATCAAAATCTCAACTGCCACTGATTTGCATGAGGTACATCATCACAAAAATCAAGTGCTGTAGAAATAATGTCAGTTTTAATTGGAATTTTACAGTAGAACATTTCTACAGTACAATGATAAGACTGTGCAACCCTGCAGTTTCTACTTCCAAACATACAGAAGGTCCTATCCAAATTGAAAGGGGTAGAGGCAAGAAACGTAAGGAGAAACTGGCACAGTCAAGCCTGGCCGGGTCTCAGGCGCCACTTTACATCACAGTACCAAAGACAGTGCAGATTGACATACTGAAATCAGGAAAAAAATATTCTATGCCTGATGAAATAATGTACACTCCCACACATGAGCCTCAGAGAAAGAAACATTGCAACCAGAAACACATGCAGTCCTCCCCTTGGCTGAAACCTAGAAATGGACGCAAAGTAGGTTTAGCTAAGGTGTTCTGTGAGGTTCATTCCAAAGACACTCTTCAAACACAGACTGTGGCTCCACAAGCAGGAGTGCTGGCCATGCCAGACATGCAGGAAGTCAAGTCGTGGTGAAGGTCATTAAGCAGACTTATCACAAAATACTGCAGCTGCTGGAATTCTGAAATTTAAACAAATAATCATCAAATGCTTCATCCAAGAGAGAAGCACACAGGCAGCTCAGTTGGACTGATACAACCCCTGCTCACTCTCTTCTCCTCTCCCCAGTTATCTGTCTGAACTGACAACCCCTTCCAGCATTTTCAGCTCTGCTATTGGGTTGGAGTGGTAGAGACAACTAGATTTTCAATTGGCATGACAGAGCACTGACAGGAGTTAAATATCACAAAGTAAGAGCACTCCCACTCCCAACTTCAAACAGAACATGCTCTTGATAGTCAAGGATTTCCGGTACAAGTGCTGATTTGAATGTGTTTTAGTTTTACCTATTATTTCAGATTTTCCACTTTTATCACAGTTCCCATCAGCCTTGCTTCCTTCTTAAATAAAAGAGGAGAGCATGACATTCTTTTGGGATAATTGCTTAGCTAACAATACAAAAGGAAACATCAGGTTTGTGAACTCTAACCCTCTGCTGTGGATACTACGTTACCTGACTATGGTATTCATTATTCACTGAAGGCAAGTAGGCTAGGCAAGGTGCTGGAAGTGAAGACATCCTGGATAGCTGATATCCTGGTGGTGTCACCACCTCCTCTCTCGCTCCTACAGTGCCAAAGATTAAAAGGGCTTGAAGTAAAGCCAGCCAACCCACAATTAGCTCAGCAAATTCATTCAGCACATTATGCTTGTGACTTAATTCTGGAGGTTCTAGGGAACTTAAGGATGCAAATATTTTAGAAATCCAGAATGCATTTGAAAATGTGGTTTGTACAACAAACCCAAACAGGGTTAGCTTGAATGTCTTCATTACCACAGCTTCATAACTTCAGTAAATTAGGGGACCTTTTAAATGCCTCATGACAGACCTCCAGGAGGTTTGGGAGGGGGCTCTCAGGTTAGGGCATCAGAAATAGATCCTCAAGACGCTTACTCCAAGTAAAGGATATTAAGACAAGTCATTGCAATACATGACAAAGTCATGAGAGACCGCAGACGCTGAAATCTGGAGCAACAGTGTGCTGAAGGAGCTCGGTGGGAGGACAGGAACAGCCAGTGTTTCAGGTCAAAACTCTGCAGCAGGACTGGACTGCAGTCGAAACACTGACAATTCCTCTCCTCCCACAGGTGATGCTTGACCCCCGAGTTCCTCCAGCAGATTGTTTTTTGCTCCAATGGTGATAAGCATTAGTACACAGATGACTAATAATAATAATTACGCTGCAATTCAGCAGAGATTTATCCTTTAATTACACACTTAGGAGGTGGGGAAGAAAGGGTGGTTGCAAAGTTCCTTAATGTTTCTGCAGGATCAACTTTGAGAAATTTCCTCTGCTTTTCCATCTCCTGACTTATTTAACTATGCCTGTGAAAGTATTTGGCACGATGATACTGCAGGCTGGCGTTCCTGAGCTTGGGGTTAGCTACTACTGACATGCAAATAACATGCTGCCGTTGGGAAGGGCCAGGATTCTTAAAACATATATAATTGTATTTTTAGGACATTTCTGTAGGCAGAATGTAAAAACACTTCCCAGCAATCAGCTCTTACCCTGCAGGGGTTTAAAACCTGTTTCTGATCTCTCCTGCAGCCCTAGTGTGTCACTTCGATACAAATCCTAGGGACCTGTTTTATAAACCAACGTAGATCCACACAGAAGTAAAATATTTTACACATTCACAGCCATTGACTGAAATAACCAGTTTATCAAAGTATTTTTCTGGCAAGTGTTGAACATGGCCCTCACTCAGATAGGAGGAGCCAGCAGGAATTAAAAGGCGTACTATCTTCTCATAATGAGCCCAAAGGTGTGAATTCGGCCCAGTACAAAGCACTAGTTGCAAGTGGAACCTCAGGTCAAACACTCCTGCTTGAAGACATGGAGGCATATGAGCTTGGCCTGGCAAACACACCACCAACTATTTAGGAAGTTGACTTTTTTTTAAAAAAAGTATTGTTTTGAAATTTCAAACCCTATCCTGTTAATTGTCTCCTCGGCTGGTATTAGACCCTGGGGAAATGTGCAATCAGCTGCATAGCAACTTATTGCAAACTCAAGCCCAGTACAACTAGGCTGAATATAGTGACTACCCTACAGCAAGGCAGAGTGGATATGATTGGCTAATTTCCCTATCAATCAGGAGTGATGCCTATTCTGCTGAGACTGTTTATGCACATAATTTAAATGCAACCGTCGTCCAATCATTGCATCCTCAGAATTATCACTGTTTTTATTGGGAGATGTAGTTTGTTTCCTGCAACCTTCACTGAAACATTTTCTGAACACTTTGGTTTTTGTTTTGGTGTAAAACTGGTCCAAGTCCTACTCCTCAGTACCAACACATTGGCTGTAGCAGAACTGTAAATAACTGTTCCAATCACTGCATCGTCACGTGGACAACAGGCTCAGCAGACTAGAGAAGCAGCCGCAATGGGCTGGAGGAGGCCCAGCACTCAGTTGTCTGGTTTCCCAAACTTCTGGAATAACCAAATTCATTTTTATTTGTCCAGATAGCAACACACAGCTCCTAAATGCAGTAACTTGCTTCTGTAAAGAACTTGTAGTGTAAGATCAACCACTGGATCTGTGGTATTGTGTTAAGGTGGACACTGCAGATACTACAACTAATGCCAGGCTGAAGTATGGCTGATAAGAACCTTATTTATTTCATAGTTTAATAGTGGTTTAATGTCAAGACAGCATTTATGGTATGACACAATACTTTTCTGGGGCTAGACTAAAGGACTACTACTAAGGGACCTCTAGCTGATCTTCCTAAGATGAGGCAAGGAAGTTTTGGTGCATTGACCCAATTTACTTTTGCAGAGATCACTCTTCCTGCTCTTTCACCCGGTGGAGTGTGGCTTGAAATCAGCCCAAACCAATGCTTCTGAGTGACTTGGCTGAGTTTAAAGGCCATTTCAGATCTTCACTGGCATCTCCTTGAAGTAGAATATGCTAAATTGGTGCGAGTACCAACTGGTTATCTTTCTTAGAGTTATCTCCAGGCAACAGCTTGTGCAGGAAATCAACATGTTGCACAGCACAGCAGCTTTGAAGCTTCCCATCCTGAAGGTAAGGGAGACAATTTATTCATCTGGTCCTTGCTGTGCTCAAAAAAGAAGCCTCATAACTGACACCAGGTGCAAAAATTGCGCAGTGAGCAGGTAAGTCTTTAACATTGCTTCCTTTAGAGTGTAGGATGTCAATGTGCGCTTAATAGAACATTAAATTTTATTAGTATCTTTGCAGGCATTGAAGCAATTTAATATATTCCTGATTTGCATTAATAAAGCAGGATATTTTTGCACGTTCACTGCCACTGCCAACAGTTACTCATGACTCACTAAATTCCCAAACGAATCCCAAGAAAAAGGAATTGAATGTTATTGAGAATTGTACTGGGGTGGGTGTACCACTAATCTGTTTGGTTATAAGAGAGCAAGTAATGCAGAATTTAGGGGGAAATCTCCAAAGTGTCAACTTGCCATTGTGAGATCCTTCAAAAAGAAGTGCGTGAATGATAACGGTCACCAGAGGCTGAGAGATAGAGGGCTATTACTTATCGTTTTTGTGTAGACACAACTTAGAAAGTGGAATCTTTATCATAACACTCGAGTTTCATAGCAGGTTTGTCAGGCCAGTGGAAAAAATACTAAAGGCAGAAAAGAGGATAGGAGAGACAGAGAGACGCAGAACAAAATCCAGTAAACCATGAATTAAAAAAACTTTCATGGCTGCATTTCACACACTTCACTGTAGGCAAACTCTCATTATCTCATTGTGTAAATACAGAACAAACAGCAGAGGGGGCAACATAATTACAAAAGAATGCAAACCTAAAAATAAATACCAGTTTTTCTTTGCAATTATTAGCTTTGAACTTTATGAATTTTGTTTGTACTCAGGTAGTGATCCTGAGCTGCATCACAACACCAAAGAGTATTAAAACACAACTTTTACTCACTCTACCCAGAATACAACCAAAGATAAAGGGAGTCCTATCAATAGTTAATCTAGGTGCACTACTTTTGTTGAATAACTGCTTTCCCATCTAAGCAACCAAGTCTAGTCCTGAATAAGCAACCACTGAGGAGGGGGGGGAGGAATGTTGTAAGGATGGTGAAGGAAGGAAGATAAGGGCTGAGAAATCTAAATATTGCACCTAACAACTGCAACTTGCAGTAGACTCAGCTTCTTTCTGATTTTAAAGGTTGCACTCCATTGTTGTTGCTTCTTGTATGGCGCAACGGGCAGCATTTTTCCTGTTTTTGTAGCGTGTGCAAGGAGCTGGCTCAATTTGAACTCAGGACCATTTGCCTTTAAGTCTGGTGCTGATGCCACTACACCACCACTGTGCTTCACTGATAAAGCTTAATGTTGTACTACTATATTCAAGTACGTGTCCTTACAACACCTTTCCAAGTAAGCACATTTCAAATACATCTGGTGGGTCTTTATTAAACCACGGACAATTACCAAATTAAAACTCAACTGATAGCCCATTGCCATTAGTGTCCACAAACACAAAAATCACTTAACACACAGAGAGAATTATCAGATGGACACCAATGCTGCTTGGTGCAACTGTTTTGATCTGTCCCTTCAAGAGACAATTGCCAGTGCTTCCATCAGAACCATACATTTCACGACATTTTTCATTTCCAGAAGCTCAAAAGCTTTGAAAGAACTTAGCAATCTATATTTTCAAAAGGTAGTTTTATACGTTGTTTCAGCAGGCATCAATTTTAACCCTATTTACTTTTGCAAATGTGGAAATCACCAGGAAACATCATGAGCCTGGAAGTCAAAAAGAGAGGATATCTATTTTTGAATTTTAGTCAGCATTCATCTCCATTGTACCACGTAAATCATGAACAAACAGAAACTCCTGGGAAAGTGTGAACGTTTTAAAAGAGAACATCACCTTTTTTGAGATGCAAAGATAACATATAAAGCAGATAAATGTTTTCAACAAAAGTAAAAATTGGAAACAATAGGAAGATCAAAGGAAAGTTTTTTTTTAACTAATTACAGATAGTAAAAATTAGGTGCTGGTAATGACCATTACAATCACTGTTCTTTTTGACTCATGCAGTGCTGGCTCCTGGGCAGTATAGATTATTCATCTCTCTGTATTGCAGGGGAAGTCATTAAGTTGCCTTGCAATCCGGCTAAAGTTAAAAAAAGTGGTTAGAGAACTTCCAGGAGGCCAATCCACAGCTCATCTCTAACAGGACACAAAATATCTCCACTAGTTTAGGACATCACATCCAGAGGGATAACAGCAACCATGAAGAATCAAGCTCTTAAGACTGAGTGCTTTTGAGATCCCAGACTTTGATCACCCTCCAGAGCTGACTGGAATGTGTATACAAACTTGCATCACCTTTCCAAATTCAATGTTTATTTTTCTTTCCTGCTGTTGAGGGTTGTATTTATCATTATTTCCCGACTTTGCATTTTTCCTACTTCTCCAGTTATACAGCACAAATTGACTAAAAGAAGTGCAGCAAGCTGGCCAGAACATTCATACTGAAATATGGTCTACTCATCTTGCCTCAACGTTGCATTAAGGGTTGAAAAGAAAGTTGTACGAACAATGGTTTGAATTAAGCAATATAAATAAAACTGAACAGGAGACAATTTTATTCAAATAAAATTTGCTCTAACAAAATTCAAGTTACACAATTCTGAATTAACAAGTAGTTTGTTCCCATTAGGTAAGCAGAATGGGTATGGATATAACTGCATAACAAGCTAATTTGACAGCCTGGTAGAATCCCTAGATACTGTAAAAGGTTGGATGATGGCCACTGTCTATACCAGAACAGCTTGGAGTACTATGCAGTGCAAACTATTGACCAGACCAGTTTGTTTTTTTATTGACTCTCCAACTTGTGGAGGTTTCACAAATGGGGAAAGACTCTAAAGTGTATGTGCTACTGGCCAGAAAAAACAGACCGTTTTCATGAACACCTTCTTTTGGAACATTGTAAATCTGGTTTCTAAAAAGCTGTATTTCCTTCCCCCACCACCCACACAAAAAAAATGGTCAATTAAAATAATTACTTTCCAACAATCAATTAAAAGTGTTGCTGCACAATCTGGTAATTAAAAGTAGCAGCCTTTTCCGTGTTAAAAACAGAAGAATATTCAATAGATAAGTGTTAACATTTTTGCATGATGAGTCCAATAAAGGACAATCAAATAGTTCTACCTCTCTTGAGAATGTTACGTAAGATTGCTTCACCCCTGACCCTGAGCACAGCTCTGTGCTTCTGTCTACTAACTCTAAACTCCAGGACATATTCAAGAGTGCATACGATAACATAAGGTGACCAACACCAACCTTTACTTCCTACACTGTGGAATGTTTGGCTCTTGTTGTGCCCTACATGGACAGGAGGTTGAAGTGTTAAGCAGCCTGAGGACATGTACCAGATACTTCTGGGTGGAGAAGACTTCTCTGTCATTCAAGAATTTGAATTATGGGTGCAAAGCCTGCTTTTGTCCCAGGCCAACACATATTTATCCTGACAAGTCACGTATACAGAATTGTAACTACAAATGTCCCACCTACAGGTCGGTCTTTAGGGTCATTTGACGCCTCGGCATGCTCATTTGGATTTCTGAAGTGTGTTGGCCCTCAAAGTCCAAAGTGATACTGCATCATTTCAACCGCAGAGGGAGAAACAAGATTATTAACGACATTGCAGCTAATAATTACAACATTTTGCACTCCAAAGAATCACATACTAATGGGCACAACTATCCAAACTTTATTTCGATAAGCTCACTGCATTTTGGAAGTACTTTGGTTGAATTCACATCACTACGGAAACTACGGAATTGTACACAGCCCAAGCCCCCTGTTGTGGCATGGTTAATCTCAGAAACTGTCTCAAGGCCCACCGATTGGCTCCATGTTATGGCAATGTCACAATGCTCAATCTGTATCAGTGTTAGGCATCAACTGAATTTTAGTTTAAACCCCCTGGAAAGTGAGAGGACTGCTTCTGGCAAATGGTCAGTTTCCACATGCACACCTTTAGGACTCAATGCTTGGCCAACTTTGTGGCATGGCAATACAAGGGTGGTGAGTAAAGCCACAGGCACTTTGCGGCTTCCTGAGGATACAGCTGCCTTAAGCAAAAAAATCCCCCGCAGTCTCTGGCCAGCAGGTACGGAGTTATGCTTAAGAATCGAATTTCAGAATAGACCAGAGGGTAAATCCTCTGTTTAACAACCCCCCAAAACCCCAACCCCACCCACACTCTCAATCCCTGTCAAATCACTGGAAAAGTCTGCTCCCATTATCTCAATAAGTTCATTTGTTTCAGGAAGATCCCTGCAATGTTATCAAAAGAAAGCTACTCTACAGGACCCTAGAAAGATTAAGACCAATTGTACATTTACCACAAAGAGGGAGAGGGACATGGAAGAGTTTAAAGTCTACCTGGCTGAGGCGAGAAGGGTGTGTTCCTTGAGAGAACACCTACCCTGCAGTGCTAATACCTACTTGTCGTTTAAATCCAGTGAAACTACCTAAAACATAAGTAATGAGCTGTTCATTCATTTTGGCAACGGATTTGCAGCAGTCCTTACAATCTGATGCTCGTTGAAGGCTCGTGACATTTGTAGACATCCCACTTGAAAATAAATAAAAATCTCACGGGAATTAATGCTGTTCCACTTTGTATTGTTTCCATAGAAACACAGCTCTTTGGATATAAATATCAATATTTCAACTAAAAACACATTTAAAAGTGGCAGTACTGGTTTGGAAGTGACTGCGGCAGACAGCGTATGTACACTATCTGCGGTGGGTTTGATCTTTGATATCAATGACAAAGCACGCGCATACAAACCAACGACACGCGCGCGCACACACACCCGCTCCTACGTTAAGTGCACCTTAAAGCAAAAGAGCCTACCTCTTCTCTTAAAATTGATTTCAGACGGCATGCACAAAACACATCTGGCGGCATCTGTAAAGATCCAAACAAGGTCAAGAAAAGTCTTAATAGTTGGGTGGAAGGGCAGGGCATGGGATGAAGGCTTGGCGAGAAAAAAAAACAGATTGTAAGTTTCTCACAGCTTGTATGCTACATCACAAAATAGAACAACCATTTTTTTTTGCAACAAATGCACCCTTTTCCACCTGTGCTGCCATTGTCACTTTGGCTATTTTTTCTTGCTCCAGGTGGGAGTCTCTGTGCAGAGTACACTTGTACCCACTAAAGTCTCTTGCCTCTCAGTTTGTGGCGGGACAGATCTCCTGGGGTTCTCTCCTTCCCCTCACCTCTCCATGGCGACGGAAACTGGGAAAAGAAAGCCCGGAACTGGGCTCCAGGCCGCTTCTGGCGGGGCGGGCGGGAAGTCGATCCCATTGAAGAAGTGCAATTGAGCCTGAGTGTTGAAAGGAGGATTCCTTTCCCAGTCGGAGGACACGTAGGCACAGGCAAAAACAAAACAGAACAAAGATCAGTCTGAAGCCTCTCAACCAGTCAGGTGGCATTTTCGTCTGAAATGAAGGGAGCTGAACATGCAAGCAGAGCCTCGTAGTCCCTGGAGAGCTGCAGTCATTTATGTCTATTTGTACTCTTCTTCCTTTTCCTCTTGAAAAAACAGCAGCACCTGGACATAGAAGGAGACAGAAATTATTCCACATAACCAATCGAAGCCTTAGTTTATACACTTACACCACTGCACTACAGTTCGACAGGCAAGCTGAACAACAATCTACAGACAATTAGGAATCGAATTATCAATTACAAGCCCTTCAAAGTGGTTTAGGTGTGAAGATACATATATGCAATCTCTTGCCAAAAAACTGTAAGCTGGCACAGAGTTATCACTGGACCACTAGCCCCTAGCAGAAATCAAATGGTCACAGGGACTCAGGAGACAAAACATACAGCTTATGATGGAGAGTGATCGGCTCTCGGGAGCAGGCCTGAACACACAAGCTGTCCAACCCCACCAACCAACTCTCAGAGTACAGGTCCCCTCAGGTTACGACAGGGTTTCACCCTAAAAACAGATTATAACTCAAACTGTCTGTGAGACAGAAATAGACAACAATAGCCCTGTTCAGCAACACCCAGCCCCTGATTGTTGCAGTTGAGGGAGAGGGAGCAAAGGGGTGGAGGGGTAGAGAAGCAGCCCGGAAAGGGGGAGAAGGGGAGGTCGGAAGGAGGGGGGGGAAGGGGGTTCGGAAAGTGGGGGGGGAGGGGGTTTGGGAAGTGAGGGTGGAAAGGATGCAGATATATTCCTATTCCATTCCCACCCAGCAGAAGCTACCTATTGTCCATCCCTCACTTTCATTTGTATGTAGAGGTAAGCTAGTGGTCACAGTCTGGGGGAGACCTGTTACTTGCAGACTTCTTATCTGAACTGAGGCCACAAATGGCGGTAGCAGTTTGTGCACAATAACATGGTCACTCTGTGAGCCCAGAACTTGCACTATGAACATATGAGAAAACAGCTGGTGTAGCTGAAACCCCTGCTTACATAGGGATTACCCTGTACTTACCTCAAAGCTGTGAGTCTCCACCAAAATGAATTGACTCAGAGGTCAGTGGGCAGATAAAGTCCTGGGGGATTGGCGCAAGTTCAAGCTCCTCACCTGGACTGTCAACAGGAGTCCATTGTTGGAGCACAGTCAGGGGGTCTTTGGCCAGAACATAGGGGTCTTCTGCTCGCTCTGGAATCCTGACGGTGCACTTATATGGAGAGACACTGGTGCCTCAGCAGGGGAGATGCTGCAATATCCTACAAACTCTGGGTCAATGATTACAAAGCCCCATTTTCAGAATACGATTTCATTCTAATAAAATCTGTCAATCAAAAGCAGGTGTCAGTAAAAGTAACCTTTTTAAAGTCAAAGGTAGAAAAAAAAATTCAATTCACTAATGTACTTGAGAGGACTCTTACTACTCTTGACTGGACTGATGTCAACTGTAGTCAAGTCTCACAATAAGTTTAACTAATAAATGGACAAGTGTCAGGCTTGTTAGCAATGCACAAATGTTCAGAAAATTTCAGGCACCTTTAATTATTACAAGCCGTAGAGGTTATGGTGACTGAAGGGCGATGAGGTTGCCTGCTCACGACTACCTTTCTGGGATTCCTGATGAATGGTATACCTGACTAGCAATAATAATGGGATGAAGGGAGTTTATCTTTCCAGAACAGCTCAGACACAATAGTGTATGAAGGACGACATTGGGCAAGGAACTGGGGATAATTTCTGCCAGCACCCTTCCACTCCCCTTCACCCACCATCTCACACTATAGTGGCCATTCACTCACCCATCTGTACTTGCAAATGGAGCCCTAGCATTGAGGGGGCAGACGCAGACTTGAAGTGCCCAGACACATTTCCACTAGTACTTATGTGAAAAACCCTTCTTTGTTCCTACACTGGTATGCAATTATCTATCCTTACTTTCCCATGGTCAATTATTGCTTTCATATTTGCATGCCCCAGTTTGGGGTGAGGTCTGGAGATACACAGAAGCTGGTATCTTTCTCACCGTTCATGTATCTCAAGTATAAAAAACAAACTATGTACACGTTTTACTATTATTAACAATTAATCTCAACCGCTGCTGTCTCATTTACTTATACACCATGCCTAACCTAGTACTCAGTAGTAACACTTTTGTCATCACCCAAACCATTCCCCACACAGCAATTTTAGTACGTCACTAAATTAAATACAATGCACAGCCCCACACTAAAATCAAGCAACCGTTGTGCTTTGCGCTGTGTATCAATTTATTTGTGCAAACAGATGACTTCTGTGTTATAGCCATTCAAGTTACAAGAATTAACTGTTACAGAATTCACAGATCACACCTCAAAAATTTGAGATAGGGAATAAAGTTTGCTATTATCGAACTTGTGGAATAAAAACAAATAAATAAATATGAAGGATGTTGTGCTTTCCTGACAAATGACAAATAAACTTTTCTCAGGCTTAAAGCCAGATACAGGTATCAATTGTAACCGACACTTTGATTATAGACCTGCCCAGGCATCATATCCCTGATGAAGATGGCAGAGCTTGTCATCAAAATGTCGGTTACAATTGATACCTGTACCTGGCTTGAAGCCCAGGAAGGGTTTATTTGTCAAACAAATAAAGGTTTCCATTGCATGCTTCTTGCTGCAAGTTAATGAGAGAGAGAGAAGAAATCATTGCAGTACAGGTTTTCCCTCTGAATGCAACTCCTCCCTCTCTAACATGGGGGTCACCTGGATAAGTAGAACTTCAACTGCACATATGAGATTGCAAGGTGACTTGTGTAAAATCTGACCGTGTGCACTGCATAGAAGACTTTAAATATGCTGATTATCATTTTTATTTGTTTTTGCATATACATTAACCTGTCACAGTGGGTCAGAGTCAGAACTAGAGCCCAGCACCTACAGCTTCTGAGGTTTCGGTGCTCAATATTATACACACTGCAAAGTGGGTACAGCTCATTTTGAGTATAGTATGCATTGATCTTTGGTCCTCTGTGCAAACCTGTGAGACAAACCATTTCTCCACCATTTTACACCAAGCCAAATCTGCTTTGTAAGTTTATAACAAGGTCTCCATTTAAACAGTGACATTTTAATGTTGACTTATCTCCCCAACAGAGGTCCTGGTAAAATTTAAAGATAAAGGGTCATCTCTCCTTTCCCATTGGGTACCTTGTTAGCATTTTTTGCAGGACCCTGTATACAGCATTAAAATATCACTGCACATTCTTAAAAAATCACTATCCAAGAGCTCGTTTTTTTTTTGACTATTTTGTAAAATTAGAAAAGCCAGATACAAATTACTTCCTTTGACCTATTCCCCAGAATAGAGTATAGATGACAGAAAAATCTATTTTAAAATTTACAAGACACAGCATTTTTGATCAACTGGAGTATAAGATTTCAAATCACACTTCCTCGGCCCGCTGTTGATCTTTCACAAAGTATTAAAGCTCAAAAAATATAATGTTCAATAGAGACAACAACCCTTCTCCCAAGTGGGAGTGGGGGCCATTTGCAAAGTATTTAATTACCACTGAAATAAACATCTGAAAAGTATCTCATTACCAGTGGAATAGGCTTAGCTAATTGCATTTGCCCTTTAGGGAAACCCCAGCTTCCTATATATTTTGACTTCCAGCAATTGGGTAAGCTTTGTCTACATTTTAGGTTGCTTGTTTGTTTTATTTGAGAAACACCAGTTCACTAGAGAAACAGATGTCTAAGTACTGATGCACTATTTGGAAGTAAAGGTAAACATTGTCAGTCTAATAACGGCAGTTCTTAGAAATTCAATGGGTTCCTTCCTTCTTGGGATATTTGGTGCAGATTTTATTCACAGATGGCAAGTCAAAAATAAATAAGGCAAGCTTAGCTCATCTTTGAAATGGTACCACCAACAAATTAAGTCACTAGTCATTCGGGGAAAATGAATAGTTCTTCTCGGGCAGGGCAGTATACAGACAGGTCCGACTGAAGCATAAACCAGTTAAAATCATGTCACTGCACCATAAAAGATTTCAAATGTTCTGAGAAGAAATATTACAGATCTGAGCAGCTTGATCTTGGTATTGAATTTCTATTAATTCTTTACATTTGTCATGGTGAAATTCTCCATTATAGTTCATTGAATCGTTACAATTCTGTGATTAAACTTGCAAATAAGGGAATTCAACTAATCTTTATAAACATGCTCAAGGGATTAAACCCCTACTTACACAGAAAATAATCAGTGATGCAACTAAAGCTTAAAATTATAGCATTTTAAATTATTTCAATGCATTAAAATTGTACCAAAAGACAAATCAAAATATCAATGGTGCCTGTTTGATTTGCAGGTGCTCTCTCTAAGCCAGCTGGAGTAGAAGAATTTACAAGCTAGTTGTACAATAAACACAAAAGCGCTTGTACTCCTTTAACTCAAATTCATGTTAAATCAGCACCAGTGCATAGAATGGAGTGTAACTGATAAGAGTAGATAAGAGTAACTGATACCCAATTTAACAGTTAAATTCTGGTGAGAATCAGCAACTTTGGCACAGCAAAAAAAGGACTTAATTACAAACTTTTTACATTCTTGTGGGGCGTGAACATATTGTGTAAAAGAAGTCTTGCATATGGAGGGTGAAGCAAATTAGTTTCAAAATGAAGGGCAGCGATGAATGAAACTGTGTCCCTCTGGATCCATAATATTTTAACTACTCACACTGAATGTGGAAAAGGAATATCCTATAAAATCTGAAGATAGCAAGCTGAAAAGAATTCTCATGTATTGGGACTAATTAAATGCACCAGATAGGACATTGATGAATTTTAAACTGGGCATCAATCTGTACACAGTGAAACAAATGCATCCCCCTTCTAAATTCTGCTATACTTTAAATCTATATTGATTTTTTATTTACCTATTGAGACACAGCGCAGAGTAGGCTCTTTGAGCTGCACAGTCCAACAATCCCCCAATTTAATCCTAGCCTGATCACGGGACAATCTACAATGACCAACTAATGTACCAACCGGTAGATCTTTGGACTGTGGGAGGAAACTGAAGGACCCGGAGGAAACACACACAGTCATGGGGACAATGTTATGATCCCATTTACACACAGTCCTTCAGAATATCACAAATTTCAGTTCAGTCTCTTGTGGCAAAAAGAAAACACTGTCTATCTGATCTTTCCTCAGTTAAATTTTTCCAGTCTGGCAGCCTTCCTGCAAGTCTCCTGTGCAACCACATTGTTTCAATATGTGGTGACCAAAATTGCTTTCACTACTTGTGTGTACCTTTATGTTTTGTTTTATAAAAGAAATGTTTCATTGCACAATGGCTTAAGAAAAATATTTGCTGAAAGATTTGTTAGTTTTTCACTTCAGTAATTCTAAATCAATATGAACTACTCTAATTTTAAATGTGGTTTCGGCAATGGATTAGAATCCCAGATGTCGATCTTGAAAATCATGTCATAGACTCTGAGAAAGCAAACCTCACAAAGGCTGAATGCAATCAAATTAATAAAAAAACACTAATTTTATTAAAAACCAAAATGGTTTTCCATCAACTTTAAATAAAACACTCCTCTACTGAGTCTGGGCCATAAGTTTGCACTTCCATGGCCACTGAGATCATTTGCAAAGCCAGGCCATCTCTAGGAACATTAGCACTATCTTTCCTACCTGGTTAAGGACAAGTAACAACAAAAGTTTGCCCGAGTCACACACATTTCAGGCAAATTACACACAAGCTTCAATCTAAACATTCAAGGTGTTAAGCAAAAAGAGGATCAACACTATTTAGCTATACAAGTAAGTGTTCTAAGCAAAGATCCTTACTTCAGAAATGAAAAGATGATTCAGAAATTTTAAAACATCAAGAATGGAGAACATGGGATCTATGAGTGAATGGATGAGCTGAGGTCAGCAGGCACAAGGGCAGACTGGATGCAGAGAAGATACAAGACAGTGGGTAGAAGATGGAATGCCAGCAAGCTGAACATCAAAGTAATTAAACTGTCAGCTCCATGAATGGCACCAGCCTCCTCAGTATTGAGGACACCTTCAAAAAGGCGGCATCCATCATTAAGGCCCCTCATCACCCAGGATGTGCCCTTTTCTCATTACTACCTTCATGGAGGTGGTACAGGAGCCTGAAGACACACTCAACATTTTAGGAACAGCTTCTTCCCCCCCGCCATCAGATTTTTATGAAATGACGATGAATCGACCTATAAACACCATCAAGCTGTTTTTACTTCTGTTAATGCCCCATCTCCCCTTTGTACCCTATCCCTTATTTATTTATATCATTTTTTTTCCTTCCCCTTTTTTTTCTCCTTCCCCTTTTTTTCTCCCTCTGTCCCTCTCACTATACGCCTTGCCCATCCTCTGGGTTCCCCCCGCCCTTTCTTTCTCCCTAGGCCTCCCGTCCCATGATCCTCTCCCTTCTCCAGCCTTGTATCCCTTTTGTCAATCAGCTTTCCAGCTTTTAGCTCCATCCCTCCCCCTCCTGTCTTCTATCATTTTAGATCTCCCCCTCCCTCTCCCACTTTCAAATCTCTTACTATCTCTTCTTTCAGTTAGTCCTGACGAAGGGTCTCGGCCCAATACGTCGACTGTACCTCTTCCTAGAGATGCTGCCTGGCCTGCTGCGTTCCACTATCATTTTTTGTGTGTGTTCCAAGCTATTTTTGCTCTCGTTTTGCACTACTTAATTTTTATGTACAGTCCTTATTGTAACGTATATTGTTTTTTTAATGTATTGCACTATACTGCTGCCTCAAAACAACAAACTTCATGATGTATGTCAGTGATATTAAACCTCATCCTGACTGTTTGCACAAGTTTTATCCAGGAGTACGAAATGTTATCTGCTGGTGTGATGAATGTATGAGAAGTTTAACAGTGAAACAAAACACAAGAACTTGAAAAGTCTGACTATGCCTTAATGCCTAGGAAAGGTGGGGTATGTAGATTCCACAGCCAAGGCAGCTCAAACACCTCCACTTCCTTGGCTGGCTAAAGATATCTGGCATATTCCCATTGACCCTTACCAATTTTTAATCAATGCCTTGCAGCCTGGTATGGCAACTACTCTGTCCGTGACCACAAGGAATTGGAGAGTCGTGGACACAGCTCATCATATCACAGGAAACAGCCTCCGCTCTGCGAACTCTTTCTATACTTCTTGCTGTTTCAGTGAAACAGTCAGCAAAATCAAAGGCCCACCTAACAGGGCATTCTCTCTTCTTCCCTCTCCCACCTGCTAGAAGATACAAAAGCACAAAGCGCATACCAACAGCCTTAAGAACAGATTCTACCCCACTGTTACAAGACTACTGAATTGTTCCCTGGCGCAATAAGATGGACTTGATCTCACAATCCATCTTGTTATGACCCTGCACTGAACTTTCTCTGTAGCTGTTACACTTCATTCTGCATGTTATTCTTTTACCTTGTACTACCTCAATACACGGTCTAATGATTTGATCTGTGTGAACAATATGCAAGGCAAGCTTTTTACTGTACCTAGGTTCACGTGACAATAAACCAGTAAGGAAGCCAGATGAGATGGAGACTGAACAGTCTTCCCCATGAGTGACTGTATGAAATGTTGATTGATTCAGTATTGTTCTCAAATAAGAAGTTTGGCTGGCCAGTCAAGGGACCCAGTGTATGGATGGGAAAGGTAGTCTTTATCACTGGACTATATGTCAAAGTCCATGAACGTTGGTGTTGACCATAGACAGACATTGTGTACATGACATTATGCTTCAACCACACAAATCACAGATAGGACCACATTAAGAATATTAGGACATCGAACATTACAGCACAGTACAGACCCTTCAACCCACAATGCAGTGCTGGCCTTTTAAGCTATTTTAAGATCAATCTAATCCTTCCCTCCTATATAGCCCTCCAGTTTTCTATCATCCATGTGTCTACGTAAGTTTTTTTATATGTCCCTAATGCATCTGCCTCTACCAGCACCTTTGGCAGTGCATTCCATGCATCAACCACTGTGTAAAAATCTTACTTCAGAGACATCCCCCTGTACTTTCTTCAAATGTTAAAATTATGCCCTCCTGAGTGTGGTGTAACCAGAGGTTTCTATATATCTCAGTGCTTGAACTCAATCCACTGACTAATGAAGGGCTCACACCATACACCTTCTAAACAACTTTGAGGGATCTGTGGACATGGACCTCAAGATCCCTCTGTTCCTCCACACTGCTAAGAATCCTGTCTTTAAACCTTTATCTGACCTTCCAAAGGGCATCACTTTACACATTTCCAGACTGAACTTCACCTGCCACTTCTCAGCCCAGCTCTGCATCCCATCAATGTTCCATTGTAACCTACAACCACCAGCCTTTGTGTCATCTGCAAACTTAATAACTCAGTTTTCCTCATCCAAGCCATTTATAAAAATTATACAGAGCATTGGTCACAGTTGTTCACAATTCTGTTCACTTAGCTATGAGAAGAATGTCATTAAGCTGGAAAGGGCACAAAAAAGATTCAGGACAGGAGGGCTAGAGTTATAAGGAGAAACTGAATAGGAGGTCAAGGTTTGACCTTGGAGGCATATAAAACCTTGAGAGAAGTATATATTGTGGATGGTCACAGTCTTTTCCTGTTGAACTGGAAAGAAATTAATCCTCCAACTACATTCCAATGGTTTTCTCAAACCATATTAAGTTTAAATTTAGAAAAAATTAGAAGTGATATTTTTGACCCTTCAGTTAAATTTGAAGATACCTGGAAACCTTTTATGCAACATTTTCATATGATGTAATCTGACCTTTCCGAATCTTTTTTCTAAAATATGATGAGAGGAGCGGAGTTAGCGACATTATGGATCATGTCTGATACAAGTTGTTGGTCTAGTCCTGTTTTGCCTTTTTTTGGGGGTTTTTTTTCTCTTTTTCTTTTGGGGTTTTTTTTGTTTATACTTTTTTTTTTCTTTTTATTTCCTTGTTAATGTTTAATCTCATTATGAGTTTGGAAGTCTTTTATTTCTATGTTACTTAAAATTCATTTTATATATGCTGATGAACATTTTTCCAATCTCTTTGTACCAACTTTGTTATTGAGTTTATAATTTTGAAAAATTAATAAAAAGATTTAAGAAGAAAGAAAGTCTTTTCCCCAGGGTAGAAGAACCTAAAACTAGAGCTTTAAATGGAGAGGGGAATGACTTATAAGGGACCTGAGAGGAAACAAAGGGTTGCTGATATAAAGGACAAGCTACCAGAAGGTGGTGTAGAGGCATGTGCAGTTACAAGGTTTAAAAGGCATTCAGACAGGTATATTGATAAGAAAGGCTTTGAGGTATACTGTATGGGCCAAGGGACCCGTTTCTGTCATAGGTCCATGACTTTCAGAAGCTCCAGTGTGGAGAAAAGAATCCATTGCTGTGGGTGTGCTGGCTCCTTTGTCATAGACTAAAATGGATTCAGTGAGAGCCATCCCTTAGAGCATGTATTGATTTAAGAGGATCAGATATATCACAGTTACAGTGCTACAGAGCCTTGAAATATGCTCCTAAGTAAAGCAAACTATGTTTACATATGACAGTGGTGTGAGAATTTCACTCTATTCCTTTTCAGGTAGTGTTTTGGAAAATACTGTCATAAAATTAAATCTATTCTGTGATAACTCAGAAGGAATGCACATGTTTTAGAAGCAATTAAATGATTTCTAAATCAATCAACACAGCACTAATCCTCTTCTGTTTGCAAGCTTTTCTCCCATCTGGTCCTAACACCCACACACCCTCCCAGCCTTAGTACTAATTACCTCTTACTCGTTCAACTGACCTGTCCCCCGCTACTGAGGGATGGATACAAAGTCCATTCATTGCCAAGGACCAGTCTGGGCAGTTACCAGGAAGCATCAAGGATTACTCAAACTTTTCTTGCCAGCATTTTAGTCCTTCACATGGTGTATGATTATTTTTGCTCCATAATACTACCAAGCACATTAGTACTTCAAAACTTGAAGCCATTTTTTAAAGATTGCAGCAGCTTTACTGTAATATACAAATCACTTCTACTTCTAAAATAATCGCTTGTTACAAATGGACTTCAGTACTGGGCAACAGTTCATAAACCCATGCATATTGCTCAAGCACATAAAATCCTACACACAGAAACGGGTGAAGTATTTGTTCTCTAAAAGGCATTTTTACAGAACAAAACTATTAACTATGGAAAAGGAAAAAAATAAAGCAGATATTCTAGCAAGCAAGCAGATCAAAACCTACAATTCCAACACAAGATTTACTTGTAAATCTGTTAGACTCCAGGTGTTCAAAGTCAAGCATGACTTCTGCGTGAAATTAAAGTCATGGTCCAATAATTTGTTTCACGATTAGAGACTTGATGACAAAGTAAGTGGGAACAGCTGGCAGAACGTTCCCCACACAAAATCCAAAACAATGTTGAAATGCAGAGGAGATGCAAATCAGAATCCTCACACAACCATGGCTAATCTTAAAAAATGCAGTCTGAAGGCTTTATAATCTTTACTGCATTCTCTTCTGATTCTTAACCATATGCTATTTGAGAGCAATAGCGACTAAAAGCACTCTGGGGGCACTTTTATGATCATGAGATTCAACAGAACAATTTTAAGTTTTATTTTCATGAGTAAAGAGCTGTCATGGCTACATCTTTTCTCTCAAGGACCTGGCTACCAGAAACTTACTTTGGAATAGTTTGAAAGATTGAAAGATGAATCAGGATCTGGACAAAATCTAACCTTTTACACAAAAAAAACTGCTTTATCTCAAAAGATTGTGTCTACTAAAATCTGAAATTCTCAATGTCAAATGATGGACTTCCCTTCTGTAGTTGATGCAGGCTAAACTATAAATTTAAAAGGACAGGTCAATGAATCTGATCAGTTACATGGTGATTGGGCCCTAAAAGCAAGTCACTGGCTGAGACTGCAATCACCAAGTGGATTGGTTATAACCTTTCTGCTTATATCATTCTAGCCTGGTCTGCTCCCTCTTTCCCTGACCAACGCGAGGGACTCACCACATGTTGAGCACTTTGATGCAGCTACAGAGTTTAAAGAGAAAAGACAACAGATTAATCAGAGGAGAAAGCCCTGCTGTTAGGCTCATCATGCACATGAGTGACAAGGGGGAGGGGGGTTGTGGCAGTGAAAGGATGAAGTAGCCGTGGGGCAAGAGGGCTGAGGAGGAGAGCAGGGAATAAATAGCCAGGTGGAATGAGGGAAGCAAACAGCAAGATAAGGAAGGGAAGCACAGGGATTTAACTAAACAAAATCCCCGAACACAAAAGAAACATGAAATGTCGCCCAACTCCGGAAATGAATGAAGCTGATCGCATGACTTGACTGCACTGACATTCATGGCAGAGGCCATTTTGATTAAGTGGCTACACTCTGATTTCTCCTTCAATTGCTTTACCCATTCCTGGTACTCAAGTGAGAGTGTCAACAAATCAGATTTTTTTTTAAATTCAATTTTTCATTTCCCTCCCGAACATTCCTGACAGGATGATAAATGAAATATTTCCTATTTAACTGGCAAGTTTTCACCAGCATAAAGTACAAGAATTCAAAAAGTCCTTCCAGTAGTGTACATTCTGCAAATAAACTTTATCCCAGCAAATCATCTGATCCAGAGGCCCTTAATCTGAATTGTGCTCAAGGACTTGCTCTTCCTTTGGCTGTGTCAAGGCTAATCTTCTGAATATGGAAAGTAAGCAACTTGGCTATTAATCCAGCATACACTGGCATTAGAAACCGAAGCACAAAAAGATTCACATGTAGCTGTCCAATTACATTTTATAAGCTCAGAGCTCCTCTAACTAGAGATCACCAGGTACCAGAATCCCAGAGAACCTGAGTGGGATGCTTTCTAATTGCAAATTAAAAACACAAAATAAACTGCAGATGCTGGAAATCTGAAATAAAAATATTTGCCGGAAACAATTGGCAGATCAGGGAGCATTTGTGAAACAGGAAGCAAGGTTAATGCTTCAGGCCAAAGCCTGTTCGTCAGAATTGGCAACTTGAAACATTAACTCCCTTTACATAGATGGCGCCAAACCTGCTGAGTGTTTCCAGTATTTTCCATTTTAACAGTTTCCCCCAAACTTGTAACTACTTTCTTAAAGTGTAAAATGGCGTTGTCATGATAACCTCCTGTACTTTGCTATGCTGTCCATCCTTTTATTTTACTGCAGAATTTCTTTGATATGGTAAAATATGTACAGCTCTAAAACACTCACTGGTCAAACTCCAGTCATATCCCCCGACAGCTGGGAACTGAGTAGGAGAACAGGAAAGAGGGTACTGCTGAAGTATAGAACAAAACAGCTTAAAATGCAGATAGTCAAAGGTAAACATGATCTGATAAGGAGCAATCATGTCAAAAAGGGTAATTGTAGTGTAGACAATACAATTTCCTTCAAGGTACAAATATATCTAGAAAGTTCCAATTATACTTGGATGAAAGCATATCAGGAGAAAATGATGGAAATGCAGGAATAATTAACCCTTTCACTGGCACACACCAACATTTATACATTGTTTCTTGTCCCCATACACAACGATAGGCAATAATTGAATAATGTTTTTTGCTGATTAAGTCAAACACGATCTAGTAGATTACTGCAAGTGACTCAGTTTTTTTGAACTCTCATTTAATATTAGTAAAATGGATAGTTTCAAGTGCCAACACATCAACTGAGCTCTATCAACTGCAAAATGAGCATCCAGCTGAATTGACCATTTTATCATGCAGACTCTGATTTTGTGAGAGGTGTTCTGAGTGGAGAAGATCGAGGAGTGTTCTACATAGCCAATGAAAAGTCAAGACATAGTAGGGGCAACACCTGGAAAGTGGGAGGAGTTTAAGAGAGACATTGTTAAGGGCAAGGGTGGTGGTGTGTTAGTATTGAATCTATGTTCTAGGGGAAAAAACAAGTACCCTAGGCCTTCCCGATGGGGCAAGGAAGTGTATATGGCCTGGATGTCCATGGTGAAGACAGCAGAGAAAGAGATGGGGACTGTTTACAGAGTAGATTTGGAACCTTTGGAGATACTCTTTCTTACTCAGCAGCTTAAGGCAGTCCTTTTAGACTCCTTAAACTGCTGCAGTTAATTCTGCCAGAATATTTTTTGATAAAAAATTAAGACGTCAGGAAGCCTGAGATAAGTTTTCAATGTTAAGGTGACAGAACCTTTAGTTACTCTAATCTCTATACTCAATTCAGATTTCCTGGATTGACATCCACAACTTCCAGTCTGGGCATGCACTAGTTCAAACACTAGTTGAAAAATACAATTCAATCAGAAAAGCACAATATGAGACAGTGAAAGGGTTAAAAGGAGTATGGGATACTGCTGTTCCATCCACAAGAATTACAACTGCCGTGCATGTAGTCAGCCAGATACATTGAGGGTGAATGCGCCACACTTTCAAGATCAACCACAAAAATTTGCATCATGAATGATAACATGTAAAATTTTCAAATTTCTTATGAACAATTGAACCTGCCCGAGGACAAAAAAAATTCTGCTCAATGATGACTCTTGTGTCTATTCGGAGTTCTGTTCAATAGTCTATATGGATATTAATACTGTAACTACTAAGAGGTAATGAACTGTGCAAGGTGGAGCATTCACCAAACACAAGGGCACGCAATGCTTCAGGGGGCACATACTTGGTATCTTCTGAAGGTTCCACCTCTGGCTGAGTTGCAATTGGTGCACTGGAATGTGCCACTGTTGGATCATCGATGTTAAGCTCGCCATTGGTTGAGCTAACCACCTGTCAAGATGGATTGGTATAAATACATATCGTTACAGATCACAGCGTTCACAGTGGAAGAGTAACAGTACTATTTTATACTGTTATGTCCTAATTTTTCTTCCCCACCATTCTTCCTTCTCTTTTATTACCCACTACCCTGCACCACTACTTACATCTCATTCTATCAATTTCAAGATGATACTCAAGTGGAGTCCTAAATCTAGATATCGTTGCTAGACTCCCGTCGAAAGGCAATTGCCAATTTTTAAGCATAGAAACAGTAGAAAATTAACACTTTCCTGAAGGTAACATGCTGATAGACTAAATAGAATAGATTGCCAGTAATTGTAATGTGGAAATGCTTCTGAGAAGAGAACTTGCATGAGTGGATTTTTGCCACTGTGGAAATGTTGTTCCTCCCCACTGTTCCCCCAGTAGAAGAAAGGGACCTTGACCCATCATACCCCCACCTTTCAAAGCAAGAGAAATTCAAGTTATATACAATTCCAATACTAACATAAAATTCAAAACGCTCTAATCTAGTTGCTTTAAAAATTAATTCATAATATTATATCCTTTTTGGGGCACAAAATTCATTTTGGTAAGGAATTTGTTTTCACTGCTGTTATCCATAATAACGGGTAAGCAATGTCAATATTGGATCCACAGCTGAAATTTGGGAATCTACTGTTTTCCCTTTTAAGAGGGGAAAGAAAAAGCTAACTTCCAACAAGTCATTAATTAATTTCTGCACTTTACTAGTGAAACACAAGGAAGGTCATTGTTACGTGCATGTGTGGTATACCATAACATACACATTATGTCCATTGCATATGATCAGCTTGGCTCATCAACCTGATGCAGGTTGGAAACTAAGCTCACACTTGCGTGGGAACATTGCTCAGCTGCAGATACCACCTGCCTCCTGTCAGAGCAATGTAAATGATATGGCACATTTTCAAACTAGCACTGGCCCTGCTGATCTTAATCTTAACCAACATTTAGAGGAACAGATTTCTGTCATCACGGGTGCTTTACTTTGTGAAATGTTGCCACTGCTTTTCCTTATTACAATCCTATATTTCCTTATTACTATATTTTGAAAATACTTAATGGCTATAAAGCCCTTTAGCATGATCCAAGCATGCACATGTCAGAGTATAAATGTAGGTTCTTTAACATGAATATTCCAAAAAGAACTCCATTTAGGGTTTCTTCTTACATTAAGATCAAGATGAATTAAAAAAAAACTCTTAAAGCAAATGAAGATAGTCTCAAGAGGATATCTACTGTCAGAACAAAATAAAATGCCTAACACGGTGGAGAATTCTAAGTATTAAATTTAGGTAGATCCCCAGACCCATTTTACAGTAACCACCCTTACGCAGGTTATTATCTTGTTTTTGGGTAATGAGAACTGTCCAGGGACATCTTTATAAAAACGGTTAAATGTTGTTCCTTTAACTATGATCTTGTTAATTGTTTATCAGCCCCTCATCCTCCCAAAAGGTATGGGAGTTGGCTTATTGTGTGGTATTCATAAGATCCTACCAAAATTATGTTCTGAAAATCTAACAGCAGGGTGCCGGTAAAGTGCAGGCACGATGGGAACCTAAGTGCTTGAACATTTAAGCAGACCAGTGATTCAAAATTACTCTGCTAGCTCTCTGTGGAGAATTTCTCTTACTTTCAGCACGTCTTGGAAGAGTGAATTTCCATAACCTGAATTTCCACCTTAATTCTAACAACCTGGCAGAACTCAAGTCTTTTTTATTTAAAGAATGTATAATTTTAGATCTCACTTGATTTTTGAAAAAAGAAGCAAGGCAGAGCAGTGATTTTGATGCATCAGCATTAAACAATAGACCAATATGTAATTGATTTGTGCCACATTAAGCAGTTAAGCATTAGGGTTGTTAGCAAATTGCACATTTCAGGATAAACTTACCTTCAAGCAGTTAGGTAATTTCTTCCTTGCACTTTATACCTTTCCTTTTAAAGGACTGATCCCTCTTTACCAGATCCTCCTCCTCCTCTCACTACTTCATATATTCTCTCACGGTGTCTACAGTTGCTTCACTTGCAGAAGTCGGCTGTCACTTCAGATTCTGAAGATCATGGGTTCAAGTTCCAGCTTGAAGAACCAAGTCTTGGCTGGCACTGGTCAGAGGTTCTGTCTTTTTGGTGAGATGCTAAACTGAAGCCCCGTCTCCCTCCTCAAGTTAATATAAAGAGATACCCTGGCTCAATTACAAAACTGACCATCAAGTTATCCTGGTGTCCTGGAAACTCCTCATCCTTCAACTAGCATCAGTAAAGCAGACTATTTGAGTTATGATCTTGCACTTCATTGTTTACCCACACTGTACTTTCTCTGTAACTGTTACACTTTATTCTGTTTAAATTCTTTTGACCTTGTTCTACAATACACTGTGTAATGATTTGATCTGTATGAACAGCATGCAAGACCTCACAATCTACCTCGTCATGGCCTTGCACCTTACTGTTTGCCTACATGACACTTTCTCTGTAACTAACAACTTATTCTACATTCTCTTATTGTTTTCCCCTGTAATGCACTGATGGGATGAAATGATCTGTATGGACAGCATTCAAAACAAACTTTTTCACTCTACCTTGACACGTGACCATAATAAACCAACTTTTCAATGTAGAGCACCTCAAAAAGGATGCATTGCTCTGTTCGCGCAGTAGACAGAGAGAACAAGACTACTTTTGTGTACAGATTGGAATTACGACCTTTGGAAGGTCTGCCCCTCACGCTCCTCACCACAAACATGCAGCATAAGCTTAGGACAATCCTATATTATTGCACTGGGAGCACAAAACACCAAATATTAGATTTACCCTGAACGGCAAATCTCCACGCGAGAATATTTTATACCTGGACAGAGCCCCCGTGTCTGTCAGACGCCAGCTGTGAGGTCAGGTAGGAAGGATTTTGCTGCCGATTAGGCTGAATTTCCCATGCTCCTCTGCGATCAGCGGCTCCTGTCTACTCATTGGTTATAACAGAGGGGGAGGATGACAAATGGGGGTCCATGCAGCACAGCAGGCCCAAGCAAAGCAATGAAACAAAAAAGTTAGTCATTAGTGATTAGTAAAACTGGTTAGCAAAGCATGACTGGTGTACTCCTTAGGTATGCCATAACACAGGATCGCCATTATATCTTCGAAAGGAAACCAAAAGGAATCTGCTTTCAACAAAATATTAAGTGAATACAGGGATGACATTCTTCTAGATAGTCAATCCCCAAAAATAGAAAGGGAAGCTGAAAGGATGGTGGTGGCGCCGGTGAAGCCCATGGGGAATTGACCCCGTTCCCAAATCCAAGGCTGACAAAATGTCATACTATTTCCATCAAAAAGTGTACAGGTAGCATCAGTAATGCTGGAAAAGCATCAGACCTGCCAGCAGAACAGATATTCCACGAGTCTAGTTGGCAAAGCGGATGACAAAAAGACTGCCTGGCTGATGCCAAAGGAGGTGTACAATGAAACAAAAATCAGAGAGAAGGCGTATGGCAGATGCTTCAAACTTAGAGCCAATTGCAGTGCATTCCAGATACCTGTGATCACCAACATACCTAATAATACACCATAGCAACTTAATCTGTTTGTACATATACTTGTGAATTTTTGCACTGATTGAACAGCCACTGCTGTTCCATTCTAGATCATTGACAAAGCCGAGGTTTGCTTTTGTGGATTTCACCTGCACTAGAATGGTGAAGAGATCAGCCACTCCAATTCCCTGGAGAAGCACTCCACTCACATTGTCAAGAAATCGCTTGAAATGGGTGAATCAGTGTGCATGATCCAAATGCACATAGTAGGGGGAACAACTGCTGCCAGCTACATATTGAAACCATGCCTGATCTCCTTGGGATAGCACCACCCTGATGCCAAAGGCCTGAAATTAGACTAACTCACTCAACCCATTTTCCTGCCCCTTGTCATCACTCGCTAAGGAAAGCTGGGAGCAGCCTTAGATCCAAGGATTTTGCGGGAAAAATCGAAAGGCAAAGGAGGGTATGGTCCCAGGAAGGGATTGCAGTAGTTCATTTTTTAATTACTTACATGGGGATTTCTTAATCAAAACAGCCCTCCTCCCTTTCATAAAGAGTCTTGACGTTAGGAATATAGAAGACATCGTCAAAACAGCTACTTCATGTAATCAGTATACAAAGTAAATCCAAGTACTCATTAGACAGGCAGTAGCCAAAAAAGTAATGATCCTCTGAATAAAAGATTAAAATGCAAAGGTGAAAAACACGTGCCAGTCTGGTACTGACCTGGTTTCGAAGTGGCTGCTGCAGTGTAGCTTTCTCCCGGTGTGCGTGGCTTTCTCTGCTCATTCCATGCTCTGTGTGACTGGATCCGACCGGTGTGGGCTGTGGATCGAACACAGACACAACCGTGATTTCTTCCACTCATGTGCATAGCGCATAAAAACCTCCTTTGAGTAGATGCGATCACTAATTTACATGCTGAAAATGACTAGGCTCTTAATTACCTCACTCACCCTCACTGTGACTGGGTCATTTCTGAAGGACAGACCAAAAGCTAGCAGAGGAAATCTTAAGAGCTTCCATTTGTGTTCCAGAGGCAGACGTGACATTAATTGTGAACAAAATTTCTTCAAAATATTTTTCTCCTCTTTGCATCTTCTCCAGATGCTCCATTTGTTAGTTGCTGCATGCCATCATTCTCTTTCTCACTTGCTCTCATTTTTCATATTTGAATCTACGCCAGCTCTCAGAGAAATCCTACTTCCTTAGTTCCCTCCAGCCCACTCTCTCTCACACCTGCCAACTTCTCCCAGCTCTCCCATCTGGGGCAATTTACAGCATGGTTTATCAATGCAGGAGTAAGCCCAGCGATACTACCAGCTGCTCCACTACATAATTTCCTCTCTCCTCCCTTCCCATCTTGTGTTCTCTTCACCATTCCTGCTTTTTTCACAAATGGATTTACAGTAAAACTTAATTGTCTTAAAGGGAAAAATCAAAGATTATAATCATAGACCTGAACATTCACCAGTATCCGTACGCACACAGCTTCCAGCTCTATCTTAGGAAGCCAACTAAAATCTATTTTATATGATAGAGCTCAATTAATTCAAATACATCTGGGGATTATACTCCATTTACTTTATTTCAGAGAATTTTGATCATTTTTGTCAAACTATTTTAAGAAATTCTTAATCCAAAAGGAGACTGGAACTCATTTTTCTGAACAAACCATAAAATCTACGCATTTGAAAGCCACAGAGGTGAGAATTTTTGGCCGTATTGATATTAAGGAAAAATACATCCATAAACCCTGTAACATACTGAGAAACAAAGTAGGTGGCAGTACAGGTATCTTTCTACAATCTCCAGTGCTTCATCATAGAAGACAGACCTGCCATTTAAAACTGGTGGTGACATGACAGAAGTTCAATGAAAGCTTTGAAATTTATGAGATGAAGTCTTATTCTGTATGTGGCATCACCCTGCACCATTTTACAACCAGAACTGTAAATGAAGATGATAAATCCGAGATCGAAACATCACAGAATTTCCTACTGGAGGCTGCTTTCAAAGGCCAACTTTTAAGCATCATGCTTCCGTTCTTATGAACTGCAATAATCAATTCAACTTTTATTTTTGCTGGGGTGTAGACTAGAAATCTTAATCAAAAATTGGAAATACTGGAAATGCTCAGATCAGACAGAATCATCTTGTTCCAAAGCGATGACTGATTTCCACCAACTCCACCCCACTCACACTACCTACTAACGTTGGCTGACTTGCTCAGTACTTCTATTACTGCTATTTGATTACTAATTTAATCGATTTGGCACATTACTGCCTGTTCATGAGCTGCACTGTTCTGCATTCTATTCTGTTTTTATTTCAGAGGTTTTACTGCCTGTTTCAGGCATCCAAAACAGGACCCAAGTGCAACCCAGGAATAATACGCTCACAGCTCTGCAACATAAGGGGATGGATCTTCTGTTGACAAGTTTGCCGTCCGCCATGTTTGGACAACACTGCTTCGTTCAGTGTTGCCCAGAGTAGTCTGCCATGGGAGACTGGCTGCACTCAGAGCAGCTTTGACAACTGTCAAAGCCCTGCCGCTTGTTAAAGTGGCAATGAAATTGATAGCCTGAGCGGAGGCCACTTTAAAAATTACAATTACTTTTAAGGAAATTATAATCAAAATTCAAAATAAATTTATTATCAAAGTACATATATGTCACTATATACTATGAGACTTATTTTCTTGTGGGCATTCACGGTAAATAGAAAGAAACAATAGAATCAATAAAAAACGCACAAATAAACAATATGGAAAAAATCAAACTGAAAATACAAAAACAAAATATAAAAATGATAATAAATAAGAAATAAATATTGAGAACACGAGTTGTAGAGTCCTTAGAAGAGAGTCCGCAGATTGTGGAATTAGTTCAATATTGGGGTGATTAAGTTATCCCTTCTGGTTCAAGAGCCTGATGGTTGAGGTGTAATAACTGAACCTGGTGGTGTGGGACTTGAGGCTCCTGCATCTTCTGCCTGATTGCAGCAGTGCGAAGAGAGCATGGCCTGGATGGTGGGGGTTCTTGATAATGAATGCTGCTTTCTTGCAACAGCGCTCTTTGCAAATGTGCTCAATAATGTGCTCCTTTACCTGTAATGGACTGGGCCATGTCCACTAGTTTTTGTAGGTTTTTCCATTCAAAGGAATTGGTGTTCCATACCAGACCATGATGCAACTAGTCAGTATACTCTTCACCACACATCTATAGAAGTCTGACAAAGTTCTAGATAACACACTGCTGATTGAATCTTGGCAAACTTCTAACAAAGTTGAGGCACTGCCATGCCTTCTTTGTAATGGCACTTGCATGCTGGACTCAGGACAGATAGTCTGGAATGATAACACCGAGGACGCTCTCCACCTCTGATCTCCTGATGAGGACTGACTTATGGACCTCCGGTTTCCTCCACCTGGAGTCAATAATCAGCCCCCGGTCTTGCTGATGTTGAGTAAGAGGCTGTTGTGGCACCACTCAGCCAGATTCTCAATCTCCCTCCTTCCTACATATAGATTCATCACAACCTTTGATTCGGCCCATAACAGAGATGTCATTGTAAACTTAAATAAAATAGTAAGGAAGCACTCATGAATACTTAAGGACAGCTTCTGCCCCACTGTTATCAGACCCATGAATGGACTACTCATGTGGTAAAAGATGAACTCGAGTTCCCAGACTACCTCGTCATGAGCCTTATACTTGTCTACCTGTGTGATGGACATATATTTTCCAGAACCTGAGAGGCTTATTGTTGACCCCAGCTTTCCAGCACAGTGGCTTGACCTTTCCAAAGGTTCAGAGTTCTTTTTTGACAAACAAACTTCTCACCAATATTCCTGCTCAGCTTTGCATTGTAAGCAATGAGGTTATGCTAACTGGCCTACATCAAACCAGACAACTCTGGCTAAGCTCATTGCACCATTCTGACCAAGTTCAAGGATGCATTCAGACCAGACTGATCTTGTCACTTGTCACAGGTATAGTTGATCGATCAATAGTTGGTATACTTGTGTTCTCAGAGAGCAAACCATCAAAGCATTAATTTTGGGTGTCTGAGATCTTTGTCCCCAGAAGCTTTTAGACCAGGGATTCCTAACCTGGGGTCCATGGACTCTTTGGTTAATGGTAAGGGTCCACGGCATAAAAAAAGATTAGGCATAAAAGATTGGGAACCCTTTTTTTTAGACCATCTATGTGAATTACTTTGTCCCAGTAAAGTTATCTGACAAACAACACATGCAGATAATGTCAACTCGTAGGAAAACAGTATAAATCTTTCCCTCTCTTGATGGTGAAGGAGAGTTTGCTGCCAATTCTCAATTCAGGGAGTTCAAAATAAAAAGCAATGCTTCAGACTGACGGTAACAGCGGAAATTGTGACGATTGTCTCCCGTTACTGTGGAAGGAGCCATACGTGTCTCCCTTGTTAGTGAGAGAGAGCCTGAGGGAATATTGAATTGTTGGAATGAATAGTTAGTTTCTGATGTACTGTCGATCATGGTCTCTCCCTGGGGGTTTTGCTGCTGTTTGCGTGGTGGGTATGCTGATGCTTTATGCGAGTATAAGTGGGGGAGGGGAGGGTTGATGCTGCTGCTTGTCCATGGGAGGGGGCAGGGGGCTTTGGGGTGCCTATGTTTTTTCTGTCAATTATTCTTTGGGGGTTTCTTCTGTTTCGAGGATATCTGCAGGGAGTGAGAATTTCAGGCTGTATATTGTATACATTCTCTGATATTAAATGGAACTATTGAATTAAATGTTAAAAACTATTGAAGATAGTTAGGAATGACAAAGTGAATAACAGAAAGATAATAGGGTGACAGAAAGAAGAAATAGAATTTATTCCTCAACCTTCGGTTTCTATGATGGATGACACGTTCATCTGTACCACTTGGTATGTTCTTTTAGTTTGTAAGAATTGTACCTGTGTTTGAAAATCCTTTGTAGTTTATAAATCTTTTGCAATTCAGAAATCCTTTGTAAATCAGAAACACTCTAGTTTTAAATGCGTGGTAAGAACTACTTATCTAAAATTAAATGTGCACCATTAAAAATAAAATAGACTGTTTAGACTACTTAGTTAGCTGGAAGTATCTCCTCCTTGGTAGGGAGAGGGGTAAGCAATGGGTATTGGCAACTAGCCCTTGCCGCAGAGTCTAGACAGAGAAGTAAGCTAGTGTTTGAAGTTAAAATTCAAGTTTAATTGTCATTCAACATACATGGATACACGAAACAGTGTTCCTCCAGGGCCAAGGTGCCAAACAGTATCAGCAGGATACAGCACATATAATTATGATAGTAGAAAACACACAGTCAAGAAAAGAATTATAGCTCAAGTCCCTGAGTGGCATGGCTTGTAGACTGATGGTATGTCAGATGTTGTCCTTGTCTAGCTTGCCTTCCACCAAGCGAACACTGAAGGGAGCACTGACAGGAGGGGCCAACCCAAACCCAGTACGGATCCCAGCGCACCAACAGAAGCCTCTGCTCCTCCCACACTCCTTTCCTGTGCGACTGCAATGGGCATTATTGCGGCATGAGGGCCTGGTCCATACAGCAACTGAGGCAAAGCAGATCCCTTGCCACTGCTCTTACCAATGAACCAGATTTGCAGCATTCTACATTATCAATGCCCACCAGGGTCTTGCAATCACAATAAAAACATCCAAAATCATCATCTTCACCGTTTGATAGACCTTGCACTGACTCCACATAACGGTACATGATATCCAAGCAACTACACGGTACACAAGCCCAACTCCGTTGCTAACAAGCAACTCACTGATCAGGCAGACCAGCAGTACTTGATGTTCTTAATATCCAGCAGGGTCTTGCGATTGTAAAAAAACGACATAAAGGACCAACAATTACACCTTTGGTTGAACCTGCAGTGGTCCAGAGAGGAAGTTGATGCAGTATAACCTCCTAAGTGAAAGTACCCATCGATACTTCTATTGGACCACAATCCTGACTGAGAGTTACAAAACCTGGGCCTCTGTACCCCCCTCTGCACCCCCCTCTGCAATTGGATCCTCAGCTTCCTAACTGGAAGACCACAGTCTGTGCGGGTTGGTGATAACATATCCTCCTCGCTGATGATCAGCACTGGCACACCTCAGGGGTGTGTGCTTAGGCCACTGCTCTACTCTCTGTATATACATGACTGTGCGGCTAGGCATAGCTCAAATGCCATCTATAAATTTAGCGATGATACAACCATTGTTGGTAGAATGAATCTCAGGTGGTGTCGAGAGGGCGTACAGGAGTGAGATATGCCAACTAGTGGAGTGATGTCACAGCAACAACCTTGCAATCAATGCCAGTAAGACGAAAGAGCTGATTGTGAACTTCAGGAAGGGTAAGACGAAGGAACACACACCAATTCTTATAGAGGGATCAGAAGTGGAGAGAGTGAGCAGCTTCAAGTTCCTGGGTGCCAAGATCTCTGAGGATCTAACCTGGTCCCAACACTTCGATGGAGTTATAAAGAAGGCACGACAGCGACTATACTTCATTAGGAGTTTTAAGAGATTTGGTATGTCAAAAAGTACACTCAAAAACTTCTATAGATGTACTGTGGAGAGCATTCTGACAGGCTGCATCACTGCCTGGAAAGGGGAGGCTACTGCAAAGGACTGAAAGAAGCTGCAGAATTTAGTCGGCTCCTTCTTGGGTACTAGCCGACAAAGTACCCAAGATATCTTCAAGGAGAAGTGTCTCAGAAAGGCAGCGTCCATTATTAAGGACCTCCAGCGCCCTTTTCTCAATGTTACCAACAGGTAGGAGGTACAGAAGTCTGAAGGCACACACACTCAGCGATTCAGGAACAGCTTTTTCCCCTCTGCCATTCGATTTCTAAATGGACATTGAACCCTCGAACACTACCTCACTTTTTAAAATATATATTAGTTTTGGTTTTTGCACAATTTTTAACCTATTCAATATACGTATACTGTAATTGATTGATTTATTATTATATAATTTTTTTTCTTCTATATTGCATTGAACTGCTGCTAAGTTAACAAATTTCACGACACATGCCGGTGATAATAAACCTGATTCTGATCGGCTTAAAACCTCCGTTTGAATTTATGGCTTTGCAGACAGTGGATCTAATTACCATCACACCTGCAGTGCACTGTCTCTGTAACTATGGCATTATATTCTTCATTGTTTTCTTTTTACAACTTCAATATTATTATGTTTGAAACGATCTGCCTAGATTGCATGCAATCAAAAGCTTTTCACTGTATCTTGGTACAGGATGTGACAACAATAAACCAAGACTATAAAAAAATCAATACCAATAAAAAGATTACAAAGTTAAGTCAAATATAAAGGTCCATACGCCAGGTGGCCGAGTTCTGGAGATGGATCTGACAGCTCACGAGCAGGGAAGTCTGTACAAGTTCCTGCTGCCTTGTTGAACTCCACAGAGAGCTCACCAGCACCACCTAGAGTGGAAGATGCTGCTGCCAGCTTAGGCCTGTGCCAGCACAGGACAAAAAGGTTTCCCTGGAGAAACATAGGCAAGTCCTGGCAGAAGGATGGTGGCCCGGGAGGAGAGCCCCAAATTAAATGTATGTGTTTTAGAAAAAGGCAGGATCACAAAAAAATTGTATGCTTGGAACCATAAATAGGTGGTTAGCAATAATTCCAAGAAAAAAGCTACTTTAGCTTGTGATTGCAATCATTTGATCTTGTTGGAACAAATGCCCCATTTCCATTCTGCAAGTTCTACATGATCCAACATTAACATTGCACTCAAATGAATTGCTACAAACTGTAATATTCCTCCACCATCCCTCTTCATTGGAAGAGCTCTAACTTGCACTAAATGCCTCTCAGTTAAGTTAGGAACCTGCTGTATTAATTACGGAGACTTAAACCATATCTCCCACCATCTCACAGCAAGTGAACGAGCATTCATCCTCCATCTCATGCATGCAAATATATTTGTTGATCCAATCGAGGCTGCAGAGTATGAAATAATCAAATGCTTCAAAGCACTGCCACTTGAACAACTCTGCATTTCCAAAATGAACTAGAGCTTAAAAATCTCAGCATCTGCAAAATAACTACCTTCTCTTCATTCCTTCTGAATCAGTAAGTATGTTGAATATTCTGATTTGCTTCTTTTTGATGTTAGCAATAGATTAATATCAAAGGCACCAACTGTGCCAATTATAAACATCCGGTCCCAGTCAGATTTCAATTATTAAAAACACGTGCTGCCTTCAATCCAGCCTTAATTTGCAGTCTTAAGCTGCTAATTCTAAACCTATTCAAAGTTTAATTAAATTATGTACAAGTTGTTTATGTTGTTGAGTTTGGGTTTGATACAAACTTTACTGAAAAGTTCTAGCACCTAATACTAATGCTGTAGAATGGCTGGAGGCTTAATAGCAAATGTTATATTCAGGAGTGCCCCAAATAAAGTAACTTTATAGAGGTTTTTTTTTAGCCTACCTTAAAGTATGCATGTGTGGCAGGTGTGTGCACATAAGCACATCCTTCGATAGAAGTATAAGGAACAGTAAACCATCTAACACAGTATTAGCCTGCTCAGTCTGCACTCTCCCCATTCAGTACCCAATACTTTGCAATTTTTGCATGTTAAAATGGCACTTGCTTATTCTAGCATGTCATCCAGCCATTTTATAAAGCCTGACTGTACATCTGACACTAAGGATTATGAACAGCAGAGTGGATACGTTACTGGGTTAGTAATTCCAAGCTCAAAAACCAAACACTGCAGCTGGGGAATTTAAACTTAGTCACCTAAATTAATCTGGACTTAAGCAAGCATTAGTAATGGTGATATTCACCAAAACATCCTTTAGGGAGGAAAATCTGCCGTACAAATCTGCTAATGCATAGCTCCAGAACACAAATGTTATTGACTCTTGTGTGCCCTCAAATGACGCACCATCAAAAAAAATTAATTAACTAAAGCTTTCACAGACACTCAAAATCCCTGCAATTTTCTTTGACTTAAATTGTCCAGGTCTCATCAATTTCTTTTCCTTTCAGCTCCACAACTTTTGTCATTCATTCTACACAGTCATACAGCTGGAGCAGACAATCAGACATCATACATACATAGACATAACTATGTTGAAAGGATTCCGACTCCAAATGAAAACCGATTGATGTCCTTTCACTTTTCTCCTCAACAAGTCAAACCCCACATGACCTACCCCACTGCCTTCCTTCCCATCATCGACTTCCACGTGGGGATAAACCCAACTTGCACCTGAAACTATCCTTCCACCATCAGTACCAGCCCTGACTGAGCCAATACTCACTGCTATTGCCAGGTGATCATTCCAATGCTCTCCTAGTTTGGTTATCAACTTCTGCTATTCAAAAGAAAGCTTGCCTAAACATCTCCTACTCTCTCATGCCATCCCATGCCTACTATGTTCCTACCTTCAGAAGTGCCCATGTAAATCAGAAAAATTTCTGTGAAATTGTCATTGATCTAATGTCCCAATTTCATGCAGCTTCTTGCCCTAACGTTGACTTCCCTGCCTGGCGTTTCAATACAATTCTGTTCTCTGGAATCTTCAGCTTTCCAATCCCTATTCCCCTTCTTAATATTTTGTTTCCATCAAAATAAATTACCTTTTTGCATAATTTTTAATCTACTTAAATAGTTTTGGTTGGGTATCTTATTATTTCACAAATTTGATACCACATTTTAACTTAGTTTCATTTTATGAACATAATTCCATTGTTTTTCAAGATAACAAACTTTAGTCAATAGAATAATTGTAGTGATCGTTTCTGTATATAAAGGTTTAGACTATTTCCAGCTCAGCAGACTGCCTGTGTCTGCATCAGATGAAATAGAGCCACCCAGCATAATCCTGTCTTCTACCACTAGTTCTGCAGCCTTGAAGGTCACAGTATTTCCAATACACATTCAAATGTTCTTTATATAAAGTCAAGTCATACAAGCAAGGGAACAAGCCCTTCCAATTCCACCACCAGACACATATTCCTCTCCACTCTCCTTTCAGCATTTGTAGGGATCATTCTCTTCACAACCCTCTTGTCTGCTCTTCCACCCCTTCTGTCACTCCCCGGTGTTTGGCACTTTTGCGTGCTACTGTAGGCAATGCAACATTTGCCCTTTGACCGCTTTCTTTCTCACCATCCAGTGACCCAAACAATCTCTCAAGGTGAAGCTGTGATAAACTTGAACTTTGTAAAATTCTGCATTTACTGTTTGCAATGTGGCCTCGTCTACAATGAAGAAACTGTATACAGATCGGGTGAACACATTTTTGGAGCACCTATGCTCGGTGTGCAATGGTGATCCTATGGTTTTGCCTGCCTGTCACTTTCATTCACCATTTAACTCCTACTCTGACTTCTCTTGTCTGTGGCCTTTTCCGCTGTAACCATTGCAAACTCGAGGAACAATACCTCAGCTTCCAGCTGGGCAGACTACAGCCTTCCAGACTCAATACTGAACTATCCAACTTTAGATAACATGTTCTTTCTTCCTATTCATTTGAGAACCATTTTTGCCAGCCATTTTATCCTCTTTCCTCTTTATATATAGTTGATCCGCTGGACACATCACACTGTACCAGAAGTATATCAACAACACAGCTGTTACAAGTTATCTGATCCCACCTGGCACATGATATTGGCAGAGATTTGTTTCATCTGCACTTCACTGCTATGTAGAAAAATGTGGTTCCCCTCCTCTCTCAGGTTTGAGGAGTGGTTCCTCATTCAGCCGCGTTCTCATCTCGCAGCTACCATCGGACAAAGGGTATTGAAGCCTGAAGTCCCACACCCACCAGGTTCAAGAGCAACTATTTCCCTACCACTATTCAATTCTTGAACCAACCCAGCACAACTCTAACCACTACAGTTTAGTGATACCATGACAATTTTGATCATATTCCACTAAACCAGACTTCAATATTTTTTGTTCTGATTGTTCTTTCTTGTAAACATTATGTATATTTTATGTTTACAGTATGCCTTCCTTGTGAACAACTGCTTATATGATGGTCTGTGATCATGTTGCTGCTACAAGTTCATTATTGCTCTTGTGCACATATGTACTTGTGCATAAGACAATACCCTCAACTTCAGTTTTGTTTCTCTTTCCACAGCTGCTACCTGTCCTACTTTATTTTTCCAGTATTTTCCTTTTCTTTTGTTTTTCTATCACCTTGATTCAGACAAAGTGGAGGAGAGGGGCACGGAACAAAATAAGACACCAGTATCAACTGGAGATCAGAAGTGATTAATTGACAAATGGGATAGAAACGTGAGACGGAAAGGAGGTGGCATAGTGACACCATTGAAAACTAACTTGCAACTTGCCTTTTTTAATAAAAGGGATGCAGACCCAATACACTGTTTTCTCTTTTCACAGATGCTGTCTGACCTGCTGAGTGCTTCTAGCATTTTATTTTTATTTCAGATTTCCAGCATCTGCAGTTTAAAAAGATTGTATCTGTCATAATTTAACTTATTTAATTACTGAACTGGATTTCAACTATTTATAATACTGTATTATAATTTTGTGAAGTTAATCTAGTTTTGGGTATCTGCAGATACCTTTCTTGTTCTGAAATGTAATTTAGAGTTAGGCCTTTTTACTGCAGTCACAAGCCAATTACTTTCACACTTTCCTTCAGCTATTCAGAGATGGGACAGTGGAGTTCACTATGTGTTCTACCCATATTTACTGTCCCATTGGCATCACCGAGAAACTGATCATCTCAGAACTATCTATGAAAAGGCTGGCACACATTAATCTGACATTAATCTTTCCTGACTCTAATACTAATTTCACAAGTAAAGCATTTCTGAAGAGTCATCATCATGACAGCGAATTTTCATTTCAATGCAAAAATTGTTACTTTGCCAAAATACTATTTTAAAAATTGTACACTTTGTTCCTGAGGGCTTAATGAATCCATATCTCCACGATATTTTATCAGAAATAGTGATTAATGCTCTATTTACAAGACCATGATATGGGTTGCGATACTTACTATTTGCCTGCCAACCCAGTCGTATGCGTAATCAAATGCATAGCCCTTGCTTTCAAAAAGGTCCGTGAATAGTGTACGTAAATACTGGTAGTCTGGTTTCTCAAAGAAGTCTAATCTCCTCACGTAGCGGAGGTACGTTGCCATCTCCTCTGCAAAGAAAACAGACATGGTACTTAAACAGCAGTCCCATGGAGAGGGTGTGGCAAGTCTTCATGTCGATGACCATTCATGACAACTAGAATTTCAAATTTAATGCTTGATAAGCACAAGGATGGAAGGAAGCATATGGTGCAAAATAAAAGGCTCATGTTTAGCTCGAGATCAGAAGTGATTCACTGATGAAAGACAAAAAAAAAAAAGATGGTGATTTGGGACACAGTCAAAACAATGAAAGGGCCGAAAGGAGGTGTACAAGTTCATTCCTGTTATTGCCAGCAGTCCAAAAGTGCAACAGGGTCTATCTGAAGCTGTTGAATGTCAAATTAAACCAAGAAGCCTTCAAAGTATCTATTTAACACTTAGACAAAATGCTGTTCTGAGTTTACAAACAAATATCTCCAATTCCTCCAATTTTTAACCATGGCACCGCAGGGTTGGTAGTTTGGCAGAGGTGGGGAAAGTAAAGAGGTTTGAATGACAAGACGTGCTGAAATTAGTGTGGGAGAAATCTACTGTTGTGAACAGAATAACCCTCATTCATTAGGCACTGTCTCAAGACAACACCTGGATGGCCAAATAGCTTCCTCATTACATACACTCAACTATGTAATGACCTAAAGGACCTGATAGGAACAGTGTTCTTTTCCTTAAGAAATGGGCTGAAATCCAACTGGCAGAAATACTGCATGGTACCGGACCCAAGAGCACAGCTCTGTCTACAGTTACTGAATAGATTTACTGTATACAGCTACTGAATAGAGCCATATAGGAATTCTTGCAAGGCAACTTAACAAATGAATTATCAGTTTGCCAAGCTTCAAATTAGAGGTGCTATTAATAATGCAAATCAACAATGCTTATCTGAAATATTGTTCTCCACTGTATCTACACAACCCAGTACTTGCAAATCACACAAAAGGGAATTTTGCAAATCTACCAGCAGGTTATCAAAAATGTTCCTTCCTGCAGACAGATCTTTATAACCTTGAGCATCAGGTTTACAATTGTCTTCTAAAAGGACTAACATAACCAGCCACTCTAAATAGGACATAGCGATGTGGCCAATGGTGGTGGTAGAACAGTGTACCACTCTCTTTAGACACGAATCTGAGCTGAGATTTTAATGGCCTTGAAGCAGACGATGTGCAGTGAGTTTAAACTTCAAACCAGAAAGGGTGCCAACTCTTTTAAAAAAAAGTACTTCAACATCAGTACTTCAATGGTCCCAGTCATGTTCCTTTTCACCTAGCTTCTGACCTGTTCTGGTGCTGATCTCAGCAGATTCAGGGGACAGAATTCAGTCAAGCTGAGATACGGTCTGGATACACTTCTTCAGTGACACCATAGCTTCACACCAGCTATTTACAAATAGCACAAAGCTGGGGCCAAACATGAGCTGTAAGAATAATGCAAGGAGCCTCCAATATGACTTAGGAAAGTAGGGAGAGTGGGTAAATGTTTGTCAGATGAACGTTAGTTAAATGTAAGGCTATCATTTTAACTCTAAAACAGAATGATGATGTAAAGACTGAGAAAAGATGAGATGAGGACTGGATGCCCCAGTTCCTGTCGCTGAAAGCAAGCATGTATTCAGATGAGGCAAGCAGTCAGGAAGTATTGGTATGTTGGTCTACACCAAAGAAGTATTTGAGTACAGGAACAAGGATATTTTTGCTGAGACATACAAGTACCTAGTGGGGCTCCATCTGATGTTGTGTGTGTGAGGATGTGTTTGCAGTGTAGATAATACAAAGGTTTGCCAGACTGATTCCTGAGATGGCAGGACTAATATGCGAGGTCGGTAAGGGCAATATTCACTATGTGTTAATGAGTGAGAGTGGTTATCATAGAAACCTAAGAACTACTCACAGGTCTAGACATATTGGGTACAGAGAAGACATTTCAGATGGCTGGGGTCTAGAACCAGGGGTCACAACCTCGTGGTATACGGTACATCACTTATAACCAAAATTAGGAGAAATTTCTTCACTCAGAGGGAGGTGAACTGTGGAATTTTTGACTAAGTCAATAATTATATTCAAGAAGGAAAAAAATAAATTTCTTAATGCTAAAAACAATCAAGGGCAGTGGGGAAAAGGTGGGAACTGGATGATCAGCCAGGTGTGTTGAATAGAAGGGACAAATAGCCCACTCCTGCCCTGTTTTCTGTGTTTCTGTGTATAGTTTTATGAAAAGTGGTACAGACCAGTACTCACCATCGTGAGGAGTGTCATATAACATGGGTGATAGTGGTCTTCCATCTGTCTTTAATCTGAGAAGCAAAGACCCCCTTCACGCTGTTGTTCTTATTCTTTTCTCTATCCATGACCATGATTGTTCTTGGCAAATTTCTTTCAACAGAAGCGGCTTGGCATTTCCTTCTTCTGACCCATGTCCTTACAAGAAGGGTGACCTCAGCCATTATAAATACTCTTCAGAGACTGTCTGCCTGGTGTCAGTGGTCGCATAACCAGGACTTGTGATATGCACCAGCTGCTCAAATGACCATCTACCACCTGCTCTCACGGCTTCATATGACCCTGATCGGGGTTGGTGGGGGGGGCACATTGCCCGAGGATGACCTGCAAGTGATACGCATTGCCCGAGGATGACCTGCAGGCTGGTAGAGGGAAGGAGTGCCTTACACCTCCATTGGGTAGAGATGTATCTCCACCCTGCCACCCAACGTCCAACGTTAAAGTACTTTGTCAGTCATAATAGCAATTAGAGAAGTGCAGTATTGAGGACTGAACAGGAAATGTTTTATTAAAGAGGGGAGAAAGATAAAAGAAACGCATCAAATTATACTGAGCTTTTTATAAGTGCCATCATTTGAAGAAACTGAAAACACAGCAACGTGATAAACCATGACTGTGCAGCTACACGTCTACAAGTTAAACAGGTACTTACTGAGTCACAAGTAAAACATACCTGGAAAGTTCTCACAGAGAACTTCAATGGGAGTGTTTCGCTTTGTGTCGCCAATTTTCTGATAGCGTTCTTTCAACGTATCTGCCTGCAACCAGAGAGAGTCAATTTATGCTCATATGACTGATGATCATATAAAACTGGAAAACTAAATTGGGCATAATCAAATAAAATGTTAATCCAGTCATGTTCTGGAAACTCCATTGGGCAAAGATTGCATATACAGATTAAGTAGAGATCAGGACAATTATTGTGCAGCATAGCATCAGTAATACATCTTGGTATTTGCTTTAGATATTACCTGTAAGCCATTACACATATATTTTTGCAGACATACTGAAAAGAAATGTAAGCATTTGGAGGCTATCGAGTTAAGAGTATCAAGTGCTCTTACATCTCTCCAAGGCAGAACTATAATAAAATATTCATGAACATTGCTTGGGGAAACAAATTTTAAACCTTCATGCATTCAAGATCTAAAAGCCAGCAGAACAATCTAACCAATGGATACCTTGAGGGAATGGAAGCAACAGAGTGAAATCATTGACAGTGTCTATGGTATCACTGGTTCAAACTTTTAAAAATAAATTATAGTACACATCAAGTGATATTAGTTAATCAGCCAAACCAGCCTTGCACCTTATTTTTCTCCAAGTTATAAGGGCCTCAGATACGTTTTTTGTTACTTACTCGTCTTTACCATCCTCTTTTAGCTGGTGCCAGATTAATTTAAATTCTCCTGCTGCCTACTGTCAAGAGACCTTACTCTTTCTTTACTCCATCCCTTCTCCTCGCTATTTCAGGTTTCTGTTATCTGTTATGTTTCTCAAGTCTCACGAGAGGTTATTGATAGGAAATGTTAACTCTAACCCTCTCTCCAAAGATGCTACCTGACTTATGTACCCCAGCATTCTGTTTTATTTCATACTTCTAGCATCTACAGGAGTTTACTTTTAGATTAAAGCATTCCTTGCTGTTAGAGTCAGTCAGAGCAATGCAATACAGATACAGGCTCTTCAGACCAACTAGTTCATGCCAACCCAACTAGTTCCAATTTCCTGCCTTCCGCTCATATCCCTCAAAGCTCCTCCTCTTCATGTCCCTATCCAAGTGCTTAAATGAGGCTAACGTACCTGCCTCAACCACTTCAGCTGGCAGTTCAGTCACATACCTACCACATTCTGTGAAAACACTGCCTGTCAGGTCCCCTTAATACTCTCATGTTAAATCTATGTTCCCTAGTTATGGACTCCCCTACCCTGGGGAAAAGACTCTTACTGTCCACTTCCATAAATTTAAACATTGCGATAAGGTTATGCATTATTATCCTACATTCCAAGGAATAAAGACCAAGCCTGGCCAACTCCCTCTAAAACTCAGGCCCTCTAGCCCTGACAACATCCTCATAAATCTTTTCAACACTTTCCAGTTTAACTGTACCTTTCCTATAACAGGGTGATCAAAACTGTACACAGTACTTCAACTGCGGCCTAACCAATGATTTATATAAGAGCAACATAATGTCCCAGGCATGACTACCTCTGAAGCTTCGTTCAACAAATTATGCACTTGTATTCCCAAGTCCCTCTGTTCTTTTGCACTCTCTCGTGTCCACCATTCATAATACAAGTCCTCTGCTGGTTAGACTTCTCAAAATGCATCACCTCAACACTTACCTGCATTGAAATCGATTTGCCACTCCTCAGTCCACTTCCCTAACTGATCAAAGTTCCTCTGTAATCTATGATAAAGTTCTTCACTCTCAACAAAACCTCCTAATTTTGTGTCATTGGCAGTCTTACTGATTGAGCATCATGCATTCACATCCATATCATTTATATAAGTAATGAATAACAAGGGTCCCAACACTGACCCCTGTGGCACATCACTAGTCACTGGCCTTCAAGCAGAGCTCAAGTATTACCTTTGCTTCCTAGCTCCAGACCAGTTTTGAATCTACCAGATGTGAGGGTAATGTCAGATGGGCTGCAGAACCGTTATCTTTCTTGTAGTTTAACTTTCATAAGTTTGCTTGTAATCACCCATATACATGTAACTTTTCAGTGAGTTATCCAGTGGTTAACGGTTCCCTCTATATTTTTCTGGAGACTTCTTGGTTTCAATGGCAGGTGGTACATTACTTGAATCTGGCTATCTGATTGGTTAATGTTATCAATGGAATTTTTGTTATCAGTCTGGTACGAGAAGACCGCACTACTTCCAGTCTTTCTCTTTCCTTCATCTTCTTTCTTTCTAGTCTTTGCTCTTGAATCACTTAAAAATGATCATAAGTAACTTTTATGCCTCATTCTTAACTTCAGAAGAACCTTTGGATCACAAAAGCATCAGGATCCAATGGTAATAACACATCCACTGGCTCAAGTATACATAGCAATCTAGACAGGTGAGTGAGTGGGGAAAAAACAAGGCACATGCAGGAATAACATAGATAAATGTGAAGTTATCCACTTGGGCATAAAAAACTGAAAGGCTAAGTGTTGAAAAAGTGACCTAGGTGTCCTTAGACATCAATGAAAGCAAATGCAGAAAGGAGTTAAAGAAAGTAGATGGTATGTAGGCCTTCAAAATTGAGGGATTTTGAGTACAAGAAGCCTTGGTGAGATCATATCTCGATTAGTGTGTACAGTTTTGATGGGCTTACCTCATGAAGATTACTTATTCACAGAGGGAATGCAACAAGGTCATCAGACTGATTCCAAGGGCTATTGTACGAGATTGGAAGACCAAGCCTGTATATACCAGAGGTTAGAAGAATGAAAGGGGATCTTATGAAATCTACAAAATCGTGTCAGAGCCAGAAAGTCTGGATGTTTCCTCAGTCTAGTTGTCTTGTAGCAGTAGCAGCAGTAGTGCGATCTCTCGAGTCGAGAATGAAGGGCTGTCTATTGGTGGGTGCTGAGGTGACTGTAGAGGCTGATCCAGGATCCACATATTCTCTCTCAGTGGGGGCAAGAGTAAGTGGTGGCTGTGGTCAGTGGTTAGGTCTTTCAGCTGTTCAGTGTCTCCTTTCACAGCTGCCTCTTGTTTGCTGCAGCACAGCAGAGATTGCTCTCCTGTGGCACAGCTCCCCCTTGCACAGATTTCCTCCAGATGTCTCTACTGAGTGCAAATGCCTTGAACGAATTGTCGCCATCTTAGGATATGGGGGTAACAAACCTAGGACCGACATGAAGAGAAATTTCTTCAGATGGTAGGTAAACCTGTGGACTTTTTGTCAGTGGTGCGGAGGCTCAGTCACTGAAAATACTGTAGTTAAAGTATAAAAGTTTCTAGACGCAAAGATCATTAAAGGATATGGCAAAAGAACAAATATGATATGGAGACTGGATCAGCCATGATCATTCTCAATGGCAGGGCAGATGTGAAGTGCAAATTCCTCCCATTTCCTATGGTTATTTCTAATTTGCTCCAGAAAATTAATGTTTCCATCCTTCATTATCCATTTACTGCAAAAGCCGTTACTGATCGTTGCCATACTGCTGTCAGTGGAAGCACTTTAGAAAAGGTACACTAGTGAGAGAGGTCATTCAGTTCACTGTATCTGTGCCAGATCGCTGTGCTCCCAACATTTCGAGAGAAAATAGAACACAATATGCTTCACTGGCTCTAAAGCACTTTGGGATCGTGGATTGTGAATGGTGCATCATATTAATTATTATCCTAACAGGTCACACCCTATCTCTAGTACACCAGCACCCTGACAAACAAGCCTGTCTAAAGTTATGTGTAGCAGTACAAGAACCAACATGAACCCCACAGTCTACAATTCTCCCCAAATAGAGTATGAAAATTGTATGAAATCTTACTTCCTACCTTTTACAGTAAAATGAAGGAATACTCAATAAGGATAAATATTACAGGTAGTGATTTTTTTAACCAGCCTTTCACAACACAGTGGTGCAGCTTGTGGAGCTGCTGCCTCATACAGACATCCCACCCTGCAAAAACTCACTTCAGGGAGGTAGCACCCCCCCCACCCCCAGGTCGACCTCCAAGGGCGTATGTGATACTTTGTTTAGTGATTTTGTCTCATCTGTAAACCAAGTTGGGTATATGCAGAAAATGTGACATTAAAATATGTACCTATATTATATTATCATGTTTATTCTATTACAACTTTAAGCAAGTCTACAGGGAGTTTCGCCTCATCACGTACGACATCAATAGTGTAGCTCCTTAGCAGCTAGCCAGCTAGTTTAAATAACGTTAGCTATGCTAATGAACAAATGACACCTGTTAAACTCACCTCAACATGTCTTTTACATTTTAACCCACCATGGGCAATAGAAAAGTCACTGTTGCAAACAATGCAGCCAGCAACACTGTCATTATGTTTGAGGTCGACTGTAAAGCCTGCCCACAGAGAAAACTGATTGGCCTCTCTTCGTGCTAAGTAGACCTATCAGGATGTTCCCCTCTTCTGCCCTTCCACCCTCCCCTTCTCCAAAAATTTGATTTCCGGGATATTGTATATAATTTCCAGGCGTCAGGGAGCTGCTATCAGTATGCGAGAGACTCCCGGAACTTCCGGGAGAGGTGGGATGTCTGCTCATAGCTCCAGTAACCCATGTTCAATCCTGACCTCGATTCTCTCTGTTACTGGTTGGGAACTCCTCAGGTACTCCAGCTTGTTCCCACTTCCCAAAGACATGAGGATTGGTAAGTAAATTGATCACTGTAAATTTCTCCTCTCATGTAGATGAGAAGAGGAATCTGGAGGACATAAGTGTGATTGCGGAGAGAGTAAAATGGAACTGGTGTAAATGTGTGCTTGATGGTTGTTGCACACTCAGCAGATGGAAACCTGCAGACTTGTTACCACGCTGCTTAACTCTGAGATTATTTTGATTACATTGACTCACAGGGAAATCTCATCTCTCACTACTATATTTCAGTATAACACAACCCATACCACAAGGCTACCATCCTTAATCTGCCTGATCAAACGTTACTGGGAGCAAGCACAACAACAGAATCAGGAGTTGAATTGCCACAAACCAGAATCAGAAGAACAAAGCTAAAATCAGACAGAACCTAAACGCATACTTAAGTCTCTCTCACAAACATTCCAATACCCACATCCAAAATGTCCTCACACTCAAACAAATCAATGTTGTAAAAATTTTTGCACCCAACCAGTTAACCACTTGAGCAGATGTTTATGTGACAAAGACTCACTAATATCTTAATTTATTTAGTCATAGTCATACTTTATTGGTCCCAAGGGAAATTGATTTTCGTTACAGTTGTCCCAACCAAGAACAGAGTATAAATATATCAATATAAAACCATAATTAAATAGTAATATGTAAATCATGCCAGGAAATAAGTTCAGGACCAGCCTATTGGCTCAGGGTGTCTGTCCCTCCAAGGGAGGAGTTGTAAAGTTTGATGGCCACAGGCAGGAATGACTTCCTATGACGCTCTGTGCTGCATCTCGGTGGAATGAGTCTCTGGCTGAATGTACTCCTGTGCCCACCCAGTACATTATGTAGTGGATGGGAGACATTGTCCAAGATGGCAAGCAACTTGGACAGCATCCTCTTTTCAGACACCACCGTGAGAGAGTCCAGTTCCATCCCCACAACATCACTGGCCTTACGAATGAGTTTGTTGATTCTGTTGGTGTCTGCTACCCTCAGCCTGCTGCCCCAGCACACAACAGCACATTCAAACCCAAACACAAAGTTCAGACAGCATCTTGGTAAATTGAATTTACTGCCCACACTTGTTTTCTCCCACTTACTCTTGGGGTATATTTATTGCATGTGCTCTAGTTAAGCAATTACATCACCACAACTCATTCAGTATTCTGTGGAATCAATAGGCTGAATGATCCTGCACTGAGAGATTATTAGTTAACTGTGGAGCAGCCGGCAGTGTTAATATGACCTTTACTGTTTGCAATCTCACCATCTATGACTGGGGTGTGGTTCAGTCTAGCAGTTCTCTCTCAGAAATTATAAAGGAATCTTGCAAAAAATGTGTTAGAAATAAATATTCTACAAACACGTACACCCATATTTTGCATGCAAATTCCAAAATAAAATTATATTTGTTTCAGTGGATTTCACATAGCAACCAGGTCAAGTATAGAAAATAACTGCACTGTGGGGCTCCAACTAAGGCAGGTGAACTGTGAATGCAGAATCAGGATTATAAACCTGACAATTTGAAATAATAAATTAAAGTGTTGTGTGCCCACGCTCAAGGCGTTCAGCAGCTGGTGTTTACCAGTCATATGATAAGCAAGCTTATGTATAAGAGACTTTTCTTTGATAGAGATTACCACTGGGAACATTCTCTTTCAGGTCAAGCTTTGAGAGTAATAACAGAACAGACAGGGTGCTCAAAATTCTCATTTACAGTGCCTTGAGAAGGTATTCGGCCCCCACAACTATTTTCACATTTTACTATCTCATTTTCTAAACTTAAAATAATCTGAAGTATGATTTTTTGAGCTAATCTACAAAACATTGTGCATCATGTCAAGTCAAAAGAAAAATTCCAAAGCCTGTCAACAATTTACTAAAAATTAAAAACCAAAATTGTGAGGCTGAATTACCCTTTGTAATTACTACGCCAACTTTCCTCAGGTGCTATATACATATTATCTTACCAGCTTACCAATTTGTTGATGTAGAAAATTGGAGAATCACCTGTTTTCAATGAATTCAGTTATCAATATCCCCCCATCTCTGTAAGGTCCAACAGTATGATAGATTTTCAACTGACCAAACCAAAATGAAGACGAAAGAGGATTCAAGACAACTCAGGGAAATTATAATAGAGAAGTATAAATCTGGGGAAGGGTACATCTCAAAGGCACTCAGATACTCCAGAGCTCAGTGCAGTCCATCAAGGAAAAAGTGGAAGAAATATGAAACCACAGTCACACTGCCTAGGTCAGGCTGCCCCTCTAAACTTAGTTGCTGGAGAATAACGGCATTTGTAAGAGAGGCTACTATGAAAAACAGTCACTCTCAGTGAGCTTCAGAAGCTGCTAAATAAGGAGGTAACTATATATTATTGAGATTGGTCACGGGGAAGAAGGAGACTGGTGTACATCCAAAATGATTCAACCCATTCATTTCTCAGGGCAGATCTAGCTCTTGGTCATTAGCAGCCTTGGCTCAGTCTATGAGGTCTTCATCAGAACTGCAAAGCTGCTTTATGTTTCTTTATATGAAAAGATACTCAGACCATCAAGCCTATACCAGTTACTGGAACAATGCCATACCACACTTATTTCTTTCTCACGTGTCCATTAACAGACCTGCTATTCTCAATTAACTTCCCAAACTGCAGTCCTTTAGAATGAGAGAGAAACTGGAGCACCCAGGAGGAACCCACCTAATCACAGGGAGAATGTACAAGCTATAAACAGACAGCACTGAGGGTCACAATTGAACGAACGGAGAGACTGCTGCACAACTTGCATTGCCACTGTTTGTTGAAGCTCCACAACAATGTTTAATGCTCAAAATGAACACAAGTGACCCATGAGTACAGCACTGACAGGTGTATGGCATTGTTGGAGGTGTTGTCGTTCAGATGAGATGTTAAACTGATCCATCCTTACTCTCTCAAATGGACTCTAAAGAGCCCACATTCAATTTCGAAGGAGAGCTATCACAATGTACTTTCCCAAACCAAATCACTATTGGTTGCTTAAAGGAGCCATCTGTGTGCATACTAGCTGCTCTATTTCCTGTATTTCAACAGGAATTTCAAGTGCTTAAAATATCTATAAAGTGTTTTAAAACACACAGAACTTTTATAGACTCGGGATAAATACAAGTTTTCTTTTCTACTTAGCTCTGATTGAACTCCACTTCAAGTGAAATAGCTAATGACTCACTGGTTTTCATTGTCTTAAGGATGGGGTTGAGGAAGCAAGCTACGTTTGAGGTTGGTACATCTCGATGATGTTAGGTGATAATGACATACTGGTATGAGTTATGACTCATCAATCCGTCAGCAGTCATGCTGACCTAGAAGTGTTGAGAGCTGACAAACTGACATTCCCAACAGAACCTGCAGTCATCACCAGCTGAGATGCTTCACTTTGAATATCATATAAGTGATGATGCAGTGGATATAACACCCTGGCTGTGTGATCAACAGGAAGCCTGCCAGTGGAATTCCCTTGAACCTCAAAGCATTAACGAAATCATTAACTGAACTCAAAGTTCAGTTAAGTGGAATGAGACCATGAATACACGTCAGGCAGCGATGAATTCAGAAGCTTAGCTTCCAGAAGCAGTATGCCAATGGACTGTGTGTTAAGACAATCTGTTAAAAGAACACCGTCCAATGCATGGACTGGTATTACAAATGTACTGAATGGGATTGAGAATTGGAAGCTGAAAACTGGACATTCACCATGCACTATCAGCAGCAGCAGAAATGACAACTGCCACAACTTGTGACCTTATGGGCAATAGCAGGTAACAGAACAGCAAGCCATTCAACACCATCATGTCTGATACTCTATCTCAACACCATATTGCCACTCACATGCTATCCCTTGTATCCTACTTCCTTCATTAGTAACTTTGCCCCTGCCATCTCCTGTGGTTGAGAAATCCATAGTTTCACATCATCCATGCAGGAGAAAGTAGTCCACTTGACTGGATCCATGAATTATTCATTCATTCCCTCCTCCACTGGCATACAGTGGCTGCAATGTGTGCCATCTACAAAACTTACTCACTCTGGGTACTTCAACAGCAGCTTCCAGCAAAGCCTGTGACCTCTATCACCAAGGACAAAGGCAACATGCTTATGAGATTATTAGCATCTTCGTGCTCTCCACCAGAATGTACTTTATCACTATCTGGAATTGTGTTGTTGACCCTTCATTGGGTTGAAATCATGGAACTCAACGCCAACCAGAACTATGGGTATACTTTCAACAGAAGAACTGCAGTAATTCTAAAATGCTGCTCACACCCCTTCTCAAGGGGAGTTAGGGATTGTGATTGAGTTTAGGGATGGGCAACACAAATGTAGGCTTACTATATTTCCTACAAAACACAAGTATTTCTTTTCCCTTGGTCTCAACACCTGAAACCTTTCTAGCAGAAACACGGAAACTAATTCAAACACTTTAACTGTTCTCCCATGATGTAGAACATGGGAGTTAAATAATACTGAAGTCTTTAGGTGCCAGACTTGGAAGGGCAGCAATTAATTGAAGCAGATACAGAAAATTATTCAGTATACAAATAACTGCCTTTAGATTTATAACATGTAGAAGCTAGGTAGATCACAACTTCATAACTGATTATGCTGTAGAATGTGGCTTTTACATCAGCATTCCTTGTAGTAAATATAAAACAGGAACTTTATCAGAAAAAAAAAGTTAACAAAAGCTTGTTTAAAAAAGATGTAACATTAAGGTTTGGTAACCAGGAAGCTCAGTCAGAGACGGAAGGTTTATTATACATGTTCTGGGAACCAGAAGAGTTGGAAGCAGCTATGCTGTTTAGCCACAACTTCCTTCCTCCCTTTGATAATAATACTCCATCCTACAACCCTGGGGCAACCCTACCATTAGCAACACAAAATGCTCCAAATTCAATATGTTCTGAACTAACTGCCAGCATGTGTTAACATGCAACTTCAATTACAAACTGCACGAGAATCTGAATGCCTCCATTCATATCATATACCTCTTACTGCACCATGCAAATAATTTACAACAACTGAATGCCTGTAAATAATTTAAATTATGTGCAAAACACCCATTTATAACATCTACTTTTCTGAAAAGATGTCCTTTTTCTATAATGACTGGAGTTACGGACTTGTCTGGAATTGAGTGAGGATGCCAGGCTCCAGATAACAGAAATAAACAAACGGAGATTACTCAGTTTCACAATTGCCAGCAAGGCTTGACACAAGGGTAGCATATGGTTAGAAACATGGCAAGGCAGGGGACTCCTAATAAGGCTGGGCACAGGTGCAGAAGCATATGGAAAGACTCCCTAGTAAGTTCTATTATTGCTAAAATGCCAGGGCACTGTTCTATTAGAACGGAGGGAGCTTATCCATGGAGTAGTACATCAGCAATAATTTAGACTATGTAATGGAACATTTAGATTACTGCTTCCTCTACTCATTGAGAATGCAATTGACAATCTATAATGCTGTACACGCTCACTTTAAATCAACAATATAAAATATAACATGACCCAAGACTGATACATCTCCAATACTCAAAGGTTTCCATGTCACAACAGAAAAGCAGCAAGCCAGGAAATGCCAGAACAAGAAATCACGAACTTTGTGGACTCACGAATAATGCTAATGGTTTCAGAAATTACAAATGTGCATGTGTTTTCATGTTCCTGTTTGCTTATCAATTATACTAATCGTCAAGTTATAACAGAAAACAAACTACTTGGAGGAACATAACTCAGCAAGGTCCCTCTCCTACCCCCACCCCCATCATCTCCTTATTACAACTGTTCAGGGTTTTATTTTAAAATATAGCACTGCCCCCTTTAAATTTAAAATTCAGTTGGACCATGTGAGGAGGATAGCCACTTTGTTTTGGTGGAGTTGTTCAGCCAGACCGAAGCACATTACACAATCCTGTGTTGCCTTTCTTTCATTTGCACCATCAAAATCAGCGTCTTTTTAATCTTACTCAATTGTATGTGTGTGTGCTGCCCAAATAAAACTTGGACGCTATATCCTGACTCCTGTGTTCAGTTGAGTGGAACTGGGCTTACAGCTGAATTGTGCACTTCCTACTTCACACATAAGGAGAACAGTACACCAGCCCTTTCCCCTTCATTCTTACTCCAGATGAAGGGTCTTGACCTAAAACATCAACTGTCTATTTCCCTCCGTAGTGGGGAATCGGTAGCTTATGTTTCGCATTGAGACCTTTCGTCCAGCAAGGGGAAAGAGCAAAAACAAATCAATTTTAATTTAATTTGCAGAGTTCACTGGCAAGTGAATATAGAGGGCAAAGGGAATGCATTTGGCAAAAGAATCTCTCTCTTTAATATTATCAATAAACAGCAAGGTAAAAGACTTTCTGAATTGGAAGGGGGAAGGGTTAAATTGATCTTAGAGTAGGTTAAAAGATCAGCACACACTGTGGGCCAAAGGGTCTGTACTGTGCTGAAGTGTTCTATGTTCTATGAATTGGTATTTGAAACTCAGAAGCATTTCATGTTCTAGATATGAAACATCTTGCCACTGTGACTATTTGTAGCAGACAGTATTCCATTCTTTGCAACGACATAAATGCAAACATGTGGAGATCGGGGACTGGAATTAGTTTCGAGTTAGCAAAGAGCCAGAAAGAGGAAAAAACCACCATCTTTCTGTACCAAACACGAGGAATTCTGCAGATGCTGGAAATTCAAGCAACACACATCAAAGTTGCTGGTGAACACAGCAGGCCAGGCAGCATCTCTAGGAAGAGGTAGAGTCGACGTTTCAGGCTGAGACCCTTCGTCAGGACTAACTGTTTCAGGATGAAGGGTCTCGGCCTGAAACGTCAACTGTTCCTCTTCCTAGAGATGCTGCCTGGCCTGTTGCATTCACCAGCAACTTTGATATGTGTTTCTTCATCTTTCTGTACCAGCTCTGTTTCATCAAGGACAATGCCAGGGCTTATTAGAACATGTCAGCCTAACATTTTGAATCAAATTCTGAATAAAAACCAGAATCATTAATACAGTGTAATTAAAAAATTACAACACCTGAGACAGGAATGGGTTAGGAATTATGGAATGAGATAGCTTCAAGTGTTTTCCAGCAATACATAGAAATTTATAGTCGATATCCTTCAAAAACAATACATGTTGAGCCAGTTGTGCCCTCAGTCACAGCTGTTACAAATATTCAGACAAAACGGTCCATTTTGTTGTACTAGGTTAGAACACAATTTAAATGCCAAAACGAATGCTATTTCTTGTGCTAATTTCTGAATGCCTGTTAATCATCAGAATTATGAGATGTCTAAGGGTAATTCTAAACTTGTACATTGTGTTAACCAGAGACTTTATTTACATTCAAATCTCGAAAAAGTGGTGGATTAGCTCTTACAAGTCATTCTTTATTTGTGGCAGTGAATTCTGAGTGAAGTCAGCAAGGTTCACATTCCCCTCACCTTTAGTCCCTGCCAGGGGAGGCTGCCTCGTAGAAAATACAGAAACATGTGTCCTAGAGCCTCCAAGTCATCCCTGCGGCTTTGCTCTAGGAGAAAACGAGAATAAATCTTACCATTGAGCTAATACATTAAAGAGGGAGAAGTGTAATAAAAACTGTACATAATGTGACGCAGATCACAAATTATTTAACATTCTAATACACAAGTTGGAAACAAGACAAACTTAATTAAAACTAAATGAAGCACTACAATCTTAAACTTAATATACACCTCGATGTCATTTATAAAATGCACTTTACAATTATACCAATGTTTCTCTGAAAGCTGACAATTATTGAAATAAAACATATCTGCAAGTGGGAACACTTAATCTTATTCAATCATTCAATCCATTTCAAAATGGATCCATAATTGCACACAGCTATCCTTACCCTCCCATCTCCATTAAGCTGCGCTGTAGTGATCTCCACAAAGACAACTATGATTTCACACCCCATCAGCTTCCCACCCAATGCCCCTCCATAAATATGGTAAACTGGCTGTGTTGGGTTTGAACACCTCTCTGTAACTGAATCTTTGACTTGACAGAAAGACCACAGTCAGTCTGTGTTGGTGGCAATGCCTCTAGATCCATCATGCTGAGCACCAGCACCACCCAATATACCCCCCCCCCCCCCGGCACCCCAGACTGTGTGCTCAGCCCCCTGCTGTTCACATTACAGACACATGACTGTATGGCTAGATCAAGTTCCAACCAAACCATCAAGTTCGCTGATGACAACAGTAGTTGGCCTCATCAGCAACGACAAGATAACGTACAGAGAGGAGGTAGAGAGGCTGGTAGAATGGTGTGAGCACGACAACTTGGCTCTCAATGTGGGCAGGACTAAAGAGTTAATTGTGGACTTTAGGAAGGCTCAAGCTGACCACTCCTCACTACACATAAACGGCTCCTCCATGGAAAGAGTTAGGAGTGCCATGTTTCTGGAAGTGTACTTAATGGATGATCTCAGTTGGTCCCTCAACACCACCTCTTTAGTGAAGAAAATACCGCGCTCTTCACTTCCCGCTGAGATTGAGGCAAGCGAAACTAGCCCCCACCTCACCCCATTCTATCCAATTTTGACAGGAGAACAATTTAGTGGCCTGACCAGTTGCATCACCCTCTGGTACAGGAATTGCAAGGCCAAAGGACTGTGAGAAGTGCTGCGAAGATCATCTGGGTCTTTCTTCCACTCATCTGAGATGCATACGCAGAGCCCTTAGCATTGTCAATGATTCCTCCCAGCTGTCTAATAACATCTTTGACCCGCTACTATCAGGCAGGAGGTCCCGTAGCATTAGGACAAGGACTGTTAGGATGGGAAGCAGCTTCTTCCCCGAGGCTGTGAGACTAAACTCCCTGCCACCACCCAGGTCTCACCACGTAGTAGCTTTATACTGTTTACTTTTTAACTTGTCACACAAATGCACCTTAAGATTTGTTAACTTATTTGTGGTAATATTACTTTATATGTTGTGAGTTATAGGTACTGTGTCTGCACTTTGGTCCACAGGAACGTTGTTTTGTTCGGCGGCTTACCGTTGAATTGACAATAAATTTGAACTTGATAACCTTTCCCAATAGACCTAGATAATGGTGGGGGGGGGGGGGGGGGGTCTTGCATCACATTTCCTACCCCACCAAAACCACGTACCAGGAATTGCAGAAGATTAACAGATCATTAGGAGACTCCCAGCACAGAGAACCCTTAAAACCAGTAAATGACAGTACTCTGTAGCTTGGTCAGTTGGAACACAAGGATTTTTTTTAATTAGTCCTCAAACTATGCGGATACTAGAAGATTAGTGACACCAAAGGAACCAGGAGTCCTCTCCTTCTCCTTCTGATCTACTCAGGTCTTCTTATACACACCCTTCTTTGCAAACCTCCCCAACCTATCACCTGGTTTCCTTCTCTTCCATCTGTTTATCAACTGCACACACATCATACGGCGCTCTCTGCATCCCCTCCCCCTACTGCTCCTTTCCACGCATCTTCCCTACCTTATTTGGTTCCATGCTCCACCTTCCTTTCCCATCAAATTCAAATCACCTTCTTCCCTTAGATGTTTCTAATTATTATCTCCCAGCTCCCATTGTTACCTCCACCCTTCTCTCCCTCACCTGACTTCATTTGCCAACTCTCACCCCGTACCTCACTCCTCATCTCCTTACACCAGCTCTTTTCCTTCCATTTTCAGTCGAGATGAAGGGTCTTGACCTGAAACATCGATTAACCATTTCCCTCCACAAATGCTGTCTGACCGAGAGTTTCTCCAGCAGATTGTATTTTGACTTATTTTAAAAAGATGGTATTCCAGGACAGTAGTTTGCTTCTGTGGATTGCAAGTTCACTATTAAGCCTACTGGGTGCCGTATCTTAAAAAGCAACTTGTTTCAGAGAATTTTTTTTCCATTAAAGGAACATTAGAAATTCCTTTTTATCCCCAACTCTTACAGAATAAATCGATCAACCCTCTGAAAATCCAGGAAACCTATGAAATGGGAATTACTTGTTCAAGTCACACCCCTAAATTACAGAAGTAACTACACTGTAAAGAGCACTTCCTGTCTGTAATTATGGGCACAAAATGAAAGCTCTTTCTTTGCTCCGTGATTATTCAAGAGTTAGTTGACTGAAACAGATGGGGTCAAATATGAAAAGTTGAGAGGGCTGATTAGAAAGACAAAAGACTTCATCAGGCATGTGACTGCCTCAAAACCATTTTGCATCATCAATATTTTGGGGGTCACCATTAATCAGAAACACATCTGGACCAGCCACATAAATACTGTAGCTACAAATGCAGGGCTGAGGCCGGGTACCTTTCAGCAAGAGACATGCCTCCTGGCATCCTAAGGCTTTTCCACCATCAACATGACACGACACGTCAGCAGAGTGATGGAAAGTTTTCCACTTGCCTGAATAAATGTAGCTTCAACAACCCACAAGATGTTTGACACCATCCAGGACACTGCCTGCTTGACTGAAACCCAACCAATTACCCTAAATATTCATACCATCCACCTGCAGCAGCACCTCCGAAACCCAACACTTCTAATACAGAAGATGAAAGGGCTGCTGGAGTATAGAAATACCACCCCCTACACTTCCTTCATTGTCAACCATTATAAATGTTGGGACTCCCTACCCAACAGCACAATAGAGTACGTCACCAGATGGACAGCTGGAATTCAAGATGCAATTACAGATGGAAGTCAATCAGCAGAGGAAAAGTACTCCTGTGGTTCCAATCATATCTCACAAAGCAAGACACAAGCAGTTGTGGTTGTTGGCAGTCAATCATCCCAGCCAGTACATCACTGCAGGAGCTACTCAGGACTGTGTCCGAGGCCCAGACATCTTCAGCTGCTTCATCGATGCCCTTCCTTCCATCATAATCTCAAAAGAGGGGATATTCACTAATGTCTGTCCTGTTCAACTTATTCCTCCTAGTCAAACCCTCTTGACGTCATGGCCAAGAAAGTTCAGCAATGCCTTGACTTCTTCAGGAGGCTAAAGAAATCTGGCATTTCCCTGTCAACTCTAACAATTTTTACTGATGTATCATAGAAAGCGTTCTGTCTTTACGTATGATGACTTGGTATGGCAACTCTATACTCTATATATGTCCCCAAAAAACTTCAGAGTTCTGGACCTAGCTCAACACATCACAGGAGCCATCACTTGGAGCAATCAATTACAGCAGCAGACTACTTCTAATTCTGCTATTGTTCTCAGGAGAAATGACAGGAAAATGAACAAAGCAGGAGCAGCAAACCATTCAAAGTAATTGCATTCAGCAGACCATAACCGTCATCTGCAGAAAGCCTGGATTTTGCAATGAGTATGTTCAAATCACATCACTGGGAATTAATTAGATGGAAGCTCTAAGAGAGCTTGCTTTACGTACAAAGCCGTTTGTTCATATAATACAGAAACATTCCAAGTTGAATTAAATGAGTTAGATAAGCATCCTTCATTGTTACTTAAATTGCTACATTTACTTAAACTGTAAAGGTTACATTTAATTTCCATGTCATACCTTTTTTTCTTCTATTTACTCCACATTCAGTGTTTATATCTCACATAATTACCACAAACTAACATTCCACGGTACAATAAATCAGAAGTTCCATTCAAACAAAATGATGTCAAGGCGACTAAACAGACCTTTGCCCAGGTGAGTGTTGATGGACATGTATCTTGCCGTGCCCGTTAAGCTCTTGTGCTCCCGGTAGGGGATGTGCTTTTTGGTATCCGGATCAATATACTCCTTGGCTAAACCAAAGTCTATTATGTGGATTATGTGATCCTTTTTATTGCCTTGCCTTCCAATTAGAAAGTTTTCTGGCTTGACATCTCTGTAGATTAAGCTCTTTGAGTGGACATACTCCATTCGGTTAAGCTGCAAAAAGAGATGAGATGTGTTAATGACAAGGAACATGGCCCTATTTCACTTTATGAAATCCCTCTCCTTAAGACTTGGGGCAGCACGGTGGCATAGTGGTTTGCATAACACTGTTACAGTGCCAGTAACCTGGGTTCAATTCCCACCACTGTCTGTAAGGACTTTGTATGTTCTCCCTGTGACGGCGTGGGCTGCCTCTGGGTGCTCCAGTTTCCTCCCACATTCCAAAGACGTACGGGTTAGTAGGTTAATTGGTCACATGGTATAACTGGGCAGCAGAGGCTCATTGGGCCAGATAAACTTGTTACTGCGCCACATCTCTTAAAAAAAACAGGAAATTCACAGATATGAGCTAATCTACAACTTTACCATGCAACATTAAGTAGGGCTTGAGTAATCTACATCTGAGAATAGAAATAGCAAGTTACATAACTGAACTCTGAGTTTTAGCCATATTTGAATTAGTTACACTGACAAGCGAAAAACACTGAAGTTGAAAAAGCAGTATTTCAAAGGTATTGCCATATCTCAGCAACAGAGTGCTTGAACTCAGAGCAGAATAAATTCTCCTTTCAATAGCTGACACATGAAGAAACTTAATTGTTACTACTGATTAAAAAACAATATAGCTACTCCTAAAGATGAATTTATTCTCCACTATACCTAGCCTAAACACACCCCAGAAAGCACTAAATGAGGGAACAACTGCAATTATCAGGCATATTAAAATCAACACAATCACAGAACTTTTAAACCACAAACAGAAGTCATTTAGCACAATTGCCAGCTCTCAAAGCTTCAGGATTATTCCCCATTCATTTTTGGACACTTTAACACTTCCCCTTTTTAAAAAGGTATTATTAATTGTGTTTTCAGTAGGAAAAGGACCTCATTAGGCCAGGGATAATACAAAACATCCTTAAAGTTGGTGATGATATCTGGCATCCTCAAACTCACCTTGTGGCAGCGACTTCATGACATTTGCCTTTATGCTAACGTACACTCTCTGTACCAGAGCACCAATTTGGGAATCATTTGCTAGAGTTAAATGAGGGTTAGGTAGGAGTTCATCATCCAAGCTGGAGCATAAATATGAAACAGTGGCGCAGCAGCCGACTCACGGGTCCAGCAACTCAAGTTCAAACCTGGCTCCTGGAGTCTGCACACCATCCCTGAGACTGCAGGAGCTTCCTCTCACATTCTAAAACCTGCAGGCTAGACACTGCAGATTGCTCCCAATGTATAGGTGTGTGTAGAATCTTGGAAAAGGGTGATGGGAATGCAGGAGAATTCAATGGGTTAGGGTGGGAGTAGTGTAAGGTGAGGTACTTAATGATCACAGCTGTATCTCTCTATGATTCTAATATCGAGGCTGACATGCCAGTGCTGTACTAAAGGAGTACAGTACTGAATACTTGTGATCTTATGGACTTGCAGTTGATCCAGACCCTTTCTTTCATTTCAGGTTGCTGTAAACAATCTTATGCCATATGTGAGGAGATGCACAGAACTTCTCCCCATTACCCTAGCAACATTTAAGCTCTCAGGCAATACCACAAAAATTGATTTTTATTGCCCTTCATGGGAACTTGCTATCAGCAATTTGTACGTTTCTCACATTACCTACCTCAATGCATTTTGTGATGTTCCGAAATTGCAAATAGCAGTATACAAATGGGGGGAACATCGACTCAGACCATGAGAGGCCTGCGTCGGGCATCTTCATGCCTTACAAGGCGCAGACTGGAAGTATACAAGTACTCCTTCCTTTTCTCCGTTGGTCCAGTCTCCTCTCCTATGAAATACATCACTATCCAGCCCTTTACCTTTCCCACCCACTTGCCTTCACCTATCACCTTCTAGCTAGTTCTCCTGCCCCTCTCTCCACCTTTTTATTCTGGCATCTTTCCACTGCCTTTCCTGTCTTGAAGAAGAGTCTCAGCCCAAAACTTCAACTATTTATTCATTTCCATTGATACTCCCTAACCTGCTGAATTCCGCAAGCATTTTGTGTGTTGGGCTAGATTTCCAACATCTGCAGAATCTCTCGTACTTCTAGGTACAAGTTCTACCTTTCAGAAGGTGAACTGGGTTAATAGCCATTCAGAGCAGTTTCAATACAGTGCATGGTCATAACGTAGTGCAAAAACCAGCTTCCCGGAATCAGCTTAGGTTCAGTTGTTGGAAGTAGTACTGCCCAACCGCAAAGGCTTTGCAAATGACACTTTACCCAAAGCAGCTGGTCTGTGATTGCATCAAGCACACATTTTACAGAGATCTTTGTGTAATGTAAGGCAAGGTGAAGGGAACACTGTCCATGCACTCTTGGCTTTCAGTGAATGAGTGATCCGGGCTTTTGTTCCAACAGGACCTGACAGAACATGGACACCGGTCACCTAAACGATACCAGATGGTCAAAAAAACTACAGCAATGTGACACCCCAGAGCAGCTGGTCACTCACTTTACTATGGTGTGGAGCGATGGAAGAGGAAGTAAAGACCATTTGACAGCTAAGCATTGCAGGACATGCAATGGAGAAAGGAAGAATTTACAGAATGTTTAAATATCTAGCCTGGTTAACATTTAGAGAAAGGAATAGCTTTTGCCAGAGAAAGCACAATGTCCAGATGATTGCAACTCTCTAGAAATCTCAAATTTAGTTAGGAATTAATAACCTACAAGATAAGCATCAGCTACCAGAACACTTGAGGTCATCCATGAATTCTCGAGTGTATTATGAAGATATCAGGGGTGTTAACCTTGGCTCAATGGTATTGACTCTTAGGGTCTGTTCATTATGAATTGAAGTCACACTTCAGAGCTTTGATTGCGTACAATAGAGTGTAGTTAGGATCAAAACTGAGGGAGTACTGCACTACAGAAAATGGTGCAATTTCTTAAGTTGCTAAACCTGTCTGCCTGCGCCTTTAGATGGATGCAAATATCACAGTATTGCCTGAAGAGGGAATAGCTCGTTCAACATTTATCCCTTAGATAATACACCTAACAACAACAACCAAGTCATTGACAGCATGCACAGCATAAATTCACTTATATAATTACTTTTGCAAAAAACTTCCTGAAGCCATTACAAGGGCGATATTAACTTTCCTTTTTTCTACTCCTCCCTCAGAACCAGAAAGATGGAATGTCAAGATTTTTATTCTTCCATTTAAGTAAATTGCAACAATTAAGTGCTCAAAACGAGTTCAAAACAAGAATTTAGATATTAATTGCTTTCAAGTCAGTTAACTAGGTCACTGCTTTTTCAGTGAATGTACGTCAAACTTTAGATGGCTCATGCTCAATACAGTATGTCAATGTTACTGTGTGCAGAGCAGCTTCTTAACTGCAGGAAACAGCGCTGCTGGCCTGTCGTATGAGGACCATATTGAGCTAAAGGTGCACTGAGGTTATGAGTAGCTGATAGTCGCTGCAAACTAGGTGGGCTGATGTGCCTGTTTTGGTGCTGTCTCTAAAGCTGTACCTACGCAGACCACACTCATGAATTGTTAATTGGTATTACTGGCTGACTAACACAGAGCACGAGCAGCACAGAGATTAGCAGGCAATGCATAGAGCACTGCCAACATTTGGCTTTTTGTCCACAGCATTCACAGAAACAGAAGAACACCTTGATACTGAGAGCGCACCCGCACCACTTAATACCCACTTCTTCTCAGTACCAACATAGGAACCTAAGTGTTGAAGGATCATCAGGAGTATAGGAATGAAGCAGCAAAGATCAAGCCATGGATTAGTAGTTGTGAGTGCTATTATAGACACCAGATGGTATATAGGTTGTCTGGGTGGAGCTCGAAGGGTCTGCAACTGGGTAGAGGTTAGAGACACAATGAGGATAAGGGGGAACATTCCCAGTTTGACAATATGCGATGAGTAGCATCTTCCGATCTATAACAGTGCATCAGCTTTATTACATGTAAATGATTCAGATGAAGAAATACAGCTTTGTAATCCAAGTCTGTTGAGAATAAGGCAGGAAATTTCTGAGAGGCAAAGATAGACAGTGTGAAGGGAAAAAATTAGATAGCTATAATTCAGCACGGAGAGTTAAGCGTATACCTCTCCAGGCCTGGAAAGAGAAAGATAAACTTTACTTACTTTGCCTGCAATTTCACTAACAGCTTCTGAGCTTTTGTCTGTACGTCTTGCTGCCTCAGTACAACAGCCAGCGTAATCAAAGACTTCACCCACCTTAAACATTTTCTCTTCTGCTCCCCCTCTCCCTTCGGGCAGAAGATACAAAATTCTGAAAGCACATACCACCAGACTCCAGGATAGCTTCTATTCTGCTGTTGTAAAACTATTAAATAGCTCCTTCCTATACAAGTTGGACTTGACTTCACAATCTACCTCGCTATGATTTTACACCTTATAGTTCACAACTGCATTTTCTCTGTAACTATTACACTTTATTCTGCATTGTTATTGTTTTACCTTGTTCTACTTCAATTCACTGTGTGATCTGATCACATCTGATCTACATGAAGAACATGTAAGAAAAGCATCTAAGTACATGTGACAGTAATAAACCAATTCCAAAACCTTCCTCTGGACTCTTAACAGATGCAACAGCTGAGTTTCCAGTGTTATGCCAATCTCTCATCATAACTCTGGAGGGGCTCCAAAAAATCAATATCTAAAGACCCCACCCCATTTCTAAACAAAATTATGCCTGTTATAATCTTTATACTCAGAGTTGTCCGTTCTTAATCCAAATAAAAGATAAATCTGAGCACTTGTTCTCCAATCACCTCAGGTCAAAACTATTCCAGTAACTCCACTTCACTGAATGATGGGTGTTTTTATAACCCTTGCCCCCATCAGAAAAAAAAGATACAACTCCACCCTAAAGGAATTGATTGAACCAGTGCTCGAGTTGGTAGTTAATCCACTCATTCCCTGAGAAGGTCACATTAGCACAATTAAGCACAATTAAGCACAGATGGGGGTAATCTTGCTTGAAGAAAATACGATTGGAAGATTGTGAACCAAGGCAGGCAATTGGTACTGGCTCCACAGTCTGAAAGAGGGTGTCAAGACTTGGAGGGGATCCAGTGAAAGGTTAGTTAAAGCATTAACCCACTCCCCAAAAGTGGTGCTTGAGTCTAAGATCATATAGGATTTTTTCTCTTATTTAAAAGTTTAAGATGTCAACAATATTTTGCATCTGTATTTTAAAAGCAACAGTTAAGTTTCAAGCCGAACCACAACCAGAATAATCTCACTTGTGCTCATGACACTGAGAGATTAAAAACACATGCCTCCATTCATCCTCACTTGAAAAGGACGCTAAGAAAGGATTTGTGCAAATGCTTAATTGAATAAATCTGAACTGGAACAAACTAATCATTGTGCTGTCAGGGACATCATCACAGATTATCCCACTGTGTTTCAATTTGTCAAATTTTCATTACCATCTAAATGAGAAGAAATTCATCTCCTGCTTGCTATAGAGGTTATTGCTTGAAATAAATTCAGACAACAGGTTCAAACAGAGGCTCTGAAGAAAGGAAAACATCAGAGCAAACAGATCAATATTCAAAGCTGGCAGGATGCACATTAATAAGAATCATAATTGAATTGTACATCCGAGAACCTTGACTGTGCATTCCAATTTGGCATTTTATACAATAAATGTCTGCATGTTCCAAAAAAATATCACTTTTTCTTGCACATGCTGACAAAATGACTACTCGAGTATTTAATACTGAAATACTGCAGGAACAAATTGCACTGTAGAAACGCACCAGAGAAGTGATTATCCAGATAACGGTTTCAATTTATGAATCTTTTTGCAGACACCATTGAGATATTGTAAAACTCTGTAATAGTCTATCTTGGGTTGCAATCTTAATACCGTAACTAAAGTTTTCTTCCTCAAATTAAAAAAAAAATAGTTTAATGAGGTCAGATTGGGGTTGATGGGAGAAGGTTCTTAACCCACAGAATAAATCAAATTGGTAAATTCTGGCCAGTTGAGCAGATTTACCAGTTTCTGGACGTGTTAAGGGATCACCCAAGATGGGGTAGTTTTGATCATCTACGGTGGTTGGAAAAAGATTTCCCATGATCTTTGACTTTGCTGTTTAGTCACTGAGGTCAAATGGCATGTACTCGCGGGAGTTTAGAAAAATGAAGGGAGTATTTCACTGAAACCTACTGAAAACACTCGACAACAAAGATTTTGCTTCCTGATTACCTTTGGATCTTTCTTACGGATTTTGGGCTGCTGATCATGAAAATCACCATGAAATTTCCTTATCATGCACCATTTTTTAATTGCCTATATTTATTTCATTTCATAATTCAAGTACGAATAACTGATGCCAAGATCGAGGAAGGCACTTCTGCTGGTCCACAAATCAAACAGGTCATCAATGACAGGCAATTTGAAGAACTTGCAGTTAGACCAGACAGAATCACATGAAAGGCAGTCAAGGATGTTATTGGAAATATTCTTGGCGACTGCAGAGCACCGAACTACGTGGTGCCGCTGGTTGACAACGTGCTTCAAGCATACAAAACCATGAAGTACAACATGTCACTGAAGATTCATTTTCTGCATATCCATTTAGACTTCTTCCCTGCAAATCTTGGCGCTGTCAGTGACAAGCAAGGTGGAAGGTTTCACTAGGGCATTGCAGTGATGGAGAAACAGGGTAACTAGAATCCATCAATGCTAGCTGAATATTGTTGGGACACTTAAACGAGAAGCCTCACATACCACCGAGTACAAATGAAAATCACCAACAAAATATTTTTAGCTTAGTTGAACTATTGCAAAGCGTCAGCACAATTATGCATTATTCAATATTCAATAAAAGTTAATTTCTTCTTTCTCCAAATTCCTACCTGATGCAAGTAATCTGAAATTATGTGTTTAGCTTCAAGTGGTTTATCATAAACAAAAACATTTCTGAGGAAGCAACTCTTGAAAAAAATTGTTATCCACTGATATTGAAAGGCCTACACAGAGTGGACATGTAGAGGGTACTTCCAATAATGGAACAGTCTAGGACCAAAGGACACAATCTCAGAATAGGACATCCCTTTAGAAAAGAGATTATGAGGGATTTCTTTAGTCAAAGGATGGCAAATCTGTGGAATTCATTGCCATGAATATTTAAATTGAAGGATGACAAGTACTCACTCAGGGCATCAAAGGTTATGGGGAGAAAGCAGAAGAATGAGGTTGAGAGGGAAAATAAATTAGCCTTGCTCGAATGCCAGAGCAAGCTGAAAGGCCCAAATGGTCTAATTCTGCTCCTGCGTCTTATTGTCTTGAGGTCAAGCAGAATGGTTGAAAGTGCAGGAGCTTTGATGGGAGAGCTGAGTGAAAGTTGATAAAGCAAGCCAAGGTCTTTCCTTTTCCCCAATAGTTACCAAAGGGATAGTAATGACAGTCAATAAAGAGGATCAACACAGTTGCTCCTCCTATGAGATGTGGGAGATCAGTGAAAAAGCAAATGTCACAACAACAATGTTCACACGAAGTGTGACTAGCCGTAGCTCCTCTCAAACTGTGTCAGTCAGCTGGATTCATTGAGGAGGATAAAGGATGCAGACTAAGAGCTTCATTGAGATGGTCACACTGCGGGTTCAATCAGAGTAGATAGGTGAGCCCCAGGAGGAATAGACAGGCAGGCAGCAATCCATGTGGCTATTTTCCTCTAGAACAGGTATACCACTTTGGATATGGTTGGGTGGGATGGGGGGAGCGTGCCTTTTAGATGACAGCAGCAGCCAAGTTAATGGCACCATGACTGCATATGGGATAATGATAACGTCGCAATCACAGAAACATGGTTGTGAGAAGGACAAGACTGGCAGCTGAATATTCTGGGATATATAAATTTCAGGTGTGACAGAGGGGTGTGGGTGTTGTACAGCATCAGCAAGATAATTAAGCACTCAAGAAGATATCCTGGAAGGTTCAGTCAATGAGGCTGAATAAGAAAGGAGCCATTGCTGTAAGTCTCCCAACAGCCAACAGGAATAAGAACAGAAATGAAGGGAAATCATGATAGGGTGTAAAAGCAACAGAGTGGTGATACTGGAGGATTTTACCATGTCCAATACTGACCAGGACTGTCTTAGTGTAAGGGGCATAGATGAGGTAGTATTTGTAAAATGCATCCAGGAGATTTTTGAAGCTGTATGTAGCGTCCTACTGGGGAAAGGGCTATATTCAATTCTAACTTAGGGAATGAATATGCAAAGTGGTGGAAGTGTCTGTAGAGAAACCCATTAAGAACGCTGACCATAATTCATCAAGTTTCAAGGTAGTCGTAAGACCAAGGTGAGATTGGTCCTAGAGTTAGGGCGTAAATTGAGGTGGGCTGATTTCAACAGTGCAAGACAGGATTTGACAAAAGTTGATTGGGAACCGCTTCTAGAGAGGAAAGACATCTGATAAATGGGAGTGTTTAAAGGCAGTGAGACCCTGTAGCAGGAAATCCAAAGAGGGCAAGATTAGGGAACAATGGTTAACTGAAAAAAAATTGAAAAATAAAGCATCTCAGTTGGAATTTACACAACACGCTGGAGGTCACAGAATCTATGGAGAGCAAGAAACAGTGAATGTTTCAGGCTGAGGCTCTTCATCATTACTGGAGAAGAAGGAGGAGACAGAAGAAGATGGGGGGGGAGGGGAAGGAGTGCAAGATGGCAGGTGACAGATGAAACGACCTGAGGTGGGAGGTGATGAAGTGAAGAGGTGGGAGGTGATGAAGTGAAAAGCTGGGAGGTGATAGGTTGAAGAGGTAAAGGGCTGAAGGAGGAATCTGATAGAAGAAGAAAATGGGCCACGGGAGAAGGAAAGTAGGAGGGGACCAAAGAGGGGTGATAGGCAGGTGAGGAGAAGAGAAGGGTTAAGAAGAGAGCCAGAATGGGGAATTGAAAAAGGAATAGGCGGAAGAGGGGAGATATTACCAGAAGTTAGAGAAATCAGTGTTCATGTCATCAGGTCACTTTTAGGCATTTGGTGTCAAATGCAGATTTATATGCAATATACGTTAGATCTTAAGTCAGTAGGGAGAGATGGGGACATTTGCAACTGCCTGTAAGTAAACAAGTCTCAAGGTTGGATAATTTATACATTCTTTGATAATAAAGGCACTTTGGATCTTTGAAATGGCCTTGCCAAGCAGGACTAAGGAGAAACCCAACAACTTTTATAAGTAAATTAGAAGGCAGATAGGGAAAGCAGGTCCCTTCAGGAACAAACAGGGATGATTATGTGTGGAACCACAGGATACAAATGAAGTCCTAAATGAATACTTCTCATTGCTATTCAACAGGGAGAAGGCTGTGGAAGATGGAGGGTTAGCAGAGGGAGGTGCTGACTTTCTAAACATCTTTGCACCAGAAAAGAAGTTGTTTTAAAGATTTTAGCACACATTAACGGTTTGACACAACCTATTCCAGGATATGATGGGAAGCAAGGAAGTTAATTGCTGAGGCTCACATATTCAAAATGAACAGTAGGCACAAGCCATGAAACCATTGGAAATTTATCTTTACATCAGCAGTAGGGAAATTATTAGAAAAAATGCTAAGGAACAGCTGCCGACATGAAAATTAAGGAAGTAGATAGTGAGGAAGGTTGAGATAAATAGATTAGTAGGAAAGTTGGGTAGATCTGTGGCACATTTAACTCTAATCGGACCAATTACATTCTCATTCAAGACAGTTACATATATATCACTAACAACAAAAGTTACAGCCCCCATTCCTGCACTGGAAATATGTAACCACTGGTTACATATTTCCAGTCAGGAAAACAGTTCCCCACCACAACCCTCTTCCTTTTACCACCAAGCCCATCTTGGATCTGCTAACACTATCTTCTACATCATTTTCCCTGTGAACATTAATGAGAAGTATTCCTTTAGGACTTCACTCGTATCTGCTGGCTTCACACATAGAAGAAGAAGAATAGCTCTTAACTCAGCAGTGGAGTTATCGGGGCCCTGTCATGACAGTGTTTCCGTAGCAAGCTATTCTTGCTTTTACAAGGCCGAGTTGCTAGCTCACTGCTCAACCCGACTTGGATTCAAACTCAGGAGCCTTCGCTCTGGAGTCCGACACTGATATTACTGCACCACCAAGCGGGACTCACGCATAGGCATCCCTGTTTATCCTTGAAGGAACCTACTCTTTCCCTAGCTGCTGACACAAAAACTAACAGAATAGATAGTGAGGAACGTTGAGGTAAATAGATTAGCTGGAAAATTGGGTGGATCAGTGGCAGATGGTATTTAATCTAGACAAGTGAGAGATAATGCACTTTGGATATCAAATAACAGGACATATGGAGTAAATGGCAGGAATCTCGGGAGAGTTTATGTAACAGAAAGACCTTGGGATACAAGTTCACAATTCTCTAAAAACAACGATACACGTGAATAGCTGAGTGAATCCTGATGAAGGGTCTTGGCCCAAAACATCAACAATCATGCCACCTGACCTGCTGAGTTCCTTAATCATTTGTGTGTTGTTCTAAAACTAGAGGGCACAGGTTTAAAGTGAGAGGACAGAAAGTTAAAGGAGATCTGAGGGGTAAGCTTTGCCACACAGCTGTGACAAACTCAGACAAGTGTGCAGTGATGTATTTTGGGACGTTAACCCTTACAGGACATAAACAGTGAATGGCAGGTGCTGGGGTGTATTATTGAATAAAGACACTTAGGGTACAAGTATATAGCTCTTTGAAAGTGGAGATGCAGGAGACAGGGTGGTGAAGAAGGCACATGGCATGACTGTGGCACTGAGTGCAAAAACTGTGGCATCATGCTGGTTGTAAAAAACCTAGTTAGACAACTGGAGTGTCGCACACATTCTATTTGCTATGCTACAGGAAGAATGTGATTAAGCTAGATAGGGTGTAGAAAAGATTTAAGAGGTGCTGCCTGGATTAGAGGACTTGCATTATAACGAGAGACTGGATAGGTGAGAACTGCTTTCCCTAGAGCATAGGAGAATGAGAGGTGACCTGATGACGTTTTAAAGACGTGAGGGGCATAGGTGTTAGTGCGCTCCCATGTTAGCGTGGTCTAAAACTAGATAGCATGGGTTTAAAGTGAGAGAAGAAAGATTTGAAGGGACTCTGAAGGGTAAATTCTTCCACACAGGGGGTAGTAGACATCTAGAATGAGCTACCAAGGGAAGTGGTAGCACTTATAATGACAATGTTTAAATTACATTTGAACAGATACTTGGATAGGAAAGGAGTAGAGAGATGCAGGCCTAATGGGATTAGTGAGGATGGGTATAAAAGCTAGCATGGATGAAGTGGGCTGTGTCTCTATACACTCACTCCAACCTCCAGCACAGATTTCAGTGCTCTGGATACAATGGAGACCCCAGTTTTGGTATTACAGCTACGTGTACTGGGTAGGTTGGATGGATCTCTTCCAGTCCCTTATGTTTGTGCATTCAAATGTAGTGGATAAAATTACAATCTGCTCATAAAATGGAGCTGAAAAACTCCAAAGTTCGAAGTTAAAGATTTAGTCAGACCAAACGTGACAGTTACTTGCAGCAGTTTCATTCATCCAGGTTTAGATATAGATAAATGTGACATAAAGCTATTGTGGGCACGTGGCCAAGTGGTTAAGGCATTGGACTAGCGACCTGAAGGTCGTGAGTTCAAGCCCCAGCCGAGGGAACGTGTTGTGTCCTTGAGCAAGGCACTTAATCACACATTGCTCTGCGACGACACTGGTGCCAAGCTGTATGGGTCCTAATGCCCTTCCCTTGGATAACATTGGTGTCGTGGAAAGGGGAGACTTGCAGCATGGGCAACTGCTGGTCTTCCATACAACCTTGCCCAGGCCTGCACCCTGGAGAGTGAAGACTTTCCAGGCGCAGATCCATGGTCTTGCAAGACCAACGGATGCCTTTATTAAAGCTATTGACCCAAGAATGACAAAAACAGTTTTATACTGATTAACTCCAAATACAGTGGATTACAGTTAATTGAGACACATCAGGACAAGTACATTTTGGCACAATTAAACAGCTGCCCCAATTAGCTGAAGTTTCATGGAACTAGTTAAAAAAGTATAAAAAAGACAAACCACAGTTTAACTGAGTAACAATTTCTGTATTTAAATGAAATACAGAACATATTAGAACTATATTCATACCTTTACAGGACTATAAAACTGTATTAGTTCCCTATAGTTTTTGAAAGAATTACACTGCTGTCCTTTTAACTGACCGTAAATGAACAAAATCAGTGCAGACACCTAGTGTAGATAATAGATTGACTTCATACAATTTTCAACAATTGCATCCTCCAAATCTTTATTTTCAATTTAACATTCAAGATAATTGTTGATACCTTCAAACCCTTCATAGTTCCTAACTTTAAGTAGTGAAATCGTTCCATTTTCACTCGTTTCTGGCATCTCTAAGCCTGAATGCTTGAAATTGTAATGAACAAAAATGATTCCAAATTGTCTTACTCCTTATTTCTCATGAACTATAAGTGACAAAAATTGCTGGTTATTGAACACAAGTACATGCAACTGATGCCATTAAAAACTGTTCGCTCTCATCACAGTGTCTTGTCTAACGGCCACACAAGGGGATGCATCTGATGCAAGTTAGAAACTGTTCAGCAACAGTTTCCTTTCCAGTTAAGCGGCATAGTGTTCCAAATAAACGAAGGCTATTTAATAAATCAGTTTTTGCTCTTCAAGAGTTGTCAAAAATAAGATGCCCCAATTAACTGGAATCCACTGTATTGCACACCTAACCAAACAATGAAGTGCAATTACGTTTGTAGATTTTGCAAAATTTCATGAACAGCAATTAGCTGACTTACTTAGTTGAGGGAGGAATGACAAGTGGAAGCTCCCTCATCTTTTGTAAACAATGCCACAAATTCTTAAAGAAAGGATAACCACTTTAGTCAATGGAGCTGTCAATAATGAAGCATTTCTGGAGAACATGGATGTGAAAGATCAAAATGGTGCTGTAGACTTTCCATAACTGGCACAATTGTTGGGGAAGAATTGCCCAACTCTTTTCCACAATTAGCAATATCCCAAAGGGAAGTGTCTTCTTGGGGCTAGGTTATTGCCATAATTGTTGACAGTTTGTAGGTGGGGAAACTTTGTGACCCAAAAAAGATACAACATGTTGCAAGCAATACTCTGCTGTGGTGTGTGATTTGATCTTATGAGTCAAGGAACAAGTGGTGCCGTAACAGCCTAGTTGATACTGTGCAGATGAGTGAGTTTAATCTTACTTATGAGGAAATCAAAATTATTATAATTATGGTGTTCATTTGTGCAAAGTTTCCCATATTATTTTTAACATTATTAATCTACACAAAATAATACAATATGGAAATATTTATAATACACTACTAATATTAAAAATAAGAAAAAGTAATGTATGCATAAAGTTATTTCCCTATGCAGCAAGCTGTAACATCAAGAAAGGTTGATCTATAGACTGTATCAGATGAACACCACCCTTGACAACAACATTGCAGTTATCAGTGTGGTGACCATCATCAGTTGCAGAAGCAATGGAAAAGGCTCTTTCACATTTGCTAGTGAAATTTTGCTTTTACGTTTTGTCTGGTCCAATAGAAAGTTTTTAACTTTGAAAGCAAGGACTGAATACCTCACCCAAAAGTGATGAAAGCAGAGAAATTCAGGGAACACTTGGTTTGGTGTTGTCACAGATGTTTCGAAGTTCAAATTTCACAGACATAAATAATGACAGCTAATTATGCCCCTTGGTGTACAAGCTTGAAACTCCTTTATCAGCAAATACCAAGAGTCTTCCAGGAGAAGAATTAACTACTGCTTAGCTCTTATTGATTTTCACTTACCACAAATGCAAATCTTTCCTCTTTTGGGACTTTCAAATTCTTGGGCATAAATAGGGGTTATAAACAATCCCGCATTAAATAAATGAAACCCTATGTACACACACGGTATTTTCTGCAAAGCTTGTGCAAAGGAATGCCACTTAGCTTCCAATTGCAGATATACATCTCCACTATATGGTAAATAATGTGATCACCTGGATGTTCAATATCAGAAGACCACATCTGTATCTAATTTTCTTTCCCTAGTTGCTCTGTACAATACAGCAATAAGATAGGAGAGGGCAGAAACCTCTTGCATAATAGAGACAGGGACATGGACAGCATCTCGCTTGCGATTGTGATCTCCTGCTTAAAATGTACTTCGTACAATCGTGCTTTTTCACCTAATGTCAATATGTTATTCAAAGAAAGTTTGCTAATAAGGATACTCACTGAAACAGGGACAATCTTGTATGCGCTACAGTAAGCAAACAACCACCCTCTCAATGATATTTCCCCAGCCACCCACAGCCCAAACCCATGTCTAGTTTTATAGGTAACTGGAAGTCTATAGCCTCAGCACGATTTCCTCTTTCCCCACTCCGAGCCATCCTGGTAGATGAAATAAAAGCATAAACTATTTTCTAAAACAGGAGAAAATTCAAAACTCTGAGGTGCAAAGGGACTTGGGAGTCCTCCTGAAGGATTCCCTAAAGGTTAATTTAATTTTAAGTTGAGTTGGTAGCAAGAAAGGCAAATGCAATGTTAGTATTCATTTTGAGAGGACTAAAATATAAAAGAAAGAATGTAATGCTGAGGCTACATAAGGCACTGACAAGGCCTGACTTAGAGTATTATAAGCAGTTTGGGCCCCGTTATCTAAGAAGTGATGTGCTGACATTGGAGAGGGTACAAAGGAGGTTCATGAAAATGATTCCAGGAATGAAAGGATTATCTTATGAGGACTGATGGATAGCTCTGGTCCTGTACTCACTAGAATTCAGAAGAATGTTGGTTTGGGGGGTGTGGGGAGGGTATCTCATTGAAACCTATGAAATATTGAAAGGTCTCAATACAGTGGATGAGGAGAGGATATTTCCTATGGTGGGGGAGTCTAGGACCGAAATGCACACCCTCAGAATCGGGGAATGTCCATTTAGAATGGAGATAAGGAGGAATTTCTCTAGCCAGACAGTGGTGAGTCCGTGGAATTTGTTGCCAGAGGAGGTTGGGGAGGCCAAGTCATTGGGTATATTTAAGGCAGAGGTTGATAGGTTCCTGATTAGTCAGGGCATGAAGGGTTAAGGGGAGAAGGCAGGAGATTAGAGCTGAGGGGGAAATGGATCAGCCATGATGAATTGACGGAGTAGACTTGATGGGCCAAATGGCCTAATTCTGCTCCTGTATCTTATGGGCTTATTTTAAGCATTAACAATCACCGCTATATTCTGCTCAATCCTCCAAGCCAATTTTACCAGCTCCCACAAGTCATACACTGAAGGCGACTGTTAGGGATCCTTCTGGAGTTATGAAATTATGAATAGTACAATTGTACATTAATTAAAATGTGAACCAGTCTTCAGGAAATAAAACCTGCAGGAACTCAGTGGGTCGAGCAGCATCTGTGGGGGTGGAGGGGGGTGGGAAGGAACTGTGGATGATTCAGGTCAAAACAGTGAATGACAATCTCCCCCACCCCTTCACTGACATTGTTCGACTTGCCAAGTTCCTCCAGCACATTGCTAGTTGTTCAAGATGACAGCATCTGCAGTCTCTTCAAACAATGAGACACAGGAATTGTAATCATCCCAGAGGCTTAAACATGATGGCCTCAGAACCCTGATTCAGAACCTCAGCATAAATAGACAGACAATCTTGAAAAACACTTTGCAGACAATATTTTTTGTTTCAGAGCATTGGAACACACACACACGCCTCTACACAAGTGCACAGTGCAGACACAATATCTTGTTCATTACCATTAACGAAATCTTATAATTTAAACCACATCTAAAACTGTAAGTATTAATTCCTTGTGTGGCCAGGGAACAAGAGATTTCAGGAATTACTTGCATCACACTCACCAGCTGAATGGCAATCATTAGCACAGTCTTCAGTGTAAACGCTCGGTCACATATGTCAAAGAGGTCCTCCAGACTTGGTCCGAGCAGCTCCAGTACCATAGCATTATATTTACTACATGGTCCAAAGTAATAAACCTGAGGAATTCCTTCAGCTGAAAGAAAACAAAACACAATTTACCAAAAAAATACAAAGAGACTTTTTTTAAGAAATATAATTGGAGCAGGATCTGGCCCATTGAGTCTGCTCCACTATTCAATAAAATCATGGCTGACCTGGCTGTGAACTCCACTCCACCGACCTGCCTTTTCCCCACAACCATTTATTCCCATGTTATGCAAAAATCTATCTAACTCTGCCTTAAATATATTTAATGAGGTAGGCTCTCCTATTTTCCTGGGTAGAGCAGTCCACAGATTCAATTCTCCCTGAGAAAAGTAGTTTTTCCCTCATCTTCATCCTAAATCTCATCTCTGAAATCTTGAGATGACGTCCCCTAGTTCTAGTCTCACCTGTCAGTGGAGGCAACTTTCCTACTTACCTTTCTATCACATCTTTCTCTCACATAATCTTATATGTTTCTATAATATTCCTTTTCGGTCTTCTGAATAGAAGTGAGTATAATCCCAGGCAACTCAATCTCTCCTCAAAGGCTGACCCTCCCATTGCTAGAATCAACCCGGTGAACCTCCTCTGCTCCGCTCCAAAGCCTCCAAAGTATATCTCTTCAACTCTTGAAGGGATTTTAAAAGAACTTTTGAAGGGATCATACTTCTAAGTGCTCGAAACAATCTTACTTTGAAAAGACGACAGCAGGGAAATTTATTCTAATATACAGTTAACTTTAAAAACTCAAGGTTCTTAACCATTACATAGTAGGCATTGCTTTGGTGTCAGCTTAATCAATAATTAATTTTAAACACAAGACGATTAACATCAAAAATGTAGATGTAAATATAAACAGGATAAAACATATTAGAAAAAAGTGAAAGACAGAAGTAGTGCAGGGTTGAACATAACAGGGAGCCACTCAGTGACGACACCAGCAGTCAAAATTAATTAACATCGGCCACCGACAAGAGTTGATGAGCCAAATTGCTTCCTGTGTTGCAAACTTGCAATATTATTTGATCCAGTTTGTCTTGAGTTGCCAATGGGCACAGAGTAATGCTCTCAAATTATTTTAACATTTAACGATTCAGATTTACAGAATAATTTTAATTTCAGAACATATTTTTTCCATTTTGAGATATTCTCACATTTTCTCTGTACAGTAGTTGTGGCACACATGAGGAGTTTGACTAAAGTTTGAATACCTTCAGGGAGAAACTTATTCTAATCTCCCTAATGTTTCCCTTTCTCCTGGTGCCTTAGATCCTGAGGTTTGCAATGGCAGGTGGACTAAATCCTGCTGGAAATGGCTCACATGAATCTAAACCATAAGGTTCAGAAGCTAATTTGCCCTAAGGTATCTTCAAAAGTCTGTCTGCCAAACCAAATATTGGTAAATGATTTCATAGCAGAAGTTGCCAAATGGTCATGATTCCATTCCTGCATATTGAGCCCAGGAAGTGAACCCATTTTATTCTTGCAAATACAGCATGGTGACAGTAGCCTGCATCACTGACAACCACATTTGTAGAAAAATGTTAAATATAGTCCCAATGTGCCTCAATGAACTGTACTCACAAGCTATCTGATCCTCTGTTGTTGCCAGAGCCACCATCAATTCCTGCAGTTTGTAATCAGTGCTGCCTATATTCACTAGTGACTGGACCTCATCGGACATGGTACACTAAAATCAGAGCGTTTTCTGTAGCAGCCAGGAGTACTGGGAAGGACTTCTCATTTACTACCAACAGGACGTAAACACCATCCATCATGTGCCAACCTTAAGACAAAGTGTGGGGGGTAACCTTTACAGATGGTCCATCACATAAGAGCAATACCCAGACTTAGCAATTGGCAAGCAAGCAGGATGATAGATTCAAACATCCCTGTATCTTTCACTACCCGTGACTGGGTCAAACAACGTTGGGTGTATAACAGGCCGGCTGGCACGCCACATTGAAAACTGAAGCCTCACTGGAGTGAAAGGACTGATTAATTCCAAGTGAAGCATCAATTCAAATTAGCCTCTGGTGAACTGTTGAAGTGTACACAGTCCTGGTGACACTGCTACTGATTGTGTAAACAGGCTGGGACATGACAGCAATCTTTCAGCATCCTTGTGCATTCAGCATTCATGAAAGCTGACTATTATGCTAGCTGATTGCGCAGGCTGCTCTGTGGGTAGCAGGATTTGGCTGATACCTCTATCAATAAACAGCTAGGCTTTCGTTGCATATTAAAACAGCCTACAAAATATGTAACAGGCCAAGATGTCCAACCTGCCAGTCAGGCACTTGCTACTTTCTTTTCGTCCAAAGGCTGGCGGAGTTGCTCACACACGCTAAGATGATGACCCTCTATGAGCTGTTTGCCTGTCCCTTGCTGGGAGTGAAGCCATCTGCCAGCCTTCGCACTGGCTGGCAACCTCTGCTTGCAGGACCGCAAGTTCTGCTGGCATTTTTCAGTAGGCTTAGGTATCACATTGGCAAGTGGCCTGGGATTCTTTGGTGGGTGTAAGGGTGAGGGCAAAGTAGAGAGATCACGAAATTACAGCCACTGTGAAGGCAACAACTCTTTAGAGAAAGCCATGGGGAGGAGACATCCAGCAAATTCAACAAAAGGTCTCTAACAGGAATAGGTTCTTCCAAGTAGCAGACCGTGTGCTAAGTAATTGTCTTAGGTTAATCACAAGTTTTGCTGATTGACTGCATGAGCAAAGCACCTACTGCAGCCTACAATCCTGATGTATATTGGGTGCTACGGTAGTGTAGCAGTTGGTGCGACACGATTACAGCTCGGTGTGGAATTCAGAGCTCAATTCCAGCGTCATCTGTAAGGATTTTTTATATGTTGTCCCCGTGATTGTGTGGGTTTCCTCCGCTTTCCTCCCACAGTCCAAAGATGCACTGGTTAGTAGGTTAATTGGTCATTGTAAATTGTCCCGTGATTAGGCGAGGGTTAAATACGTGGGTTGCTGGGTAGCATGGCTCACTGCATTGGAAGGGCCTGTTCCACATTGTATCTCTAAATAAAATCAATAAATAAATATTCAGTGAAATGATTAATAATGTCCCATCCTCTTTATTGAGCACTTACCACAGATAGCAGAATTCAGTAATCGTGCTCCTGTCTCACTGCTACACAAACATTGCCCAATCAAACCCCAGGGCCAGAGAAAATAATTTTTAAAAATTGCTTAATTAAGCAAAGACATCAATCACTTGTAACTTTACTTATTAATTGTTCAAATGGCATTGCTATCATAGGCACTGACAGGTTTACATAAATAGTTTGAAGCTGAATGGAAGAAAAATTGCAACTTAATCCTGAAATATAACAAATTGCATTCGTGCTTGGAATATCACCCAAATCTCAAAATTACTGTTAGAACACTCAAGCAATATTTCTTCCCAATAATAGTGAGACTTCAAAAGTTAAATGGATAAGATACAAATGAATACTGAATTAAAATATTGAAAGATGCTCAATATTCAACTTTTTCCATTTCTCTTGTGCTACGTTGCACCATGAAATTGACCGGCATTGCTCCTCCACCTACTACTTCAACTTATATTCTAATACTTAAATCCCTTGAAGACATTGCCCATATCGTTTCTGGTCTTGTGGTCCAGATGCTGTTCATAAGCATCAAGGTCAAGAATTCGTTCTAAAATTCACCAGCCATAGTACACACTTCCTTGCTGAAAATAATCCTCCACCACCAAGGCCTTCTAATACCTCACTCATTGTCTCTGCATCATTTTAAAATTCAGCAAAATCCTTGGGGAGTTTAGAAAGCAAAATAGCATCAATGCGATAACACAAGTGACTGCTCTGAGGAAGCATGACCATCGGACTTCAGGGGCAAGACTAGATGGAAATATCACTTAGTTTGAGAGGGCCCTCATCCAGGGGCTGCACTCGTCGTCAGCGCCAAGTCCTGGTGTTGATACTGGAGGTTGATCAGAAGTCCAGAAGTTGAGGTCTGATGGCTGGAGCTCCAAGTTTGAGAGTCTACTGGAGGAATCAAAGCTCAATGTCTGAGAGTCCACGATTTCACTGGAGGCTGGAGATGGCCTGTTGGAGGGCTGAAGGACTGTGTATGTGAGAGGGAGCAACGGGCCTTGGGCCTTGCTTTGTTGCTTTTTGTGTTCTGATTTCTTGCGTTCTGTGTTCTGCCGTGCATTCTGTCTTTGTGACAACACTTGCAGACTGCCCCCAGCACATCCTTAGGTTGTGTTAGCTGTTACAGCAAACAACACATTTCACTCACTGTCTGTTTTGATGTCCATGTGATAATTAAAATGAATATGAATCTACAGAGAAATCTACTAGGGAACTAAAATACTCCAGGATTGGCAGGAGTATTGTCCAGCAGCAAAGGCTGGAAGATTATTTACAGTCAACAGTTGATAATAACAGTGCCATTGTTGAGTTCTGAAACCACATTTTGTAAAGTGCTCCCCATATTAATGACATATTTACAGTATGCATTTGGAATCCCTTCTATTTTAACGTGCCATTTACAATATTCAGCAATCTATCCAACTCTGGGATCTCTTAGAAATTCCGGTTACGCCTTCTCACTGAATCCACACACTTGAGTACATATCAAATTTGAGAAGTTCTTCTATGCCGTTGTCACTGAGAAGACTCTTCAGAAGCAATTGTTGGGCAGGGATCAGTAAGTGGATTAAACTTCCAGAAGGAAAACAAAAAGAATATTGTTTGGTTTGAAAGGCCAATATAGAAATTATTAACACTTAAATGGTTTTGACTGTGTTTTGTTCCTGATAATTTGTAGAACAGTTCAGCTATTCAATATTATGCGAACATTCCCTCATTGAAATATGTGGAGCTCTGGAAGCCACCCTTCAGCCAACTAAGTTCCACAGAAATATCTTTTCATTCCACAAATATATTTCCAATTTAATATGATACAAATTTAGTAGCAAGACAACTTTCTGTACTGCATTTTTAAGAATCTTTGAATACAGATTAATCTAAACTACCCAAATTATGATATTAATTTTATACTGGGATATCATAAGTTGTGAACTAAAATGGTCCAGGATTGGAAAGAAACAAACTCCTAATGTAACTTTATCAGAAATGATAATACAAACATAGGATATATTTTACCAGTACATACTGGATGACACTTCTGAAATGTTGATGCATGTATGACATTGAGTGGAGAAATACCATGTTTGGAGACCTGATTGTACTCTTGTGGGTTGTCCATCTCCCAGCTTCACTTCAAAACCATGCAGAGCAGAGGAGATTGGACAGGATGTTTCCCAGAATTGAGCATGTCTACAAAGAGTGTCGTCACAGGAAAACAGCACTCATCATCAAGGACCCCCACCATCCAGGCCATGCTGTCTTCTCACCACTGCCATCAGAAAGGAGGGACAAGAGCCTCAGGACCTGCACCACCAGTTTCAGGAACAGTTATTACTCCTAGAACATCAGGCTCCTGAATCAGAGGAGATAACTTCACTCACTCCAACAACGAACTGACCCTACACCTATGGGCTCACTTTTAAGAACTCTTCATTCCATGTTCTCAATATCTATTGTTTACTTATTATTATTTTGTTTCTTTTTCTTTTGTAATTGCAGTTTATTGTCTTTTGCACTTTGGTTGTTTGTCTGACTTGTGTGCAGTTTTCATTAATTCTATTGTGTTTCTTTTACTTACTGTGAATTCCTGTAAGAAAGTGAATCTCAGGGTAGTGTCTGGTGACATATATTTACTTTGATTCTAAATTTACATTGAACTTTTGAATTTTAGAATTGAACATTTTAGTTACAAGGGGACATTGAAGAAAATAAGTCTATTCTCCATGGAGCAGAGGTAGTTAAGAGGAGACATGACTGAGATACATAAAATTATGAGGGGTATAGATTGCAGGAATCTTTTCCACTCACAGCTGAATAAAGCTAAAGGACATGAATTTTAGATGAGGGACAAGAGATTCAGAGAGAATTTGGGGGGGGGGCATTTTTCATTCAGAGAGTGAGGAGTACCCAGAGTGCACTGCCTGAGAGAGTGGTGCAAGCAGAGTTGCAAACAGCATTTGTGAAATGTCTAGCAAACCTCAATGGCCTGGACAGTGAAGGCTACAGGCAGAGAACCAGAGAAAAGACAGATAGGTACCCACAGTTCACTTAGACACAGTGGGCCGAAAGAGTGTTCCCATGCTGTATGATTCTGTACACCCATGAGAAACAGTGCAAGCGGGTAAAGCAACATTGTAAGAGCAGAGAAGGAAGCAAGACTGCCAGATGTAGGTCGTCTGTTAAATTGGCCACAACTTGCCACCATGCACAACTAGGATAGGGGCATGTGATAGTACATTACTTATTGTCACGGATTCTTAGATTGTACTGATAACAGGTGCCCATCACTTCAGTCTGAAGTACTTCCTGTTGTTTTCCCTGATGGCTTTTTGAACAGAAGCATCTGCTGATATCCAGAACCCAAATTTTAAACCCCAAGGTACACAGCTTGAAAGATGCTAAAATAAATTATGTTTTGAAATATTCTTGCAGGTAACTTACTCCTGTTGAGTCATGACACAAACATTTTTAAGCAGAAAAGGCCCATAACCATCTCAGGAATAATTCCCCTAAATTCTAATACTCAAATAATTAAATCTTGCCTATAATTCTGGTCTCTTGCATATCCCTAATTTTGATAAGTGGCTGCCAAAAACAAAATGGTCATAGAGCAAAAACAAAGAAAAGCATGCAGATAATGGAAATCTGAGTTTTAAAACTGCAGTAAATATTCAGCAGTTCAGGCAGTGCCTGTGGATTTGCAGCAAAGCTAGAAATCAAATGCATTAAATTGCAAGGGGATGGAGATGGTATTGAGAAAGTGACAGATGTGTCAACAAACATGGAATTTCACAAGTGGCTGTGGCAATACTGGCTGAGAGAGCGTGATCATTTACTTAATCTGGCAGGAGGCAATGTAATCAGAAAATGAAAGGTCAACTGTCCAGGCCTCTCTGCAGATGCTACCTCACCCACTGAGTTTGGTTCTTGCTCCAGGTTCCAGCATCTGAATCTCTTGCATCTCCTCTTGCATTCTGACGTAACACAACAAACTGCTTAGTCCTTTTGAAGGTCAAGTGTTATCTTGGCCAATTTGCAAAATATTGTTACACACCATTTCAACTTCAATGCGGCAGAGACATACCTTGCAAATAGCATGTCACGTGTACAACAGAAAAACTTAGTGGTTCAGCAAGTATAATTACTGATAAATCAAGAGGGTATGACTAATGCAGTAACAGGTCCTTTAGGCTTTGCCGTTCAGCTCTTCCACAGAAAGCTATTCAGTATGGTAATTTTCACAGTGGAAAAACACGCAACGTCTCATACAGAGAACGATTATACATTTGGAACACGGTAACTATGAGAAGCCATTCCCTGAACTCAGACAGGACTGTTCACTTTTCACTAAAGTGGAAGTTCAGAAGTGGGAGTCAGATCGCTAATCCTATACCATCAGAATCCTCAGGCAGTGTCTCAACCCAAAACGTTGACTTGCCCCTCAAGCTTCCAGAGATGTTGACTGACCTGCTGAATTCTTCCAGTGCTCTATTTATTTTTAGCATCATGGTATTCTTTATAATTAAGATGGTTTGACCTCCATAATAGATGCACAATGATATCATATAGGAGACAGAGCAAACAAAAGTCTGCTAAAATTAGTTCAGTAGTTTGTAAAATTAGTTTCACAAACTATCTGTCGGAAGTGTTTACCTAAACTATTAACAGCAGCGTTAATATGCAAGCAGTATTTAGTGTTACTAAATAAAGACCCACATCATCATGCTATTTCTGCATCATTTAAGCAGAATTTTGGGAAATCGACTGAATGGAATACAAGGTTCACGTTTATATTTTCAGATAAATTTGGAAGGTACGGATGCAACAGAACACCTAATGGGGATTGCTGACACAGGAGGTGATGCTTACGCACGATGGACAAGATTTTTCCGGGTCTAAAATAAACTCAAAGAAACTCATACTCATTGAAAAGGCATTTGGAGGAACAAAACACTGAAGAACCAGAGGGAGATCAATTATGACTATTATGATAGAATTAAGTGCATGTTGCTTGCAAGTACTATAAATAATTTAAAAATACTGATTTACCCATTCCACATTGTTTCTAGCATAACTCTTGCAAAGGTGGCAAAAAGCCCTTCCTTATCAGAACACAGCAGTCCACTGTGTCCCTGCAGCCTCCGGGAAGACAACCCCATCAGTTTCATTTCCCTTCAACTATTCTTCTCGTGTTCTCATCAGCTCCCCTTAGATTCCTTTCCCACCTCTGTACACTGAGCGGCAAATTATTGAAACGAGTTAACCTACTTGAGAAAAGATGTGCTGGCACCTCATTGAATATACATCTAGCACAGTTAGATAGATTTTTGCGTACTAGGCGAAAAGGCAGGTAGATGGAGTTAAGTCCATGATGTTACTGAATGGCAGAGTTGGCTCGATGGCCAGATTGCTGACTCCTGCTCCTATGAACCAGCACAGTTTTGTGATGTGGGAGGAAACTGGAGTTCCCTGGGGAAACTTGAGCAGTTATGGGGAGAACACACAGAACTGACACATAGTACTCAAGATCAGAATCAAACCTGTGTACATGGAGTTGAGGCAGATGCACTAAATACTGTACCGTTTGCCGCCCTTTGGGTCTGAATATTAACCACTCAAAATATTAATGCAGTTGTACATCCCACTTTGATAACAGATGGTCACCATAAATCCCAAGTTAAATTCCAAGCTGGAGCCTATCACCAAACATATTTTCTTGAAATATTAAATTGACGTTTATGGTTCTAGGATGGAAGAGAATACTTATTGTTCTGAAGTCAAAACTAAAGCCCAATTACAGGGTAATGATTTGGCTGGGATAATTCAGCAAAGTTTCAACAATTACTTTCGTAACTGCAGATCGTTCCCTTTGTAACTGAAAGCAGCTTTGGGATTTCCTTGCAAGGGTTCAAGTTGCTGGCAGCTCATTGGGGATTTTTTTTTCCAGACCACAATGCAATGCGGTATCTCCAATGAAGAATCCCCATCAATTTATGCTTAAAAGTGGCTCACGAGAAACTTCACCATTCCTTTCGATGGAGCAGAATAGCTATTTAAGGTATAAAAGCAAGTGTAGCCATTTTAGATATTTTTCTAATTTAATTTTTAATTTAAAGCTTCTAATATATTTTAATAAATTATTTTATAGCATTTAGTCTTTATTATAATAGCCTTTGAAAGCTTATGAATATCAGAAAGGTTCTCTGACAGCGAGCTAAACTGGAGGCAAGACTTAGCCTCTGACTGAAGCTTCTACATAATTGGATTTACCAACTAATATATTAGGGCTGACTTCAAATCTGTATGCTGAAATCTGTGCAGATCTTCTTCACTGAGTCCAAGAAGAGCACTGTATAAAAGGGAACTGGCAAAAGGCTGCTGAATACCAGCAATGTAGATTGGCTTCAAGAACAATTTAAGCTTCACTTATAAACAGAGATTCTTAAATGGTTTGTTTCAAAAGCCTAAATGGAAAAAGCCCTACAGCAACAAAAAAAACCAAACTGAAATACATAGTTGGGTAGTGCACTGGAAAGGATGGTGTAAAGATTCACGAGGCTGTTACCAGAACTGGAGGGCTTATGATACAAAGAGAGGCTGAATAGGCTGGGACTTGGGGTAAATTTTAAAGGGACACGACAGGAATTCCCTTTTTCCACACAGACAGCGCTGGCTATGTAGAATAACCTGCCAGATGAATTGGTAGAGGTGGTTACAATTACAGTTCCAAAAAAAAAAAAAAATTGGTAGGATACATACATAAGAAAAGGTTTAGAGGGATATAAGCCAAATGGCACTAGCTTGGATAGATACCTTAGTCAGCATGGACAAGTTGAGCCTGTGTCCATGATGTAAAACTCTATGATGCTCAACCTTTGGGGATACAAGAGACTGCAGATGCTGAATCTAGAGCTACACACAAAACTCAGCAAGTATCAGTACCCATGGAGGGAAGTGGACAATCAACGTTTCAAACAAGAGAAAATCTGCAGGTGCTAGAAATCTGAGTACCACACACAAAATGCTGGAGGAACTCAGCAGGCCAAGCAGCATCTATGAAAAAGTACAGTCGACGCTTCAGGCTGAAACGACTGTACTTTTTTCATAGATGCTGCCTGGCCTGCCGAGTTCCTCCAGCAATTTGTGTGATCGATGTTTCAGGTCAAGATCTTTCATCTGGACAGAGGGCCTGAAAGGATTAACAATTCATCCACAAAATATTGAATGAAGCAGAATGCTGGCCTTAGACACCAAAAGATAGTAAAGTAAACCCACTGAACATAAGACCATATGACATAGGAGAACAATTTGGCCATTCAGCCCATCAAATCAACTCCACCATTCCATCACGGCAAATACTTTTTTTTGTTATGGAGTTGCAGCGCAGAATAGGCCCTTCAAGCCACACCTCCCAGCATCCCTTGATTTAACGCTAGCCCAATCACGGGACAATTTACTATGACCAATTAACCAACTAATCGATGGATCTTTGGAATGTGAGAGGAAACTATGCATACCTCGGGGAACACGTACAGACTCCTTACCGATGACACTGGAATTGAACTCCAACGCTCCAAGCTGTAATACTGTCACGCTAACTGCTATATCTCTCCCTCAACCTCATTCTCCTGCCTTCTCCCCATGACCTTTGAATTTCACAGATACACAACCCTCCGGATAAAGAAATTCCTCATCTCTGTTCTATAGGGGCGACCCTCTATTCTGAGGCTGTGCCCTCTGGTCCTAGACTCTCCCTCTATTGGAAACATCCTCTCCATATCCACTCTATCTAAGCCTTACAATGTGTTCCACCCCACCCCCCCCCACCTTCTAAACTCCGGCTACTACAGGCCCAGAGCCGAACACTTCTCTTACGTTAACCCTTTCATTCTCAGAATCATTCTCGTGAACTTTCTCTGGACTCTCTTCAATGCCAACACATCCTTTCTTAGATAAGAGGCCATAAACTGCTCACAATACTCCAAATGCAGTAGACCAATGCTTTATAAAGCCTCAGCATTACATCCTTGCTTTTAAATTCTAGTCTTCTCAAAATTAATACTAATATTGCCTTTGCCTTCCTCACCACAGACTCAATCAGCAAATTAATCTTCAGGGAATCCTGCATGAGGACGCCCAAGTCCCATTTGCACCTGATTTTTGAATTTTCCCCCAATTTTGAAAATAGTCAACACTTTTGTTCCTGCTACCAAAGTGCATGGTCATACACTTGCCTACAATATATTCCATCTGCCACTTTGCCCATCCTTCTAACCTGGCTAAGTCTTTCTGCAGACCACCTTCTTCCCCAACGCTACCTGCCACAGCACATGTGCAAGTACATCCCCAGGTACAGGACATTATTGAACCAATAAAGTTCCAGATGTATGAGAAAGGCATTCTTTCACTTATACCTTGTTAAATCAATTTTAAGTCCAAGGACATGAAAATGTAGGAAGTGTTCAAGAGCACCAGTCTGAGAAGCACAAAGAATTCAATGTGCTTCAGACTGGAAGAGGTTCTGGGAGATATGAAAGAGCTAACATTTAGGAAGAATCTGTTACTTTGTTTACAGTTTTAATTTAGGGTGCTCTGGACAGAACAATGTTCTAAATTGCAGCTGACATTGACACAATGTAATATTTGATAAAGTAATTTAAAATATGAAAGCCACTTGGCTCATTCACTACAAAGCTAATATGTGATAAAGCTGTATTAATAGCCATCCTGTGTGAACAGCATTGGGAATCAAGTAGTGATGGCAACAGCATTCTCGTGTGAGGCGGCTGGCAACGAGTACAGAAGTTAAGAAAACAAACCTATATGTCTATAGCAGATTTACAGGACTATAATCAAAAGGAATTTGACACCAACCAGACTTATTGGAGAGGTGACCAAAATCAAGGGCGATGGGACATATTCTGAACAGACTCAAAAGGAAAGCAGAGTTTAAAAGAGGAATTAGTGAGGGAACGCCAGGGCTGGCAGTGGAAGGCAAGACACACAATGAACGTCCTGAAGAAGAGCCTCGGCCCAAAACATTGACTGTTCATTCATTTCTATACATGCTGCTCAACCTGTTGAGTTCCTTCAGCATTCTGTGTGTAGCTTAAAAGCTGGACGCGTTCAAGCACACCAGTCTGAAAGAGCGCTGAGAACTCAGTGTGCTTTAGGCTGGAACAGTTTCTGGGAGGTATGAAAAAGCAAAACCGTGGAGATGTTCAAAAACAAAGCTGGATATATTAAGGGGAAGATGTAGTTGTAGCTTGGTCAGCACATGCTAAGATACTGGTCAACAGCATAGGCTTGTTAAAATTATAACAATTGTCAGTAGTGTCAGGCTTGACTCAATGGCAACGCTTGTTAACATAGTCAGTCAACGCTCAGTGGTACACCCGCTATTAGTACTAGCCCCAGCTCCCTGGGAATACCCAAAGTACCAGCTCACTTGGCATCTAAGCTGCAGGTTGAAATTCTACTCCATATGAATTCAATCCATTAGGGAATTCCAGAATAAGGACCAGGTTTATTATCACTGACATACGTTATGAAATTTGTTTTGCAGCAGCAGTACATAAAACGTTACAATAAGAAATATATATAAAAAATAAAGTGCAAAAAGAGTGAAAATAGTATAATTTCAGTGAAAAGAGTGAAAAATATATATAAAAAATAAAGTGCAAAAAGAGTGAAATTAGTGTTCATGGACCGTACAGAAATCCTAAAAGGTCAAGAATGTGTCTACAGGCTCCCGTACCTCTCTTCCTTGATGGCAGTAATGAGATGAGGGCATGTCCTGGATGACGAGGGTCCTTAATGATGGATGTCGGCTTCTTGAGACATTGTCAAGATGTCCTCAATGCTGGGAGGCAAGTACTCACAACAGAGCTGTTGGAGTTTACAGCTCTCTGCAGCTCCATGGCAATAGAGCACTGAGGGAATGCTCCACTGTTGGGGGTGTCATCTTTTTGAAGTTATAATGTCACACAGTATAGAACTTGCATACAGTTCAGCGTACTGTATTCATGCCAACCATAAACTACTTCTCTACACTAAACCTACTAACCACGTGTCCTCTAAACCAGGTAGCATTCTGGTAAACCTCTTCTGCACCCTCTCCAAAGCCTCAACATCCTTCCTATAGTGGGGCGACCAGAACTGTATGTACCACTCCAAGTGTGGCCTAACCAGAGTTTTATGAAGTTACAACATAAACTCCTGACTTTTGAACTCAATGCCTCAACTAATAAAAGCAAGCATTCCATAAGCCTTCTTAACCCCCTTATCAACCTGTGTAGTCACTTTCAAGGAGCTATGAACTAGGATCCTAATATCTCTCTGCTCAGCAACATTGTTAAGGATCTTACCCTAACAACGTACTGTCTCCTTGCACTTGCCCAAGGTTCAACACTTTACATTAATCTGAGCTAAACTCCATCTGCCATTTCTTTCCCATATCCATAACTGATCAACTGATCACTGTATTCTTTGTCAGACTTCTACACTACCCACAACTCCACCAATCTTGGTGTCATCCACAAATTTACTAACCCACCCACCTACATTTTCATATATATTTTCTGTATATATACTTTGATAAAATGTACTTCGAATCAGAATTAAAGTCCACTGGCCATTGCTTTGCCCATCTTAGTAACTGATCAATATCATCCTAGACCATGCAATAATCCTCCAATCAACAACACTAATAATTTGAGTGTCACCTGCAAACTTACTAATCACAACTTTCATACTAATACCCAAATTGTAAATATTTATAACAGAATAAGATTTCCAGCATTGATCCCCGTGTACACCACTGGTCACAGACTTCCAAATCACAAAAACAAATATCCACCATCATCCTTTGTCTTCTACTGTGAAATAATTATAGATCCCATTTCCAATTAGTCCTTGATCCCGACGGTTCTAACCAGTTGAACCAGTCTCCCCTGTGGGACGTTGTCCAAGGACTTACAGGTGTCCATGTTGACTCTAGCAACTGGACTGCACTTATCAATACATTTATTTTTACCTCTTGTTCAGCAAGGCCCTGTTTGCTGTTGAGGAGAAAGAGTAATGCCACTTTTTTTTTAAAAAAGGGGAATTGCAATGTCTATCGACTAACACCCACAAACAGATCAAAAAGACATTCACCTTACTGTGCTTGTGTTGTGTGCAGTTGCAACTATTCAATGCTTGCCTAGAAATATCCAAGGTGTTTCATGAATAGATATAAATTGATAAATTGATGAGGTGGTGGTCTCTGGGCAGGATTTCAATGTCCTTCCTCCCCTCCACAACCAACCCAGACACGTACTGAAAAATCAAAAAAAAATTATAGTGCTGGAAATTTAAAATGAAACAAGGAAAGTGGCAAGCCAGGCAACATCTGTGTAAAACATTTTAGGTTGAAGACTCATCAGAACTGAGAAGAAAACACACTAACAGTTATCCTCAATGTTATCTGTGAATGTAAAAGCCATTCCACGAAAATGGACATTTGTTGGATTTCTACCAAAGCATTCAAAACCTAGTTGATTCAAACAAGGTCAATGTAATCAGCACAGTGTACTGACAATACTGACTCTGGTACCATACCGTGGGAATCTTACTGAGTTTCAGGTCATAATAAAATGAAAGGTCACAGACAAATATCATTGTGGAAGTGGGTTATTGTGAAAATTCAGATGCCAAAAGATAACACAAATTAAAAAGTTCATTTCATAAAATACCCATTTCTAAACCACATATTTACCATAAACTTTAAGCTGAATAGATGTTTGATATTTAAGATGATAATATCCCCACTTAATCAACAAATGAGTACAATATAGTTTTAACACGTTAACTTTTCTTGATTCAAGATTACGCCACCTCCAAGTCAGAAACCAGAGTATTAAAAATAGGAGAAAATTAAAAAGAAAAATCCCTTTCCCATCATGTTGGGCTGTCATTTTACAGTACACCTTCATATAAATTCATACTAATCTTCATATTCAGTTTTTATAAGGTACCTTCCATTATAAGAATGAAATTTTCTGGCAAGTATGGATGGGGAATCCTTTTTTAAGTTTTACATATGAATATCACAATTCAACAGCAAAGAATGTTTGACACAAAGTCAGTGAAAATGCCCAATTCATTACAGAGATCTTTCATCTAGTATCATTGTTTCTTCAGTCTTCATTGCAGCTAGAGTACTGTCCAACACCTTTAACTTTTACCATCACCTTGATGCTCTCATGCTTAATACGATTATCCCTATAACCAAAGCTCTTATTCACTCTAAATCCACAGGATATTGAATGTTCCTTTAGGATGTGCAAACTTTTGCTTACATCCAACTCTCAATTACAGCAATCACTACACATGAATGAGGAGGTGGTCACTTTGTTCATAGGATTTCATGATTGTAACCACGACTCTTTGCTCCCTTCTACCTGTGGCAACATTTCAATCACTTAATGAAGAAACAGTTTAAATAAATTATTTATTCTGCTTCCACAGCTTTTTCAGAATGAGGTACAAAGGCTTCTTACTCCAAATACAAAAATTTCACCATAGTTGTGGTAAGTGGGTGACAAGTTACTCTAAACAGTGACCTCTAATTTTTTGTTCTACCACAGGAAGAAACATCTTCTAAGCTTCAATTAAGTCTCCTCGCATTAGTCTAACCTTTCTTCAAATGATAACCTACTCATTCCACAAATTATCTGGTAAAGCTTCCCTGAACTTTCCCATGTAAATGTGTTGGTAACATTACATTCTTCCTGAAGGAAATGCATACAGTACACAATAGGATGTTGTCACTAATGCCCTATATAACTGAAGCAGAACTTCTGAATTTAAGTCCCTTAGCAGTAAAGAATAACAGTTAACTTTTCAGAACTAAATTCAGTACCTTTCCTTATGGTACTTGACTTCTGTGATACAACTCTAATCTCTCCATTTAGGTAATCAGTTCTCTATTTTTCCTGGCAAAATAGCCAATTTCAGATTTTTCAGATTTATTACCCTTTCGGATCTATTGTTCTCAATTGCTTTCCTATATCCACCTCATAACTGGCTTGTCTAGCCATGCAGCTGGTCCAATGTACTGCTCAGGAAGTCAGCAATTTTGTTCTTCATCTCCATCATTATTGGTCAGTGATGCATATTCCTCAACATAAAATGACTTTAAAAGAAAATTCATGCACAATTTTTATTGGTTTCATTTTGCATTGAGCGGTGTCTGTCTGTACCGAAAGAGCACAACTAACATGAAATATAAAACTGTATTTTTTTATATATATCTAACCTCATTTAACATCCTCCCAAGTGTTTAAAAAAAGTATAGCATTGCCAATTTTGAATATCACCAATGCAGTTTGGATATTCTGGGGTCACTGAGCAACAGGAAATGGGTTCATAGACCAACACAGCATGGATACAGGCCTTTCAGCCCATCCAGAAAACAATGGAACAACATTATCCATATTTGGACAATACTTCAGCTACTACATGTTGAATAACTATGAAGTCAAAAAGAGTTGTTCCATCTGTGAAACACTGACTCAACAATTAGATTTACAAGATTTCAGTAAAAATTCCATTGGAAACATTTCAGACATGATTGAGAAATGGATCTATTGGCATTAGAAACTGCAATTCAATGCTGTGGGATCAGTATCATATTAATATTCTAAGGAAATACAACTTAAATATTAAGGGAGGTTCCAACTAGTTTTCTGCACATTCACAATGAACATATCTCAAACGGTGCCAAAACATACAACACCCACACACATTCAGGCATATATGGGTCTGAAGACTTGCAGTTGAAATCTTGGCATTTGAAGTGTTGCATATAAATACACATTAAACATAATCATGCCCAGTGGGCTCAATCATTTTGATGCAGGATTTTATTACCCCTATTCAAGCCTACCTATTACACTCTAATGGTTTCAGATGATGAATAGCCCTCTTTATAACATGTTGTGACCTGTTTACAACTCACTCAGATAACGGCTAAATTATCCTTTCAAGACCCATGTCTTAAAAAAAATGCAGCCAAAGCTTTAAACGGTTTAATAATGAGTGGTAGGCTCATCATATTTTCATCAACTTTTAAAAATTATGATACAAATAATATTTGAGAGAAAATAACCTGTATGCGATGCCAAATCAAAAATGACAGTGACATGAGAGATGCCCATTACGCATTTATTTTCCGGAAACAGATGTCACCAAGAAGGCAGCATTTCATTAATTGATTATACTTTAGGCAGGGGTTCCCAAACTTTTTTATACCATAGACCCCTCCTCCAGTTTGGGAACCCCTGTTTTAGAACGTGGTAGAGAGTCATGCTCCTGAACCATTGTCACCCTTCCAGGAATGGTGAAGATTCTACCATAATGCTATTCTGTAGGGACTTTACAGGAATTGGAGGCAGTAACAATGCAAAAACAATGCTACAACTCCAAGTCAGTGCAAAGTGTCATTTGGGTGAGATCTACAGGTGGTGGTGCAGAATGAGGGACATGGTGGGACATAGGCAATAAATTATGGTGGTGTACATGTCACATCTGCGTCTTGGGTTTTGAGTTAGATATCTGTTCTGCATCTCTCTCATCTAGCACGATGGAGGATGACGGCAATGTGAAGACAGGACTTTGTCTCCACAAGGGGCGTGTAATGGTCATCTGTTAGTTTGCTCCCTGACACTGTAGATCCAATCCAGCAGATCTATCCTTCAGGAGTCAATCTGCTTGATCAGTAAGTGGTGTCACCAAGCTACTCATAATAACAGAGACTGAATTTCCCGAAAACACACACTTCACCCTTGTTACTACCAGTACTCCTCCTCAGCACTGTTGAACATGGAGGAGTGCCGACGCATCTGCTAAGAGGGGAAGGAAAGTGGTGTTCTGCAGCAAGTAGCTTTTCCCACATTTGACCTCATGCACAATGATGTTTAGAACCCCTGGGACTACTTCCACTCACCTGTATATGCACTGCCTCATTACTGCAAAGTAGAACAAGACTGATATAGCCAAAAAATTGTGTGTGCTATGTTTCCAAGTACCACTTCAACGGGCTGTTTGGCTAATCCGTAATATCGCTCTCCTAAACCAACACCAGTCCGCAACTGATCACTAGGAGGACCTTGCAAAATCAACCGACCTCATACAATTCTGCTACTCAGTGCTGAAGTCAATGCCAGCTGGTCTACTCTGTTCATGCGACTTCGTTAACGTAGCCGTCGTGATACGATTGCGTGGCTCAAGAAGCCATTTCAGTGGACAGCTGAGTCAATCACTTTGCTGGAGGTGTTAGGCCACATGATCCAGAATGGTTATGAAGCAGCCTAATAGGATTTTGACAACCTAGTAATTTTAATATCACTATAATTAAAACTATTTCTAAATTGCTTTTCTTAAGTTGAATACAAGACCATAAGACATAGGAGCAGAATTATCCCAATCAGCCCACCGAGTTTTCTCATGATTGATTTATTATCCTTCTCAACCCCATTCTCCTGTCCTCTCCCCATAACCTTTGAGATCATTACTAAACAAGAACCTATCAACCTCCAGTTTAAATATACCCAATGACTTGGCTCCACAGCCGTCTGTGGTAATGAGTTCCACAGATTCACCATCCTCTGGTTAATAGAGCTATAGTTTCCACAATAGGATTACATCTCTCATCTCTGCATTATTGGACATTACTGATCACTTGACCACTGTGTCTACTACATCGCTGGTGCTCTAAAAGACTGAACAGGTTTAAGATTTAAAAACAAACTGGTATTTTTTGTAAGATCATTCAGGAATGCATTGCTTTATCTGTTCACTTGCCAATGAGTTTGCACCTTTGTTTACACCTTTAATGAATTCACCAATATTTCCCTCCAAGTACAAACTAAATCTGTCTATGCGAGAAGTGGCGCCCCACACAGACTTCCAATCTGCGCCTTGTAAGGCATGAAAATGCCCGACACAGGCCTCTCATGGTCTGAGTCGATGTCCCCCCCGCCCCAAACTAAATAATCAATCTCACATTACCTGTGCTGCCGAGTTGTTTGTAAAACCTGTATTCTAAATGAAGCTGTGGCGCTCGGGACTTAATAGGTTCCTGAAAGAAAACATAAAACAAAATTTATTGTAGGCTACCACAAACGTTCTTACAAACTGGTCCAGTGATACCTACACAATAGAATCATGCGAACTAAATCCACAAAGATCCACAAGAAATAGAACTTGATTTTTTTTTTAATATCAGATTTACCAATGATGACAACATCCCAAATGACCCATTAGAAAAAGAATCCATTTACAAGAATAAAACTATGTTGGTATTATGAACAAAATCAAATGCTGGAACAACTCCACAGATCAAGCAGCACCTATGGAGGCAAAAGGTATAAAATTAACATTTCAGTTAAAACATGGTTGCTATAGCCTGGGTTGGTAGAGTAGATAAGCTTCCCAGTACCTATTAAAAACTCCCAGCGGCTTGTATCTCAAATAGCCTCTGACAATAAATCCAATTCCTGGTCTTCATGCATGGCTTAGCTTCTAAGTTCAGTGAAATCGTTTCTACTGACAGGAGAGGGGACAAAGGCAGGTGACTGGCACCTTAAAGACAGCTGCTTCAGGCACAAGAGACACATCAGGCATGGTTGGCAGAACCTCATCAAGGAGAAGGAAAACTCTAATCTCAAACCTCCACTGCCTTGGGGCTATACCCACTCATGGGGAAGGCTCTGGAAGCGAACCCCAAGAAAAAAATCCAGAGCTGGAATCCGTAAGGCAGTCCTACATTGGGACTGGTATGGGCAGATGGGCAGGTGAGTGTGTGTAGAAGAACGAGGATGCAGGTCAACTGAAATTGGAAAATACAATATACATATTGTAAGCTAGTCAGCTAGTCAGGGAGTAAATGAGGTTCTTCCAAACTGCACCTGTCTGGCCTCTCCATAGCAATGGAGAAGACAGAAGGCAGACAGGTCGGTGTGGGAGTGGGAAGGAGAGCTAAAATAACATGCAATTGGAAACTCAGGCTGGCCATTGCGGACAGATCACACGTGCTCTGCAGAAAGTTTGTTTGGTTTAACCAGTGTGGAGGAGGGCACATCATGAGTATTGACAGATCAGGATGGAAGAGTTGCACATCAACCTATGCCTCACACTGAGAAGATAGGTGAAAAACCTCCTTCAGTTGCAGGGCAAAGTGTCAGAGGATGGAAAGAGGCTACTGAAGGATGAAAGGACCAGTGAGCCCCCTGGAGAGCATCCCCTGTGGAAAGTATGAAGGAGAGGGGAAGTAGTAAGATTGTGATACGCCTGATGGAAATGGCAGAGTATTGTGTTGGATGCAGAGGCTAGTGGGGCGAAAGATGAGGATGAAGGGAACCTTATTCCTGTTGTGCCTGAGGGGTGCTATCAGAGTATATGTGCATGAAATGAAAGAACAGGTGTAAGCGCCCCATCAACCATGGAAGCCAAGTTCCATCCATCGAGATGGGGCTTTCTTACCTGAAGAAAAGATGTGATGGAGACAAAGAAACTAATAAAATGAGGTAAGTATCCTTACAGCAGACAAGGTGGGAGGCATAGTCCACATGGCTGTGAGAGTTGGTTTACAGGAGATGTAAGTGACAAGTCTGTCTTCAAAGACTGAGAGATCCAGAAATGGAAGAGAAGTACTTCAGTTAATTAGAAGATATCATTGAACCAGTGCAGAAGGTCAGAGTGGGGGTGAGATGGAGAACAGAACTGAGGCAACAGGAAGCTTAGGGACACTCCTGTGGACTGAAGGTTTGTGCTCCGTAAACTTTAAATCACTTCTTATCTTCCTTACGATTGGTATCGGGTCTCGGATTGAAATGTTATCACTGTTTAACTTTCTAACCTATTGAGTGTTTTTATTTACTTCAGTTTTCTAGTATCTGCTATTTTTAAAAATTAAACAATGTGTTATGGAAAAGGCTACTATAGACCTTGTCACAAGTAGTAAGAAAAATTAAAGATCTCTTGTCATTGATAAAATCCTGTGTTTAGTTTGAGAAGCTTCGGTCCGAAACTAGTGACACAAACTTAAAAACAATCACCATTAAGGTAGATTTGGATAAGAAGTTTTTGGAAAAGTTAGATGTTTGATAAACTGTAACAGAAGGAGGATTGGAGGGTAGCTCATGTAGTAAGGTCTTTGACAAGGTCCCACTTGGGAGGTTAGTTCAGAAGGTTCAGACACTAGGTATCCATGGAGAGGTTGTAAACTGGATTCGAAATTGGCTGTGTGGGAGAAGACAGAGAGTGGTAGTGGATGATCGCTTGTCAGACTGGAGGCCTGTGACTAGTGATGGCCTCAAGGGTCTGTGCTGGGACCGTTGTTTTTGTTGTCTATTTCAATGATCTAGATAATTATGTGGTAAATTGGATCAGCAAGTTTGCTGATGACACTAAGATTGGAGGTGGTGTGGACAGCGAGGAAGGCTTTCAAAGCTTGCAGAGGGATCTGGATCAACTGGAGGGGTGGGCCAGAAAGTGGCAGATGGAATTTAATGCAGATAAGTGAGAGGTGTTGCATTTTGGAAGGACAAATCAAGGTAGGACATGCACAGTAAATGGTAGGGCACTGAGGAGTGCGGAGGAACAAAGAGATCTGGGAGTTCAGATACATAATTCCCTGAAAGTGACGTCACAGGTAGACAGGGTTGTAAAGAAGGCTTTTGGCATCCTGGCATTCATAAATCAAAGTATTGAGTATAGGAGTTGGGATGTTATGGGGAGGTTGTATAAGACATTGGTGAGGCCAAATTTGGAGTATTGTGTACAGTTCTGGTCACCTAACTATAGGAAGGATATCAGTAAGATTGAAAGCAGAGAAGATTTACTAGGATGTTGTCGGGTCTTCAGGAGTTGAGTTACAGGGAAAGATTGAACAGGTTAGGACTTTATTCCTTGGAGTGTAGAAGAATGAGGGGAGATTTGATAGAGGTTTACAAAATGATGAGGGGTATAGACAGTAAATGTAAATAGGCTCTTTCCACTTAGATTAGAAGAGATACATACAAGAGGACATGGCTTTAGGGTGAAAGGGGAAAGGTTTAGGGGGAACAACTTCACTCAGAGTGGTGGGAGTGTGGAATGAGCTGCCATCTGACGTGGTAAATGTGGGCTCACTCTTAAGTTTTAAGAATAAATTGGATAGGTACATGGATGGGAGAGGACTGGAGAGTTATGGACTGGGTGCAGGTCAATGGGACTAGCCGAATAATGTTTCTGCACAGACTAGAAGGGCCAAATGGCTTGTTTTCTGTGCTGTAGTTTTCTATGGTTCTAAGATAGGGTAGATGTCACTCACAAAGATGATGAAATTGTTAAGTTCTGCGTAAGCAGCAGCATTTAGTGGTGAAAGCTGGGGGTTTTGCCTGAAGAGACTTGAAACAAGAACTGTTCCACACAATGAAAGACAGATGAACATGGCTACTCCTTGATGTGTAGAAAGTGGAAAGGTTCAAAAGAGAAATTATTGAGGGTCTGCATTGAATTTTTGTAATATCAACCACACATTTTGCTTTAACAGTGCAGCGCCAGGTCAAGATTGCTATTCCTGGTGTTTTAGAAGTCAGGAATGAGAGAAAAAAATTGTAACGCTTAATAAAGTGGCCTTAAACAACAAGAACGAAGAACAAAATGAGCAGAGAACAAAGAAATCTTTTCAGTTTGAGTTAGCCATGATAACAACATTCCAGCGATAACTATTAACCTAAACTAGTCAGATTCAAGTGGCATGACAGCTGCTGCAGAAAAACCAAGCTTCTAGAAAAATACAAAAGCAGCTATACTACAATTACTGGAAAATTCACTGACAACTACACATATATAGGTGATTATAAAGGGAAGTTAAAATACAAGAAAAATAATAATTCGACAAAATCCAAAAACCTGAAACAATATTGATTGATCTATTGCTCCACTGCTAAAAGGAATTCTTTCACTTTTAATATAAATTCATAGTTATGGTCTGGAGTGAGTGTTTAATGAATAATGTTCTGTACTTTCAAAACGAAACCGCTTTATTTTTTCCTCCACATGTCCCATTCAAAATACTGAATATTTTAGTTCTAGGTTCTGCAATGTATTTAATGTTGAGTACATTGCACTAAAGTTACTGCTCTCCAAAAGGTCGACCTGCATCTAAATTAATGTTGTCTTACTCCTCAATATTTGCCCTTCAGTGTTATTAGTGGCAACTGCCCAATTGCATTTAAAGCTCTCCAAGTAATTTATTACAAACAATGAACTACACAGCAGCTCCCTGCCACGGTCAGATAGCATTCCTTCTGCTTTAGGAGAACTTTCAAGGTCCTCAAGGCATAGAGTAGTAGAGAATAGAAACGGACGCTTCAGCCCAGCATGTCCATGCCAACCTTTTTGTCATCTACACTGAGCCTAATTGCCCACATTAGATCTGTATCTTTCTATGCCTGAAGTGTCTAAATGTCTAAATCTGGTAATTGTATGTGATTCCATGGCTCATCTGGCAGCAAGTTTCAGATAGCAACCACTTTGTAAAACTATTTATTGCTAAGATCCCATCTAAAACTTAAACCTATGTCCTCTAGGTATTCCTACATTGAGAAATAGATTTTAATTATCTGCCCTATTTTATTAGATTATGAGGACACACAGTCCTCTTTTATTGTCATTTAGTAATGCATGCATTAAGAAACGATACAATATTCCTCTGGTGTGATATCACAGAAACACAGGACAGACCAAGACTGAAAAACTAACAAAAACCACATAATTATAACATATAGTTACAACCGTGCAACAATACCATAACTTGATGAAGAACAGGCCATGGCACAGTAAAAAAGTTCAAAGTCTCTCGAAAGTCCCACATCTCACGCCTTCACAGGAGAAGGAAGAAAACTCTCCCTACCATGCCCGACCACAGTCCGACTCTGAGTTGTCCGAAAACTTTGAGCTCCGATCAGTCCTCTGACACAGAGTACCGAGCACCATCTCTGCCGAACGCTTCAACCCCAGCCTCGGTTGCCAGCTGCAGGCAAAGCCGGGGATTTTGGGGTCTTCCCTCCGGAGATTCTCAATCGCACAGTAGCAGCGGCAGCGAACCGGGCATTTCAGAAATTTCTCCAGATGTTCCTCTGTGCTTCTCACATCTGTCTCCATCAAATCAGAATTGTGCACGGTGTCCTACTTACAAATACGATATCATTTCACCGGAGAGCTGTGCGCACTGCGTTGTGCCGCCATCTTCTCCTCCCGCCTTATATTTATATCTTTAATTACCTTATAGACTTCCATCAGATCACCCCACAGCCTCCTTCACTCCAGGAATATAGGTGGCTCTGAGATGTTTTCTCATCCTTAACGTAGAACACTATAGCACAGTACTAGCTCTTCAGCCCACTATGTTCTGCCGACCTTTTAACCTACTCTAAGTTCAATCTAACTCTTCTAGATAACCCTCCATTTTTCTATCATCCATATATCTAAGAGTTTGTTAAATTCTCTAGTGTATCTGCCTCTAATACCACCCCCTGGCAGATTGTTTCATGCACCCACCACTCCGTGTTTAAAAAAAAACTTACCTCTGACAGCCCCACCATACTTCCTGCCAATCACCTTAAAATTATGCCCCCTGGTATTAGCCATTTCTACACTGAGAAAAAGTGTCTGGATATCCACGTTCTAAGACACTTATCATCTTATACACCTCTATCAAGTCAACCCTCACCATCCTGCATTCTAAAGAGAAATGCCCTAGCTCACTGAACCCATCTTCACAAGACATGCCCTCTAGTCCAGGCAGCATCCTGGTAAATCTCCTCCGCACTGTCTCTAAAGCCCCTACATCCTTTCTACAATTAAGCGACTAGAACTGAACACAATCTGGGTTTTATTCAGCTAAAACACTACCTTGTGGCTCTTGAACTCAATCCTACCAACTAATGAAGGCCAACACATCACATGCCTTCTTAACCATCCTATTAACTTGTGTGGCAACTTTGCAGGATCTATGGACGTAAACCCCAAGATCCCCGCTTCTCCACACTAAATCCTGCCATTAACCTTTCATTCTGCCTTCAAATTGCAATTAAGTGAATTACTTCACACTTCTCTGGGTTGAATTTCATTTGCCACTTCTCTGCTCAGCTCTACAATCTTTCAATGCTCCGATGTGACCTATGATAACTGAGACTATCCATGGCTCCACAAACCTTCATGTCATCTGCAAACTTACAAACCTACCCTTCTACTTCCTCATCCAAGTAATTTATAAAAGTCTCAGAGCAGGAGACCCAGAACAGATCCCTGTGGAACACCACTGATTACCAAACTCCAGGCAGAATATGCTCATCTACAACCACCCTCTGCCTTCTGCGGACAAGCCAGTTCCAAATCCGCACAACCTTCCCTGGATCCCATGCCTCCTGTCTTTCTGAATGAGCCTATCATGGAGAACCTTATCAAACAGCGTACTAAAAGCCACATACACATCTACTGCCCTAGCTTCAGCAATATGCTTTGTCACATCCTTGAAGAATACAGTCAGGCTCGTGAGGCATGACCTGCCCCTCACAAAACTATGTTGACTCCCCTATTTAGGCTATGCTTCTCCAAATGCTTGCAAGTCTTGTCTCTAAGAATCTTCTTCAATAATTTACCCACCACTGAAGTAGGACTCACAGGCCTATAATTCCCATGGTTACACCTACTTCTTTTCTAGAACAAAGGAATACTCTGACACTCTCCAGTCATCTGGTATTACTCCTGTGGCCATTGAGGACACAAAGATCATTGCCAAAGGTACAGTAATTTCTTCCCTCAGTTCCCACAGTAACTTAGGGTATATCCTGTCAGCCCAGGACTTACCCCCACCCCACACCCAACTCCAGGCATGTCTCCTCCCTTAACCCTGATATGTCCTATCTTCGCTCCAGTCATGTTCCTGTTCTTCACATACGTGTAAAACAATCTGGGCTTTTCCTTAACCCTACTCACCTAGGACTTCTCATGCCCCCTCTTATCTCTCCTAAATCAATTCTTCAGCACTTTCTTGACCACCTTGTTACCCTCTAGCCCTGTCTCATCCTTGCTTCCTAGACCTTCTTTCTTCCTCTTGATAAAATGTTTCACATCTTTGTCAACCATGGTTCCTTCACCCTACACTCTTAGTTGTCTCAATGGCACAAAGCTAACCAGAACCCCATGCAAGTGCTCCCTAAACAACATTCACACTTTCATTGTGCATTTCCCTGAGAATCTGTTCCCAATTTATGCTCCCAAATTCCTGTCTAATAGCATCATGATTTCCCTTCACCCAATTAAATACTTTCTCATACTGTCCGCTTCTAACCCTGTTCAAGACTACAGTAAAGGTCAGGGAATTGTTTCTGAAATGCTCACCCACTGAGAGGACTGACACCCGACCTGGTCTGTTGCCTAGCACCAGATCCAGTACAGCCTCTCCTCTAGTTGGCATGTCTACATAGTGTAATGAATCACTCCTGGACACATCTAACAAATTCCATCTCATCTAAATATTTTACACTAAGGACATGTCAATCCGTATGAGGGAAGTTGAAGTCACCCATGACAACAGTCCTGTTATTTGTGTACCTTTCTAAACTGGGGCCTCCGTTCCCTTTCCTACAGTTTTGCTCTCATCCCCTCTCCTAGACAGTGAACCCTTCTTCCACCCACGTAGTCTCCACATTCAATAGATCATTCTCAATATCTGCCAATTCCAGCAAGAATCCACCAATGGATACATGTTGCCTTCCTTCCAGTATTTGGGAGGGTTTATTCCCTAAAACTTCCTGGTCTGTTCTCCCTTCTCCAATTGCTCTCTTTCAGAGCACTTTCCCATAAGGAGATGCAACACCTATTATTTTACATTGTCCCTTCACACCATTAATGGTCCCAGTCTATTAATGAAGATGCCATTTACTTGCATTTCTTCCAGCCTAATGTTCTGCATTCCATACACATAATGTGGTTTATTCAGCAGTGGAGAAAGCAGGTGTAGCTAGTTACTGCAACACTATGAATTTCAAGTTTGTCACATTAGAACATAGGATAGTACAGCAGAGGAACAACCATATGACCCATGAAGTCTCTGTCAAACAAAATGCCAAATTAAACTGAAACTCTTCTACTTGTACATGATCAATATCGCTTCATTCCCTGCATATTTTTGTGTTTATCTAAAACTTGTTCAACTCCACTATTGGCTCTGCTTCCACCACTAACCCTGACAGCACTGACATTTCTAGCCTGGGAGAAAGATTCTGACCATCTACCCTATATATGCTCTTATTATTTTATAAACGTCTACCAGGTCACCCCCACCCCAGCCTCCAACATTCCATCAAATAGAACCCAAGTTTGTCCAACCTCTCCTACAGCTCATGCTCTCTAATCCAGGCAGCATCCTGGTAAACCTCCTCTGTACTCTCTCCAAAGCCTCCACATTCTTCCTGTAATGAAGCAACCGGAAGTGCACACAATACTCCAAGTGTGACGTTATAATATTTGTTATAATTCATATGTTTTAGTACATTTCATATTAATGTCTCATATTAAGTCTCCATCTCAGTCTGATCTTTGTGGCCTCCTACTCTGCTCCATTGAAGCCAAATATAAGCTACCCTACTTCTAATAATTCTTGATAAGTATGTCCTTCATTTTGCCTGATTCTTGTTCTGCAACTCTAATTTCCAGTCACAGAAAGGCTCTCAGTAAAAGGCAAACTCCGTGCATGTGGGTCAACTTACAGTGAGAATACAAGATTACAAACAAGAGAAAATCTGCAGATGCTGGAAATCCAAGCAACACATACCAGTTGCTGGAAGAACTCAGCAGGCCAGGCAGCATCTATGGAAAAAAGTACAGTCGACCTTTCTACATGTCTACGCTATGTGGCGAAGAATGGCCTGTGCAATAAGCAGGAGAATTGAGCAAAATTAAAATGGGTAGAAAGATGGAATTTTGGGAGGAACATCCGGGATTTCCTTTCATTAATAATCAGAGATATTAAACTACCTCCAACTTGTTGATGCAAAGAATTTATTCATTACTCAAAAGTTCAAAGACTGGAAGCTATTTGTTGCTTCAATCAACTAAACTGCAAAAAAAAACCCACCACCCTGTTGAAACTCTCTATTCTTCCTGGCAGACTATCTAGCGTCTCAGTTTGATGGGAAGAATTCAACTACCTATGTAGGGGTAGGTTTGCAGGGATATTTGGCAAACTGCTGCTTTATTGAAAGCTGTTCTCTTTCATAGAAGGGCTTAAACCAGGATTTCAACTGCCTTTCCAGATGGATGGAAAATATTCAGTTTCAACAACAATGCACCAATAGAAATTTTCCCCAAGATAGTTAAATGGAACATTTTGATTGTTACTTATAGCTCATCTTAGCTGAATAACATTTGATGGATCAAACTACATGGATCTTCAGGTACTTTCAATAATTTTCCTTTCATAATTTTGCTTTGCTGTCAATTTATTTTCTAAGTTAACTTTGATGTTGATTTAAATTTCTTGACTTTGAACATATAAGTAGCAAATTTCTGAATGGTTTATAGATTTCTGTTTTTTTTATTACAGCTTAGGCACCTATTATTACTAAAGAAGCAACATTCCTCCCCTGGAGAACCAGCAGAATAATTAGAGATTACTTTTAATGGTCAGAAATAATGTTGCAGTTGCATTTTGTTTACCAGTCAGCAATATAAAAGTCTAATTAGTTTTGTTACCCTTAACACAAGAGTCAATATTACAAGTAAAACGTGGATTAAATTCACTTAACTTAATCAATGAGGATGGAAGAGGTTCTAGAGGATTGGAGGGTTGCAGATGTTGTTCCCTTATTCAAGAAAGGGAGTAGAGACAGCCCAGGAAATTATAGACCAGTGAGTCTTACTTCAGTGGTTAGAAAGTTGATGGAAAAGATCCTGACCAGCAGGATTTAGGAACATTTGGAGAGGCATAATATGATTAGGAATAGTCAGCATGGCTTTGTCAAAGGCAGGTCCGCACCTTACGAGCCTGATTGAATTTTTTTGAGGATGTGACATTGATGAAAGTAGAGCAGTACATGTAGTGTGTATGGATTTCAGCACGGCCTTTGATAAGGTACCCCACATGAGGCTTATTGAGAAAGTAGGGAGGCAAGGGGACCTTGCTTTGTGGATCCAGAAATGGCTTGCCCATAGAAGGCAAAGAGTGGTTGTAGACAGGTCATATTCTGCATGGAGGTCGGTGACCAGTGATGTGCCTCAGGGATCTGTTCTGGGACCCTTTCTCTGTGATTTTTATAAATGACCTGGATGAGGAAGTGGAGGGATGGGTTAGTAAATTTGCTGATGACACAAAGGTTGAGGGTGTTGCAGATAGCGTGAAGGGTTGTCAGAGGTTACAGCGGGACATTGATAGGGTGCAAAACTGGGCTGAGAAGTGGCAGAAGGAGTTCAACCCAGATAAGTGTGAGGTGGCTCATTTTGGTAGATCAAACATGATGGCAAAATATAGTATTAATGGTAAGTCTCTTGGTAGTGTGGAGGATCGGAGGGATCTTGGAGTTTGAGTCCATAGGACATTCAAAGCTGCCGCGCAGGTTGACTCTGTTGTTAAGAAGGCATATGGGCTTTCATCAACCGTGGGATTGAGTTTAAGAGCCAAAAGGTAATGTTACAGCTATATAGGACCCTGGTCAGACCCCTCTTGGGAGTACTGTGCTCAGTTCTGGTCACCCCACTACAGGAAGGACGTGGAAGCTATAGAAAGGGTGCAGAAGAGATTTACAACGATATTGCCTGGATTGGGGAACGTGCCTTATAAGAATAGGTTGAGTGAACTCAGCCTTTTCTCCTTGGAGCGGCGGAGGACGAGAGGTGACCTGATAGAGGTGTACAAGATGATGAGAGGCGTTGATCGTGTGGATGGCCAGAAGCTTTCTCCCAGAGCTGAAATGGCTAACACTACAGGGCACAGTTTTAAGGTGCTTGGAGTGTGTGGAATGAGCTGCTGGTGACAGTGGTGGAGACAGATACAATAGGGTCTTTTAAGTGACTCCTGGACAGGTACATGGAGCTTAGAAAAATAGAGGGCTATGGATAACCTTAGGTAATCTCTAAAGTATGTGTTCAGCACAGCATTGTGGGCCAAAGGGGCTGTATTGCACAGTAGGTTTTCTTCTAGGTTTTTTCTTCTTCTAAACAAATGGAGACAAATGGAAAAATGGAAGGCTATGTGCGTTCAAGCTCAAACTCAAGTTTGTCATTTCAATCATACCACGTGTACTGCCAAATGAAACAACGTTCCTCTGGACCAAGATGCACAACATAGTATGCATAACTCACACTAAACAAAATAATATTACTACAAAATAAATTAATAATGAGCAGTATTTACACCATAAGTTTAAAAGTAAACAGTGTAACACTCTGGCACTTCACATGTGGTGGGACGTGGGTAATGACAGGGAGCTCAGTCCTCTCAGGGCCTGGGGGAAGAAACTGTTTCCCATCCGAGCAGTCCTTGTCCTAATGCTACAGTACTGGCTGCCAGATGGTAGGGAAACAGAGAGATTTAGGACTGATGGGAGGGACCATTGCCAATACTAAGGCTCCTGCGTATGCAGCACTCCTGGTATCTTGGATGGGTGGAAGAGAGATCCCAATGCAGTCCTCGCAACCCTTTGAAGGGTCTTGCGGTCAAATGGCTTGAAATGCCCATATCAGAGAGTGATAGGACTGGTCTCAGTGGTGCTCCTGTAAAAATTGATTGGAATGGGGAGGAGAAAGAGAAGCCTTGCTTGCCTCCATCTCTTCAGGAGGTGAAGAGCCGAAAGCTGTGCTTTCTTGACTAAGGAGGTAGTGTTGAGGGACCAAGTGAGATCATCCATTATGTGCACTCACAGAAACGTGCCGCTCCTAACTCTTTCCACAGAGGAGCTGTTTATGTGCAGTGAGCACTGATCAGCTTGCACGTTGCTAAAGTCTGCAATCACTTCTTTGGTCAAGTCCAGGTTGCTGTGCTCACAATCTATTAGCCGCTCTACCTCCTCTCTGTATGCCATCTCATCATTGCTGTTGATGAGGTCAACCACTGTTGTGTCAGCTGCAAACTTTATGATTTGGTTGGCAGTGAATCGCGTCAGCATCATGAACAACAGCGGGCTGAGCACATAGCCCTGGGGGGTGCCAGTATTCAGCATGATGAAGCTAGAGGTGTTGCTGCCAACACAGAATAAGAGTGGCCCTTCTGTCAAGAAGTCCAAGTTCTAATTACAGAGAAAGGTGTTGAGACCCAACAAGGACAGTTTACCCACCAGCTTCTGAGAGATGATCAGGCTGGTCGATAAACAGTACCCTAACATATGAGGCACCATTTTCCAGGTGAGATAGGATGGAGTGGAGGGCAGAGGCTATGGCATCATCAGTGGATAGATTTGAGCGATAAGCAAACCAGAAAGGGCCCTATGTAGCAAAAAGATGGGGACTTAATGGAATTCATGACCAGCTGCTCAAATCACTTCATTGTTGTCGAGGTCAGTGCTATTGGATGGTAGTCATTAAAGCAGGTTACTGTCGCCTTCTTGGGCGCCAGGATGATGGTATCTGCCTTGAAGCCTGCAGGGGTCAGCGGACTGTTCCAGAGAGATGTTGAGGATGTCTGTTAGAACCTGTTAGCTGCACAGTTCCTCATCACCCAACCAGGTACATTATCAGGCATCTTTGCATGGGCTTGATTCTGGCTAGGGTCTTCCTCACATCAGCTGTGGCCAAGCAGGATGCCTGCTCCTCCGGGGGGGGGGGGGGGGGGGGGGGAGTGGTGAGCCTTCCTCATCCGCACATCGCTCTATGCATCAAACCATGTGTAAAAGACATTTAGCTTCTCAGGAAAGAGAGGTGTCACTACCATTAAATCACAGAGCTGACTTGTAGTCCACTATAGTCTGAATGCCCTGCCACATGCACCTCGGAAATAGATGCATATTCGCTGTGAATAATCCTGTTTTGCTTTCCCTGAGGACACAGGAGAGTGACCTGAGAGTCCTCATAGCCACTGATTTGAACACAGCATCCCAATATCCCAGCAGTGCCCGGACCTCTGCTGTCAACCATGGTTTCTGATTTTCCTCACAGATGTGTCTAATAATAATGTTGTCCTCAATTTACTTCTCTACATACACAGACACAGATCACACATATTCATTGATGTTAATGTGATGGTCATAAGTAGCCAGTAGGCAGGGTTTTCAAATCAGTCCTGCAGTTCTGAGGTTGCTCCTTCTGGCCAGGTCTTTATCTCCTTTTGAATTGGTTTGACTCAGTAGTCTATGCAGGAATTAACAAAGACCATAAAACACTGGAGCAGAATTAGACCATTTGAACCATCGAGTCTGCTCCACCATTTGATCATGGCTGATCCATTTCCCTTTCAATCCAATTCTCCTGCCTTCTCACCATAACCTTTCACACCCTGATTAACCAAGTAGTGAGAAGGCAATTGGGGAAGGGAGTGGAAGAGTGGGAAGTGTTAATAGTGTGGTTGCTGAGGAAAGGGGTCTGGACAAGTGTGCTTTCGTATCCAAGCATGCAGATAAATGTGTGCAGGTGAAATTGTGTCCACTTACACCTGTGCACTTTGAACTCCTCCCCCTTTCTACTGGACCAAGATTTCATGCTGGCAAAGCAACAGCCATCTCATAAATAAAGAATTCGTACACAGGTATCCTCAGTACTGGAGTAGAAGCAAATTGTCTTTGACCCCGAGAAGCTGACAGACAAGGAGGGGGAAAGCCTGCAGCATTTTATGAAGAACAAAGTTGTTGGATGCCTTTTGCTGATTATAGAAGATCAAATTGTATTGTTAACTCTCCTTAGGTGCTACCTGAGTGGTAAGTATTTCAAGCACTGTTTTTAATGCAGCATCTACAATATTTTTTTGTAACAAAGCTCTTACGTCTTCCCCCTCTTTCCCTAAATGGTTTTAATCATCTCCTTCTACTTGCACCCTGTCCAATCCAATCATCCGTGATTAGCAAGCTTTCACATCTCCTCTCAGCAGCTGTGGCTACTATTGGTGTCATTCAGTTTCCTTGGTCTCCACACCAACCATCATTGCCCCTGTTCTTTCCATACCTGCCTATTCTCTGCAACACAAATCATGTTTATTTCACATTTTCCTCATTTCTAAAGAAATGTTAATGACCTAAAAACATGAACTCGATTTCTCTCTTCACAGATGCTGGCTGGCCTGCTGAGTATTTAATTTTAGGTTTTTTTTGAACTTCTGAGCCTTTTTCTGAAAGGTTAAGTGCTACATTTGTTTAGCTCATAAAAGTGAGGGTATTTTGAAAATAATACCATGGCTGTGAAACTACCTGTCCCTCCATTAAGAAAAATAAATCAATGCATCTGTTTTACACTCTCTCCTGAGGGAATTTCATTCTCTCTAGTCGGGAACCAACTGCCCAAAGCACTCCATTAGGATAATGCATATCATTTTTATTCACCCACAAGATAAAAAACCATATTATCCTCAAAGAGAGAAGTGATTTGAGAGTTCTCTATACCTTCTGCAACAAATCCTCAGGAACAAGGGCTACCCAGGTTACAAATCATCAGACTTTTGGAATATGACTTTACGCAAATTCCCCACACAGTTTGCATGGTGTGAGGTGGTCAATGAAATTAAATTAAATTATACCAATTGTATAGAGTGAAATGTTATGGGTTACTATAGAAAACAAACATGGAGAAATTTGGCTGTTGGGCATTTCTGAGGAAAGGAATCCTTACCCAACATGGCGGCTGTCTGTAGTTACATTCCAAGACAACGCTATGGATAAGGGACATCAACACATAGCCAGCTAACTGCTCACGCACCTTGTCGGGTATCATTGTGCTGCAGTTAGCAGAGTGGAGTTTCTCCCACATCACGAAGGTGTTCAGGTTAGTAGGTGAACTGTGAACTGTGTTGGTGAGTGATAAAAACTGAGTGGAACAGACGGAAGTGAGGGAAGAATAAAAATAGGAGATTCATGGCTAGCGCAAACTCTACAAGACATTGGAGCAGAATTAGGCCTTCCAGCCCATTGGGTTTGTTCCATCATTTGATCATGCTTGATCTATTTTCTCTCTTGAATGGACCTCTTATACAATAAGATGGACTCTCGGCCTCACACCTGTCTCGTTATGATCTTGCATTTTATCGTTTGTTGGCAATGAACATTTTTGCCAGCATTTACACTTTGTTTTGCTTTGTTTTTGTTTTGCCTGCATTGTGTAATAATTTAATCTATATAAACAATCTTTTCACTGTACATGTAACTATAATAAACCAATACTCTCAAACCCATACTCCTGCCTTCTCTCTGTAACTTTTGACACCTTTACTAGTTGAGAACCTATCAACCTCTGCTTTAAGTATACCTAATAACTTGGCCTCCACTGCATTTGCGGCAATGAATTCCACAGATGCACCACTCTTCGTCTGTCTATTCTGAGGCTATGCCCTCTGGCCCTACACCCTCCCACTATCAGAAACATCCTCTCCAATTCCTCTCCATCTTGGTCTTTCACTATCCAGTAGGTTTCAATGAAATTTCCCCACCCCCATTCTTTTAAACTCCAGTGAATACAGACCCAGAGCCATCAAATGCTCCTCATGCATTAACCCTTTCATTCTTGAGGTCATCTTCATAAACCAATACATTCTCCAATGTCAGTACATTATTTCTATAGATAAGAGGCCTAAAACTGCTCACAATACTCCAGAGGTCAGCCAGTGTCTTATAAAGTCTTTTGAGCCAAAAGGTTCTGCATTTGTGCCGTATTACTTTGATAACAAATTTAATTTGAACTTTGTAGGACGAGAGCAATAGGGAAGTATTGATATCCTGCTCAAGGATGTCAGTCACATTCCCTACTTGGGATGCCCTTGGCCGGCTCCGCAGGAAATGCAAAGGGATGCTAGGGAAACAAATTCTTTCAGTATGAACCCACAGTGCTCCTGAACTGTCAAATATCATACACAGGTAGAGAAAGGTAAATGTTGTAAAGAGACCATTGCTACCAGGCTGTAATTTTTAGAATCCAAGACAAAAAAATACAAGGTTATCACCAGAAATGAGGACAAAAAAGGAAGTTAAACATATAATTTAATTTGTTTATTCATAGCAAATATCTTTAGGGGTATTTCACAGAGGAATGTACTATAAAATGCAGAACACTACACGCCATGCGTTAACGAGATCACTAAACACAAAAACCCACAGAGACCTCAAGGTAACCCAAGAGCAACATATGAATTAATTTAAATCCCCCAACTACCAGTGTCTACTTTAAACCGTTAAAATACATCCCAAAATGTTCATTAGGAGAAAAGTGCACTTACCAGTTTGATTGCTACATACTCATTCGTGTAGAGATTTTTACCTGAAAAAGAAAAAATCATTTTTTCAGAATATTCTTCTCAGACACACATGCATTTACATATACTTCTCTACATTTAGCATAGTCACGAGATAGTGTATTAAAAACAATGCATCTAAAAAAAAAATCAGTAAAACTGATGTTCCTTCATAGGGCAAGAGGGGCTATTTTGTCTCATTAATATTGCCAGAGTGACTATTTGACTCAATCTACATCAAAGTATTAAAACTTAAGAAATAAGACGGTGGTCAGTGCAATAGCATAGCAGTTAATGCAATGTGTTACAGTGCCGGTGATCACCCTTCCAAGTTCAACTCCTACTGTTGTCGGTAACGAGTTTGTATGTTCTCCCCCTTGAGTGCATAGGTTTCCTCCACATGCCCCAATTTCCTCTCACATTCCAAAGACATACTGATAGGGTCAGTGAGTTGTGTGCATGCTTTGTTGGCGCCAGAAGGGTGTGGTGACAATCTCAGACTTTGTGCAGCACAATCCTCGGACTGTATGATGTTGACATAAAACACTGCACATTTCGATGATTTGATGCATATGTGACAAATAAAACGAATTCTGACATCTTTGCTAACTCTAACCTTACAGATCCAACAAATCAGTATATGACTAAGAGGGCTGTGCATTACCAGGATATTAAGCCTGGAGATGATTATTTTGACATGTCTGAGAGGTATAATATCATATGACTGGATGACATGAAAGGTGCCCAGGCATCACTGGGATCTTCAAGGAATCTGGCCAGAATAACCTGATATATCATGATGCAGATGGCCAATCCACAGGAGGCATTAACTGGGATTTGAAGTTGTATCAGTTTTCCCATAAACACAAAGGTCAACATGGGAGAAGGAAACATCACACTATTAGTCTATATCAAGATCTTTTCTAACTTGGATAAAATACCATGAAGGCAATGCAGAAGAGTTTTCAGTCTGTACCTGACCTGTAAGTGCCTGATAGGCAATATCAAAGAAACTTTATCCTGCACATAACTGAAGACTACAACTGCAGAGTCAGAAAAAAAAAGCAGCCATTGTCCAGAGGAGTAACCTAGCCAGCTCCATCACAGCCAAAACTTTTCCCACCATCAAGAACATCTTTATGAGTAGTACATTAAGGCAGCAACATCTACCATTAAGGACCCTCTTATCCATTACATGCTCTCTTCTCATTACTACCTTCAGGGAGCCAAAAGACCCATAGAAACAGCAAAAATCCCTTCCACAAAAATTATGAATGGTCCATGAACACTATCTCATTATCCAGGTCACACAAGGGAGTGTTAATAAACCTAATTCTGAATTTAGGAAATTGCACTTCTTAAACTTATTCAACCATTTCTCTTTTAACACAAATATGGAACCATTGTGTGACCCAAACATGCAGTGCACTAGCATAAACTGGAAATTAGCCCTCATTATTCCCACGGTAACTTAATAATCTAATCTCCGCATTCCTCATACAGGCTTATAAACTAACCAATCCTTGGAATACAAATGCGCAAAGCTTCCTTGGTATTTTATCCACCTCTGAAACATCTTAAAGACAACTGAAAGACATAGCAGGGAAATCCCACTTCCAAAAGTCAAAGCTGTGAGGGGTATTAATGCATTTCTGAATGCAAGAAACATTTATGAATACTAAAAATGAAATAACTTAACCTTTTCAAAATTATAAATGTTTAAAAATTATTGGCTAAAAGCATCAAAAGTCTAATAATTAAAAACATTAAATAAAGTCAAATGAAAAAGGAGCATGACTTCCCTTTCGTATGCTTCATAACCCTATAATCCCCAGTGAAGTTGCGCCATTCCATAGACCCAAAGCCAGGTGGAACCAGGTCCAGCAGTGAAATATATTAACTGACATGCTACCTGGTACTGCTTAGGAACTTTCAAACCTCTGTCTTTCTGTGAAGGCTCTACATTTGCCAATATGCAAATAAGTACATATGCTGGCACCCCTTGGGAACTTGTGACATTTACCAACAAAAAAGTTGAGGCCAATATCACAGAGAAAGATAAAGGAAGAGCAATAAAGGTGAAATGGTAAAAAAAAACACTATGGATGCTGGAAATCAAACAAAAACAGAAATTCGTGGGAAAACTCATCAGGTCAGGCAGCATCTGTGGGAAGAGATTTGAACCTGTGATCCTTTGTCAGCCAGGGTTGGCAAGCAATGAGTGGAACCAGATGAGGAAGAGGTGATGGGTAGATGGAGCCCAGTCATCCTGTGCATGAATAAACAATATCCACAATGGCAATATCAGTCTCCAAAAGTTATCCATCAATGGGAGTGGGTCTGAATTTATTTCTTTAGATGTACAGCATGTTAACAAGCCCTCTAGGTAGAGTGCCCGCAACGTCCAATCAAACATGTACCCTTCAAATCCGTACATCCTTTGGAGTGTGGGAGGAAACCAGATCACCTGCAGGAAACCTGCATGGTCAGAGAGAAAATGTACCAACTGCTTACAGACAGCAGCGGAACTGAACCCTCCCAGGTTGTTACCGCTGTAACAGTTAGGCTAACTGCTACTCTAACTAGTTAAATTAAAAAAACAATATTTAATTCATTTATGAACCAGTTAGGTAAACGTATGTTTGTGCATTCGTGTATGCATGCCTTGGGAGCAGAAAAGGAGATGTAGTTCTGGAGAGCTACTTTTCTTCCATATAAAGTCTAGATGAATCAGAAAAACACTCATTTCAATTTACCTTGTAAACGTTGAGAAGCCTCAATATTCAAATCAGTAAGTAGCTACAGATTCCTATTGACCTACTTTACATTACCCAGATGAAAATAATGCCACTATTTAAGCATTTTTTAAAAAAAATTGTGAATGACAATAGACCCAGTCCGATCATTGAAAAAGATACAAATCCTCATGAGGGTCTTCAATCATATATCTAAAAGTATGATATACAAGACTGGTTACATAGAGAGGAACTCTTGAAATGACCTGATAGGCTTTTAAAAAAGGTGTGTTTTCTAGTAAATGAAACAGTTTCCAGAGCAAAAAACAAGCTGCAAGGCGGCCTGTCGGTGTTTCAGGTTGGGGTCCAGCATCAGAACTGGGAATGTGGAGAAAAGATTACCAGTTTGGGGGAGGGGGAGGGGATGGGGGACAAGGCAGGGGATAGATGGAACTCAGTCAGGGAGATAATGGGCAGCTGGAACCAGGTTTAGAGGGGGTAGAGTGGGACGAAATGGGGAGGGGTGGACTTGGGAGGCAGTAGCAGTGGATGTTATATGGAAACAGGTCAGGAGAGAGGAAAGGGGAGCAGATGGAGTCAGGGGGGAGGGTGGAAGTAGAGGCCGGAACGTGATAAATGGAGGCAAGAGGCCGCAGGTGCAAACACCACTTGGGTAGTTTACAAGCTGAAGGCATGAACACTGAATCTTCCAATTTCAAGTAACCAATGCTCTCCTTCTCCTTGCTACATGGACTGCTTTCTCTATGACTCACTGATTCTCTTTCTTCCTGGTCTACCTAGATATTCTCACTCACTTCTCTCCTCCAGGACCCTGTCAGCTTATTTCATTTCTCTCCTCCATCCAGCTGTCACCCACACGCGTTTCCTAACAGGTCTCCTATCCCCTCTTCAACTGGTTCCACCTGCCTATCATCCCTCCTCAATCTTGTACCATTAATCATCGTTTCCCACCCTTCTGCCTCCACAAAAGCTGCCAAAACCGACATTCAGTCTCAATGGTCTATGGTCCAAAAAAAGCCTCCTTGCATCCTACAAGAACTTTCACAAATGATTGATTCTGAAATACAATTATAAGTAGCTGACACTGAAGCAACAGCTGTCCAATATTTCTGTACCATTTCTCGCCTACAGTTAATCATGTAATTGAATTTATGTAGTTGCTGGATTCTGCTGACAGAATGCATAATGGAAAGTTTCTGCAGATACCTCTCACTAGACAATAAGACGTGACCATCAACAATTACAGCACACTGTACCATCACTTTTACCTAATATGCACAAAATATATTGTAAAAACTAAACATTCAAAGCAACCCAACGTAAAATCACCGAACAAAAACACACTGTAGTTTAGGTGCAAATAGTTTAGTTCTGCAATGCGATCCCATGACTATAAAAATGTCAAAAGATGATTATAACTTAAGGCCTTTTGTGTCAAAATATTGCAAACGGAAGCAATTAAAATGTACAAAGAAGCAACCTTGGGCACATCGAGGCAACACTACCCTGCAATGCTAAAAAAGTTGTAAACAATGTTTGATTAGCCTACTGTGCTGTGCTTTAAACATTCATCCAATGGTCCTACAGATATTAACAAACATGATGCTCCTGGCTGTTCTTGCTAACAAGTCTTGTCAAACTAGCAGCTAATGGAAAACTGCTTGTCATTATTCATGGTTCCAGAATTCTTGTTATTTTTTTTCTTGCCAATGTTAACTGCAGTTAAACTAATTCATTGGTTGTAAACAATAGCCACATTACTATTGAAATACCAGGTTTTTATATTAACCAGATAGAAAATGTCCTTTCCACCATTTCATTATTAATATCCCTGTCTGACAGGACTGACCATCATAATATCCCCAGCCCAGATATGGATATTTATTTTGTTCAATATCTTTACATTCTATTTATCTGATTTCACCGTATGTGCTACTAAAAAAAAGTTTTAACATCCCACGTTCCACACTCACTGCAAGCTGCTCACTGCAGATCTACTCATTACTTCTATTATAAAATTCTACTCTTCTAAATCTAAATTCTCTGCTGAATTGTTATTCTTCCTCATCGCACTGTGTAATGATCTGGTCTGTATGAATAGAATAGAATACAAGACAAGTTTTTCATGGTATCATCCTACATGCAATAATAAACCAATACCACAAGTTTGTTTTTAAGCTGGAAATTTGGTTTTAAAAGAAGATGTAGATGATTTTAGAGAAATTTTATTTGGAATAAGCTATCACAAAACCATGAACACAGCTGGAGGGGCCTGTGAACGTAGCTTAAACCCTGTGAATCAGCGAGTTACATCACAGACATGACCATCTCTGTGTGTTGGTCTAACGGTCTATGACAAAGGCGAAGCTTGATTGCAAAGAGCTTGCCAAGGATTTTGTTGCATTCAGGACATGACACCATTGTGCTCTTACGACTCTCAAAGTATCATCGTGTCCAACTTCCTGACCCACAGACGTCAAGGAAAAGTGAGGGAAATGAGACTTGCAAAACAAGTCTATATGCAGCATTCAAAATGGGGGTGGGGGGGTGGGAGAGGGAGAGACAGCCTTGCTCCACTGTTAATGCCTCATCACTTTGCAGGCAATACTGTCAGGCATTCATGAATGTGCCAAGAAGATCCCAGTAAGTGTTAATGAGCCGTTAAACACACATTTAGTTGGTTTAAGTACACCAATCATTCTCCTGAAGACAAAAACACCTTTATCTCAGCTGACATTCTGATTATAGCCTAATTCAATATCACCTGCAATTTAGCGAAAGCACCTCCTGCTCGAGCTTTAGCTACTTAAGCTGCACAAAACCAAAGGCAATTCATTTGCTGTCAGTTTTGTACTGGTTTGACTGGTAGTCAGCTGAGAGTTGTTTTGCAACCATAGAATCAAATGCACATAGATTTCAGATCACTGTACTTTTTCTTAGTGTACATATACTGAGGCACTCTTAATTAAAACAAACTATTCTGAAGCCATCTGGATGCAATAAAATTGAGATCTGACACCAGCAATGTACATGAACTGATTGGCAAAGCTTAGGTTCAGCTGACTCAGTTTAGGGGGTGGTAGGAACAGTCTAATTCCAAATTGGGTAGGATTGCTGGGAACTGGTGAATGCCAGTTTATCCATAGAGTTAGTACAAGAGCTCTTGGAGTTGAGCAGCATGTTGGCCTTCAAAGCTGCGTTGCTAATCATTAACACAAGAAAATCTGCAGATGCTGGAAATGCAAAACACACAGAATGCTGGAGGAACTCGGCAGGATCTATAGAGGGGAATGAACAGCTAACATTTCAGGCCAAGACCCTTCATCAGGACTGGGAAGAGATCAGAAGCCAGAAAAAAAAAGGGAGAGGGAGTGAGAACAGCAGGAACAGGCAGGTGATTGGTGAATCCAGATGAGAGGTGAATGTCGGGGGGGGGGGGGAACAGAGAGGGTAACAGGGCCATAAGGATGGGGAGGATGAGGAGGTGAGAATGGAGGCAGGGGAGGGAGGAAGAAAGAAGGAGTGGTTATCAGAAGTTAGAGAATTGATGGCTTATGCCATCACGTTGGAGACTACCAAGATGGAATATTAAGTGTTGCCCCTCCTCGGCTGCATTGTGGCAGTGGAGGAGGCCACAGACAGACATGCCAATGTGGGACCCAATGGCCAACCACTTTAATTCCACTTCCCACTGTTTACCTTTCCATCAGAACTGGAAAGGCTAGTTAGCTGAAATCACCAAAACCATTAAATCAATGGTACAAAAATGTTGAATACACTACTTGCTGCGCGTGGTGGAATACGCCTGTCCTGCATGGGAAAGATGGATGCCATTCTGAATACAAGCTGCTGACTTATCACAGGTTGTTTAAAACCAACAAACACCAACAGCCTATATATCCTGGCAGGTATCGCTTCCCCTGATACAAGAACGGTAGCCAGCAAGAAAGAACAACTCTGTCAAACATCATATGAGAGGCACCCTCTACATGGTCATACACCTATACCCAGCCGCCTAAAGTCAAGGAAGAGCTTCATGAACAGTGTTGTTCCATTACAACCAACCCCATCTGAAGCCCGCATCGCCTTGTGGAAAGACCAGCTCGCCAGTCTCAAACAACCCCCAACGATGGAAATTCCACTGGATGAAAGCCTTCCACCAGGAACTAATTGCAACTGGGCAACTTGGAAGTGCCTTAACAGACTTAGGACTGGTGTAGGTCGTTCAAAGGTGTCACTAAGCAAATAGGGATATACAACCAGCCTGACAACATGTGAATGTGGAACTGAGCCACAAACTATGCAACATCTCCTGCAATGCCCATCGCTAGAGAAACCCTGTACTGTTGCAAATCTTGCCGAATTCAACAAGGCGCAAAAATGTGTCCAGTTCTGGCTGGGTCATGTATAGACTGCCCGTGGACACGATAAGAAGACGACCAAAACCATTGCTGAGTTGTGATAGCTGTAACAGGCCTAGTTTGAAGATAGGGTTTGTGGACAAGAGTAAAAGTGGAATGGAGAATGACCGGCAAATGAAAACTCTGGCCCCATCCCTGTAGGCACAGAGGTGTTCCACAAAAGTGTCACCCAGTGTTGAGCCTCTCCAAGTGCAGAGCACTGAATGCTGTGCATTTAGTTGGAGGTACAAGTGAATTGCTGCTCCACCTATTTGGATGCCCAGATGGTAGGAAGCAAGAGGTAAAAAGACTTGATACTCAAAGATATTCTTTCCCCAATTTGATTGTCAGATCCATGCGAAAATTAACATTGCCCAAGAATATTGCTTTTTGCAAGTCTCCGTTAGTCCTTGTGCATAAGTACGCTTGTGTCAGAGGTGGTAGGAGGGGAAATAGCAACAGCTTCTTTGATTTCTTATATGCATTGCAATCAGAGCTAAGATCTTTAAATACTGTCCTAATTCTGTTCAATGCTTTTTCTTCCTCCAACTTGCATTTCTTCATTCTGCATTTTCCCCAAATATTAATTTCCCATATACAGTGGATTCCAGTAATTGCATTGTCATTGGTAATTGGAGCAGCCGCTTATTTGGGACAACAGAAGAGCTAATTGAGAAAATTAGCTGGGAGTCCCTTCATTTATTTGGGACACTGTGCTGCTTAATTAGGACAGGAGACTATTGCTGAACAATTTCTAACTAGCATTAGTTGTGTGTGCTTGTGTGGATGTTAGACACTACACTGTACTAAGAAGCAAACAGTTTTTAAATAACATCAGTTGTGTGTGTTTATGTTCAAAAAACAGTGATATTTGTCACTGAGAGTTGGTGAGAAATAAACAGCAAGACAATCCGAAACTGTTTTGCTCACTACAGATTCAAGAATTCAGGCTTGGAGATGCCAAAAGTGGCCGGGAATGAAAATGAAACAATTTCACTACTTCAACAAGTTAGGAATTATGAACAGTTTGAAGGTATCGACGATCTTGAACATTACAATGAAAGTGCAGATTTGGAAGATGCAAGCATCAAAAGCATTGTACGAAGGCTGATTTTGCTGATAACAGTTAATCAAAAGAAAACAGCAGCAAACACTGGATGAATTCCTCTGTTGATAACTACTAGAAACTAATACACAGTTTTATAAAACTATAGAGGTATAGGTCATGTTCTGTAATTCATTTAAATACATTAGCATAGTGGATAAAGCGATGCTATTATAACTCAGTGTGTTTCAGTGTTCAATTCCACACCCATTCTATAAGGAGCCTCTGTATGTCCTCCCCATTGAATACATGAACTTGCTCCAGGACCTCTGGTTTTTTCCCCACAGTCCAAAGATGTACTTAAGTAGGTTAATTCATCATTGTAAATTGTCCTGTGACTGGTTAGGTTAATTGAACTTGTCAGGGTTGCTGGGACAGCGTGGCTCAAAGAAACGGAAGGGCCTACCCGCGCTGTATCTCTAAATTAATTGTTATTCAGCTAAATGGTAGTTTGCTATTTTTAAATACTTTTTAAAACTATTTTCATGAAACTTCAGCTAATTGGGCAGCTGCATAATTGGGTCAAATTGTACTGGTCCCGATGTGTCCCAATTAACCAGAATCCAAAGAGAGATTGTGCAAATGAATGTGTCGAGATTATATATATCATCAAGTACTTTTCTATCCAACAGGCCATCATCAATTAGAAACAAATATAACTGGTTGTTTTTCGGGGGGGGGGGCGCGATGTTCCTCTTCCATTTTGTGTGGGGGGAGGGGAATTTGGGGGGGGTTGATGATCAGGATGCTGTTCTTTTTTGTGCAGAGAGGGGTGGGTTTGAAGTTTCTCTCTGAACAACTTTCATGTTCTTTCTTTGTTTCCTTGGCTATCTGGAGAAGACAAATTTCATTGTTGTATACGGATACACGCTTTGATAATAAATGAATCTTTGAAGAAACTGGTTGGACAGGAACCTTGGCCCCTATATGTCCCTTCATTTGTGAGTGTCTGATATTTCAGTGTAGAGCAGGGGTTCCCGACCTGGGTTCATGGACCCCTTGCTTAATGGCATTGGTCCATTGCTCTGTATTCAATCCTTTACCTCCATGTCACCTTTTTTGTGTTGGTGTTGCGTTTTCTATCCAAAATAACTTTAAGAACATCAACCATAAAACACTGCTGAGAATGACTCACCCAGTATCTAGAAATTAAAAGTCAGGGGTCTGATGGAATATTATCCATTTGCCTGGATGAATAAGACTCTAACAACTCTGAAACACAACAGCATTCAGGGCAAAGTAACTTGATTGACCAATGCCCATCCAACACCCTAAATATTAACTCACCCCATCACCAGTACATGCTGTAGCCTATGTTCCCTCTAAGCTGCGCGCATGCGCACATGTTTTTCAACCAGCGCACAAAGAAAATTAATGTGTGCACAAAAGGTTAGTTACCTAAAACAATTCTATTAGTCTAGATCGAGTTTACAAAGAATGGGTAAATGCCAAAGACAGGAGAGAGAAAAAATAACTGAGTGACTTAAATATGTATGTTATTTTGTTGTTATTCTGTGCAGTTTTATGTCAAATATTTTGTAAATCTACATAAACTGTGCCATGTGTGCATTCAGTGCGCACATACTTTTGTCACAGGAAAAAAATGTGCACAATGTAAGATTTTTGGGCACACTGACTACTAAAAATTAGAGGGAACATTGTCCAGTGTGCACTATCTACAAAATAAACTGTAGTTACTTGGTTAGGTTGTTCCAACACCACCTCTTAAACCTATAATCCCCACTACCAAGGGGATATATTCATGAGGAACACCACTGCTCTCCTCTAAATCATACAGCATTTTGACTGGCACCATCACTGGGTCTAAATACTGGAAATGATTCCAAACTCTGACCTACAGGTTCACTTCCAAGGATTTATTTTTTTTTACAATTCTTGCCTCTATTTTCCTATAAATGCCTGTAAGTAGGTGTATGGCAACAATAAATTTTACTTTGACTTTTGAATATCTAACCATAATATTGTGGAAATACTTTCTGTGGATGACTACAGCAGTTCAAGGTGGTGGTTCATTACTACCTCAAGTATAATTTGGAAGAGCCTTGCCTGTAATTCCCAAATCCAAAAAACTGAATAAATTTGAAACCCTTGAGTGAGAGATCAAAGCTATCCTGCTTCAAGCAGTAGTTCTTTTCCCCTTATTCCACCAAAGGTGGCAACGGATCTCCACACAAAACCTTAGCAGCTAACACCAAAAATTCAATGCAGAAGCCACAAGCATACCACAGAGCAGAATTTATCCAAAAATTCAAACTATTCTCACAACATGCAGCGATCATGCCTATTGATAGACATCTAAAATATGCCTTTTTACTGAAACTAGTAACAATTTTTGTGTAGCTTCTCTAAATCATCTTTCTCAATGCCATTACTATTGATGAATATTTTGAGGATGTTGGCCACTTCAGCTGGAATGAGTTTTAAAAAATCTAAGGGAGAGGGTAACCATTTGCCCTTGGAAATGCGCAATTCTTCAACAGCTGCCCTCCATTTGGCAACCTAAGGATCAGGAACTAAAATTGAGAGAGATTACCATTGTGAACCTCTGGTATTATATGTCAATGTTACAAAGTACCTGCACATCATATTCATTCCACTTCCACACAATATAGCTAAGTTATTAGCTATTAGCTCCAATATCCAGACCTGCCTCCCGGTTTTTTTTGCACTACCTTACTTTCCCTTTTCTATTTTTCTATTTATGATTTATAATTTAAATTTTTAATATCTACTATCGACTTGTACTCCAGGGAGCACGAAGAGCAGAATCAAATATCGCTGTGATGATTGTACGCTCTAGTATCAATTGTTTGGCGACAATAAAGTATAAAGTATTGCCTGGTGCTTTTTTTCTGTTGTGTAACAACCATTATCTACACCCAATCAGAAGCCAAGATGCCAAATGATTTTGATACAAGCACTGCCTACTGATCTCAGTCACACTGATGCTAAAGTAATTCAACCGCAGGCATCTGATGTCTGGCTTTTAGTACATTGATTAACATATTCCATTGTCTTACATTTTGCTGATGAATGTGAGACCACGTCAGTTTACAAACCATATTTTTAAGCAGCCAGTCTCCTGCTGTCAGCCAGTAGCCTGTGCTTTGTAGACAGGACTGTTTGTTTACATAGCTGCCTTTTTAATTTAAAAACATTACTGCTTGTCATTTGCATTCCAACAGGTTTTGAAGACTGGCTCTCACTTCTGAATAATTCAGGCTATCCACATAATTCCATTACTCCTGACTAACCCCTAATATTTAGGATTAACAAATTCTTTTATAAATGATAATACACCTCACAGACTGGCAGCTACAACACAAAACATTTGTTCAGCCATCACAACTAATATATTAAAATGCATGCTTGGTACTTAGAGGAACAGATGTACAAACTCAGATGTTATATAGATGTGGCAACTCAGTGCCATATTACAATTGGTTTAAATTATCTGGATAAACAACAGCGAAGATTTTCAATGCATCTTCGACAAGTTGTCATCCAGTCGTCAAGCACCTAATGAACATCAAATCAGATCTTGTACCAAAGAATATCAAAAAACATTGCAGTAAGACTAGGTCAGCTAACCCTTCGAGCCTGGCCCACCGTTCAATATGATCATGACTCTCTCTTCTGTGCCAGTACCACACCACCCTTAATTCTCTAATCTTTCAAACATTTATCTACCCCTTCTTCAAATACCCTGGACTGATTCAGCCTCTACAACCTGTGGGATAGATAATTCCAGAGATTAACTGCCCCCAGAAAAGTTGTTCTTTAGTTTTATGCCATATGTGTCTGCTGACGCCCTCACTAATAGAAGCATCTCAATATCTACCCTGTATTATTTGAAATTTGAAAGAGCAACTGGCAATATTATTCTATATTTCAATAAAAACAGCCTTCATTCTTTTAAACTCAAAATAATACAGCTCTAACTTCCTATACAGCCACCTTCATATACAGGCCAACTCTCTCACCAGAATAATTAACTGATGCAATCTCTTCAATACAGCCTTCAATTACAGTATATTGTTTCTTAAATAGGGTGACTAAAATTGCACAGTACTCTTGGTGTGGCCTCACCAGTGCCATGGACTCTTGCTGTCTATCACTAAACTCCATGCCCTTTGTAATAAATGCCAATATGCCATCTGCCTTCTCAAGTACTTGCTACAGCTGCACGGTAACCTGCTGTGTTTTATGTACAACAGCACTGGGATCCTTCTGTACCCCACACATTTGCAATCTCTTCCATTTAGATAATCTACCTTTTGATTCCTCTTATCAAGATGCAAGACCTCATGCTTTCCCACATTAGACTCCATTTGCCAAGTTTCCAGCCACTCACTCAACTTATCTATATCCTGTGGCAGAGTCCAAATATCCTTGTCCAGCACAACATCCCAGCTATTCTACAGAGGGACCTGGAAATGTAAATCCGTAGTTCCTTGAAAGTGGCATCACAGGTAGACAGAGTTGGAAAGAGAACTTTTGGTACATTGGCTTTCAAAAATTAAAGTACTGAGTAGAAGACTTGGGATGTTAAATTGAAGTTGTATCAGACGTTGTTGAGGCCTAATTTGGAATATTGTGCGCAGTTCTGGTTATCCACCTACAGGAAAGATATACAGTGCCTATAAAAAGTATTCACTCCCCTTGGAAATTTATATGTTCTATTGTTTTACACCATTGAATCACAATGGATTTAATTTGGCTTTCTTGACACTGATCAACAGAAAAGACTCTTTCATGTCAAAGTGAAAACAAATTTCTACAACTGGGCTAAATTTATTACAATTATTAAACACAAAATAATCAATTGCATTAGTAGATGCATTGTATTTAGTAGATGCACCTTCGGCAGCAATTACAGCCTTGAGTCTCTATCAGCTTTGCACATCTAGAGACTGCAATTTTTCCCCATTCTTCTTTACAAAACTGCTCAAGCTCTGTCAGATTGCATAGGGATCATGAGTGAACAGCCCTTTTCAAGTACAGCCATAAATTCTCAATTGGATCAAGGTCTGGACTCTGACTTGGCTTCCCCAGGACATTAACTTTGTTGTATTTGAGGCAGTCCTGTGTAGTTTTGCTTTATGCTTGGGGTCATTGTTTTGTTGGAAAATAAATCTTCTCTCAAGTCGCAGGTCTCTTGCAGACTGCATCAGGTTTTCCTCCGGATTTCCCTGTATTTTGCTGCATTCATTTTATCCTCTACCTTCACAAGCCTTCCAGGGCCTGTGGCCGTGAAGCATCCTGACAGCATGATGCAGACACTACCGTGCTTCATGGGAGGGATAGTTTGTTTTTGATGTGTAGTGTTTGGCTCGCGTCAAACATAGCATTTAGTCTGATGGCTAAAAAAGCTCAATTTTTGTTACATCTTCTTTCTGCTGACTTCAGAGTCTCCCACATGCCTTCTGGCAAACTCTAGCCAAGATTTCATGCGAATTTTTTTCCAACAAGTTCAAAAGCCAAGATCCCCTAAACCTGTTCTCCTTGCATTTTATTCTGACAGGAACATACAAACTCCATCCTCTCAAATGTTCACTTTTGAAGGCCTCCCACCTACCAAGTACATCTTCGCCAGAAAATAACCTGTCCCAATCTACTTTGCCAGGTCCTTTCTGATACCATCAAAATCAGCCTTTCTCCAATTTAGGATCTATCTCAACCCGAGGACCAGACATATTCTTCTTCATAATTAACTTAAAACTAATGGCATTATGATCACTAGATGTAAAGTGTTCCCCTACACAAACTTCAGTCACCCGCTTGCTCATTCTCTAATAGGATATCCAGTAATGCATCCTCTCTAGGCGAGACCTCTATATAATGATTAAGGAAACTTTCTTGAACAGATTTGACAAACTATGCCATCCAGCCTCTTTACAGTATTGGAGTCCCAGTCAATATGTGAAAAGCTAAATATCACCTATTATCACAACTTTATGTCTCTTGAAACTGTGATCTCTTTGAAAGGCAAATCTCTTACTAGCTCTTTCAGTTAGTCCTGACGAAGGGTCTCAGCCCAAAACGTCGACTGTACCTTTTCCTACAGATGCTGCCTGGCCTGCTGTGTTCACCAGCAATTTTTATCGGTGTTGCTTGAAATTCCAGCATTTGCAGACTTCCTCGTGTTCACGGTCATGGTAATCTTTCTCGGAGTAAACAAGAAGAGAGCGTCTTTTTTTGTAAAAGTGAAATGTGCCCTCCATAATTTCGGAGGTCTGTAAAGCCTTATGGAAAGCATTGCAGCCAGAGTTCCTTCCCTGCCCTTCAGTCGCCCAATGGGAAGCTATTGCAGCGTAGGATGAAATACGATGCTACCAAGCGGACCAATCACAGTTCTAATGGTCTATGTTGCCGCAACACGCGGTTACATTTTGGGAGAGGTGCGTGTCACAGCAACACAGGCTCTCGCGTAGGTTTCTGCGTCGGCTTTGCGGCAACGCATTGACGCAGAAGTATAAATCAGGCTTTACTCTGAACTCTTCTCCAGAGAAAACAGCATCTCGGACAGCACGCTAGACACTGTGGAATGCCTGCCTGTCATGGAGGAACTTGATGCATTGCCGACTGCCGAAGGGCTGAATAAAGTCATCGACAGTCTGCCCACTGGGAAGGCACCAGGATTGGATGGCATTCCACCAGAGGCCATCAAATGCACAAAGGGCGTCCTGCTAAACCACCTGCATGAACTACTGTGCCAGTGCTGGATAGAGGGAGCAGTGCCACCAGACATGAGAGACTGCAACATTGTCACCATATATAAGAACTAAGGGGACAGAAGTGACTGTAACAACTACAGGGGAATCTCCTTGCTGAGCATCATTGTGAAGGCCTTCACCCGCGTGGTCCTGAACAGACTGCAGAAAATAGCTGAAAGGGTATATCCCGAGTCTCAGTGCAGTTTCAGGTCAGAATGCTCCACAATCGACATGATCTTCTCCCTTCGACAGCTACAAGAGAAATGCAGAGAGCAAAGACAACCACTCTACATTGCTTTCATTGACCTCACGAAGGCCTTCGACTTCGTGAGCAGAGATGGCCTGTTCAAAATCCTTGCCAGGATTGGTTGTCCCCCGAGGCTCCTCAGGAGAGTTCAGACATTCCACACAGACATGAAGGGCGTCGTTCAGTTTGACGGTTTTTCTTCGGAGGCCTTCAACATCCGCAGCGGTGTTAAGCAGGGCTGTGTGCTTGCCCCCACTCTGTTCAGCATCTTCTTCGCAGTCATGCTGAAGCATGTCTTTGGAACATCAACAGATGGTGTCTTCCTCCACACCAGATCAGAGAGAGGCTGTTCAGTCTGTCTCAGCTGAGGGCAAAAACCAAGGTCATGAAGTACTCATCAGGGACATGTTGTTTGCAGACAACGCGGCATTGGCAACACACTCTGAAGGGCAACTACAACGCCTCATGGACAGCTTCTCAAGAGCCTGCCAGGACTTCAGCTTGACCATCAGCCTGAAGACGACCAACGTGTTGGGCCAAGGCGTTGAGTAATCCCCTGCCATTACCATCAACAACCTAGAGCTGGAGGTAGTTCACGAGTTTACATACCTTGGCTCCACCATCATGGATAGTCTCTCCCTAGACCTCGAGATCAACAGACTGATTGGACAAGCACCCTCAGCATTCTCCAGGCTGACAAAGAGAGTCTGGGAGAACAGAAAGCTGACGACACACACCAAGGTTGCAGTCTACTGGGCCTGCGTCCTCAGCACACTGCTTTATGGCAGCCAGACTTGGAGCCTCTACTCCAGACAAGAGCGGCGTCTCAACGCCTTCCACCTTAGCAGCCTGAGATGCATCCTGGACATCAAGTGGATTGATCCAGTCACCAACAATGAGGTCCTGGCCCACGCCCAGATACCCAGCCTCTTCACCCTACTCCAACAACGCCGTCTCCGCTGGATGGGCCATGTACACCGCATGTCAGACCTGCTGTACGGGGAACTGACTTCCGTCAAGAGAGCACAAGGGCGGCCCCATCTTCATTTCAAAGCTGTCTGCAAGAGAGACATGAAGTCACTGAACATGAACGTCGAGAGGTGGGAGGACATTACAAGCGATCGCTCTCACTGGAGGCTGGAGCTACGCAGAGGTCTAAAAAGAGGAGAAGAGAAGCTGAGGCTTGCTGCTGAAGAAAAGCACACTCACTGAAAAAACAGCACCAAGACAACACTGGAGGACAGTGCCTTCAACTGCAGTCACTGCAGCCGAGACTGTCACTCCCATGTGGGCCTCTACAGCCACTGCTCTACCAACACAGACTGAAGCAAGACTTTCCAGGTGCAGATCCACGGTCTCACAAGACTAACAGATACCATCAATGTTTCTTGCAACTGTGATCTCTCTACAAATTTCAAGATTCATGATTGTTTAATGTCATTTCCAGTACACAAGTATACAGGACAAAGTACTTGCTACTCCAGAGCTGGTACAGCACAAAAGGAAACATAATAAGATAAAGAACATAATTATAAAAAACACAATATAAATACATAAGATAGCTTATATACATAGGTTGATTGTATGTACATAAAGTGACGTATGAGTGTCTGTACATAAGGTGACTGACAGAAAATGAAAAAGTACTGGTGATGTGGGGTGTTGGGGAGGGGTTTAGTGGATAGAGTTGTTATTCAGCTTTACTGCTTGGAGAAAATGACTGCTTTTGAGCCTGGAGGTCCTGGTACAGATGCTACATAGCCTTTCTGATGAGTATGGGATAAAACGTCCATGAGCAGGGTGGATGGATCCTTCATGATGATACGGGCCCTTTTCCAGCACCTTTCTGGATATACGTCCTTGAAGGGAGGTGATGCATTGGGCAGTTTTGACTACCTGTTGTAGAGCCTTTCTGTCCTTTGCAGTATAGTTTCTGTACCATGCAGTGATGCAGCATGTTAGCATGCTCTCTACTGTGCATCTGTAGAAGGACATGAATACAGCTGAATTTGCTCTTCTACTGACTAGTGGGTGATCCATAATATAATCCCATTAACATAGTCCCCTCTTTCTTACTCCTCAGTTCCACCCCTACGGCCTCAGTAGACAAACTCTCCAATCTGTCTTGAGCCCAACCAGTCCGCTCTGCCATTCCATTATGACTGATCTTTTACTTGTTGAGGTACAGCACAGAATAGGCCCTTCCAGCCCTTCAAGCCACAGTGCCCAGCAATCCCCAGATTTGATCCTAGCTTAATCACAGGACAATTTATAATGAAGGTGTGGAAGCCAGAAACTTGTACATTTCCTTCCATAAATGCTGCCTGACTTGCTGAGTTTCTCCAGCATTTTTGTATGTATTACTCAAGGTCTTAAGCATCTGTAGAATCTCTTGAATCAGTACCTGCTATTTTCAAGGCAACAAAAATTCAAACACTCCATTTCATTGCAGACAACAAAATCTGGAATTTTTGTTGCTTTTTTCAATGTTTCTGGATGCCCTCGAGTACTCTGGAGATGTAACTAACTGTAGTGGAAGGATGGTTGTAGCCAATTAGGACTCAGCATGGTGCCACGTAAAAAAGAATGTGATAATGACCAAAGACGGTGCCTTAGTAATGTTGGTCAATGAGAAAATACTAGCCACCGTATCAGGGCAGACCTTTAAAAATGATCATGTTATCATTTTTCAATCACCCAACAAGACAGGAAGGGCTTTAATTCAATACCTCATCTAACCAACCACATACACTCTGATCACGCCTCAATGCATTGTCAAATGTGTTCGCCTATATTTTGCCATCTTGTAATTGGAATTGATACAAGATATTGAACATAAAAATTCTACTGGTTCATCTGTCAAGCCTTGATACAATTGATTGAGTGAAAAAAAATCCTTCCAGAGATCCCTGCTAGAAGTGTAGAGTGTGAACACTTGACAAAAGTCAAAGGCTGATAAACAATGGCAGTAACTACTGGGCAATCAATGCATATGAAAGTTACAGCAACTTTAATCAATATGAAAGAGAGGAGCTCTTCATTGTATTTTCTCCTTTGTCAACCAGAAGAAAATAATTCACGATTTTTATACTGCTCTGCATGCAAGGCATCACAAGCTCGGGCACAATTTCATAACAGTTCTCATTCAATACACTACACAGAAAATGAAAGGTTGCAGCAAATTAGTATATCACCCATTCACCTCTGGATCACAGACTTAAGTGGCTTGTAATTGTGAGGATGAAGTTGGTATTTTAGTGCAAATATCAATAACACCAGGAGCATGAACGTACTTTGATCTGGATAATAAGCTTTTGCTCAGTAGTATCTTGCTTCAGATTCGGACACTGCTTATCAAGCTCAACACAGAGTGGCGTAATGTAAGCTGCTGCTTCAATGAATTATGGAGCAAATGCTGCGATATCAGAGGCACTCGAACAAGTTGAACATTAAACTGCTGTACTTGATATTCTGCATATTACACAGACTGCACAGGGGTCTTCTTCCATTCTTTACATCAGAATAGGTGCCCTGCCTTTGGCTGGCAAGACTAGGGGTCGGCGCAGTAGTGTCGCGGTTACCATAACGCTATTACAGTGGCAGTTACTGAGGTTCAATTCCCACTGCCGTCTGTAAGGAGTTTGTATGCTCTCCCAGTGACCATGTGGGTTTTTACCAGGTGGTCTGGCTTCCTCCCGCATTACAAAGATGTACAGTAAAGGCTGATTTATACTTGTGCGTACCAGCTTACGCCGTAGCCTACGCAAGTCAGCTACACCGTTGTGAGCATTTATACTTGTGCTTTGGTGTGTCTGCATTGCTCTGCAATTCACTGCCAAAACGCTATTTGGCGGTGGGGTTTCTATGCCACTGTGTTGAGCTTCTTCGTGTTGAAGCTCAACATGAAGAAACTCAAACTTCAAACAATGGCAACTGAAACTGAAGGAGGGTGAATTTTCTGTGCTTGTCCGGCCACTGAGAGACATGGATGAGGAAATGCATTTCAAATATTTTCGGATGTCGGCAAGTAGATTTGACAATTTGGTTCATTGTCTCCAACCACTTATTTCGCATCAGTGTACGCACAGTATACTCAGAGACTGGCAATCACCATTCGAGTTTTAGCTTCAGGTGAAAGTCAAGAGGCTGTAGCAGCTAGCTACAAACTGGCATCAAGCACAGGGTCCTCCATAATTTCGGAGGTCTGTAAAGCTTTATGGAAAGCATTGCAGCTAGAGTTCCTTCCCTGCCCTTCAGTCGCCCAATGGCAAGCTATTGCAGCATAGGAGGAAATGCGATGCTACCAAGTGGACCAATCACAGTTGTTTCAGTCTGCGTTGCTGTGACGCGTAGTTACATTTTGGGAGAGATGCGCGTTAGGCTACGACGTAGGGTTCGGCGTAGAGTACAGCGTACATTTGACGCACAAGCATAAATCAGCCTTTAGGGTGAGTAAATTATGGGCAAGTTATGTTGGCACAGGAAGCATGGCAACCCTTGTGGTCTGCTCCAAGCACAACGCATTTCACTGTATGTTTCGATATACATGTGACAAATAAAGCCAATCTTTCATCTTTAAAGTCCACAACTTACTATAGAAAAGACAACATAAATTACATGCATAAGTATCCAAAGAGAGCAGAATGAGTCAATTTTACAGTGGATGGTAATAGTGGCAAAAGGTGTTCAAGACAGAAAGATGGCGATTAGGTCATCACGCTATCAATCAAAGCTAGAGACTACAGAGCTGTAGCCAAAATCAAACAGAAGCATGTCACCACCCTCCACTCACTGAATTTGTCTAAATACTTACCTGGTACAAAGTTTTTTTTTGTTGCTTCCTTTCTTTATTTCACAATTAATGGTTGTTGGCTGGCAAGAGTTGTTAACTGATGCTCCAAAAACATTCAGAAAGTATCTGGGTACAGGTTCACTGGTGTCTTAAAAATTGCTGCATCATCTTTTTTTTTAAGCATAGAGAAATTGAAGGGGAATTAAAATAAATTATGGTTAAACACCATATATAAATTTGTCAATGACACCACTGTTGTCACTTTTTCTTTCCTTTTTAAGGTTCTTTGGGAAGACCCTGACCTGGAGTTGCACTCTTGACCTTGGTTCTTTTGAGGAATAGGACACGCTCTCACGGCCTCAAAACCGGCCGCTTTTTGATATCCCAAGGATGTGGCCTGGAAGATTAGTGTGCCTTCAGGGTGCCGGATTTTCATGGCTCTGGAGATGAACTGCTTCAAGGCCAGTGCCCTTGACTGAGGCATCACAGGAGAACACGGAACATCGGGCGCAGCAGGTTAGTTGCCATGGGCTGTGTTCAGAGACCTGAGCACTAGGGCCAACTCTCAGGGCACAGAGATCAGAAGAAGCAACACAAGAGACTTTTATCATCACAAATCAGTGAGTTGTTTGTTATGTCTCCCCTCTCGCTGTGAAACGAGGACACCTTTCTCCCCCTTATTAGGAGGAGGGAGGTGGGGGGGAGAGAGAGAGAGCGCGAGAGACAGAGACAGAGAGACAGAGACAGAGACAGAGACAGAGACAGAGACAGAGACAGAGAACAAACGAGAACCTGTGGTATGTCGAATTACCGGGTGAATGATTAGTCTTTGGGGTACTGCAAGTCTGTGTCTTTATTGATGCTTTGCTGCACGCTTAAGTGCTTGGTGGAGGGCGCCAATGCTTTTTTGCTGGTGGGAGGGGAGGGGTCGTTGCCTTGCTGCTGCTTGTGCATGGGAGGGGGAGCTGGGGGGGGCGAGCTTTGGGGTTCTAATGTTTAACTGTCATTCATTCTTTGGGGCACTCCTCTGCTTTCATGGATGTTTGCAAAGAAAAAGAATCTTAAGATGTGTATTGTATACATTTCTCTGACATTAAATGTACCTATTCAACCTATTGAACTTCTGTTGTTAGGAGAACCTCAAATGGTGCTGAGCCATAAAGGGGTAAGACAATCGTCTGGTTGAGTGTCACAACAATAACCTCTCACTCAATATCAGCAAGCTCAAGGAATTGACTGTGGACTTCAGGAAGGGGAAGTCAGGAGAACACCCACCAGTCCTTATTGCGGGGCCAGTGGTGGAAACAGCTTCAAGTCCTCGGCATCATGGATACAACATATTAATTTAATCGCAAAGGCAGCATGCCAGCAGTTCTATTTCATTCGGACTGTGAGGAGATTTGGTATGTCACCAATATAGACGCATGGAGGATCCAAGGAACAAGATCGTAAAAGACTACAGATTTATAGACTTAGCCAGCTCCACCAAGGGCACAACCCTCCCCACCATTAAAGGTCGCGTCAAGAAGCGGTGCCTTAATCATCAAAACCCTCACCATTCCTCTTCATATTACTGAAGTGATAGAGGAGCCTGAAGACCCACACTCAATGATTTAGGAAAAGCTTCTTCCCCTCCAGCATCTGATTTCTGAACAGACACTACTCAACATTCATATTTTGCACCATTTACTTTTGAAGCGACCCGGCGGATGGCGTAGTGGCATCAGTGTCGGACTTCAGGACGAAAGGTCCCGAGTTCGAATCCAGCCGGCTCCCCTGCACGCTCTCCATCCGTGCTGGGTTACGAGCTGGTGATCTCTTTGGAAACTCACCCGGCAGAAGGCAATGGCAAACCACTGCTGTAACTTGCCTCGTTCGCGGTTCCCCCACTACGTCAGAGAGGTGTAGAGGGAAATCATCTGCTAACCTGAGAAACTCCAGATGCGACGTACCTTTCCTTTTACTTTTTAAACTGATAGTAATTTCTATGTCTTGCACTGTACTGCTGTCACAAAACAAACTTCACAGCGTACGTCAAAGATAATTAACTTCATCCTGATTTTCAATACATTAAACTTGCTACAAAGAAACAAAAGCGGCAATTATTTATTTCCCTTGATACAATGGTACAAGCAGCATTTCCTGATTAATATTACATCACAGCTGCCCATTTATCCATTTCTGTCCATTTCACTCTAAATTAGACAATGTCAGTAAATGAAGCAATTCCCTGTTTTCTGCAACTTCCAATTGTCAATTACATCACTCAGTTCTTGAATTTACCTTGAACTTGTGCACACGAGTTGGCCTCCACATTTTTCGTCCATTAGTATCCCTGACTGAGCACGCTTTGAATCAAATTAATCCCTTCCTCCTTTCACCAGCACTATATCCTCTGCTTCACCCAGGGCAGCCTTCTACCCTGTGACTAAACAGCTGCAGAACCTACGTATCCCCAAATCCAACAGCACAGCAAGGCAGAAGCTCCCACAAAGGGTGCAGCCTTATAGAAGTGATTTTTGCAGTCACTCAGTTCATTAAGCTAGTGTCTGCATAACCAACTCTGACACCATTTCAATAAGCCAAATGTCAATTCAGTAAAAATTGCATATGCATATACCACACAAGACAGCATACAATAAAATGCTCCTATGTACAATTTTATTTCAAAAATTAACTGATAGAATAGGGAGTTGAGTCAGTGTTTACAGCCAAGACATGATTGCCCTTAGAGCAGTGATGGGTTTTCATGGAATGACTTGCTAGGTCAGTGTGTATTAATATGTAGATTAGGAATGCTCTGAAAAACATCCATGAACCAGTAGGCCATCGGCTAGAGTAATGAAATTGGAATCCTGTCTTAAAAAGCTGTTGACAAAAGAGACATATCAAAAATTTCAAACCTGAGATTTTGTTTTAGTTGGCAAGGCCTTTAAGGATCACAGGTCAGAGAGAGAGAGAGAAATACAATGCCAGGAATGCATCCAGGTTCCTGAATGGCCTTCGAACCTGGTCAAAAAGGTTTAGATTGCACTCAAAATATCATCCATTCTTGCTTAAAAGTGTGACTGAACTTTCATACACTTTTATTTATATATTTGGCAAAAATGGATTTTTAAGCAGCTTAAAAAATTGAATACTTATCATGCCCTCATAAGCTCCAAGATCTGGGCCTCAATACCACCTTGTGCAATTGGATTCTTGATTTCCTCACTTGTAGACCCCAGTCAGTACAGACCGGCAAAATCAGAGGAGAAGAGGGTCAGTAACTTTAAATTCCTGGGCACTACCATCTCAAAGGGTCTGTCCAGGACACATCACATAAATGTACTGCAAAGAAAGCACGACAGCACCTGTACTTACTTGGGCCAGTACATCAATGGTAAAGCCCTCCCAACCATTGAGCACATCTATATGAAACACTGTCATACGAAAGCACCATCTATTAAAGATCCTCACCATCCAGGCCATGCTCCTTTCTTACTGCTGCCATCAGGTAGAGGTACAAGAGCCTCAGGACTCGCACCACCAGGTTCAAGCACAGTTACTACCCCTCAACCATCAGGCTCTTGAACAAAAGAGGATAACTATACTCATTAACTGAGATGTTCCCACAACAAATGATCCCACTTTAAGGACTCTATCTTGCTATTTCAAGCTCTCGTTATTTATTACAATTTATATTTGCACTTGCACAGTTTTGTTGACTTCTATGCTCTACTCATTGATCCAGTTTACAGTTACTTTCTATAGATTTGCTCACAGGAAAAAGAATCTCAGGAATGTATGTAGCGACATATATACACTCAGATAATAAAATTTACTTTGAACTTCTTAAAATGGATATTCTACACTACATGGTGGAAACCACGATAGAGTTTGTTCATAGTCGCATTCATCATTGTTGCTGTTGGCAGCCAATGACTGTGATTGAGATTCTGCAGTGTGATAGTAGCTCTGGTACATAACAGCAGGTATTTATTTTGGAGTTCTGGCACTGAGAAAGAATATTTTAAACCATCAGAATGTAAAGGGGCAGCCTGCAGTTTGTAAGACTCAGGCACATATTAAACAAGCAGTGTATGAAAAGACCTTCACGTTGGAGAAAAGTTTTAACTATTCCTCAAGTTTCAGCTGTTGTGAGACATTCGACAATGCAAGATGTAGAAGGAAAAATTTGTATAGCATAAAGGTGTAAGCCTTTACTGCAAGGATTAAAGCAAAGAGCACTGAAACCTTCAAAACAGGAAAACAGGTAAGTATAAGGAAGAAAGGAATGAAGATCTGATTTTTGAACTTAAAAGTGAACAGATTTTGCAGCTGTAATGCTATAAAAACAATCCATCCTCTAACCACACTGCCAGAAATTCTTGTGTTACTGGAGCTTTACATTTACTTGATATACCACAATGCACCCAGTACTCTAGCTGATTCATTGTGTTGGTTATTGCAGTGATTACATGCAATGATACCTGCAATTATTTAAATCACTACGTATGTGGCAACTATGTTAACCAACCTTAAAATCCAAAACAATGACTATACTTACATAAGAACACAAGAAATAGATGCAGGAGTAGGCCATCTGGCCCGTCGAGCCTGCTCTGCCATTCAATAAAATCATATCTGATCTGGCCATGGACTCATCTTCACCCATCTGCCTTTTCCCCATCACTCTTAATTCCCCTACTATGCAAAAATCTATCCAACCTTGTCTTAAATATATTTACTGAGGTAGCCTCCACTGCTTCATTGGGCAGAGAATTCCACAGATTCACCACCCTTTGGGAAAAGCAGTTCTTCCTCATCTCCAACCTAAATCCTGTCTTAAAACTGCCAATCTTGAAGCTATGTCCCCTAGTTCTAGTCTCATCTATCAGTGGAAACAACTTTCCTGCCTCTACCTTATCTGTCCCTTTCATAATTTTATATGTTTCTATAAGATCTCCTCTCATTCTTCTGAATCCCAGGCAACTTAATCCCTCCTCATAGTCTAACCCTCTCACCTCTGGAATCAACCTGGTGAACCTCCCTTGAACTGCCTTCAAAGCCAGTATCTCCTTCCCCAAGTAAGGAGACCAGAACTGCACAGAGGGCTGTAGGTGCAGCCTCACCAGTACCCTGTACAGTTGCATGATCTCTCTGCTCTTAAATTCAATCCCTCTAGCAACATCACATTTGCCTTTTTAATAGTCTGCTGCACCTGCGAACCAACCTTTTGTGATTCTTAGATGACTGTTGCAATTTATTTGGCAAAAAGTACATAATATTGTTTGCCCCTCTGGCCCTAATACACCTTCTCAAAGTAACAAGGGAGGCAGTTAAGCAATTACAGCCAAATGGTAAAAATCTCCTTACAATGTTATCTTTTTGGTGTCTCTTCTTTGGTCATGTTTTCCTCAGTGGCATAAATTTTTGGACATTTTCTATATTGGCCAATTTAACTGCAGGTTGCATGACACAAAGATACACCCCCAACCCCACACACAAGACAATGGCTTTAACAGCAGTAGACAGAGAGAAGAGAGTCTGCATTTGCTGGATTCTAGAGTAACAAAGAAGGTGCTGGAGGAACTCAGTCGGCCAAGCAACATCTGTGCAGGAAAATGGACAGATGATGTTTCAGCACAAACAAGAAAAAATATGTAGTTGCTGGAAATCCAAGCAGCACACACAAAATGCTGGAGGAACTCAGCAGGCCAGGCAGCATCTACAGAAAAGAGTAAGTAGCTAATACTTCAGGCCGAGATCCTTCTTCAGGACCCTTCAGTTGATGTTTCAGGTCAACCCTTCATCCAGATGCCAATACTGTATACAGAAAATAATCTGCAGATGCTGGGGTCAAAGCAACACTCACAACACGCTGGAGGAACTCAGCAGGTTGGGCAGCATCCGTGGAAACGATCAGTTGACGTTTCGGGCCGGAACCCTTCATCAGGACTGTAGAGGGAAGGGGCAGAGGCCCTATAAAGAAGGTGGGGGGAGGGTGGGAAGGAGAAGGCTGGTAGGTTCCATGTGAAAAACCAGTAAGGGGAAAGATAAAGGGGTGGGGGAGGGGACAGGCAGGAAAAGTGAAGAAGGAATAGGGAAAACACAATGGGTAGTGGAAGGAGGCGGAACCATGAGGGAGATGATAGGCAGCTGGGGGAGGGGGCAGAGTGACATAGGGATAGGGGGAGGGAATTACCAGAAGTTGGAGAATTCTATGTTTATACCAAGGGGCTGGAGACTACCTAGACGGTATATGAGGTGTTGCTCCTCCACCCTGAGTTTAGCCTCATTATGGCAGTAGAGGAGGCCATGTATGGACATCGTCCGTCACCTTCAACAGGACCCCACCACTAAGCACATCCTTCCCTCTCCACCTTCCGCAGGGATCGGTCCCTCCGCGACTCCCTGGTCCACATGTCCCTCCCCAAGGATCTCCCACCTGGCACTTATCCCTGTAAGCGCAAGTGCTACACCTGTCCCTACACCTCCTCTCTTGCCACCATTCAGGGCCCCAAACAGTCCTTCCAAGTGAGGCAACACTCCACTTGTGAGTCTGTTGGGGTCATCCATTGCATCCGGTGCTCCTGCTGCGGCCTCTACATCGGTGAAACCCAACGCAGATTGGGGGACCGCTTCGTCAAGCACCTCCGCTCCGTCCACCAAAACAGACAGGATCTCCCAGTAGCCACCCACTTCAACTCTGCTTCCCACTCCTATTCAGATATGTCCATACATGGCCTCCTCTACTGCCATGATGAGGCTAAACTCAGGTTGGAGGAGCAACACCTCATATACCATCTAGGTAATCTCCAGCCCCTTGGTATGAACATAGAATTCTCCAACTTCCGGTAATTCCCTCCCCCTCCCTTCCTCTATCCCGATGTCACTCTGCCCCCTCCCCCAGCTGCCTATCACCTCTCTCATGGTTCTGCCTCCTTCTACTACCCGTTGTGTTTTCCCTTATTCTTTCTTCACCTTTCCTGCCTATCACCTCCCTGCCTCCCTTCCCCCACCCCTTTATCTTTCCCCTTACTGGTTTTTCACCTGGAACCTACCAGCCTTCTCCTTCCCACCCTCCCCCCACCTTCTTTATAGGGCCTCTGCCCTTTCCCCCTACAGTCCTGACGAAGGGTTCCAGCCCGAAACGTCGACTGATCGTGTCCACGGATGCTGCCGGACCTGCTGAGTTCCTCCAGCATATTGTGAGTGTTGCCAATAATGTATATTTTATAGCTGATATGATGCCCATTAAAACAGACAAGTGGTATATACTTATTGATTTTTTTTAAATGTTCTTTTCCATTCAGGCTTATCTGTAGATCTCCATAAATAAGCAAAAAAAACTATTGCCAAGTAGGGTTGGTTTTCATAGTGTAGCTCTAAAGCTCAGGGTTGTATATGGTGACATATATGTAACTTTGATAATATATTTACGTTTATACTTTGAACTTTGAAATGAGCAGCTACAACAGCATAACAAAGGCTACTGTGTATGCCTGATGTTGCCTCTTTAAGTACAGTCTGAGTCAAGCTTGTAGTACTTCAAAGATTGCAAAGGTTTTCAACCAGGAGGTTCTGCCTTGTACAAAGCACTTGACACTGTCCCTCGCAGTAAGCACTCGCTTAATGGAGAGGTGATAGCCACAATTAATGCTGGCAGCATTTAATTTATAACATGTCAATGATTAAGGAAGAGGGCAAATAAAATATAACTCAAGATATAAATAAATATAACACATTATATGGCAACCCTGTAAATCAGCACACTCCCCATGTAGCAAAAGATGTGCCATTTTACTGCAATTCAATCACATATGTGTGAATAAAACTTGCAGCTCATCACACCCCCACAGCCCACATAATACTACATCTGCTACCACTTGACAATAGCAGGACAAAACAGGGGGAAGGGAGCAGGGAGGAAGATTTTTTTTTATTTTCTAGATCACAGAGTTACTGATGAGGGCACAATTTATTGCCCATCCAACTAAAGAGCTTGCTAGGCCATGTCTGAAGGTTAACGCTGCAGATTTTAATCCAATGACCTTACTGGCTTCTGTAGTGAAGTAAGGCTTCAGCCTCAGCTCTTACCAGTGTTAACTGCCGGTATCTGTAAGGTGCTTGAATGATTTATCTTATTTAAAGATAGAGCACAGAATAAATCCCTCCGGCCCCACAAGCCACACTGCCCAGCAACACCAGCCTAATCACAGGATAATTTACAATGACCAATTAACCGACCAACTAGCATATCTTTTGGCCTATAGGAGGAAACTCATAAGGCCATGGACAACCACCTTACAGACGGTGCTAGAATTGAACTCAGAATTCCAGAACACCCTGAACTATAAAAGTGTCACATTAACTGCTATGCTACCTCTCCCCATGACTCCAGCAATTTGTTTGTGTCTTCCCGTCACTTTGCCGGGTTTCCTCCCGCATTCCAAAGGAGTACATGTTAGTACGTTGTGGGCATGCCATGTTGCATGTGGGAAGTACGGCAATACTTGTCCAGCACATCCAGAGCTGTTGGTCATTGACGCAAACGATGCATTCACAGTATGTTTTGAAGTACAGGTTTCCCCTGCTATCCGAAAGTAGAGCGTTCCTATAAAACCTTTCGTAAACCAAAATGGCATAAAGTGAAGAAGCAATTACCATTAATTTATATGGGAAACATTTTTTAGCGTTCCCAGACCCAAAAAATAACCTACCAAATCATACCAAATAACACAAAAAACCTAAAATAATGCTAACATATAGTAAAAGCAGGAATTATATGATACATACACAGCCTATATAAAGTACAAATAATGTATGTGCAATGTACTTTCACCTACCAGAATCAGGAAGACAGCGAACACACTGGAAGGTTCACACATTTTTCTATCACACAGTTCTTTGTAAGCACTCAAAACACCTTGCAAACCTGCCCTAAACCTATGTGCCCTTTCAAAATTAAAGTCATACTTTTCTGCAATCATTGCAGCACTGTCAATCGTAGCGAAAATCTCACGCAGTTCAAAGCTATGGCGGCTTGATACTGCGTGTAGTTCCCAGGGAAGAAGCTTGGCGACGCCACTCCCGATGCGCACTGCCTCTATAACGGCTTGCTGCAAACCAAACGCTGAACGGTATTTTCGCTTTTCGCCAGTCCCGCTACTCGGGGTGCGTGCTGCTTCTATAACGGTTTGCTGCAAAACAAACGCTGAACGCTATTTTTGCTTTTCGCCTTTTTTCATAAAAGCAAAAATCCTCTTCGGATTTCTTTTGGTTAGCGAAAACAGGTACTAACGTAGGTCTTTCGTAAAAGCGAAGTGGCGTAAAGCAAACTTTCGCAAAGTGGGGGATACCTGTACATATGACAAAGCTAATCTTTATCTTTAAACTTTTCGTTCAATAATCTTGCATTTTTGAGTCATCACTCTTTCAGTGAATGAATGCTGGCTGCGTGGAGTTGTTGTGGTCGGTGTCTCTAACTAGATAGGTTTCCTCTACCTTGGTAGGTTAATTGCCTTCTGTAAATTGCCCCAAGTAGGTAGATAGGTGGTAGAATCTTACCTGGGGGAGAACTGGAGGGGAGAATATGGGAAGTTTTTTTTTAAAAATGTGATTAATACAGGATTGTTGTACATGGGTGGCTGACAGTCTGTGTGACGGTCAGTTGGACAAAAGGCTCGTTTCTATTCTGTATCTCTCCACAACTCTAGACTGTTGTATTCTATATTCGACCTCCACTTTACAAATGCTAGGACCCTATAGTCAAAATGTACTACCTTAAACAAGTACTACACCTGCTCTCACCACTATTCAGGGCCCCAAACAGTCCTTCCAGGTAAGGCATCACTCCCCATTTACGTCTGTCAGGGTCATCTACCATATACAGTGTTCCTGAAGAGGCTTCCTCTGTATCAGTGAGACCTGATATAGCTTTGTTGAGCACCCCTCTGTCCTCACAGGAAGGATTTCTTGTGGCCGACCATTTTAATTCCATTCCTCATTCCCATTCTGACAGGTCAGCCCACAGCCTCCTCTACTGCTACGATGAGCCACTCTCAGGTTGGAGGAGCAACATCTCATTCCGTCTGGGTAGCCTCCAATTTGATGGCATGAACTTCGATCTCTCCGACTTCGGGTAATTTCTCCCCACTTCCTGTTCTCTTCTTTTCCATTCCCCATTACCCCTCTCTAACCCGTTCTCTTCTCCTCACCTGTCTATAACTTCCCTCTGGTACCCCTCCTCTTTCCCTTTCTCCCATGGTGCACTCTCTATTAGATTCCTTCTTCTTCAGCCCTTTGCCTTTTCCACCTATTACCTCTCAGCTTCTCACTTCATCCCTCCTCCCCCACCCACTTACTTTCCCCCTCACCTGGCTTCACCCATCACCTTCTGGCTTGTACTCCTTCCTCTCCCCATATCTTCTTACTCTGACATCTTCCCCTTCCTTTCCAGTCCAGATGAAGGGTCTCAGCCCCAAACATCGACTTCTCATTCCCCTCCATCGATGCTGCCTGACCTGTTGAGCTCCCTCAGCATTTTGTGTTTGTTACTTTGACTTTACATTCTGTTTTCTGTATTTTACCATGACTTTTTTTCCCCCTGAAGTTTTAGGTTTTTAAAGAAGAGGCACGGTACAGCAAAGGACATTGAAACTGAAAAAGAAACAAGTCATAAGGAAAAAATATATATAACTGGAGTCTTTTATGCCAAATTCTTTCAGGTTTCATATTTCTCATGTTTCTCCAGCCTCCATTTGATTATTGCCTCAAGCCTCCACAAATACTTTTGCCCTTCTTTTATCAAACCCAGTCTTCTTCTATCAAACCCAGTCTTCTTCTGATCCATTGTTAGGTTTATGTCACAGCCAGGTCATTGTGAACCACTCACAGCACAGATTCATACACTATATGCCCCATTCATTTACTTCCATCACTCGTACACTGTTCAGCTCCTTGCCCACGTTGATGGTGCTACAACCTCTTCCTGTACCTTAAGATTGGAGGTGAGTTTAAGGGAAGGACAGAGTTGTGGGTGAAAAAAACAACCGGGAAGCTTCCTCTTTGTTCTCAAACAGCCTCGATAAACTGTGTCATCTCCATCTCTGCATCCAACAAGCCCCCACATAATCAAGTTCACATAAAAATAAGCACTCTTTGATAATCAGTGCCCTTGGAGCTTCCATCTGCAGTAGAGCAAGAGAGAATATGGACAAAAATTGCACAGGCAAACAAAATATTAACACTTATATTACAGGGTCAACAGTGCTCAGCTGGTATTTATACTCCACACAAGTCTCCTCCTATCTCACTGTCACCATAACCTTCAAGTACCTCTTTTCTAGCTGCCCAGACATGAAAAATCATCAGCTCAATTGCTGCTTATGGAGTTCATTCCACTTTCTGTATATGATTTACCAGTAACTACTTTATATTTGAATCTTTTAGTTTTCAACTCAGTATTCTTTGCATATCTACCCTATGTAGCTAAAACGTCTGATGATACCTATTACATCACCTCTCAACCTTCCTCCTCCTAATGCCTATAAAATAGCAACTCCACGTGCACAGACACTTCCCATCCCCTTGATTACTTATTAGCTTAGAGTTTCCTTCACATAGACAGCACCCTCACCACAGCATATACTTCTGTCACAATGAAAATACCTGCTCAACACCATTGGGAGACACCCCTGCAGTTCCAGGAGCAATTCTCAAGACACTCAGGAATGGGTACCGTAGCCTCACCAACATTAATCCTATACCAAGAACAAAGCACCAAGACTGGATGATAATAATAAGCACTTTGAAGTTTAACTCACCCAATGTACGAAAGTTTCAGATACCACATTTATGGGGTGATAATTAACTTTGTACACAATCTTTGGCCAGGTTACACTACATCAAAATTATTTTTTCTTTGTTTTGTTAGATTAAAATATTTTCACCTCCGGATGTTACTGAAGGCTTCACTTGACCTCCCCGCCTGATCACTCCACTCTCAATCAACGGGTAAATGATAGAAATGATGGAAACTGTTATACACTGTGCTGTCAAGGTGCAACACTGAACCAATGTTTTCCAGATTACTGGATATTATTCCTATCCATTAATACCTCCAACACACTCTGGCAACTCAGAAGGGAGTGCAGGGATCAGTGTCTCCTTGAGTTGGAAAGGAGAATAGAAAATGTTACCCAGTGAGCCATACACACGAAATGGTGGAGGAACTCAGGAGGTCTCAGGAGACTTGCTGAGTTCCTCCAGGATTCTGAGTGTGTGTTGCTCAAGATTTCCAACATAAGCAAAATATCTTGAAGCTGGTGAGCCAAACACTCAAATATCAGAACTTCTGAACTGTCAGGCAGCAGGCTTTTACTGTATACTGTTTTTGGATATTTAATTTAAATATCAGCCAGAACCAGGACAAAATACAGGGTTAATGGCAGGATTCTTAGTAACGTGGAGAAACTTGGGTCCAAGTTCATAGATCCCTCAAAGTTGTCACACAAATTGATAGGACTGTTAAGGGTGGTGTATGGTGTATTAGTTTCCTTCAGTCAAACCATCTAGTTAAGAGTCACAATGTGATGTTGCAGTTATACAAAACCTTGTTTAGACCACAATTAGAATATTTTGTTCAGTTCTGGTCACCTCATAATCAGAAGGATGTGAAAGCTTTACAGGAGGTGAAGAGGAGATTTACCAGGATGCTGCCTGAATTAGAGAGCTTTTCTTATGAAGATAGGTTGAGCGAGTTAGGGCTTTTCTCTTTAGAGCAGAGGAAGAGAGGTGGAGAAAATGATACAAGACCATAAGATATAGCAGCAGAAGTAGGCCATTTGGCCCATCAAGTATGCTTCGCCATTCAATCATGGGTTGATCCAATTCTTCCAGTCATCCCCACTCCCGTTCCTTTTCCCCATAGCCCTTGATGCCCTGGCTAATCAAGAACCTATCTATCTCTGCCTCAAATGCCCAATGACTTGACCTCCACAGCCGCTCGTGGCAACAAATTCCACAGACTTACCACCCTCTGACTAAAGCAATTTCTCCTCATCTCTGTTCTAAATGGACATGCTTCGATCCTGAAGTTGTGCCCTCTTGTCCTCGACTCCCCTACCATGGGAAATAGCTTTGTCATATCTAATCCGTTCAGGCCTTTTAACGTTCAGAATGTTTCTATGAGATCCCTCCTCATTCTCCTGAACTCCAGGGAATACAGCCCAGGAGCTGCCAGACATTCCTCAAACAGAAACCCTTTCATTCCTGGAATCATTCTTGTGGATCTTCTCGGAACCCTCTCCAGCGTCAGTATATCCTTTCTAAAATAAGGAGCCCAAAACAGCACATGATACTCCAAGTGTGGTCTCACGAGTGCCTTATAGATCCTCAACATCACATCCCTGCTCTTATATTCTATACCTCTAGAAATGAATGCCAACATTGCATTTGCCTTCTTCACCACCGACTCAACCTAGAGGTTAACCTTTAGGGTATCCAGCACAAGGACTCCAAAGTCCCTTTGCATCTCTGCATTTTGAATTCTCTCTCCATCTAACTAATCGCCTGCCCGTTTATTTCTTCCACCAAAGTGCATGACCATACACTTGCCAACATTGTATTTCGTTTGCCACTTCTTTGCCCATTCCCCTAAACTAAGTCTCTCTGTTTCCTCAATACTACCCACTGCTCCACCTATCTTTGTATCATCAGCAAATTTAGCCACAAATCCATTAATCCCATAGTCCAAATCATTGACATACATTGTAAAAAGCAGCAGTCCCAACACTGACCGCTGTGGTAACCAGTAGCCAACCAGAATAAGATTCCTTTATTCCCACTGTTTTCTGCCAATCAGCCAATGCTCCACACACGCTAGTAACTGCCCTGTAATTCCATGGGCTCTTATCTTGCTAAGCAGCCTCATGTTCGACATCTTGTCAAAGACTTTCTGAAAATCCAAGTACACCATCTCTACTGCATCTCCTTTGTCTATCCTGCTTGCAATTTCCTCAAAAAATTGCAATAGGTTTGTCAGGAAACCATGAAGGCTTTGGCCTATCTTGTCATGTGCCTCCAGGTACTCCATAATTTCATCTCTAACAATCAATTCTAACAACTTCCCAACCACTGATGTCAGGCTAACAGGTCTATAGTTACCTTTCTGCTGCCTCCCACCCTTCTTAAATAGCGGAGTAACATTTGCAATTTTCCAATCATCTGGTACAATGCCAGAATCTATCAATTCTTGAAAGATCATTGTTAATGCCTCCGCAATTTCTCCAGCTACTTCCTTCAGAACCCGAGGGTGTATTCCATCAGGTCCAGGAAACTTATCCACCCTCAGTCCATTAAGCTTCCTGAGCACGTTCTCAGCCATAATTTTCACTGCACACACTGACACTTCCCTGATACTTTTGTATGTCCAGTATACTGCACACGTCTTCCACTGTGAAGACTGATGCAAAATACACATTCAGTTCCTCTGCCATCTCTGCGTCTCTCATTACAATATCTCCAGCGTCATTTTCTATTGGTCCTATATCTATCCTCAACTCTCTTTTACCCTTTATATACTTAAAAAAGCTTTTAGTATCTTCTTTGATATTAGTCACCAGCTTCCTTTCATAATTCATCTTTTCCTTCCTAACGGCCTTCTTAGTTTCCTTCTGCAAGTTTTTAAAAGCTTCCCAATCCTCTATCTTCCCATTAGCTTTGGCTTCCTTGTATGTCCTCCCTTTTACTTTCACTTTGGCTCTGACTTCACTTGTTAGCCATGGTAGTTTCCTTCTTCCATTCGAAAATTTCTTCTTATTTGGAATATATGTCTTGCACTTCCCTCATTTTTCGCAGAAACTCCTGCCATTGCTGCTCTGCTGTCCTTCCTGATATGAGGTATCGATCGAGTGGATAGCCAGAGACATTTTCCCATGGCAGAAATGACTAATGGTTGTCGTCCATCATGCCTGACAATGACAGGAAACCTGTGCAGGAGAGTTTTTAAAGTGGAAAAGCTGTTGCACTGGGGCAAGTGCCACTCTCTCGACCTTGGAAGTCTTGTTCCAGTGGTATGAACAAGCGTCATAAACTGTGGTCTTCCTTGTTGCACTGGATGACCATGACTTCTGTGCTTTGCCATGCCCTTCCCTCTCCATGGATCATTGCAGAGCCAACTTCCGGCCGTTGAAGCTCACTATAGATTTCATCCATCCAATCCACTGGAGCTGACTTCACATGTTAGGACAGGTATGTCCCTATCTCACTAGGGGTAGGTGGTGCTGGCTACCCTAGCCTGTTTCAGACCGCCTGTTGAAGTGCTGTATCAGGGTGTAGCTGCATTTGCATGCAAACAGATATCTGGAATCACAGGAGAGCACTGAGATGAGCGAGCTACCCTGTAATGGACACAACAAACCCCTTCACCAGAGGAGCTACCCCTCCCTGGACACCCTATTAAAACTGGTTCTTCACTTGTGAAGATCACAAGGGAAGAAGAGTCCTCAGGAGCAACAGCATGATCGTTAGTGACTGTAGAGGTCAGTTCTGGATCTGCAGAGACTCTGGTGCAGTAGGGACATGGGAACAGGTAGGATGCAGGCACTTGGGTAGTAGGATCCTTCCTGCATCTCTTCTCTTCAGCAGTCACTCTTCTGGATTCCTCAAAATTCCTGGCTGCTCCATGGATTAGTGTGCTCCAGCAGTCTCTGTCACGTGTCAGCTACTGCCACTCGTTGACCTCGATATTTGTCTGAGAGAGCTACTGCTTAAGTTAGTCTTTGTACCTCTTGCGCAGGGCACCACGATCTCTTGCCCTGAGAGCTCTGTTCTCACGCACACAGAGGATGCGCTATAGGCTGCAGTCACTCAGTTCACCAGGGCTGCAAGGGCTTTCGGGTTAACAGGCAGTCTGAAGAAAACAATGATCCTCCATTAGAATTCTTTTTACAATCCAACTCAGGGTTGAGCAGTTCACCGACATGGGACAACCCATTCACCGTGGCTAATGTGAGGGGGCTTAATTTTAAGGTGAATTGAAGAAAGTATTGGGGGGGGGAAATCTTAGATGTAAGTCTCTTTTAAAAAAAACAGTGGTGAGTGTGTGCAATGCCATGCCAAGGGTAGTGGCAGAAGCAGATTTATTAGCGACATTTTAAAAAAATACTTAGGCACATGGACAATAGAAAAATGAAGCACCATGTAGAGGGAAGGGTTGGATTGATCTTGGAGTAGGATAGAGGGTCAGCACAACATTGTGGACCAAAGGGCCTACACTGACTGTGCTGTAATGTCCTATGTACAACCTTTCTGCTTTTCTTTTCCTCAAAGACTGCAAGAGCAATTCTTTTTTTGGTAATTTTTCTTTGTTTTAAAAGCCCACCCAGGATAACTGCAGCTGTGATTGTGCTACACTTGCTCAACGCTACACTGGAAAACAGGGTCTACAATGGAAGTCAGGTCTCTGGAGCCAGATCTAAACCCCTGCTCCAAGTACTGAAGTGCTCCAACCGAATCGCAGCTCGATGTTAATGGCGAGCCTTCAGTTACATATTGCATACTTACACTTGACATTCAGTAACCACGGAAATTATACCTTGCCTAGCTAAATGCAAAGCTTGTACAAAACCTCCAGGCAAGATATACATGAAACATATGGAAAAGGCTAGAATGCAGCTCCTAAACAGGTTTGTTGTCATGACAGGAGCAAAGCCAAAGGATAGAAATAAAAATTCTAAAAGAGAGCTGGCATTCTGCAACAAGATAACATGACAGCTGGTTTGAATCTTGATCTAAGCATTCAATTATTTATGACTTTTAAAAATCTAGGTGTGTCTCTTAGCTGCTGAAGGAAGAAGAATTGGACTTTGAATAGAAATTGAGTATATAGTAACTATTAGAAACAGGAGTCAATAACATTCCACCATTTCATGAAGCCGTTTTACAGACTTGAATGAGGCAAATAATGTTTGCTTAGGATTAAAGCGAATGCACTACTCAGAAACAGGCCAATCAACCTACTGGCCTCACAGAACTTCAGCTCCACACAAGAACTCACCCACCCTCTTCCACATTAGCCATTCAACAATCTTCTGTTCTTTTCTCCTTCATACATTTGTTAACCTTCCCCTCCAAATACATATTTTTAATCTATTCTTCAAATATGAGGTACAAGGAAGATCAGTACCTAAGGTCCAGGTAAAACAATTTCCATTTCGAAAATGGATTTAACAGAGCATAACACCTCAAATTAACAGAAGTTATTAACAAATAGGAGGAAGTTACAAATATTGAAGGCAAAAGCAAGACAGACAGCAATCAGGCACTGCTATTACACTGGAGCAGCACCACAGAAACAGTGCAACACAGACAGGTCTACTCAGATTTAGTTTTGCTAATGACTACTGTTAGGGCGTATTTTGGAGATGCAATATAGCAAATATTAACGCAACACACATAGACAACAGGAATTCTGCAGATGCTGGAAATTCAAGCAACACACATCAAAGTTGCTGGTGTACGCAGCAGGCCAGGCAGCATCTCTAGGAAGAGGTACAGTTGACGTTTCAGGTCGAGACCCTTCGTCAGGACTAACTGAAGGAAGAGTTAGTAAGAGATTTGAAATATTAACCTTCAGATCCGAACATGGGTCGTAGATTAAGTTTAAAATGCAGCTCAAAACAGGAAACACCCAATTGACTTGCGTGCATGAATACAATTAAGACCCCATTCATGAATATGACTCAGACCCCACAATAATTAACACTTGTTTTGGGTGTGTTGGTGGAAAGATCCAGGGATTTGAAAAATTACATCTAACTGGAAAGAAGCATTATGAAGGTACTGCAACTATAAATAACAACTTTGTTGTTTAACATGTAAAAGTTCTGTCATGCTCAGTTAGGTCAGGGAGTTTCTCTATCTCATACACACACAGTGGTGGTCATCCAGCCCAAGCTACCAGAAGTGGTAGGACAGACAGATACAATTACAATGTTTGAAAGGTATTTAGCCAAGAAAGGTGTAGAGATACAATTCTAATACAGACAAATGGGATTAACATAGACAGGAATCACTGTTGGCATGGACAATAAGTATTTGGTATGATTATAAGATACCATAGATTGCAAGAGATTGGCAAGATGTAGATCAGTATTTATTCAAAGGAGCAATGTCAATCAAATCACAAAGAAATCTGTGGCACAGAAGGTGCCCATTCACCCCATTGTGCCCATGTTGGGCAATAATGATGCAAGTTCAGCACACTAGATGGGCTGAATGGCCTGTTTCTACGCTGTTGTGCTCTAAGACTCCACTATCTATTGGTCTATAGCCTTGTAAGTTACAGCTCTTCAAGGGCTCATCATTTCATTTTAGATGACTTAAACTTTCCTTACCATAGTTGAGTTCAGCACCTTAACAGCTAATGTTTTTACTTGGTCGTTTATGAGATGCTGTCAATGCTAAAAATTATTGTCTATCACCATGTGAACCTGAATTGGGAAGAGTCAAATCATACTGATTAAGCTGGAGTTACCCACCGGCTAGACCAGGTCAGGATGTCAGTAAAACTGACAGATCTAGTTGCTTTGAACTCTGAGGTTTAGTTTAATTGCTTGAATACAAATTCCCAGCTGCCAGGGAGGAATGTACATTTATATTTCCATATGAATGATCCCAAACTCTGCCTGCTGGCCTAGTAATTTAGCATTTATACTATATCCCCAGGAAAAAGTGGGGAACGAGCCCATAACTTTTTGATTCAGAGGAGGAAGTACAGGCACTCACCCAGAACTGATATTGTAGTCATATTACAAAGAATAGCTCCTGTCCTTGAATAATTCTTGCAGTTACATTGGAACAGTGAACGGAAATACCAAATAAGAAAGATTTAAGGAAGGGCGATTTAGTGCTAAAGTTTTGGAAATGGGCTTCTGAAGCATTTTTAACACACGGTGGTGCTTGGGGAGGAAGCTCTACCCTGATGGTGGGATAGAGATGCACACACATCACAGGAATGAAGCCGCATTGCAAGACTGGACCAGCTTGTAGACTAATTTAGTAGTCACTCAGTGCAGGTTTGGACATTTCCAAGGGCATCACTGGCAGAAGCCGTCATTTCCAATCCCCTTGGTAATCTCTCCTTGGTTATGGATGTAATGCAACATAAAAAATTACAGGAAGGAGAATATTAAAAAAGAAAAATCTCAAATAGAAATAAGGGCCACAAAAGTAAATCAATGTGCAAGTTCTTTCAACTAGTGTTTAAAATTCCTGTTAAAACAGTTTGTGTTAAAAAGTTAAGCAATCTAATGACTTGAGGCCCCAAATGGCAGCCTGTTTATCCAAGATTTTGAACACAAGTACCAAATCACGATTGTAAAAGTAACTGAGAATATCTAGACAGTCAATGAAGTTCTTACCTAATCGAAGTTCTCCAAAATTGCCACATCCAATCTTCTTGCCAACCCTAAAATTTGGTCCAACCATAAGAACCCCTGACGACTGGTTAGAGCCAGGGCGAGTGCCATACGGACTCCGTCCAGACTGTTTACTCGACCGTCGAGGTTCTTCAGCTTTCTCCTTCTCTCGCTCTCTGCTTGCCCGACTAGATTCCATAGCAGCAGGAGGGTCACAGCTCAACGACAGAAGTCTAGAGCGTTTGTGTTAAAGCTGCCAAACTGGTGGGCAATGCTGAGTCCCTTAGTGCAGTCAAAGGCAGTCATTGAATAGCATGGCTGTCTTCAGATTCGATAGCCATCCATTCCCTTACTGTCAGAAAACAAATTGATTGCTTCTGTCTTCATGGGTGCTTCCTATTCACATTGAAGACATGAAAATAAATCCTGGAAATCGAAAGAAAATCCAATGAGTTCACAATTCTTTATCCAAATACACTACTAAATCAGAGCTACATTTAAAGCATTCTATTTGGACAATGCACGTTGCTAGAACAACATTTGCATACCCCTTGTACAATATTGTGCAAAGTCTTAGGCACATATACCGCATTTGTCAAAGTGGAGCACCACCAGAGGGGTGTGGGACAGGTGACAGAGAAGGCGTGCCAGGGGTAGGGGTTGGCATGGGTGCAGACACACGCAGTCCTGAAATACCAGGCAAGGTCATTTGATTACAAACAACTGGTTTTTTGATTATTACAGAATGTCCTTCTGGCACTTCTTGCTCCCTTCCCCTTTTCCCAACCATGATTCCCTTCTCCCTGCCCCCTTTCCCACTCTCAGTCCACAGTGGAGACCCACATCAGAATCAGGTTTATCATCACTCACATGTCATGAAATTTGTCTTTTCTGCAGCAGCATTACATTGCAAAACATAAAATTACTGCAGTACTGTGCAAGTCTTAGGCACCCCAGCTACATATACACACGAGAATGTCTACAGATGCTGGAAATCCAAGCAACACACACCAAATGCTGGAGGAACTCAGCAGGTCAGGTAGATTCTATGGAAAGGAATAGACAGTCGACATTTTGGGCTGAGATCCTCCTTCTGGACCTGTCGCAAGGATAATTTGAAATCCCATTAAGAATCAGGAAGAAACTCCTGTTACCAGAGTGATTAGAATGTGACATTCTCCCATAACAACAGACCTATTCAAGTAGAATGAAGGAGAAAGCAATGGGGTTAGCAACTAAAATACCACTATAGGCTCACCGCAAATCTCAAATTAGAGACCGGAACAATGTTAATATTCAGTATTAGTTCAGAGAGCATCATAGAAGAAAATCTATAGCACAGAAGGACCTCATTCAGCCCCAGTGTCAATACTAGCCAAAAAATGGAGTGAGTTAGGATTCCTCACACTACTTATTGGTCTATTGCCTTGTATATTACAGCTCTTTAAGTGTGAATTCTAATAAAGACCATTGAAAGGCCCACTGGGCCAAATTACCTTCTTCTGTGATGCACTGCACCATAACAGGAAATGGACATGTGAGCAAATTGTCTGCCAATTGTCAAGCATTCTGGAATTATCATTCCCCAGTAACGTCAGTTAGGTGACAAGTCTTGAGACAGTTAGGGATTCCAAACGATTGAAATAACAAATGCCTCGAGCTGGGTTCTGGGGCATGGCTTTGACCACATGATGGAAAAATTGGGTATTCGACCCTCTACTGCCCCAGTAATTGAAAACAAAGCTTTACCACTGAATTCCAAGTTGGTATCCACACCTTCCCACAACACTCCCCCAAGCCTCAGCTGTTAAAGGTTATAAAAATGATAAAATCTACCCACCAACCTGTGGGTTAATACCAAAGCTACAGCAAGGAAAATTCATATCACAACCTAATGATTTCCACATGAATTATATGAGAAATGGAAAAGTTGCTGTAAATAAAGTTTCTCAACTGCAACTCAGTATCTATTGATACTTCCCACACCAGAAATGATATAATAAGCAGCAACACTATCCATATTTAAAGTGGAAAAGTGTATAGAGATGAAACCAATAAGCTGGCTATGCTCATCAGGTGGTTAAGACAATCATTTGAATCTATAGATTTTCTCCCATTTATCCACTAATTTAAACTTTTCAAAGTACTTCAATCTTTGAGTGATAGTGGCCAGTTTTGCTGGGATACCTTGTGTCATATCCAACAACCCTGCTCAAGATGCTGCCTTTCAAAACTTGGTTAACACTTCTTTAAATCAGGATTTCTATTTTTGCTGTGTCGGAGGAATTCAATACTTAGAGGGAAAAAGTGATTTAAAGGTTCTATTTCTGAGGAAATGCAACAGATACAGGCACAATATAGGAGAAGAAGAAATTGCCCTTAAACTCACGAGAGAACATAGGCCATCAACTCTTTGCTGTTGATGTTTCTGTAGCAGGCAATTTCTTTTTTACGAAGTCGAGTTGCTAGCTCGACGCTCAACCCAGCACGGATGGAAAGTGTGTCAGGGGAGCCGGCTGGATTCTAACCTGGGAGCCTTCGCTCTGAAGTCCGGCGCTGATGCCACTATGCCACCAGCCGGCTCGACAGGCACAATATGCAACGTTGCAATTTCTGATAACTTGCATGTTATTTTGATGACCTCCATACAAATCAAATTTAAGCCAGCTAAGGGCCACTGAAAAATAGTGAGTCACGCTTCACAACAGAAATATTATACAGATTTGGTGATGGTCCTGTACCACCTGCATGAGAGACCTCTAAAAGGACAGAGGAGTTAAAGTGGCCACATTCTACCAATACGTCAGTAACAGAGGTTGCCAGAGAGATACCTCAGCAAGGCCAGTCTGCTAAGCATGTTAGAATTGTTTTCTTTTAAAGTTCTTCACCTGCAACCTCAGTATCTATTCATACTTCTCAAACCACAAGTGACATACTAAGCAGTAAACCTCTCCATATTTGTTATTTGTAATGTTTAATGAAATAAGAGTGTTCTTCATTCCAAAACTAAATGGAAGGCTTCCCTGACTTGACAAAAGACATCTCATTTAAATACCGTTCACAACCTTGGGATGTCTCAAAATGCTTTTGACTCATTTTCTATGAAATACTATGCAGTCTCTTGGGATCAAGACCAAAACAACTTGCTTCCAATGCAATTTTGAGAGTTCTGAATTGGCCACTGGGGAAAATGTGGAGCTGCAGATGGGGCAGAAGGTTGAAGGGGCAGGTGGGTGGATAGTATGCATCTTCTGCTGCTCACCTAGGATTGCAGATTGCTGCTGATCCTTGGGCTCAGTTCTCAATACCTTCGCAAATGCTCCTGCTCCAAGCTGAATGGTCATGGGCCAGAGATTTCCAGGAGTCAGTAGGGATGTTGTTCTCAGCACAACCTTGAATATTCTGTCCACATAGCAATCTCTTCTCATGGCAGAGCTCAAAATGGGGTGATGGTATACCACTGGATTAGATCATCTAACCTTTTAATGTTTCAAATTTTTGAACTACACAGTTTTAAACCAGAATCCCATTTCGTTGTTACTTACGTTGCAATTAGAATTCCCCATTGGTATTGCTATGTTTTGACTCAAGCTTCAACAGGAACATTTTTAAACAGCAGACCATGCCTAAAATTACCTGAACATCCATTCTCTTCTGTAGTCCATTTAAGTAAATTCCTCATAATTCAGAACAGTCATAATTTTCCAAGGACTAATCTTGATAACAGGGAGGATGATGTCTTTAAGACAATTATCACATACTTCATTGTCTCAATTTCCTCAGTTATTTGTTAATAGCATTCAAAAGGATTCCTCCAAAAGAAACATAACCTTGTAGAAGGGTTTAAGAGGCTTGCGTGCCTCAATGACCCAGAGAACTATGTTGACTGGGGTCAGGGGGTTTGTGCTCGGCTCTTGGTAGGGTACCCATGCCAAACAGGTCAAAGGGTAGTAGCCAGATTACGAGTGGTCCACCGGTCCTCCAGGTTCAGGGGTTCAGCTCAGGGCTAACAGCTGTGACTGTCAAAAAGCAATTGTAATGGACATAGAAATGCAGAGTCCTTCTATACAGACAGCAATGGAGGACCAGCTGCATTAGGGGCATTAAGCACCCACAGGATTAAAACCAGAACCAATGCAATCTTGCTTCATAGTTTTTGTTGCTTCTGGACAGAATGCAAAGGTACACAGGAAATTGGGATTAGCTGGGTGGGCACCACAGATTCTCGGGCCAAAGGCCCTACATCCGTATTATACTGCAGCCCTATCACTCTACAACAGCCAAAAGCCAAACATGCAGCAATATTAGGATAACAAAATGAAGACAGCAATTAGGAAAATAACTTTCTACCTCCCCCACCCCCCGGTCACCACTACCCAGTACCAAACTACACTGGGAATACAAATTCCAACAATAGGACAGCAGATAAGATGACTATACAACCTAAGGAAGCTATTTTATGATCCCTTCACTGGTCATATGTAGAGCTCTGAACTGGGAATGTATGGCTATGCATACACCTTTGCCAAATTAAATGGCAACAACTTATTAGCATTCAAGCAATATAACCAGCACAGAAATTCACCTGCATTTTGTATGCTGGCAAACCTTACAACTGCTTTGGATACAAACTAAAATTATTCCAAATGCAGCCTCTTTGAATTGAGTCTTGCAAAATCAAGTCTTACATTTCCAAATAATACAGATTGAGTTTTGCAGAAAGGATACATTGATGCATCAATCAGAATTCTGCTAACTGTGTGCTATCTAAATGCAATTCACCTCCAAATTTTGCATAATCACTGGATCAAAAGAGGTATGGGTGACTGAATTGAACTAGATATCAAATAATATGCTGTTAGGACTGCTTTTTTTTTAGGTTATATGATTCGGATGACCAAATTGATGGCTTGTGGCCAGGTTTTCAGGGCATATGAAGATAGGTGGAGGAGCAGGTGGTGTTGAGGAAGCAGAGAGGCTGCAGAAGGACTTAGATTAAGAGAATGGGCAAAGAATTGGCAGATGGAAGTGTATGGTTGTGCACTTCGGTATAAGAAATAAAAGCGTAGACTATTTTATAAATGGAGAAAGAAATTTAAAAATCTGAGTTGCAAAGGGACTTGGGAGTCCTCATGCCAAATTCCTTAAAGGTTAATTGGCAAGTTGTGTCAGTGGTAAGGAATGCAATATTAGCGTCATTGAGAGCACGAGAATATGAAAGCAAGGATGTATTGTTGAGGCTATACAAGGTGCTGCTAAGGCCTCACTTGGAGTACTGAGGAGTTCTGGGCCCCTTATCCAAAGATGTGCTGACATTGGATATGTTTCAAAGGAGGTCCCTGAGAGTAATTCCGGGAATGAAAGGGTGACCATATGAGGATGAATTGATGGTTCCGGGCCTATCCTCACAGGAATTCAGAAGAATGAGGCAGAGGGATCTCATTGAAACTTATCAAATGTTGAAACGCTTCAATAGAGTGGATGTTGAGAGGACATTTCCTATGGTGGAGGAGTTTAGGACCAGAGGACACAGCCTCAGAATGGAAGGGGCATCCATTTAGAAGGGAGATGAGGGGGCATTCCTTCAGCCAGAGAGTGGTGAATCTGTGAAATTTGTTGCACAGCAGCTGTGGAGGCCAAGTCATTGGGTATATTTAAGGCAGAGGCTGATAGGTTCTTGATTAGTCAGGACATGGAGGGATATGGAGAGAAGGCAGGAGACTGGAGCTGAGAGGGAGACGGATCAGCAATGAAGTGGCGGAGCAGACTCGATGCGGCTTATGGCCTAATTCTGCTCCTACATTTTATGGTCTAATATTTTACTGAAAAAAAAGAGCAGGTTAAAATGCTCGAATAGAGACACAAGACTGCAGGTGCTAGAAATATGAAGCAACACACATCTATGGAGGGAAAGGGAGAGTTGACATTTTAAGTTGAAATCATTCACGAGACTAGATGAAGGATCTCGAGCAAAATGTTGGCTGTCCACATCCCTCAACTGATGCTGTCTGACCCACTGAGTTCTTCTAGCTCTTTGTAAAATGCTTAACTATATAAATATAGTGGATTCCAGTTAATTGGGACACATCAAGATCAGTACATTTTGGTCCAATTAATTGGCTGCCCCAATTATCTGAAGTTCCTTGGAACTAGTTAAAAAGACAAATTACTGTTTAACTGGGTAACAATTCATGTACTTAAATGAAATACAGAACAAATTGACAAACTACCAATACCTCTACAGTACAATAAAACTGTGCATGTTTCTGATAGTTATTGACAGAGGAATTCATCTGTCCTGTTCTTATGATTGATTGTAAATGAACACATCCAGCGCAGACATCTGGTGCAATGGACTTTCCTCATATAATGCTTTAGATGACTGTATCCTGCAAATCTACATTTTCATTGTAACATTCAAGGAATCTTCAAAACCTTCGTAATTCTACTTGTTGAAATAGTGAAATTGATTCATTTTAACTTCCAGCCTAAATGCTTGAAACTGCAGCGAGCAAAATGTCTTACTACTTATTTCTCACCAATTATCAGTGACAAAAATCACTGTTTTTTGAACACAAGCACACGCAACGATTTAGAAACTGACTGCTCTAAGCACGGTGTGGTGTCTTATGGCAGCGGTCCCCAACCACCGGGCCGCAAAGCATGCACTACCAGGCCCCGAGGAAACGATATGATTTGGCGATATGAGTCAGCTGCACCTTTCCTCATTCCCTGTCACGCACTGTTGAGCTTGAATGCACGCAAGGTCATTACGCACGCGTCATCCATGTCAGCACGGGAAGAAGATCAACTCCTCGAGCTTGCAAATGACGGCGGGCTGAAAAGTATGTTTGACATAACATCTCTGCCGGCATTCTGGATCAAAGTCAAGGCTGAATATCCTGAGATAGCCACGAAAGCACTGAAAAAGTTGCTTCCATTTCCAACATATTTCTGCGAAGTGAAGTTTTCTGCAATGAATGCAACGAAAACTAAATTGCGGAATAGACTGGACACAAGGAACCCCCTTCGAGTATCGCTGTCTCCCATCACTCCTCGATAGGACCGTGTTGTTGCAGGAAAACAAGCCCAGGGCTCCCACTGATTCAGCGATATTGGTGTGTTGCAATGATTTTATATGTTCGTACGGGGAAAATACGTGCTGTGTGCTTAATATCCAAACGTTACTTAAAATGTTATGATGCTATTGACTTACTTATATAACCATACAACAATTACAGCACGGAAACAGGCCATCCCAGCCCTTCTAGTCCGTGCCAAACGCTACTCTCACCTAGTCCCACCGACCTGCACTCAGCCCACAACCCTCCATTCCTTTCCTGTCCATATACCTATCCAATTTTTCTTTAAATGATAATATCAAACCTGTCTCTACCACTTCTACTGGAAGTTTGTTCAACACTTACTTCAAGCTCCCCTGTCTTCTCACTATATTCATGCGAGGAAAGTAGGCGCTGCGTGTTTAATATTAAATTCGTTAGATAAACCCTTTCAGAAACAAAATTGAGTGTATTAGCCACTTATCATCGATATTCCGGTCGTGATTAACAACACCCCCACCACACCCCCCCCCACGGACAGAATCGCCAGAAACAATTTGCGGGGAAATAAATCGGCAGGTACACGCATGCGCACTGGCGCCTGCGCAAGGCTTCATGGTCATCGTCGTCTTTCTCTGGGTAAACATAACGTATTTGACGGCTACTCTTGTCCGTTGGCAACCCTCCCCCCCCCCGGTCGGCCGGTCCGCAAGAATATTGTCAATATTCAATCGGTCCGCAGTGCAAAAAAGGTTGGGGACCCCTATCTTAAGGCTACGCAAGTGTACTTCACTAACGCTAGTTAGAAAATCTTTGGCAACAATCTCCTGTCCCAATTAAGTAGCATAAAATCCTAAATAAATGAAGGGAATCCCAGCTATTTTCTCAATTTAGTTTTTGCTCTTTAAGAGCTGTCCCAAGTATATGGCCGTCCCAATTAACCGACGGCCCAAGTAACTGGAATCTACTGCATATCTACAACATTATTAACAGTGCCTACTGACAACATATCATTCACCCAGAGTTCTCAGAACAGGCAAAACAGCCATCAACTTAGACAAAATAGTCTCAAAATGGAGGAAATACAACCAAAACGACAGACACTTCTACCAATAACAGCAAAGTAATTTATTAATGACTGATTGGAAGATATGTAGCTACAATTTAAGTTGAGCACAAAATCAAGCTCAGTTGCTAACTGCTAAGCAGAGACCAGGTTTGATTGACATGGGAATTGCCCATCCTCTTCCACTCTGGATGGTTATATTGTTATAAAGAGATTTGACCTTTTTCTGTTATGCTTAAATGACTCATAGGAAAAAATTAGCTCCAAAGTTATGAGGACAGGGAGGCTACAGAGGTATGAGAGTCAGATGATGATCATCACTGCACAGCGCAACATAAAAACCTCTGTGGCCAAAGGCACAGCAATTACATAAATTGGTGCTCCAGCTGCACAGTGAGAAGCAGCCACAGAACAAGGCACAAGGAGATATATTCATACAATGCAATCATGACCTCAGGGAATCCCAAAGCGTTTCACAGCCACTGAAAAGCTAATGGACTGTCAACACTATTGTTATGTGGGAAACACGGCTAAGTAGTTTAGGCGTGACAACAAAATTAATGGCAAAGTAGTCTATTTTTACAACATTGGTTGATATATAAAATCTTGGCCAGGAAATGGAGGGAAATTTCCTACTGGAAAATAACAGAAGAACTCAGCAGGTCAGAATCAGAGTCTTCTCACAAAGGACGTTCGACATGAAATATCAGCAACACACACAAAATGCTGAAGAAGCTCTGCAAGTCAGGCAGCATCTATGGAGGGGAATAAATAGTCCACACTTCAGGTTGTGACCCTTCTGTCCAGCATTTTTCTTTCTATCACCTTCAAGCATCTGCAGTTTTTTTTATTCTCCATAATTTCACTGCTTTTCTTCAAAGAGCAAGAAGGAATCTTTTATATGACAACACCTCACCATACACCCAAATTTAAAAAAGAATCCCACTTCTGTTTCTTTCTCTTCTTCATAATCTGAGGTAACAGTTCTGGGGTGCCTTTAAGATCGCTGTCAAGGTCTATGTGGGATCCATAGTCTAGTCCATGTGGTGGGAGGGCAGAAAAGTCTCCTTTCACCATTTATACCAAGTTTCAGGGCATGTAAAGATCTCCCAGCACACAGGTTATGCACTCTTCTCACAGTCACTCTAAGGCAGGCTGTATAGTAGCCTTAAGTCCCACACTGCTACTTTCCCACAACCATTTAGCTCTTGAACCAACCTAATGCCCAATTTGAACACTATGCACTAAAATGGAATTTTTTTGGTTCCAACTGTATTCTTTTAAAATCAGATTTATGACCAATGTGTTGTTTTGCCACAACAGTACACTGCGAGACACAGAATTAGTGTGAATTACAAAAATAAATAGTCCAAAGGAGGAAGGAAGCATTCAAAGACCAATTGTAACTCTGATGATGGCGGAACAGAAGTTCTTGGAAAATTTGTGTATGATTGTTTTTTTAATTCCTTTTTTTTTGTAAATGCTGCTAATCTTTTGCTATGTGGCTGTGAAGCTGTCATAAGTGTTTCATTGCACCTGTGCACACATGTGCTTTAGCACACGACAAACTTGATTTTGGTTCCTGGTGCACTGAACTCAAGGTCATCAATGTCATCACCAATCCTGATGCTCCATTTTGAAGAGTCATGGGCCTGATAACCCTGGACTTCAGTGAGAATTTCATTCTTTTTCCAGAGGACTTTAAGAATACACTTGAATCTTTTCCTCCATCCATCTTGCTACTTCTTGCTGCAAATGTAAAGAATAAAGAGCCTGCGTAGAGCTAGCCACCAACACGGGCTGCCCAACAGAACTTTGAACATAGACAGATAGTCAAAAACTGCCCAATGCATCACCGGCAGCAGCTTACCCACCACCAAGAACATATAAACAGAAAGGCCAGCAACATCATGAAGGATCCCACCCACCCTGATCATGGACTGTTTGTCCTGTCCCATCAGAGAGGAGGCTATGTAGCATCAGACTCAAAAACAGTTACTTCCCCCAAGCAGAAAGGCTGCTCAACACCTCCACCCTCTAATCCACATCACCACTACTTTATCATTTCCTGTCAGTCACCTTATGTACAGACACTCATACGCCACTTTATGGATATACAATTAAAATATACAAGCTAGCTTATATATTTATTGTTTATTATTGTCTTCTTTAACTTGGTGTTTTTTTGTGTCGCATTAGATCTGGAGAAAGAATTATTTTGTTCTCCTGTACGTTTGCGCTTAGAAAATTATATTAAACAATCTTGATTGCAATTACCTCAACGTTGGTGATGTGGCTTGGAAGAGAGGTTCATTTACCTTTCTGGTGGATTGGTAAAGCAGGGATGTATTCTCTTTTCAATATTGGCGATGGCACTCCAGCGTTGTAAATAATCCATGTCTCAGAAGCATGTAGGAAGCCAGGTACTGCCTAGTAGACCATGAACTTGGCCCTCTTGATCTACAGTCTTTTCATTATTTCCAGCTTGTTCAAGATCAGCAATGGTGAATTTTGCCAACATCTACCTTTAGTGAGAGGTCACTCTAGAGATAGGTGAAGTGATCCACATTTTCTATGAACCTTCCTCGACAAATGGCAGCGTTAGATAGAAAGATTGCAGTAGAACTTGCTTTGCAGATGTTAAATAGAAGTCCCATATGCTTGGATGCTCCAGTGAAAGAACTGAAGCTGATTTGGAGGCCCCTCTCAAAATACACTCAAACAATGAGCAGCTTCTGCAGTTTGATGACCTTGGCTCTGGAGTGGAGGCAACATAGGTTGAACAGTCTCCCCATTTGTCAGTAAATCTAGTGAGACATTTGCTGGAGATGAGGTGTAGCACTGCATCAATACTGAACACAGTGGAGAGTGGGGAGCCATGAATGTAGGCAGCAGACCCCCCCGCTGGAATACTGCACTATAGTATCAGCTGAGTGGGGTTTCAAACCAAGGATGATGCCTGAAGCAAACATTGCTACCATCTGAGCAGCAACATAAAACACGTCAGAGTTGTTGAAAAAACATATCTTAAACTAGTTTAAGAGAGATGACATTTGGACAAAGGGCTTTCACTGTAAAAAGGAAGGGGAGAGATTTGAGAATAGAATGAGGAAAGGCGAGACCCACACACAGGCAAGCATGTCAAGATTCATCATAACCAACACCCTCATTATAAAGTGGCCACAGCTGCCAGCTGAATACTTTGGAAAGGCCCAGTGATCAATTTGAAACTCTTATTAGCTACTACATTTCTTCCATATAGTTCAGCTGCCTTGACAACATCCAACTATTGACAGCATTGGTAACATACTTGGACATCACCCAAAAGTTAGCAAGTATCTTTAAAACTGACACATGGTTCTCACATGGGAATCAGTCTGGCATCTGTAAGATAATCTCACAGACACTGCAGCTTAGTTTATAGACTCTAGCATATAAATTACATTGATAAATTGATTATTTAAATGAAAGTTTAATAAGAAAGACCAACAAGGAAGGAATTCGGGAATTTGGGAACAATGATCATGAGTACTGAGACATTGAGATAGTTGGGCAGACAGATATTAGGCTTCATTACCTTTGAAATGACTTTTCCCCAAAAAGGCTAGTTGGTAAGTACAAAGAGTACTGGCGAAAATTGCCATACTGCAGGCCATATGCCAATCAAAGCCACGAACTAATGTGTGAACTTGGGAGAAAAAACACAAATCAACTCAATCTGAAAAGAAATCAGGGAGATGGTGTCAAACTAGCTAGATACATACTTTATTGATCCCAAAGGGAATTACAGTGTCACAGTAGTATTACAAGTGCACAGAAATAATATTAGAAGAGAGGTAGAAAGAATAAAAAATAAGTTACCCCAAACAGCCTAACAGGAGCAGTCATCACTTCCCTGGCTATAGGCTGACTCAGTACAGAGCCTAATGGCCGAGGGTAAGAATAACCTCGTATAGCGCTCTTTGGAGCTGCACAGTTGTCTTAGTATATTACTAAAAATGCTCCTCTGTTCAGCCAAGGTGGCATGCAGAGGGTGAGAAACATTGTCCCGAATTGCCAGGATTTTTCGTAGGGTCCTTTGTTCCACTACAGCCCCCAGTGTGTTCAGCTTGACTCCTATAATTGGTTGATGCCATTGCCCCAGCACACCACTGCATAGAAGATCGTACTGGCAACAACGGACTGGTAGGACATGTGAGGGACAGGCCTGCATACTTCAAAGGACATCAATCTCCTCAGAAAGTAGAGGCAACTCTGGCTCTTCTTGTACACAGCCTCTGTGTTGGCGCTCCATTCAAGTCTGTCATCCAAGTGCACCCCCAAGATACTTGTAGGTCCTCACCATCAATAGTAATAGGGAACAGTGCAGGCTTCGTCCTCCTAAAGTCCATCACCAACTTCTTTGTCATACTAATGTTGAGCTGCAGATGATTCAGCTTGCACCATTTGACAAGGTCCTCCACGAGGGCCCTGTCCTCCCTTTAGACACTCAACTATTGCTGAGTCATCAGAGAATTTCTGCAGATGGCATGACTCAGTGTTATACCTGAAGTCTGAGGTATACAGGATAAAACAGGAAGGGAACCAGTACAGTCCCCTGTAGGTTTTCAGTGCTGCTTATAGCCATGTCTGACATACAGCTCTGAAGCCACACAAACTGTGGTCTGCCAATTAGGTAGTCTGTTATCCAGAATACAATGGAAGTGCCAACCTGCACTGAATGGAGCTCTTTCCCCAGTAAGGAGGGCTGTATGATATTGAAGGCACTTGAGAAATCAAGAAAGATGATCCTTACTGTACTGCCTTGCATATCAAATGGAAGTAGGCTCTGTTCAGCAGGTAGATGACAGCATCGTCAACTTCAATGTGCTCCTGGTAAGCAAACTGCAGGGGATCGAGGGCTGACCTGACTGGGGTCAGAGGTGATTAGTAATGAAGAGCAGTACAGAAGAAAGATTCCACCAATATATAAAGCTTTCAGTGCTGGAAAGCATCCAGCATAATCAAAGATCCCACCCATATACAACATTCTCTTCTCACCCCTGTTCTTCAGTCGGGTAGTAGGAGGGATGTGATTGGCAACTAAATATTCCAGGATTTCGTTGCTTCGGGTTTGATGGAACAGGAGAGGCAAGAGGGGGAGGTGTTGCATTGCTTGTCAGAGAAAATATAACAGCGGTCCTCTGGCAGGATAGATTAGTGGACTCATCCAAGGAGGTTATTTGGGTGGAATTGAGGAATAGGAAAGGTGTTGTGATGCTTACAGGGGTGTATTATAGACCACCTAATGGGGACCAAGAACTGGAGGAGCAAATTTGTAAGGAGATAGCAGATATTTGTAGTAAGCACAAGGTTGCAATTGTGGGAGATTTTATTTTTTCATACATGGACTGGGAAGCCCATTCTGTAAAAGGACTGGATGGTCTGGAGTTTGTCAAATACGTGCAAGATAGTTTTTTGCAGCAATACATAGAGGTACCAACTAGAGAAGGGGCAGTGTTGGATCTCCTGTTAGGGAATGAGATAGGGGAGGTGACGAAGGTATGTGTTGGGGAGCACTTCGGGTCCAGTGATCACAATACCAATAGCTTCAATATAATTACGGAGAAGGATAGGACTGGACCCAGGGTTGAGATTTTTGATTGGAGAAAGGCTAACTTTGAGGAGATGCGAAAGGATTTAGGAGTGAATTGGGACAATTTGTTTTATGGGAAGGATGTAATAGAGAAATGGAAGTCAATTAAAGGTGAAATTTTGAGGGCACAGGATCTTTATGTTCCTGTTAGGTTGAAAGGAAGAAGGGTAGTTACGGAAAGTATGTCGATTAAAGAAGAGGAAGTACTGGCGCTTTTAAGGAATATAAAACTGGATAAGTCTCCGGGTCCGGACAAGATATTCCCTAGGAGCTTGAGAGAAGTTAGTGTGGAAATAGCAGGGGCTCTGACAGAAATATTTCAAATGTCATTAGAAACGGGGATGGTGCCAGAGGATTGGCGTATTGCTCATGTGGTTCCAATGTTTAAAAAGGGTTCTAAGAGTAAACCTAGCAATTATCAGCCTGTGAGTTTGACGTCAGTGGTGGGTAAATTGATGGAAAGTATTCTTAGAGATGGAATATATAATTATCTGGATAGACAGGGTCTGATTAGGAACAGTCAACATGAATTTGTGCGTGGAAAGTCATGTTTGACAAATCTTATTGAATTTTTTGATGAGGTTACTAAGAAAGTTGACCAGGGTAAAGTGGTGGATGTTATCTATATGGACTTCAGTAAGGCCTTTGACAAGGTTCCACATGGAAGGTTAGTTAGGAAGGTTCAATCGTTAAGCATTAATATCGAAGTAGTAAAATGGATTCAGCAGTGGCTAGATGGGAGACGCCAGAGAGTAGTGGTGGATAGCTGTGTGTCAGATTGGAGGACAGTGTGTAGTGGTGTGCCTCAGGGATCTGTACTGGGTCCAATGTTGTTTGTCATATATATTAATGACCTGGATGATGGGGTGGTAAATTGGATTAGTAAGTATGCAGATGATACTAAGATAGGTGGCATTGTGGATAATGAAGTAGGTTTTCAAAGCTTGCAGAGAGATTTAGGCCAGTTAGTAGAGTGGGCTGAAAGATGGCAGATAGAGTTTAATGCTGAAAAATGTGAGGTGCTACATTTTAGTAGGACTAATCAAAATAGGACATACATGGTAAATGGTAGGGCATTGAACAATGCTTTAGAACAGAGGGATCTCGGAATAATGGTGCATAGTTCTCTGAAGGTGGAATCTCATGTGGATAGGGTGAAGAAAGCTTTCGGTATGCTGACCTTTATAAATCAGAGCATTGAGTATAGGAGTTGGGATATAATGTTGAAATTGTATAAGGCATTAGTAAGGGCAAATTTGGAGTTTTGTGTACAGTTCTGGTCACCAAATTATAGGAAAGAAGTCAATGAAATTGAGAGAGTACAGAGGAGGTTTACTAAAATGTTGCCTGGGTTTCATCTCCTAAGTTACAGAGAAAGGTTGAACAAGTTAGGTCTTTATTCTTTGGAGCGTAGAAGGTTGACAGGGGAATTGATAGAGGTGTTTAAAATTATGAGGGGGATTGATAGAGTTGACGTGGAGAGGCTTTTCCCATTGAGAGTGGGGGAGATTCAAACATGGGGACATGAGTTGAGAGTTAAAGGGCAAAAGTTTAGGGGTAACATGAGGGGGAACCTCTTTACTCAGAGAGTTGTGGCTGTGTGGAACGAGCTTCCAGCAGAAGTGGTTGAGGCAGGTTCAATGTTGTCGTTTAAAGTTAAATTGGACAACTATATGGACAGGAAAGGAATGGAAGGTTATGGACTGAGTGCAGGTCGGTGGGACTAGGTGAGAGTAGGAGTTCGGCACGGACTAGAAGGGTCGAGATGGCCTGTTTCCATGCTGTAATTGTTATATGGTTATAGTAGAAGCCTGAAAGCTTATAGGACAGCTTCCATTCTGCTGTTATCAGACTCTTGAACTGTCCTCTTGTACAAGATATATTCAATCTCATTATCTACCTCAGTGTGACTTCCACCTTACCTGCACATTTACACACTGTTATAATGAATTGATCTGGTATGTAAGACGAGCTTTTCCACTGTTCCTAGGTACATGCGACAATAAACCAATTTACCCATTTAACCTGAATCAGAAACAGTCTTTCCCAATTTTAATATTTAAAATGGTGATCATGAATGTAACTCCAACAAATAACAGCTAGAACTACAGGAATATATATATGAATGTTAAGTAACTTACAGAATTTCAATGCAGCAAAATTTTAACTCTGTTCTATTTCTGACTGCGTGACTATTATAAAAAGACTATAGTACATCCAAAGAAAAAAAATGCAATTTAAACACAAGGGAAGAGGGTGATCAGACTGAAACACCAATCTCCATCTTTCCATCTACCATGTATTCCCAGAAATTTGTTTTTATTTTAGATTTCCAACACCAGTTTCTTCTGCTTTTTGCAAAGTGTTCTGTATAAATAACACCTACCTTCCATCCTTTGCAAACATAAATGTAGTGTACTTAATATTTCTGTAATATTTGAGTAATATTCTTTGAATAAGCATTCTTTGCTTACATAATTCATTACGGGTTATATGTATGAATTACATGAATGGCGTACATCATTACGCCACCATGTCATATGAGCACCTCAATAAAAAAAGGATAAACTAAGTAGACAAATATCCCAGCTCCTATGTTTTTCTTTCAATTAGTTTCTGGAGTTACTAAACATAACAGTGACAACCAGGAAGTTTTAAAACAAACCTAAGACAACTACTGATCTGCTGATTCCCTTGGAAGGGCAGAGACACATTAGAGTATTTAAAACAAAAAGCAGAAAATGGAAGAAATTAACAAACAACGAGTATGGCCAAGGGTTCATAAACAGTGAGTACTTGGTGATAACAATAAAAAATAAAGCAGAAATGGCTGGCTACATCATAAAGAATAACACATTCAAGTGCACAACAGATAACTGGATGATGTATACTGAACAAATTGAGCAGTATTTTGAAGCACATGAAATAGCCAATGAAAAACGAGTGCCAGTGCTGCTGAGTACAATTGGTGGAAAAGCATAGTTTACTTAGAAGTTCAACTGCTCCAAACAAACCAGTCAAAATGAGCTTTGCTATATTGCAAACGTAATGCAGGATCATTTAGGACTGGAACCATTGTTGATTGCAGAACACTTTAGGTTTCGGAAGTGGAATCAAAAGGAAGGGGAGTCTATTTCAGATTGGCTGGCTGAATTGAAGAAATTGTCCCAGCCTGTTAGTTCAGTGATGGGATTAATGGTGCACTGAGATATTATTTAGTGTGTGTAATCTTACAAGAAACCACTGAAAAACAATTCCTAATTGAAGCAGAACTCACAGCAATTTTAACTGCTTTTTTAAATGTATCAATGGTAACATCAGCCAGATACGCAATTGAGTTGCAGTCAGGAACAAAAGCGAGCATGAACGTCTGAACAGAAACCTGCCTGGCCAAACAAATTGTGTTACCGTTGTGGCAGGGGCTCACATACACCAGACCAATGCAGATTTAAAGGCAAAACTTGCAGAAAATGCAACAAAGTAGGTCACATACGAACAGCATGTTGGGCACACAAAAGTAAATGGACCGCACAGGGAAGAGAGAAAGATAAAGACAAATTGAAGTTTCAAAAAAAGAGCACTAATCTGCACGCTGTTGATGAAAAATCTAATAATGATAAGGGTGACACAGGACTAAGTAGCCTTAAGATTTATAAAGTGAAAACAAGAGACAAGCAATATGTCTTACCCCAGAAGTGAACAGCAAATTAATTAAAATAGAATCGGCCACTGGCTTGGCTGTTTCAGTCATTCCACGTGAGTTTGAATGCCAATTCAAAGATACTGAACTGAAGCCTGCAGATAGCCAACTAAAAGCTTATATTGGAGAAAAAATAATTCCTGTGAAAATGACATTTGTAACAGTAAAATACAACAACCAACAAGCCACATTGAACTCATATGTTGTAAAAATAGGAGGGCCAGCATTGTGGAGTGTAATTCCCTCAGAACTACACTCTGACTGGAGATCAGATTTGCATGCCATACCGCTACAATAGAGTCAACTGAAAACAAATTAAGAAAGGTTCTGGATGATGCCACACCAGTATTCAAGGAGATGGAAGAATTGTCCAAAGCGTCTCTCACCCTAAGCACTCAAAGAGCTTTAATTGCTATAACGGACTTATTTTTGGAGTAGCATTTGTACTTGCACTTTGGCAGAAAGCAATTGACCAAATGCTGGAAGGTTGTCCCAGAACTCACTGTTACCTGGATTACTGGTGAGGATGACAAGGAACATCTCCAAAATCTCAAGACAGTGCTAAAGAGGTTAGAAGGTTATGAGCTCAGAGAACAATGTGCCAAGTGGAATTCTTTAAACCAAACTACACTTACTGTGGTCATTAATATATATTGTAAACAACTGGGGTCCCAGCACTGAGCCTTGCGGTACCCCACTAGTCACTGCCTGCCATTCTGAAAAGGTCCCGTTTATTCCCACTCTTTGCTTCCTGTCTGCCAACCAATTTACCTAACACCACTTCACTACTAACATGTATTTCGCTCAGTTCCTCCATCTCACTGGACCCTCTGTCCCCTACTATTTCTGGAAGATTATTTATGTCCTCCTTAGTGAAGACAGAACCAAAGTAATTATTCAATTGGTCTGCCATGTCCTTGCTCCCCATAATCAATTCACCTGTTTCTGTCTGTAGGGGACCTACATTTGTCTTTGCCAGTCTTTTCCTTTTTACATATCTATAAAAGCTTTTACAGTCAGTTTTTATGTTCCCTGCCAGTTTTCTCTCATAATCTTTTTTCCCCTTCCTAATTAAGCCCTTTGTCCTCCTCTGCTGAACTCTGAATTTCTCCCAGTCCTCAGGTGAGCCACTTTTTCTGGCTAATTTGTATGCTTCTTCTTTGGAATTGATACTATCCCTAATTTCTCTTGTCAGCCATGGGTGCACTACCTTCCTTGATTTATTCTTTTGCCAAACTGGGATGAACAATTGTTGTAGTTCATCCATGCAATCTTTAAATGCTTGCCATTGCATATCCACCGTCAATCCTTTAAGTGTCATTTGCCAGTCTATCTTAGCTAATTCACGTCTCATACCTTCAAAGTTACCCCTCTAAGTTCAGAACCTTTGTTTCTGAATTAACTATGTCACTCTCCATCTTAATGAAGAATTCCACCATATTATGGTCACTCTTACCCAAGGGGCCTCTCATGACAAGATTGCTAATTAACCCTTCCTCATTGCTCAAAACCCAGTCTAGAATAGCCTGCTCTCTAGTTGGTTCCTCGACATGTTGGTTCAAAAAACCATCCCGCATACATTCCAAGAAATCCTCTTCCTCAGCACCTTTACCAATTTGGTTCACCCAATCTACATGTAGATTGAAGTCACCCATTATGGATGAGAGTTTACCTTGATTACTGATCATCCAGCACTGGTGTCTATCTTCAATCTATGAAGGGTGTTCTACTAACAGCAGCAGGAAAACTGCAGAGGTGGGCTGTTTCTTGGAGGACACAATCACAAAATCAAATTCAAGAGGGCAACTGATCATGAAAGTGCTGATGGATTGCCCCATTTACCCTTGGAAAAAGAAATACCAGAAATATTTACAAAAAAGGACACTCCTCTTGACATATTCTCCCTAATGCAAATTGAAACTCTCCAGGAACCCAGAAAAGACCACACACTGTCTCAGGTTTACAAGACAAACCAAAATGACTGGAATATGCAGCAAAAATTCTAGTTCCCCCTTTGTACCAGCGCAGGTATGAACTTGACTTTGATGAGGGTTGCCTTATGGGGATTGAGAGTGGTTGCACCATCCAAGCTGAGAGAAAATGTTAGAGGAGCTACATGCCAGTTATCTAGCAGATTGAGCAGCTTGCCATACACTGTTTGGGATGCCAACACATCCAGAAGGTGCCAACAGCAGCACCTCTCCATCCCTGGGAATGGCCTGCACTGCCCTGGCAGAGGATTCACGTGGATTTTGCCAGACCATTCATGAGCACAAATTTCTTGATAGTGGTGAATGCAGCTACAAAGCTGCCAGAAGTGTTTCCAATGGCCTCCACTACAGCCTCACACAGTTTATGTATTGAGAAGCCTCTTTGCAAGAACTGGTGTTCCAGAACAGTTAGTTCAGTGACAATGGACCAGTTTGTTGGGGAACAGTTTCAGTCATTCCTGAAAATTAATGGAGTAAGACACATTACATCTGCACCATACTTCCAGTTACAAATGGCTTGGTGGAAAGGTTTGTCCAGTCTAAAGAAAGCATTGTGAGTAAAATACACTACACTAAACACTAACTCAGAAGCTCACCAATTTCCTCTTTGCAAATCGCAATGCAGCACACTCCACAACCAACAACTCACCAGCTATGCTGTTCCTGGGTCGCCCTTTGTGCTCACACTTGGATCTCTTCAAACCCAATCTCAGAAGGAGTATGCAGCACAAACAGCTGAGACAAATTGAAGGGTCCTCAAACAAGGAGGCTTGATGCAGACATCCCATCCTGCAAAAACTCATTTCAGGGAGGTAGCACATCAATTTGCGGGAGACTCCAGGGAGAGGTGGGATGTCTGCAATAGAGTAGCTCCTTAGCAGCTAGCCAGCTAGTTTAAATAACGTTAGCTATGCTAATGAATGAATGACACCTGTTAAACTCACCTCAACATGACTTTTACAGTCTTAACCCACCATGGGCAATAGAAAAATCACTGTTGCAAACAGTGCAGCCAGCAACACTGTCATTACTTTGACCCCTATTAGACAGGGGTACACTTTAGTGTAGTCAGAGGTGACGTACGTTTTATATTTTTTTTGGAACTCTCTGCCATGGCGTGCTCTCACTCGCACGCTCTCTCTCTCTCTCGTGGTCGCTCGCACGCTCTCAAGCTCTCTCTCTCTCTCGCTCTCTCTCTCTTGCTTTCACTCTCGCTTGCTTTCTCTCGCTCTCTCTCGCTCGTGCGCTCTTGCTCGCTTTCTCTCTCTCGCTCACTTGATTGCTTGCTCTCACTCTCTCTTGCTTTCTCTCAAAAAAATTGATTTCCGTGATATTGTGTATAATTTGCGGGCATCAGGGAGCCACTATTAATATGCGGGAGACTCCCGGAACTTCCGGGAGAGGTGGGATGTCTGTTGATGTTTCACGCCTGGACAAGCAGTCCTGACGAGGGACTACAGAGGTGATCAAAAGCAGGTACTTGGAAAGATTAACAGCAGAACTGGACCACTCTCCTACACAGTGGAGACTGTGTCATTTCCAGATGTCATCAAGCACATCGATCAGTTGAGGACAGCAGAGTCAATTGTTGAAGAAGGGTGTTCAGAGCTGTCAGAACCACTTCCTGCAGTCCCAGAGCCAACTCCTAGAACCACCATGGAGGAGGCCCCAGAACCTGAGATTGTTTCACAGCCACAAGTCTCACCTGCCAAGCAAAGTGACCTCTGTTGTCAAGAAAGCCGCTGCCCCACAAGAGTAAGAAATCCTCCACAATGATTAAATCTTTAGGCATGAATGGGACAATTTAAAATTTACTATGCTGTGGATTTCTATATAGTAATTATATTATATAGTTCAGGGGTCCCCAACCTTTTTTTGCACTGCGGACCAGTTTAATATTGACAATATTCTTGCAGACCGGCCGACCGGGGGAGGTGGGGGGTGGTAGGGTTGCCAACGGACAAGAGTAGCAGTCAAATACGTTGTGTTTACCCAGAAAAGACTACAATGACCATGAAGCCTTGCGCGGGCACCAGTGCGCATGCGTGTACCTGCCGATTTTTTTCCTGCAAATTGTTTTTGGCAACTCTGTTCGGGGGGGGGGCAGGGATGTTAATCACGACCGGAATACAAGTGGTAGGTGGTTAATACACTCAATTTCGTTTCTAAAAGGGTTTATCTAATGAATTTAATATTAAACACAGCGCATATTTTCCTCGCATGAATATAGTGATAAGTCAATTATCAGGGGAGGATGGGGAGTTTGAAGTGTTGAACGAACTTCCAGTAGAAGTGGCAGAAGCAGGTTCGATATTATCATTTAAAGAAAAATTGGACAGGTATATGGACAGGAAAGGAATGGAGGGTTATGGGCTGAGTGCAGGTCGGTGGGACTAGGTGAGAGTAGCGTTCGGCACGGACTAGAAGGGCCGAGATGGCCTGTTTCCATGCTGTAATAGTTATATGGTTTTATAAGTCAATAGTATCATAACATTTTATGTAACGTTTGGATATTAAACACACAGCACATATTTTCCCTATATGAACATATAAAATCATTGCAACGCACCAATATCGCTGAATCAGTGGGAGCCCTGAGCTGAATACTTGCTTTCCTGCAACAAGACGGTCCTATCGAGGGGTGATGAGAGACAGCGATACTCAAACGGGGTTCCTTATGTCCAGTCTACTCCGCAATTTAGTTTTCGTTGCATTCATTGCAGAAAACTCCGCTTCGCAGAAAAATGTTGGATATGGAAGCAACGTTTTCAGTGCTTTCGTGGCTATCTCAGAATATTTAGCCTTGACTTTGATCCAGAATATTGGCAGAGATGTTATGTCAAACATACTTTGCTGCCCACCGTCATTTGCAAGCTCAAGGAGTTGAACTTGTTCCTGCGTTGACATGGATGACGCGTGGGTAATGACCTACCGTGCATAATGGATCAACAGTGGGCTTGGCAGGGAATGAGGAAAGGTGCAGGTGACTCATATCACCAAATCATATCATTTCCTCGCGGCCCAGTACGGCCCGGTGGTTGGGGACCACTGCTACAGTATACTGTGTATATAAGATGACTAGAGGGCAATACTTGACATATTTGAGTTGAGTTGCTTCTTCATTGAGTTGGAGTTTATAGCTAGGCAGGGAGGAGTGTAGTGCATTTAATATTTCAGTAATATTTGAGTAATATTGTAAATATTGTTTGATTAAGCATTCTTTGTTTATTTACATAAATCATTATGGGTTATAGTGAATGGCATACGCCATTACACAACCACATCAACTAAGTAGGCAAATATCCCAGCTCCTGTGTTTTTCTTACAATTAGTTTCTGGAGTTACAAAACATAACTAAAGGCATTCACAAAGTAATTTCAAATGAAGAGGCTACCCTTTACATCCAAATTCATACTTTTAGAATTATACTTGTGTCTGACATTCCACACTTAGTTGCTTCTTGAATGATTTCAAGGGTTTCACCTCCTACATTTTTTTTTGAGAGTTCATTTGAAATTATTCTTTTTCCAGGGCCTGTGTTCCACCGGCAGGGCCAACATTTTACGGCCTTCTGAACCTTCCCTGCAAGGCTGCTTCAGAGGGCATTACAGACCTGAGGTCACATATTGCCTAGGCTAATGCTATCAGATTTTCTTTACTCAAGCAAACCAGAACTAAGTAATTTGTGTTACTATTCTACAATAAGAACATGATTTTGTGATGCATTATTCAAATGCCCTGAGATGCATAACCAAACACAAGGAAGTATGGTTAAAAATAAAGTGGTCAAAACACTCAGCAGGTCAGATAACATCTATGGAGTTACAATTTCAGGTCTACAAATTGCACTATCTTAAATTAAACACACACACACATCTCTGTTGCTGTTTGACCTGCTGAGTACTTTCAGATTTAAGATTTTTATTTTGACTTACAGATAAGTGGCAAATCAGCTTAGACTTCAAATAACCAAATCAGAATTAAAATCTCACTAAAACCCAATACAGCAAAATTAAGGAAAGCAGTCTGCACTAAAACCTGAAATGAAGATTTCTTCCAAGAAACAAGAAATGACTGCACAATAATATGAAGATGGACAAATTAAAACTCAAGTCCAAAACATCTTAAGACATTCATTTAGTTTTGCAGTTTTTAAACAAAGACCAAGATCTTTTCCAAAACCTCAGTCTAAAGAAAATAAGCTGCCATTTTTATAATAAAGACATTTTCAAACCAGAAGTGGTAAAACCTGGCTATGAAATCACAGGAACCAACAGAGGTGATCTTGATCATTCAGCCTACAACATATACTGTACAAGCACTAACCAACAGCCCACTATTCTGCTCCATTCACATAGTTTACCTTCTCAAATATAGATCCTTGTTAAATTTACCTGCCTCTAGTACTCTTTCACCTCAAAGAGCAATGCAATTTCTTCAGAGGCTTGGAACAAAGAGTCTTTTAAAGGGTGTGCAAAATAAGCTAGACTGGGGATTTATATACACACGCATCTTCCAATATGGACTGTTCCAATAGAAAAATGCTGAAGGTAACCCTGAATTCATAAACAGTACAGAGGCAAAGAGCTTCTAACTGAAAGGACCATATTACAAAGGAGGGTGAGGAGCAGTGAAAGGATGGAGGCGCCCCTCGAGGGCAGGAGGTCCGTGGTTGACCTGCCTTGAGGGGAAAAGGAAGGTCCTCAAGGGAAGAGGGGAGAAAGGTGGGAACGAGGGGGCACTGAGAGAAAACAGGAGTAAACATCAGAGAAAATGTCTGACAGATCAAGAAGGAAAGAAATATGTAAAGGTGAAAGAAATGAAGGGCTGGGGAAAAATACCCTCTAGACTACTGTCCTGCACTTTGCAGTAGCCAGATTGAGAGCTTCACAGAGCATCCTGGCAGCATTCTTCTGTGTAGTGATGACGCCTAGCACAATAGGAATATTTGTAGAGTTCCGGCATAAACAGGGTTGCTCAACTGTCATCTCTCCCAAGAGCACAGCTGCTCTGCTTTCAGTTCTGAAACCGATGGTGTGTTCGCTAAAGGCTCGGGTTAGGTTTCAGCTGGTCCAGAAGCTGCTTACAGGGGAATCGCCAGACGAGCTCATCCATCACAGCATCAGAACCGTCTGGCCGCCAGATGACGGCCGGATGTTTCTCCAATGCCTCTCGGATATCTAGGGGTTTCCATTCCAAACAGTTCCCCACAGCTCAATGCTAAAATAAGTTAAGATAGTTGGAACTGAACAGTTTAAAGAACCACTGACTAGCCAGGATATTTCTGAGAAACACTTACACTTCCCATGGGGAGACCCAACAATACATGGGGAATGACGTATACACAAGCCAAAGATATTATCATGCAAAACAGCGTCACCATATTCATCACTGCACATCTTGAGGAATTTTTTTTAAAGTCCTCTAAATTTGATGCTTTGCTAAATATTCACCGATAATTGCATCTCCTTCACGCACAAATTCACAGGGACAGTAAGTGCTCGTGTGATTGAGGATTTCAGTAAAGCATACGAGTGCCAGTGTTTTTAAGAAGAATTGGGAAATGGGCATTGTTGCCAGTTAGAACCCACACACACCTCTCAGTGTACAGAATGGGCTGCCAGGAAAATTAATTAATCCAATCATTTACAATTAACTTGTAATGGGAACTAGATGATGCAAAAAGACAGAACCTGCCTTGTGGACAGGTCAGTGGGAGTACAGGGGTTCTATCACCTGCAGATGATTCCTGTAGAATCTGGCAGTTCTATGTAAATTTCAGAGGAGAATTTTGATATTTATTCGTATGATATGGAACACTTAACGGTTACAAAGATGACATTTATGGTCCATCCCTAAATATCTTCCAGTCTTTTCAAAAATAGGTGTCAAAACTGACAAGTTGTTGTAAAATCCCACCTGATTCAATAATATCATGAAGTATAACGCTATGCTCAAAAACGGCCCAGAAGACCAGGTGTATCTGCACCATTATGTTTAAACAGAAAATAGATAAAACAAGAATGTAGTGGGTGATCTGAGAAATCTCGACCGCATGTATTTCCACAGCATTAAGTCAAACATGGGAGGACTCAACTTTATAATTATATTCTCATGTTGAGCAGCACTTCAAAAAGGTGAAATCTCTTAAACCATAATCTAGCATCAACCACTGAGTGAGCCAGTCAAATCATGAAAGTCACAGTTGCAAGATTACGTCTGTATCCAGTTGAGAGGGAAAGAAGGGAATGAATGAATCAGGAAGGGATGAATCAACTCAACTAACCTACCTACTGAAAATGCATCTGTCCATGACAGGACCGATTGGATATTCTTGCTTTCGTACAAGTCAGTAACAATAATTCCGATTATTTGTGTTATGCGCATTACCGCTGTGCCAAAGACTCAGAGCTGACCAGATAGCTCTAAGCTGGGCATCGCATCAGCAGCAAACTCGAGACCTGATATATTTCCTAGCTTGTCAACTACAATCACAGAAGGGATCAATCCTTACTCAATAAGGACTATGGAAAGGCACGTCCAGAACAGCACCAGTCACACATAAAAAAAGTCAACTTGGCAAAACTGCTAGAGTTAAATGATATGCTAAACATCACAATCAGCAAGTAGTAGAGCTAGGTGATTCACAACCAAAAGATTAGATCATTGCTCTACAGTCCTACCACAGTCAGCTGTAAAAGATGCTGGACCATTAAACATCCCATGAGAAGAAAGGGTTCCTCAACTATGACAGGACCTAATGTGCAAAGGGCAAAGGGTAATGGATGTTCAACCTTGTTCAGCCAGAAGTGGCTGGTGGATATTCCATCTCAGTTTCTCGCTGAGATCCCAACCATCACAGAAACCAGTCTTAAGCCAATTCAAATCTCCCCACAAGTCAAGAAACAGTGCGGCAAAGCCCATGACACGTAGCGCACATCAGAACAAGCCACATTACTAACCAAGTTGTTCCTGTACAATCAGCAAACTGGAATCTACATGACAATTGCCTGGCTCTGGAAGAATTTAGTGGCTTGAGCAGCATTTTGGAGGCAAAAGATCTATGTTGACATTTTGGATCAAGACACTACAGTCCTCTTGACCAAAGATAATGACATCCACCACTTGCCTCCAAGTTCTTCCAGTGTTGTTTCTTGATGGGTTATGTCACAGAATGCCTAAATGCTAACAGGCAACATTTTGTTGTAACGCTGAGCTCCCTAATGTACAGTTTAGGTTCCACGAAGACTACAGCTCCATACCATCAGAATTTCAGCACAAATATGGTCAAAATAGGTGGATCACAGGTGAGGCAAGTGTGAGTGCCTTGGATAACATTTAACCAGTGTGGCTTCAAGGAACCATGGTAAAACCTCAGGGGACATACATGATAATGTTTGAAATCATGTAGGTGTTATGTTTAAATAACCCAGCCACAACCTTTGACCAATTGAGACAAGAGACCACAGATGCTGAGCACACACAAGCTGAAATAACTCAGCGGGTCAGGTAGTGTCTATGGAAGGAAGTGGACAGTCAGTGTAATTCTGAAGGGTCTCAACCTGAATGTCAACTCTCCATTTCCCTCTATGGATGCTTTGAACAATTGCAGGATGTTGGAGATCAAGACCTAAAGCTTATCAGAAAACCCTCATCAGGCAGCAGCAATACTTATCCTCCTGTGCATTTCTGAGCCTTCAACCACCTTCAGCAGGCACCTCAACAAAATAGGAAGGGACCAACAATAAACAAACAATTGCAATTATTAGTTCTCAGACTGATGCCCATCGGGATCCTAATTACACATTTTGATGTTAGGCACGCAATGTTGACCATAACCCTGATTCCTGAAACAGATACTCTCTACCCAGTAGAAGACATAAACATAGCAAAGCTCCATAGCAAAGAAAGCCCAGCAGCGTCTCTACTTTCTGCGAAGGCTGAGAAAAGTCTATCTCCCACCGCCCATCCTCACCACATTCTACAGAGGATGCATCAAGAGCATCCTGAGCAGCTGCACCACGGCCTGGTTCAGAAATTGTACCATCTCAGATCGCAAGACCCTGCAGAGGATAGTGAGATCAGCTGAGAAGATCATCGGGGTCTCTCTTCCCGCCACTACAGACATTTACACCACACGCCGCATCCACAAAGCAAACAGCATTATGAAGGATCCCACGCATCCTCATATAAACTCTTCTCCCCCCTGCCATCTGGAAAAAGGCACCGAAGCATTCGGGCTCTCACGACCAGACTATGTAACAGTTTCTTCCTCCAAGCCATCAGACTCCTCAATACCCAGAGCCTGGCTTGACACCAACCTACCAGACCCTCTACTATGCCTATTGTCTTGTTTATTATTTATTATTATTTATTGTAGTGCCTGCACTGTTTTGTGCACTTTATGCAGTCCTGGATAGGTCTGTAGTCTAGGGTAGTTTTTGTGTTTTTTCTTACGTAGTTCAGTGTAGTTTTTGTATTGTTTCATGTAGCACCATGGTCCTGGAAAACGTTATCTCATTTTTACTATGTTCTGTACCAGCAGCTATGGTTGAAATGTCAATAAAAGTGACGACTTGACTTGACATTTAGCTATTTATGTGGCAAAAACATATGCATCACACAGTGCTAGACAATGACCATCTCCAATCCAAAAAGCACTCTAAATGTCTACCTTTGAAACTCTATAGCATTAACATTGCTATATAGATACAAGAGGTTCTGCAGATGCTAGAAATCTTGAGCAACACTCACAAAATGGAGGAACTCAGCAAGTCAGGAAGCATCTATGGAGGGGAACAGTTGATGTTTCAGGCTGAGCCGGCCAGCATTTTGTGAGCATTAGCACTACTGTTTCCAATTGCCACTGGCCAGGAACCTATGACCAGCCTGCAACAAGTGACCCGAAATCTGACACCCCAAAACTATTCCTTTCTCATTAATGACTAAGTCAGGAATGCAATGGAATACACTCCACTTGCTTCCATTTCAAGAGTTAAAATCAGCCAGGGAAAAGTCCTAATATCCAAAGACCACAAAATAAAGGGCCATTTAGCACTGTCTGCTCCACCACTCATTCATGGCTGTATAGTTTCCAACCCAGAAGAGGTTTTATCCGGTAACTCTTAACCACCCCCCCACCACCTTTGAAAAATGCATACATGCATAGTTGCATGCACAGACTACTCTTACATTCCTGTAAAGTCAACCACTCCAAATCAGACAAGAGCATCAGGCATATGGATATATCACCTGCAGATTTCCTATCAACACCATCCTTCAAAGTTGCTTGAACTAAACTTTTAAACTATTTACCCAACTGAGAGCACCTTAACCAGGAATGGAATGGTTAACTTCAAACCTGGCAAGGGATGAACAATAAATACTGGCATTGCCAAATATTACCTCACCCTAAATACTGGAAAGCTAACAACACACAAGATGATTATTTGGCCGTATAGTACGTTTTTTAAAAAAGAGCCAACCAACCTATTCCTACAACCTAGCGCTTAATCACATCCCTTGAAATATACTTGCAGATAGGAATGTAATGTGGCTTCTTCTGCCACACACATTCCACTTCGACCCTCAGGGTTCAAATCCCTGACCACACTTCCAATCCTTCAACCAATTACTCTGAATTAATGTTCCCAACCTCTTGTCCCTCAACCAGGGGAAGCTGGTCCTTCTAAATGCCACCTAGGTCCCTCAACGCTTTTACACTCAAATTTGTTTCCTCTCAGTGCCCTCCATTGCAAAGAAAACAAGACCAGCCTATCGAATTACCCCTCATATTTATGTTCAAGCTTATTGTCATGTGCACAAGTACATCATGCGCATGGAGCTACAGAGATCACAGAATATAAATTATACAAAACAATAAAGAGAGGAAAAAAGAGAACTAAGACTGCAGTCCTAGTGTGTTAAAAAACAATTAAAGTTAAAGAGTCATGCGTGGCGTTAGGGGTCAGGTTAGGGTTTAGGGATTTGGGGGAATTAGAGGTCAGCCCATAATCCAGGCCTCCACTCCACATTCAAAGGCTACCGACATGGGCATCTTTGGTCAGATGTCATGTCAGTGGATCAATGAGGATGAGGGATAGTGCCCCCACCCCTTCCCTATGTCAGCAAGTCATCAGTGGGTTCTGGGATCAGAGGTCCATGTGGACAAGACGAACAAGCGACAGTGATCCCTAAGCTATGTGAATCAATGAGGCCAGAGTTCGAAGGCTAGTGTTCAGGGTCTGTACATCCTGTTTGATGGTAGCAATGAAATGGGGGCGAGACCCAAATGGTGGGGAGTACTTGATGGCAAGGTTGCCTAGGACATATCAGCCTTTTACAGCTACCCAGGGAAGAGAGCAGGGACCTGTCCTGGGCACACTGGAATCATGCTGGGTTGGGGGCCGGCCCCTCCTCTCAGTGCTGCCCTCCAGTGTTCACTCGGTGGCAGAACAAGCTGGGTCAGGACAATCGACAGTCATCCCTCTCAGGGATTTGGGCTATATTTTTTTTCTTTATGGTTGTATGTCTTTCTGAAATCGCAACCACATGTGCTATTTACAGCAAGCTGCGTGCTACTTGTAATGTATTTTGCACCTTGGCCCTGGAGGAAAACTGTTTCGTTTGGCTCTATTCATGTATGGTTGAATGATAATTAAACTTGAACTTAATTATTCTTTGTAAACTCTAGAAACTGTTGTGCATGTAAATCCTAGGAGATCAGCATAGTGAGATACTCAAACCACCCTGTCTGGCACCAATAATCATTTCACAATCAAAGGCACTTCCCCATTCTGAAGTTTGGTCTGACCATGTCTGCATGCTTTTATGCATTGAGCTGCTGCCACATGACTGGCTGATAGATATTTGCATTAATGAGCAAGTATACTTAATAAAAGGGCCACAGAGGCATAGAGTATATAGCACTGAAGAAGGCCCTTAAGCTGATTTCGCCTGGAACTTGCCTACACTTGGCCAATAACCCTTTCAATCTTTCTAATCCATGAAGCTGTCCAAATGCTTGTTAAATGTTGCAATTGTAACAGCCTCTACTGTTTATTTTGGCAACTTGCTCCGTATTTCCACGACCCTATGTGAAAAGCTTGAGGCTCCCACTTGCTTTAAGGCAACAGAATACCTAAGAAAAACAAGGTAACATGCCTTAATGATCACCGGCCAAGGGCTCTGACATCGACTATCACAAGAACATTCGGCCCATTGAGTCTGCGCCAGCATTTCATCATGGCTGATTTTTCCCTCTCAATCACACTCTCCGGCCTTCTCCCTGTAACCTTTGACATCCTTACTAATGAAAAATGTATCAACCTCCACTTTATATATACCCAATGGCTTAGCCTCCACAGCAGTGGGAATGAACTCCACACATTCACCACCACCCTCTGGCTAAAAAGATTCCTCATTTCCATTCTAAAGGAACGTCTTCTATTGAGGCTATGCCCACTGGAACGAGACTCTCCCACTGTTGGAAACATCTGTGTCCACCTATCTAGGCCTTTCAATATTTAGTAGGTTTCAATGAGATCCCGCCTCATTCTCCTACACTCCTGATTTATAAGTTTGCAGATGATACCATCACAGTGGGCCACATCTCCAACAATGAGAGACAAGAGAGAACGCTTAGTAATATGGTGTCATGACATTTCCTCAATGTCAGCCAATCTTTGACTTCAGTGGGGGAGGTGGGGAGAGATGCGATACACATGGTCCTGTCTAAACACAATATACTCTGCAGATGCTGGGGTCAAAGCAAAACTCACAACATAGAGGAACTCAGCAGGTAGGGCAGCATCCATGGAAATGATCAGTCAACCGTCTAGGTAGTCTCCAGCCCCTTGGTATGAACACTGAATTCTCCAACTTCCGGTAATTCCCTCCCTCTCCCTTCCCCTACCCCTATTTCACTCAGCCCCCTTCCCCAGCTGCCTATCACCTCCCTCATGGTTCCGTCTCCTTCTACTACCCATTGTGTTTTCCCCTATTCCTTCTTCATCTTTCCTGCCTATCACCTCCCTGCTTCCCCTGCCCCACCCCTTTATCTTTCCCCTTACTGGTTTTTCACCTGGAATCTAAGCAGCCTTCTCCTTCCCACCCTCCCCCCACCTTCTTTATAGGGTCTCTGCCCCTTCCCTCTTCAGTCCTGACGAAGGGTTCCGGGTCGAAACATTGACTGATCGTTTCCACGGATGCTGCCCGACCTGCTGAGTTCCTCCAACGTGTTGTGACTGGTCCTGTCTACATCAGTGTTATAATGAGAGCTTCTAGTTCCTAGAAGTGAACATAACCAAGAGCCTGTCCTGATCCAATCAGTGCAAAACAGCTCACCAATGCATCTACTTCCCCAAGAGGTTAAAGCAATTTGGTGTTCATTTCCTGTCAACCTTTACGAATTTTTATTGATACCCCATAGAAAGCATCCTATCTGGATGCAAAATGGCTTGGCGTGCCCACAGTGTTCTGCCCGAGACCAGAAGAAACTGCAGAGAGTTATAGGCACAGCTCAACACATCACATCAACAAGCCTCCGTTCAATGGACTCCATCGTTCTCTTGCTGTCTCAAAGAGAATTGCAAGGTGGGAGGGGTCTTTGAGCGAGGAATGCTGCCAGCCCACCTTACACTTCTGTTTTCCCCCTCTCCCACTGAGCAGAGAATACAAAAGACTGAAAGCATGTACTATCTACCTGGCTGTCAAACAACTACTGAAAAGTTCCCAAGTACGGCAAGATGAGCTCTTGACCTCGCAATCTACTTTATGATCCTGCACCGTGTCTACTTACACTGCACTTTATTCTGCATTCAGTTATTTTTACCTGTATGATCTCAATGCACTGTGTAATGATTAAACTTGTCTAAACAGTATACAAGACCAGCTTTTCACCATCTGTGACAACAATAAAAAATTCAATTCCCTTGAAACCTTCTCCCCTCTCACCTTAAATCTGTGCACTCTAGTTTTAGACTTCCCTTTCCTGGGAAAGACTGATCATCCACCTTATCTATATCCCTCATGTTGCAAATCTCTACAAGTCCATCCTCAGCCTCCTCCATTCCAATCTTTACAGTGCATTGACATCTTTCCTATATGGTGACAAAAACTGTATATAATACAGAACACAAGAGAATCTACAGATGCTGGAAATCTTGAGCAACACACACAAAATGCTGGAGGAACTCAGAAGGTCAGGGGGCATCTTGGAGGAGAGTAGACAGTCGACATTTCAGACCTAGATCTAATAAAGAGTCTCAGTCTGAAAGGTCGACTCTTTATTCTCCTCCATATTGCCCACCAGATACTACCTGACTTGCTGAGTTCCTCCAGCATTTTGTGCAAGTTTTATATAAACACTGCATATAATTCAAACATAACCTCTATGCTGTTATATTCTCTCAATAAATAAAGGAAGTCAAGCTGCATGCACTTACGATCACTTTACCAACCAGTTTAAAGATCTATGGTATCAGAAACAAGAATATGAAAATGCACAATGCAGAACCAAGAGCCAATGCAAGACAGCAGGTGGAGGGTGAACAGATCTTGCACAAGTTCTGATACAGGGAACCTACGGACTCATTTATGTATTGAGATACAGTGTGGAACAGGACCTTCCAGCCCTTTGAACCACGCTGGCCAGCAAACCCCCAGCTTAATTCTGACCTAATCATAGGACAATTTACAATGACCAATTAACCCACCAACCCAGTCCGTCTTTAGACTGTGGGAGGAAACCAGAGCACCCAGAGGAAACTCACGCAGTCACGGGGAGAACGTACAAACTCCTTATAGGCAGCAGTGGCTATTGACCCTTGATCACCTATACTGTAAAGTGTTGTGCTAACCACTTCGCTAACGTGCCTTCAAAGATTCTACATATGTTCTAAATATTATTTATTATGTCTGCATGATTTGTGTTCTTTCACACACTGGTTGCCTGTCTTTGATTGTGCATAGTTCTTACATTTATTCTATTGTATTTCTTTGTTCTACTGTGAATGCCTGCAAGAAAATGAATCTTAGGGTAGTTTATGGTGACATACGTTTTCGTTGTTCCTTTTCACACCTTGTGGCGCAATGGGCTGTATTTTTGCCATTTCCGTAGCATTTAACGAGGTCGAGTTGCTCGCTCAATCTAGCATGGAGCCGGCCGGATTCGAACTTGGGACCATTCGCCTTAAAGTCCGGTGCTGATGCCACTACACCACCAGCCAGCTTGGATACATATACGCACTTTGAACAGAGTTCCAAATGATCCCAAATCAAAGAGTGGGTGCCAGCAAGGAGAGCAGAGAAAAACACAATTCTGCAGGCAAAGGCATAAGAAGACTTAAAAACCAAATACAAGATGAGAAATCCCCCTGTGGTTTAGTTTTAGATCTTTTAACCAGGTACACAAATTTTCACAACCAAAAGAAACTGACAAGTCTTGCTCAGAAAGGGGCAGCCAAATGACTGGTGTGAGAAGTGGGAAAATTCACACTCACTCCTGAGACACGGTGGCTGACAGATATTACCTGAGGGCAGAGCAGCAAGCTTTGTTCTCCACTCCTAACACCATGTTCATAGTGAGAAAAGACTCACTAAGCTAACATCCCACAGCTCAATAAATATTAAAAATTTCAGACAGCAAAACACTCAAAAGTTGAAGGAAGTGATTGCAAATCAGTAATTTTCATCCGATGCCTTTCTGTAATCACAAGAGAAAGGAGCAGAAGTAGGCCATTCGGCCCATCGAGTCTGCTCCGCAGTTCCCCCATGAGCTAAACTATTCACCCATCTAGTTCCAATTTCCGGCTTTTTCCCCATATCCCTTGATACCCTGACTAATTAGATACCCGTCAATCTCCTCCTCAAACACCCTCAATGATCGGGCCTCCACAGCTGCATGTAGCAACGAATTCCAAAAATCCATGACCCTCTGGCTAAAAAAATTTCTCCTCATCTCTGTTTTAACTGGGTACCCTCTAATTCTAAGACTATGGCCCTTTGTCCTGGACTCACCCACCAAGGGAAACAAGCTTTCCACATCTACTCTGTCCAACCCTTTCAACATTCAAAATGTTTCTATGAGATCCCTTCTCATTCATCTATACTCTAATGACTGAAATCCCGGCAGTAAAAAGCCATGCGTAAGTGAAGGCAGCTTCTATTTATGTAGGGAGACAACCCCAAAAATTTTATAACCCCAAAATAAGCAACGTTTTTGTTTTTCATTCTTCCTTTGCTTCGGCAGTTTCAACAGCAAAAATAGAAAATGCCGGCCACATCTTGGTTCTCATTTAAATCAGAATGACAGTGAAATTACAGGGAAGGCCAATGTATTTTAACAAGGAAGAAGAGAAATGAGAAGTGCAATATCCTCCCTATTGCAGCAACAGACACAGAAATACATAGACCAACATGGTCTTCGAGCACAGTCCGTAGTGTGAATGACTAACTCCCCATAACAGACACAAGGCCATGCTCAGTTACCAATCGACAAGGATTTACAGCTACTTACTAGATGCAAAAACCACAGCAAGGGAACTTCATTCAAAAGAGCAGAAGAACCAAGGTAAATAATTAGACCTATTCCTCAGACTGGGCATACACTACTGTGCAATGTTAGCGGGCTTCGAGGCACCTGCTGAGCAATCAGAGTCTGGTTCACCTTTAAGATAATTACAAAGAGCAAGGTCAAAATTCCCCTA